>NC_137646.1:11068852-11668852 GCF_963383615.2 Lipophrys pholis | reverse complement strand
CTTATCTTAACTAATAAGAATCAGTAAGATTTAATGGAGTCTAGGAAAACCAAGTGATGACGTGTTCTGGCTGCTCATTCTTGCTCTTCATTCTTTATTTAAATATGTCAGAGCAGGAAAAAAAATCACAAGTTTGAAACATGCAGATGACAAAGTTTTTGTTAAGTTATTAAAGAATCCGTGGATCTATTACTGAGTAGTTCATCATAACTTTACCTGGGAGTGGAGAGGAAGAGGTATTCAAGAGGAGGGCAAAGGAGGAGCGAACGGGGTAATTTTCTAGGTGTAGTGATTTACGGCTGCCACAAGAGGGAGAACCTTCTAATGAGTTCTCATTGGGAATGCTGAGGGGAGGTGAAGAGTGATGAGGAAGGTGTGGCCACTCACACTTGGAAAAGGCTTGAAAAAGTGGGATCTTGCTTGGGATTTGTTTACTGGAAGGAAAAAAAAAATTGAAATATTTAGCTGGGGCTTGTGCATGAGGTGCAGCTTGATTTTCTGAGGACCACCAACACATTCCACTACGTTTTTTCTCCTGGCTTTATTATTAATTACCTATCCATACCCCTCCCACCCCCCCCCCCCCCCCCACCCCCCCCAAAACACACACACACACACACACACACACTCACTACGGGTAGAGGCAGCTGTCACTCCCTCCCCTAATTCAACAATTACAGCCGAGTACCATTGTTGTTACCAAAATGGAGTGTTGCAAGTGCTTGTACTTTAATCGTATTTCCAGATGGTAGAGCAGTACCTCGCCACTCTTCAATGCGACGCCGACACATGCATGTAATTGCCGCATGACAATAATTTGCATTGCAAAAGGGAAAAACAAACATTTCTAAGAGCGAATTCACACTTGAGCACCTCAGCACGCCTCCCAGATACATCCTCTATGGGCTTAATTGAAGTATTATTACAAGTGAAAGGCTTCATGGACGTTAATTATGTGCGGCGGAACAATCAAAACATCAACTAACAGTTCCTGTATCCGTCTCTTTCCGCTGGCCTGCACCTGTGAGTCAGCTCTCAGCCCCGAGCGAGAGGAGCTACAGGTGCTCGCGGCTCTGAGTCATGTGCCCCTACGTGTAAACAAAGGCGCATTCTTCTGCCTTCCGTCTGCCCGCTGTCATTCACTCCTCCAGCCTTCTCCTCAGTCCCCCGCCACCCCCAACCCCCCCTGCATCCCCCCACGGATGAATCTGACCACGTAGAGGACCTGCAACACGTGCACACGCACTCCAACGCCCGCATGCAGCCGTTGCAGGCAAGGCAGGCGTGGGTAGAGAGACCCCTGGGGAGTGGAAGGAGGTACTGCAGAGCTGAGAGGTGGTCTATTTTAGATCACTGCAGCAGCACAGAACGGTAGAGGGGAGAGAGAGAGAGAGAGAGAGAGAGAGAGAGAGAGAGAGAGAGACTAAATGTACTTGTGAGGGTGCAGAATTTAGTTGGAGCTTTTCTGTTTAGCGTTGAGATGTTCATCTCTGACTTTACATCACTACTGAAACACCAAAACATCCCCATCTTGATGGCGATATGACAAAATCTTTTTCTTTTCCACTTTGACTTTATGTGTTTTCTGTTAATATGGATCCAAATTTGTAACAGTGGGTATAGTAGCTAAAACTTCTCCCATTTTTGGTAATGGGGACATCATTGAGTCTCTACTTCTGAGTTCAAGTGAATTACTGTTAGTTTGTTTTCTTGTTCCGACTGACTGCAGGCAATGTGGTAGAGTAACTCACAACACCATCTTGTGGTAAAATATGGTATTACAGAATAGTCTTTGGCTGTAACCAGCTGGTTGAGAAGAAGAAATAAAGTAAGCGTTCTTCATCCATCCCCTTGGGGAGATTATATGTCTGTATTTAACTCATCCTATTCGCAGTTAACCTGAGTCACACATACTTAAAGCAGTGTGCTGCTGTGGAGCAGCATGCAGGGAGCTGGTTGGGGTCAAGGTTCCTGCTCAGAGACCTGATGTGGCCCACTTCTCTAACTAATAATGTATGAAGCTAGAGAAACACTCTTTGGATTTTAAACTGATAGCTACTGTACATTTATGACCATAGCACTGGGGTGAGTGTTAGCGATGTGTGCTAACACAGGCTGCATCATTTTGCTGGACGTCCTGTTTATCTGACTTTGTCCCTGGAAGAAATGACTGGATACATACTACAACACAACCATCTACTAGTTAAAAACTGGAAGCGCTTGAAGCTGGATTCTTTATCCATTATTGGATTTTTGTTTTTATATTTGGCCATGAGAACATCTTAAACATTAATGACCTGTGGTCACGACTGTCCTTCACGGTTTCAGCGTCCATCGATGCTCTCAGAAATTCAAATTCAAATTTTAAATTTCCTGACTCTCTTCCGCCGAGACAACGGCGCAGCTCTGCTTCAGCTTCTTTTTTCAAACATGCTGTAAATGAAATGATTTTTGTGGAACCCTCCCTGAACTCTCTGAGCCTGTGCCAGCGCAACTCTTTGATTTTCGTAGCCTGTAATCTACAAAGATTGTCGCTTGACACTGACAATAACTGCTAATTAATCCTCTGACACTGCCACCACATTAGACTTCATCACGGCCACGGCCCGACCACCGCCGGCCCTCATGCCCCCCCCCCCCAAATCCAGCTCACTCCCGGCTGGAGGTGTACGCAGCACGACCCCGAGGTTGATTGAAGTGAAGTGAGGGATAATAAGTTTGTGCGGCACTGATGAAACTTCTGTGACACGCTGTGGAAGTGATGCTAATTGCCAAGTGCCACTGAGAAGTGCTCCATTAATGCATCTGGAAGAGACAGAAAAAAAAAAGAAACCTGAGGAAAACAGTGCTGACAGTTTCACTAAATCCTTTTTACTTTAGTTGAAGTGTTGGAGTCGGATGCAAAGTGAAGCGACGCTCCACGGGCAGAAAGCCACGCCGTTGTCGGATTGGAGAGGTGGTGATTTGCTAATCAGCGACTCTTTTGTGTGCAATGGGAACTCTAATATGTCTTCCTTGGAACAACCATGAAATGTTTTAGTTCTGTGTGATTATGTGAAATGACAATGCTTTACTGCTGACACTGTCTTTTCTTCCTGCTTTATCCTTTCACTTGTGTATCAAATCTGTTGTTCACTGACTGCTGGTTCTGTGTGCGATTCTAGTTTCATGTACTAAATTACTGCTAATGCTTTTCTAAAGTGATTTCACTTTGCGTATCACCTATTTAATCTCACTCAATCTAAATTATGCATAAATCTGTTTAACTTGTTCGTGCTTTTAAAAAAAAAAAAAACAACAACAACCATTTAAACTCAAGGTAACTAGTATGCTGTTAACATGTCTAACCCAACAAACCAGCCCAAAAACACTTTCGCAAGTTCTTCCTGTCCGAACTAAAGCTGCATTAAAGTACATAACTTGCTAAACGTTTGCCATGTTGCCCTTCTAACCTCTAACCTTTTCAGATTCTCTTGTAACCTCTCTTAATTTGTCTTCTCCAAATTTCTTAAAGGGAACTTTGATAATGAGCGCCTGGCTATTGCTAGACAAAGAATCCCATACCGACTTGGTCGGGTAGTTGACGAGTGGCTACTCGACAAAGGTAATAAAATCCCTTTAACTCCACTAATGATCTAACCGTCTAACCTACCGTTAACCACCACTCTGGAGGAGGTGCAGTGCCACGCAGCAAAGGGTGAATGTAATTTGGCTCTTTAACTGAAGGTCCCAAAGCAGATTGGAACAATCGGCGCAGTAGCTAGCGGCTACATCGCTAGCTAACGCCTCCCAGTTACTATTCATCTCCAAGCATGGAACTCTGTTGGAGGACATGTCGCTGTCTTCTATTTGTATTTGTTGTGTAACAATTGGCAATGAAACCCCCCCCCAAAAAATGTGTACCTTCTCTAAAAGCACCTGAAACTGGGGCTGCATCTCTTCAGAGGATAACCCCCCAAATAACCCAACATAACCCCCCAATAACCTGAACACATGCAAATAACCTACTGACTCCGTGTTCTTCTTTCCTGTGTCTTCTGTTGGCTGAATGTGAATTCTGTATATTCAATCATGAAAAAGAAATCCGGGGGAATAAAAAAAAAGAAAATCCGACTATCATCACTGGATCTCCCCCTTCTCCCCACCCCCACAGAAAAAAAAAAAAGAATCCCCCACCTCCCATGAATGTCACTAAAAGTTAAAGGGACTCTTGAAGTGTTCATTCACATGCAGTATTTGGGCGCCATTTTGCCCACCCGACCTCAGGACTTAGCTTGCGCCAGAAGTTTGAAATGTGGTCCGCCTCCCCTGCATCAAAGTGATCGTGCTTTAACCCTTTGAGTGCCGAGCGTCCCAACCTCTTTGTCTTGTGCCGTGTGTTTGTGCTGCTGAAGGTGGTTGATTCTTCACACAAAATAACGAGGCCAACACTTTAGCTGAGTCACAGTCACACATAGTAACATTTACTATATATACATTAAAAAAAAACACAACAGAGAGAAAAGAATGCCTGAATGACAAAATCTGTGAGACTTTACAGTTATGTTTGCATTAGCGGCTCTATTTGCATAGGAGATGTGTTGAGATTATCATGAATTAAGCGTTTCAAGCCAATTAGCTTCAGGGGCTCCTTTTGAAACAGCATTGTGAGTGATAACACATGCAGGGATGAATTCAGGAGATTAAAAAAAAAAAGAAAACGTCTCCGAGAGCAAAATGAAGTATTCATGCGACAGACAAACAAGATAAATGAAGAGCGCTTGCATATTTATTTCATGGAGACAAAACAATCCTCGCGTTCCATCTCCAGCTCCTGCAAACCGACTCCTGCGCTCACCTCCGGTGCGTCGGGGGGGGAGCCACTTTTCGCTGAGGGTAGTCAGGGCACAAATCAGAATTAAAAAAGACTTAGGAGATGAAAGTTAAATGAAAAAGTGGATCAATAAAAAATGACTTGCCCACTTATGAAGTGATTTGTGCATGCTATGAAAGTCTAAAGAGAATGAGCTTAAGACTGAATGCATTATTCTCTTTCTTCCATAGTTCGCGATGAGTTCGTTTAGGGGAGGAGAAAGGTAGACGGCAGGAATAAACATAAAAACCTCGTCAGGCCTCAAGTGCAGGCTTTGATCAGGACACACTCTCAGGCAGAAGGTCGCTTATTTCTTAAAACGATTGGTTTTGTCAGACACACGTCATGCACCAAAGAGGCAAAGCGGTTGCATAAAGGACACATTAGTCTAGATAAACGAAGGGGAATTCCTGAGCTCAAAGGGTTAAAGCTGTTTGTCGCTTTGATCCGGAAGCGGATAGAACTCAACACTAACAAGCTTCTAAGCAGAATCTAACCACCTAACAGCAAATCAAACTCCACCCACACTAACCACTGAGGGCTTCTCTTTGCACTCCACACCTGCCTGCCAATTGACCCGATTCGGCCGACTTCCTCACAGCTTTGCCCCGCTGGTGACCAAATTCAGAGAGCCCTCAGTTATAACCTTGTTATAAATCATGTTCTAACGTTGGCCCCGGATGTCAACATTCGGAAGAACTTGGACAGGTTGCGGCAGTCGTTCAGGACGACGGAAACAAAACCAATCTAAACCAAGCTAACAATGTTCTAACTCCTGCTAAAAGATCCAGACCTCCACATGTCTCGTCCTCGCCTCCACAAAACTCAGAGGGTTAAAACGAAGAAAACCAATCCCAAATTCAAGAGAAAGACAAAGGTCCCTTTAACATTTATTGTTTTCACCACTGGAGAAATGTATGTCAATGTATTCTGCTGTGTGTCGCTTGCGGTGGCGGGTGAATGGTGGGTTTGAATGTGGTAAGCAGCCCAGATCATGCCGCGGGAGACATCCTGCAAATGGTTCAGGCTGTGTGGCCAGTTTTGCTGATTTTTGTCGCACAAACGCCTCTGGGGGTCTCACCATGATTCAGAGCTGGGTTTTAAGCCGAGTGCAGAGAGAAATCAGCCCCTGTGGGTCTCCTCTTCAAGTACCTTCCTCAGTTGGGTAAAAGAACAAGCAAAATTCAGCGTGAGTCTCAAGTTCACAAAGACAGATGCAAAACAAGAGGCTAATCGCATGCGTTCACCCACACAAATCAGTATTTCAGTCACACCAGGGGAATAATGGAAGTCATTGGAGGCCAAGCGGCGTCCTGAGCCACGTCGCTGCCCTGTCTCGCCGCATCTTTTTGCAGAGCCCTCATCCCTTCTTCCCTACTGTGCATGAGACAGATCAGAGTAAGCATCCACGGGCGACTGTGCGACCGCTGACTAAATCCAAAATGGCAGCCATTACGGAGAACCAATGGAGGGGAAAAAATCCTGAGTCCCAAAAGTTTTCAACAGCTCTATCTGAGACAAAACTCACTCAGATGCGTCCCTTTTCGCCTTTTCTTTGTGATGGATCTGTCATGCCAGGTTTGCTTCTCTGTGTCTAATCCTCCCCTCCATTCCACTCTTTTTTTCCCTTTTGACCATTGGTGCCAGCCTTCTCCAAAAAAAGAAAAAAAAACCCTCAGCAGTGGAGCCTTTTTTTTCTTTTTTTTTTAATCTAGAAACAGCACCAACATTGGATCACAGCTTCCTCATCTCATCCGGGAGAGCTACAACAAAATAAAGATTTACAAACATTGAGCAAGAATCAATTTTCCCGTCGGCGTTCGTTTAGCAGATGAAAACAAAAACAAAGTTCCCAGAAGGATCGGAACATTTTCCTCTTTACATCTTCTTCTGGCGAGGAGTTTATCCCTGCTGACCGAGCTCCGAGTTCAGAGAGGACAGGAGAGGAAGAATACTAGGACACCGGGTCTCAGTGGCCTAAAAAGTGAGGTTTAATGTTTAGTGTTTAATGGCACGGTGCACACAGGTCCTCCCCCCCATACCCCCTCACTCCTTAATCGAAAGCAATCAAGTCTTCCCACTTGGTGTGTGGCCAGAGCCCAAATCAAATCTCCAGACTCGGCGCCACTCCAGATCTGCTATTCGCTATCCCTGCTTCCTTCTCAGTGATTCTCTCACATCTGGCTGCGGATGGGCAGAAAGCTTCTGCCTTTCAGCAAATCCCTGATGAGCTCCGCGTCCCGCTGAGCCACTAGCTTGTTTTCTCATTTGATCCCTTCTGCACTGTTAAAGCCACATTTGAGAGAAATCACTTAAGGGAAACCGAATGAGTCGTAGCGCGCTTGCTCATGAGCGGCTAGGTGGCGACGAGAAGGCGGCTCTGTCGCGGGGGAAGAAGGGACTCTTTACTCTTATTTCATGGTCCCCTACCATGAAATGGCCTAAAAACAGTATAGTCACAGCTGGAGCGAATGAAAAGAGAGCAGATTGTTCCCAGCTAACTGCCGTGCTATCTCTCTTTGTGCCTAACTAACAGCATCACTTGTTTAAGATCTACATACAGATATAGGATCAGATACAGAGCCACAATAAATCCAGTCTACTCTTCTCTTGAACACTCGCCACCACCAGCGTGAGCGCTCTCAGCTGCCTCCGAGGACCTCGGGGGCGCCGCACTCTCCTCCCAGGGCTCTCTCGTCTATCTTCATGGCACATTTGGCTCTTCATCTCCATTGTCAAGCTAAATGAATTCATCGTGTTCAACCCAAACCCGCCCTAACTTGTGAGGAGTTAAAAAAAAAAAAAAAAAAAAAAAAAGGCAAAGCACTCTTAATTACCAAAGAGAGCCTTGCACTGAGGAGATAACTCGGGAACACTTCATAATCGACTATGTCAGCATCCCACCCTACCCCCCATTGTGCGCCAGCCTTCTTTGACTTTCTCTCTCCAAAGTCCCTTTTCTTTCTTCACAAAACCAAATTGAAAGTGGGGGGGGGGGGGGGGGGGTTGTTTGTTGATACCCAACATTCTGAAGGATTTGTACACATAAAGGCTTATTGCGTGGTCCAACTTTTTGTCGCGCCCGTCACTTGTATTGACGGAGATAAATTCCGGGCCCACCTCGCAACGAAGCTGCTTGCCACCATGTGGCATCCCACCTCTGCGTGAGAAAAATTGAAGAATAGAACAAAAAAAAACAGAAGAGGAGGGAGGATGAAGGAGGGATAATGATGACAATGGTGGGAGAAAGATGTGGCTCTCTCCAGATACATTCCCCACCTTCACGTCCTTGAATCTAGACCGAGATTACCCGTTACTATGGCTCACAACCAGGGGGCAGGGCCTCGCCACTGTACGCCCTTCTTCTCTCCACCTACTTTCTGGGGGTTGTAGCAAACACACAGCTATTATTTTGCAGCCTCCGACAAGCAATCGGTGCATTAGCAAGCCGAGCGTGGCCCGAGCCCGGCCCACTCCCCGCTCGGGCTCAGCTCAGCTAGTAATTACCGACCACAGCTCATCTGAGACGAGCCATTCCTCTCTCTGGGGAAAGGAGGGCGGCGCATTAATGCTCCAGATTTGTTTCTCCAGCAGCTTTTTGGGGAAGTTTGCTTTTAGTAGAAGAACGAGCAAGACCCTATTTGTGTGATCAAACGAGAGCTTTTAAATATGGCGTCTGGCCTTGGTTGCATAAGAAAAAAGCAAACCAATTGCTGTAACTTCATGACATAATCAGGCTGTGAGTGGACCAAGAGCCAGGTCAGTATATCTGTTACCAGTCAAAAAAAAACAAAAAAACGTAATTGGTCATAATTATATCCTCTTACATTAAAAAAAAAAAAATTCAATCACATGCTTCACCCATTTTCTTGCTTTCATCAAATACACTTTCACAGACACTCGGAGGAGGGTAGGATTTCTGTTCCAGAACTTCATTGCATTTTTTTATTATCGGGTAGCAGAGCTACCACGACAATGTTCACCTTCATTCAGCCAAGGCATGATTAAAATTTAGAGTTGGGTTTTTTTTACACCTCCCTTTATCACTTCTGTTTTATATATATATATATATATATATATATATATATATATATATATATATATATATAAAGAACCAGAAAGTGACAATAAAAGAAGCACAACCAGACAAAGTGAAGTCAAACAATTAGAAAAGTCTACAATAATATCAAAAACACATGACGCTGAATTATATCATGAATGGAATGTTTCACAACTTTAACAAGAAAAGTGGGAAAGTGGGAACAACTATAAAAAGTCATGAAATGAAAAAGAGAAGCTAAAACCAATCACAGTAGGTGATAAAATGACTACAAAGGGATGAAAAGTTAAAAAATTAGACAAACTTAATGAAACATTTAGAAATAGACACAAAAGACCTTAATGATGCACATTTACAAAGAGATGTCAAATGTCCCAAACCAGATGCAAGACAAAATCTGTTGGTAAAACAACCTAAAGGAACACACAAGATGCTCACTAACAACAGAACAGATAAATCATCAACAGAAAATCACAAATAACAACAAACAGGTACAAAACAAAACATATACATTTATTCATCCATCTTTGGCACCATATTATACATTTTAAGGTCATTGGATCCTGGACCAGTTTCCAAATAAATGAGAGAATTCACATTCCTGTTTTGTTTTGGACTATGGAGAAAACGTATTCACTTACATGGAGAACAAGCAAACAAACTCCACATGAAGAGTCCTAACCACCAGACCGCCGTATAACCTGCAAAGAAGATAATGCTTAAGGCCCTGTTTTCACGCCAACCTTTCAAGAGAAAATACTGCATTTTTGTTTCCAAAAAGTTCCGCGTTTACACAACAACATAGCCAAGCTACATAAGAAAAACACAAAGAGGGTCCAAACAATGACTAAAAACAAGCGCAAGCACAAAAACATCCAACTGAGCTGAACAACATGCAACTGTAAAGAAAAACACATAAACAAATGCAACACGAAACACAAAACAACCATAAAGTGTGTCAGCAGAACCAGAAAAGTCAAATGAATAACAAAACAAGAAAGATATGAGATCAATAAAACAAAGCAACTTCAAAAACAAAGTGTCACGCAATAAGTACAATGTGACACAAAGCAACCACAATGCAATTCAGGACAAGTTTAAAAATGCTTGAAGTGAATACATTCATACAAAACAGATATGAAGTGATGCCAAAAAGGCATAAAAAGATTGATGACAGAAACACAAACAAATGCCAAAATGACCCAAAAGTGCCACAAAACCATCACAGGGACATAAAAAATCTGCAAAAGCACACAAAGTTAAACAAAATGATCAGAGACACAAAATTACCTTAAAGGGGAAAATAAACAAGTAAAATAAAGATTTCGTCACAAGACAAACCAACTCCACCGAAACTCAAAACAACCACAAAACAACAGAAAACAAAACATGAAACTCAATCAAAAAGCATGCAACAATGACTACAAAACTATAGAAGCCACTAAAGGACCAACTGTGATGATGAAACAACTTCAAACAGGCACAAAATAATGGAACGAGGGCCACAAAGACAGAGGAACCGCAGCGATAACCAAGACTTTCAACACAATCACAACGAAATGCAGAAAGACTTCAGAGACGAAGCTGATCTGAGACACAAAAGCAAGCACAGAGAGATTCAAAAGAAGAGCAAAGAGTTGCAAATTCATGGACATGAGACAAAATATTACCGGAACAACCACAGAAAGGAAACGTGAAGGCACAGAAGAACTGCAAAACAAACACAAAACAAACACGACAACAACAAAGAGACAGACACAACCTGAAACAATTATAAAGCTTTGTTAAAGACACAAAAGTGATCATAACGATACAATTAGAGCTCCACTTGCTCTCGTGGAATTGTTTGTTTTCCTCTTTAAAAGTAAGTTTATAAATACATATATAGATATATAAATATATTTATATATTTAAAACAAGATACTGAACTTGAACCCAGAATGACTATATGAAAACACAAATTGATGTTTTATGCATTGTCTGTGCCCAGAGAGCCGTGAGTTCATATCCCACAATGCATTGCGAGGGCCTCCCACACTGCTCTCAGCAGGTGTTTACAAAGGAAAAGCAGTTTCCACTGTGAAATGACATGTTTAAGGCCTCTCTCCAACATGATCTAATGTCAGAGTTTGATCACAGACTCTTGTCATTCCAGCTGATTTCAAAGTGTTCCCAACACTCTCGATAATTAACTCACACCGTAGCTATCTTTCACAATCTCTTTGAAATTTCCCACTTAAACAATAACTTCAGTCTACAATGCAAGTGTTGCATTTTCACATCACTCCTCATGACAGCACGTGTGTCTCAGCCAGTTATTTTTTGCATCCTTCGCACCCCGAGGATAAATGGAAACCCACTTCCTGTATATGAGCACTTTCACGGTGACACGGTGGCTCATGTAACAGAGAACTCTGGCCTCAGATGAGGAGAGGTGCCCATCATAAAAGCCCATCATTACCACACAGTTAAGCATGTGATTAGTACTTGAGAATGAGGGAGTGAGCCTGAAGGTGACTCAACATGCATTTATTTCCCTCTACATGGGAAGCGCTTCACATTTTTTTACTTCTTTCTAGAAATCTCTCTGTCCGTCTATCGCTGTCTTTAACTGCGTCATTCCTCTTGTTCCTTTTATCGAGCATCGCCATCGACTCAATGCATCCCACCCCGGTCTCCTCGGCTTTCTCCCAGTCCCCCTCGTCTGTCATCCCTCCCCTCCAGCCGCTGTCCATCCTCGGATAACTGAACCTGGTAGGACATGGGGATAAAAATGTGGATTTGTTTGAAGATATTCATTAAAAACGGCACGCCAATAGAACATGTGGAGTATGAGCGAGTCCACGTCTTGCCCTGTATGGATTACCTGCCAGCCAGAGAAAGGGGTGTGCACCACATTCTACGTTATAAATGTAAAAGAAACCGCTCTCCCCCCGAGCTGCACAGGACATTGTGACATGTGGGGGTCATTGCTTCAATGATTTGAGGAGGAAATCGAAACTACCGCACTCCTCATCCCTCTAGCGAAACCCCACTCAGTGTTTGTAGTGCAAGGGACCCACTGAGACCACATTGCAGATAACAATGCTTTTATCAATAGTCATGGCTGCTTAACATGCCACATAATTAGAGTAGTGAAAATCTTTGTAGCTCCGGCGTCTCTCCCGGAAACCACTAAAACGGGCAAAGCAGTGCAGCCCTGGCTGTTCTCCACGGATAGCGTAGCCTTGGGATTCCGCGTACGACTACGGCGCCACGAACAACTGCGCTCTTTGTGCCGCCCGCGTCGCCGTCTTTCTATGCAGATCGCTTCATCACCCAGAGCTATTTTTACTCCACTTTGTTTTGTGACAAATTTGAGGGCTCCCACGTGCTGTTTAGATCATTCCGCATTATATTCCACCAGGGAAAGAGTCAGAACCTACGCCAAGATTTTAACTGTAACAGGGACTGACAGGAGGAAGAAAGTCGCCTTAGATAGAGAGAGAGAGAGAGAGAGAGAGAGAGAGAGAGAGAGAGAGAGAGAGAGAGAGAGAGAGAGAGAGAGAGAGAGAGAGAGAGAGAGAGAGAGAGAGAGAGAGAGAGAGAGAGAGAGAGAGAGAGAGAGAGAGAGAGAGAGAGAGAGAGAGAGAGAGAGAGAGAGAGAGAGAGAGAGACTAAATGTACTTGTGAGGGTGCAGAATTTAGTTGGAGAGAGATAGATAGATAGATAGATAGATAGATAGATAGATAGATAGATAGATAGATAGATAGATAGATAGAAGCTAGTTAGACAATCCAATATGCAAATTAGTGCCTCCTTGCTTTTATCCCCTGTGCCTTGTTACCTAACAATCCTCAAACACAGACAGATGAAGATAAATAGAAGAGTTGAAGCGTCGGGCGGCTTCGGTCTCAGCTCTGTAGCTGCAGTCGCTCATTGCAGAAGCCTGACCACTCCGCTCTCTGCACTGCAGTTAATTAAGGCTTTGTGTATGCCTGTGAATGCCTCTTATAATGAGGCTCCGGCTGTCTGACCACCTCCCCACCCCCCCTCCTCGCCACCATGGCCCCCCTCAACGCCCATGCGCCCTGCCCTGCCCAGCCGCCCCCATCCCCAAGCCTCTGGCCATTAGATGTCTATCAACTGATGAGCCCTGGAGAGACAGAGAGACAGTCAGCAGCCACCCAGTCCTGCTGAATTGGTAGGACGGACCCTCATCAGTGTGCTGCTCTCTCTCGGCCACACGCACACACCCGTTTCCCCCCCACACAAGGAGAGGCGTATGTAAATAAATTGCCAGTCGAACACACACCGCTTGAAAAGGCCAACTATCACACACATAAAGGTCATCTCACTGACACATTTCATAAGTTATTATATACGCGTGCACACGCCCGCTCCTCTGCAAGCGGCTCCGTCACATTAAGCGCCTTGATTGCTTGTCATGCGGAGGCTTCTTTTTCAGGCCCGCCAACCAACCGCCCCCCTCCCGGCTCATCCCCGCCGCCTAAATTGGCTCTTAAAACCGGCATGTCACTTTTGATTTGACCCGGCAGACCCCGAAACAATAACTTCATCAGGCCCTGTTAGAGTCTCATCCTTACCAGACAGCTACAAAAACAAACACTGATTTCCCTTCATCTAGTCTGGAGGGCACCTTTCTCCCTCCTCACTCCGTCTCTCTCAGACGGGGCGAACACATAAGTGGCTGCCACAGTGCTCCACTGAGCTCAGGGCTCCTCTTTTTTTGTTTTTCCTTTGTTGTTGTTTTTTTTTAACAAAGGAGAAGAATTCAAACAGGTTACTTAGAGGAGGCTCCTGCTCTCATGTGCACTGAATTTCAGAGGTAACGTGAGGTAACCCCCACTGCTCTGCAATAATACGCAGCTTGGCTTTCATTTTATTACCGTCAGTGACTCATAACTTAAATTTCTGTGTGTGTGAACAGAGAATCTTTTGCTGTTTAAACTCGGCCAAGTGGCATCACTTGCCCCCCATTTACACGATCAACCGGAAAAGGAAGACAGCCAGATTTCAAAAACAAACACCGTTTACATGGAAACACCAGAAATCCTGAAAATACTATTGTTTTAATGCCAGGCTACTCGTTGATGATGTGACTTGCAGAACAGAACAGTAAATACAGACAGAAATATTCTTATGAACTGTCTTTCTTCATTGTATCAACCCACTCATTATAAAAGATGTCTCCTCATGTGATCCAGATGATGGTGTAGGAAATGTACTGTTCAGTGGAGAAACCCTGCACAAGCGCTCATCAATTCAAGCATAATTTCAGGAAAGTTCTGTTGGAGACCGATGTATTTCAAAAACAGGGCATTAGATCCACCTTGCAAGAGGATGCGAGATCATATGAGGTCCCAAAGCTTTGCACACTGTCCCACTGTCAATGTGTCCATGTCAAAAACACATCAAAAGGCACTTTCTTGAAAGTAGAACAGACCTGAGAAAGCGCCCATTGTTTCCTGTATGGTCATGATGGAGTCTGGCTCCACTGTAAAGTTTTGGCACATCAGAGATCAGAGAGGAGGATTCAGGAAGTTTCTAAGACGCAATCTGAAGGGGGCTCCAAAGAAAAAAGACTGCAAGCCACTCACTTAGGCATTCTGAGAGAAAACCCAGCTGTTAGGTAAACCAAGAGGAACACAGAGCTTCTAACCACTTCTTGACGCTGTCAGTGGCCATTCGGATCCAGGTAGGAGAAGTGTGTTTGAAATGGGAGACCCTCGAGGCCGATGTGTTTGTGTGTTGGGTGGGATGGTGGCGGGTTGGACGGGGAACTGCTTTTGTACCTGTGTTCAATCCTGATGTTCAAGGTTGCACTGTAAGTACAACCGTGTGGTTTCTCCTCCCTCCTTTTCCTTGCTGATGTTCACATTCCGACAAGCCGGTGCATCGTTTCACCGCCGTGTCACTCCCACACCAAACATACTAAGTGATAAGACAGCGAGAATTCAGCTATTATGTCAACAGCGCATATGCCAGACATTAAGCCTCATCATCATAGAGTTAGGGGACAGGAGCCGGGTCCCTTGTGGGTCCCTGACGGGCCTAATGATCTGATAATGGGATGACATGTGTAATGGTCCATCTCCGTGGAATAGATTTATCTCCTCTGTTGAAAAGTTACAAATACACAGTGATTTTTTTTATTTATTTATTTTTTGCCTACCCACGCACAAACATAATTGCACACATGTGCGCTAATAGACAGTATTTCTCTGATAGCCTCCACCCACCTGGGTGCTGCACATATGTCACAGGAAGTGCACCCCTATAGAAGGAGAGTAAATCATAATTAGAGTGATGAAGTAGCCTCTCAGCACCGTTAATTGAAAACAAATGGAACCCCTGCCCGTCCCCAGTGTCTCACACTGACGAGTGCAGGGCCGTCCTCACCGGCTCTCAATCTCACACGGAAAACAATGGCAACGTTCAACAGTTAGTCACAGGAGACATTTGTCATCGATTCAACACACTGAAGTTACCAGGAGAGTGATATGAAGTGCAAACAGGAAAAGGAAGACTCCTTCAAATCCACCCGTAGAGATTGATCACAATCTATCTGTACAGACCACTTAACAAGGGTGTGCAAAAGCTCACCATAAGATAAAAAAAGAAAATACCTCAAGATTCAGTATGTATGACCAATAAGTCAGTAATGACTCTTTTAGCTTGTCCCCATATTGTTCCATTTCCCATTTTTGTAACATAACACACTTGTCGAACTCAGGAGACGCCAGATCAATGGTATCCAACTCTGGTGCCTTAAAGTCGGTCCTGCATGATTTAGAAGCCTCTGCTTATACACACCTGAATTTCATGACTTGTCACAACCAAGCTGCTAGGAAACTTCAACAAGGTTGCAATCAGTTGTGTGTTGCAGCAGAGAGAGACATAAACCATGCAGGAGGAACTCCGGTACCAGGAGGCCCCGGCACTAAATGGTAAAGCTCCTCATCACATCCTCATATACTTAAAAGCACACAAAGAAAAATGTTAATGAGTAAGCTAGTGATCCCCCCCCCCCCCAAAAAAAAAATCAATAATCACGTTTGCTTAGCTTGTTGAACATTGAAATCTTCAGCAAGAATTCCAATGATTAACTATTGTAGGTGGATCCGAACTCATCGAGATGGAATCTAAATTCTAACTTCTGTGATCCACCAAACTTGTTTAATGGGTTTAAAAAAATATGCACACATAGAAAGACACCACTCCATCCACCATACCGGTCTCCCTCGTGTCAGAGGTTCATACCTTTCTGTCTCAGGAGAGTCGATATTTCCCTCTCAAATACTCACATTAGTGTAGTCTTCCTTTCCACAAACAAACACACTCTCACTTTCCTCACCGGGATTGATTAATCCATAAAAAAGCTCTTTGGCTTCTCCTATTCTCCCACTCTGAGTAATTACCTCCTGAGGTCTGCCTTTAACCCATGTCCTTCCATGCAGTGCACCTCCACCTCACTCCTTCACACCGCCATCAACACCAGTCGAAATAGAGGTCAGAGACGAGGTAAAGTATGAGGAAGTATGAATAAGACCTGAAGTGACATCAGCTGAAGGAAATCCTGGGAGAAAAACTACACCTGTCAGACCCTCCTCCACCAACACCGACACTCCCACCTTCTCCCCACAAGTCACTGGTAACACATTAGTATTGGACCCTGGTTAAACGGTCGACCCTATCCCTCCGTTCATCCATCTATCCGTCCACATGAATGGTAACGACCATAGGGAGGAAGAGCCCTGTTGAATTAAACATTTCCCTCCAATGAGGGTCTCATTTTCCTCTTTCTCTGGACGGCGGAGCGGGGCGATGCTTTTTTCCCTTTTTTTATTCCCTGCCGACAGAGGTACTTTATCATTGTGCAGCTCAGGTGCATTGGAGGTCAATGACACAGCTCCAGCATTGTTCTAATATATTCCATCTCGGGGCAAATGAGATGCATTTTGCTGTGAACCTTCAGTCTCAGGGTCAATCCACAACTGCCCCTGCAATCTATTTGACTGCCAGATTCAGGCAGCATTTCTAGGAATGATGCACATGCCCAACTACATAATGGCCACAACTGCAGCCATCCAGGGTCCAATCTCCCTAAAGTGTTACACAGGAAATCCCATGTGATTGAAACAGTCCCTCAATCTTCCCCCCGTTTCTCACGGCCCCTGTGTGTTACTTTGTATGTGTCGTTGGCTCTGAAACCAGGAGCTCATTTGTATTCTTTGCCTTTTTTTCTCCTTTTTCTTCTCCGCTACTCCGTCCTCTTCCTCCTCGTCTCTCAGGTCGCCAGCTGACGATCTTCAACAGCCAGGCGTTCATAAAAATTGGTGGTGGAGAGAAAGGGCGTCACTTCCAGGGCCAGATCTCAGGCCTGTACTACAACGGCCTGCAGGTGCTCAAGCTGGCGGCCGAGGGCGACCCTAACGTCCAGACCCAGGGCAACCTGCGGCTGGTGGGTGACGTGCCCTCGGTGCTTACTACAGACACCACCTCCACCACCCCGCTGGCTGATATGTCCACCACCATCATGGAGACAACCACCACCATGGCCACGACCACCACCCGCAAACAGCGCTCGCCCACCATGAGGGACAGCGTCACACAGGTGAGTTAGGATCAGGTCTTCTTCATGGAGGTGAGGCTGAGGTTTTCCTTGTGAAAAAGACGACCATTTACTTGGCTTCAAAGATCATCTTCAGTAACTCAATAGCCCTTCCACGGTCAAATGGATGAGCATTTAAAGAAACTTGACGTCAAACATAAGGTCGAACTTTCATGCCGTCAGCTCTGGGTTCTCTGCAAGGCTTCGCTCGTTAGCCCTCAGTCACGTTCATATGTTCAAACAGCCATCCAGCCTAGGAGGAAGTCACTGCACAGCTCCTAATACACCAAACAACACTGCAGTTTTGATTTCCTCTAAGAAGATTTGGCTGACAAGGATCCAGCAAATCACAGAGCAACCAAATACATCAACAAAGGCTGAAAGAGGGAAGACGGGGTGGGGGGATCCTGAGGCAACGAACAGCACGACGACTCCGGGTGCAATAAGCTTATATTTACGATGGCACTTTACACACATGCACGAGAGGCTGTCATTTATGGTCTGATGATTAGCCACATGTGCTAAAGGCTCATAATTGCCACCACAGAGAGCAACAATTAGCAAACAGTGGGGAATCGCTGTTCCCCCACATACATGGAGATGGAAAAGGCGGGTCACCAAGGCCCAGTACTCTCTTAAAAAGACGTAATACAGCACCCACTTGTTCTGGGGGGGGGGATGCTCCACTTTCTGCTTCGTGTCATTAGCTGCAAGCTTTGTACCATGCAAAGAAAACACACAAAAACAATCTGCTATGAACGTATTAAATGACATTTTGTATTAGTTCAACATGAACATTTGGGTTAAATAAAACAGGTCAAGCCTGCTCATATCTTGATAAGCACTCAGTTTTCTCTCAGTTCTGCACAGCATCGGCGTGCCATCACAATAACGGAAGGCATCATATGGATCAATCTGCTAAAGTCAGATTATGGTAATGGTGTTTTTGTGGTTTAACAGTTGATAAAATTTTCCTCCAAACATGTTGCTGCCACCACCATGTAGTTAAATCCATTAATAAAACCACTAGTGGTCTCGCCTCAAAGTGAGAAGATCTGGCTTCAAATACCAGCTGGGCCTTTCTGTGTGGAGTTTGCATGTTCTTCCCATGTGTGCGTGGGCTTCCTCCAGGTACTCTGGGTTCATCCCACAGTCCGAAAACATGCATGTAAGGTTGATTGGTGACTCTAAATTGTCCCTGGGTGGATGGATGGATGGATGGATGGATGGATGGATGGATGGATGGATGGATGGATGGATGGATGGATGGAACATTAATAGAATTCTTTCTAGGATCAAGAGCAAGCTGAAATCCTGTTTTTGTATGTTGATTAAAGTGGATTGTCATTGAGTCTTTGGCTTGACTTTTATACTTTGGCAAATCAGAGATTGAAGTTGAGCTGAGTAATACTTATCTCTTGATTATATTCAACACATCCACCCATTTCATCTATATTTGGGTCACAAAGAGAGACTCAGATGTTAAAAGAAAAAAAACATCTACTCCTACAGCCAATCAAGTCATGTCAAATATCATGAGGGTATGCCTTTTTGGCCACATTTACATATGGCAGGGTATTTACTTGCGTTTTCAAAAAGAAAATGTTTCATACTAGGTCGTTTTCAAAACTATGTTACACCAACCCGCATAAAAACCTTGTCAAAAGCTATTCTGAGCATGCCAAACCTATAGGCGGCAGTGTCGCATACTGTGACGTTACTCTGCCCCCGTCTCAATACAAACATAAAGATGGAGAAGGAGGACATGCACACCTTACAAAGAATAGCCCTAAGTATTAACTCAAAGCAGAGCTAGTCTTCATATGAAATGAACATGTGAACCATTTCATCACCAACCCTTGGAAAGAGCAATTGTTGGGTTTGGACGAGAAAAAAAGAAAAAGAAACACTCCAGAGCATTCATCATTATTTTAAAGCATGTGTGATCCAGAACATCACTGGAAGCCTCTGTTTTCCATTTCCAAGGGAGACATATTCACATCGGCTATTTCTGTTACTGTTAGGACTACGACATGAAAGCGCTCATCTTTAAAAGCTGTCAATTCTTTTCTAATGCAGCGCGAAACACAAAGGCCCAGCTACCAGTGCGGTTCTCGTATTCAGATGTGTTAATTAGTGCTATTCATGTGTGCTGGAGCTCGTCCGAGGATCATTTGGCCAACCACTCGCACTTCGCACTGATAACCATGATCAGCAGATCAGTAATATATTTTTAGACCTTGTTGTTCTTTTTTATCATCTCCACCAACCTCTTCTCTCCACCTCTCATGCAACCACAGCGGCAACCAGTACGGTCAAGTCCAGATGAGGCCGTTGATTGCATCATCGTACAAGTCATGCAAACACCTAGATTTTCCAAACAATACTCTGTAGTTCTCTTCAAGTCCAAACACGGAGAACTGAAAGTAAATAAAGCCTCCACACACTTGTCAGCGTCGTACTGTGAGATAACAGGAAGGTGATCATGTTCACAAATGTTTGTCCACGTATTAGCTTTCAATCACGACAGAAGCTGCCGTGTAATTACAATCAACCGTCGGACTTGAAGGCCTGTCAAAGCTCCTTTACGCACAACCCTGTTCCAGATGAGAGTGCTCTGTAATTTAGGGGTTTCTCTTTCCACATTAGATCAGTGGAACCTGAATATTGAACACATCTCGCCCTGCACTCACTTCGGTATCATATCTCTGGCCTCCAGACTCCCTGGTGGAGACATCCTTCAAGCGCCGGGGCCGTAACAAGCTTTTACATCTGCGGCGTGTGATGTGGAATCGGCAGGCGCAGACGGGCCTGTTTGATCAATTATCTGGAACCATTTTCGGATAACCGAGGACTCGGAACGTTGTCTGTTGTTACAAGCCTTAATGTGCATTGCATTCGCTGACTGGCATTTATGTTCAGTCATAAAGAAGCACACTTCCACCTTTAGATGCATTTTATTGCCAGGAATCTATTTTTTAGATAGTCTACAGACATTTTAACGGCGTCTTCTGTTTTTTGGACGGTTTTTTATGATTATTATGGACCTCGCTGAATGTAGAGTGTTGTCATAAAGGCCCCAAAACAGCATTAGAGATATGTGCCCCGGAATGAGCTGATATTATCAACGACGTTCACATACTTGAATGATCAAACAAGCGAGAAAACAAGATAGCATCGTTGAGGCGTGTGGTTGTCTAACACGTTCCTGATCATTCACGCAGATGGTCCCGGTGTGCCGGAGTATTCATTCCAGTATTTGCTCTAATTTGCAAGGAGGTGCCGAAGGCCCGGGGAGAAAAAGCAGAAAAGATTCAGAGAAGGCGGCGAGAAGAAGAACGTTAGATACAGTTTTATTAAAATCAGTCAAAAAGTTCTGCAGGGTTGAGGGCAACATTGATTTCTGAACATCTGACAGGAAGCAGACGGTGGATGAAATCTTTTATATTTGCTTTTCTAAACGCTCGGCGTCTGGCATGTGTGTCCGGGGAAAAAGCCTGCGGAGCACAGGCAGGAAGTGTTGATGTTTGTTGTTAATGTTTGTGGCAGCAACAGCAGTTTGGAGAGGGGAAAAAAAATCAAGAAAAAGAAAAGGAAGAAAGAAGAAGAATAAGAAGTTTGCTCTAGTGGTGGGGTATGTTTTAGACAAACGGGATAAAAATTTTATTCATTTAAAAGCCAAACTCATCGACAATTACTGTGCCGAAATTGGGGATAAACAGGATCCAAACAGCTGATGGTATACTCTCAGAATTGTGGCTTTTAAATGAAAGCTGCTCGGTGTACAATTTCAATCTGATTAAATCTTTTTTTCCCCCAACTGTGGCTTCAAAAAATGTATTTGCTCCTATAAACAACGGTCACAGTCGGGAGCTTTTCATTGACTCAGAGCAGCACGAAACCCTCCCGGTTAAATCATCAGTCCAAAGGATGAACAACTGTGTGAGGAAATGATCTGGTTCAACTCCTGAGGGGATTTTTAGCTCCAGACAACCAGTCATAAGGCTTTAAATCCTGTTAGGCACCCCGCTAGAGCTAACCAAACACAGAAAAAATACAGATTGTACCTTTTGTGAGGGCTCATTTCAGTACCGCAGTTTTTCTTGAATTCATTGATGGTTTTGGTAGCTTAGTTTAATTACAGCTCCTCCAGTCAGACCTTTATTTTACAAGGCATCCCAAAGTGCAGGCAAACTTAAAAACTATATTAATGAACTTAAATAATAGAGACGTCTGGGAGGCCCTGAGGTTGCAGGTCGATGTTTATTGTCTGAGAAGTTTCTTGAGGTGAGGATGCAGTGACGGCTGGGGAGAGCAAGTTTGATACTTGAGATTAATATTTGTCCAGAGTCATAAAATATATACAGTAAAGAGTGTTGAAGAGGGTAAAGAAGGGCATTGTAAAACTTTCTTTCTCTCTTCTCACCACCAGTGTTATCCAGGAGAAAATGAGCGTTTCATGACAAAAGCCATAGGCACTGGCCTCTTAGAAACTCCACTCCCTTTATTTGGAACTATCTTTCAAGACTTTATATACACAAGTACCTCTCAGACCAGCCAGACTAGTCTAGGGAATAGCGTAAACTGATGAATCCTCTTGAATAATGGGATAATTTTCTAAACAAGCTGCAGGGTTTTTTTTCTTTAACCGAATGGTCGTAATGAGGGACACCTCTCATTTAAAGACAAATGTTATCTCCACCCATACCCAAACCAAAGTTTGAATCCCTACCCTCTACCAAACCAGGGTTTGAAACTTTCCCCACAATCTGTCTATCCTTTTCTCTCCTTCTATCCCTTAATCCCCGACCAGAACAGCAGAAAATCTCTACACCTGAGTCTCATTCTGCAGAAAGTTTCTACCATCTCGGCCTGTTCTGTATGTTTCTTCCTGTTAAAAGGTATTTTATTCCTTTCCAACATCTCCTCTGCTTGTTTACGTAGAATTGTTTCTTTTTTTCTCTGTTGAAGTACCTTGAAAAGCCGGCGTTGTATTTAGCTCTATAGACAGAAAATTAAATGGAATTATTAGATTTGGTAGAGTGAGTTTGGTTCATGGCTTTTCTCCTTGAGCTAACAAGACGTTAAGGACCTTGAAGGTCTTGCTTCTTCACTGAGGAAGACTAGTATAGATGTCTAGTGAGACCGCTACGACTCTAATTGTCCACTTTTCTTGATAATTGTGAATCACGAACAGCCAAAACATTATTCCATGGAAACTTGGGTGTACAATAGTTACAATATTATCATTTTGATAATAATAAATAAATAATGAATGTCTAATCATTTATATGAGAGAAAATTAATGAATACCGATTGTGTTTGAGACCACAAATAATGCTGTGCCTCTATAATTCAATGTCTTAGTGACTAAATGACGTGTTTGAGCCGCCTGGAGTTTTTGTAATTTAATGCAACATCTGTGACATACTTGTAAGCTCCAATGAACAACCTGCCCCCCTCCAGCTTTCGCAGCAGCCCACAATAGCGGTGTTCACTCTAATTTATCGCATGGTGAATTGTCACAAAGCCTGGCAACCCAGCGAGCCGAAGGAGAACTGAAGGATCCGACTGTATCCTGAGCCGGTTCAAACGCAGAGCGCTTTTTCCTCTCGCCAAACACCTGCAAGAGCTCTCGGCTCAAGACAGCAGCAAGAGTGCAGCTTGTGATCTTGGTTATATAACATCCTGACGTCGAATTTGGGTCAGGCAGAGACAAGTGATGACTCTGAGTGTTTAATGGAGGCCCGCCGTGAAGAGGGGCGAAAGGAGGGGAGAAAAAAAAAAAATCAGACCCCCACATGCACATCAAAAGGTAGATCTTTTATTCTAAGCATCAAAGCACATTATTCCACCATGATCAAAGCTGTAGCGCGACGGGTAGCTCAGAGCTTTTGGAGAAATTGAAATTTGAGAGTTCGCTTGCTTGTCTGCGTCCCACCACTCTGGCCTGTCTCCTGGCGATACGCAGGGTCTGAAGATCGATGGTTGTCGTGAAGCGGCGTGCTATTGTGAGCTGTGAATGCAAATTTAGATTCCTTTCTCTTCTTCAAAGACATTCCTGGGCAGTCACTCAACATATTTTACACAGGCTTTAATATTTCCCTTTGATGGCTTATTGTTCACGTCTCAGCTAAAGAGGATGATACACAGATCACGATTGAGGTCAATGTTCCATTTTAAGACCTTCCCTAATGCCTTCAGGTTAGAGTTTCACTTTTGATGTACATGTTCAGTCCAAGCCAAAGGTCAGTGTCTCTGTCATCTAACACCCATCTATCTAATTAGAATTAATGAGATATGTCAATGTATGTGCCAAGTGTATGGGGTAACAGCATCTTAGGAGCCACTGGAGTTAAATATAAGGTTCTAAAAACTGCTCAGATCATGAAACGGCATCTCAAAAATCACTGTTGTCAGTTTCTGACCCCCAACAACCAATCACAGCGAAGCATGCCAGAAAAAACCTTTCTGGGTCACATTGATTAGCAGAGGGCAGGTTGACTGACAAGATGAATATTGTGATTGTGAGATTATCACACTAAGTAATGTAGCATTTCTACATACAGCATGGTGATGAGTGGAAAAAGTAGAGCATGCGTGTCACCAGTATCATGGAGGATTGGCAAGCGGTAGGAAAGTTTTGTTTCACACAAAGTCATACCCTTATACTGTATACTCTGGTATGTTTCAAAATAATCAACATTTAGGATCTGAAGTGAAGAAGAAGCCATTTCTCTCATGTGGTTGTTAAAAGCTTTGTCTATAAAATGTACAATGACTTTATACACAATCATTCTTTAGCTCATAGTAAAGTTTTAACTACCATTTTTTTAATACCGGCCCAAAAGATCCTGATATTGAGGACATTGAAATTCATTGAAAAGCGCCATCCTGAACTGTCTGCACTCGTAGAATTACCGCAATAATATATTTTATCAGCTGGAAGCACATTGTCATTATAAAATGTATGAGGTAGTCAAAAGAGCCGCAGGAAGACTTCCGCTGCCTTCCACCAACCAGACACAGCTCCCACCAACATGCTTTAAAGTAGAGCTGGTAGTAGAAGGTGACTAATTCACACTTATTAATGTTTATTGACTTCTGCCTGAAAACCTTAATTTAATGTCTTACTAGACTGATTCTTTTTCTTGAAACTTGTGGACTCTTTCAATCAAGCAGCATTTAACCTGTTAATATATGGCAAAGGGATCATTGATGGTTTGGAGATAGTTGCTTTTGTAACGGGTATGCTTTGCTGGGCTGGTCTTTAACCCCGGCACACCCTTTAACCTCTGAGTTGTGTTCTGGGTGTGTTTCCACGGACCAGAGAGAAGACACAGACGACCCACTGTTGCTGACTGACTTTTAATTGATGCATCTGTTCAGAAATAAATGAGATTAACTTTTTTGGACCATAAAACACACACAGCAGGTTAAAGCCCCCCGCTCTCAGCCAGAATCCCACATACTGACTGTTCACATTGAACATAACTTATTACGTGAAATAAAGTTCTTTTCTCTCAATAAACCAGTTTGAAATAAAATGCATCAGTAACTAAAACACAGGCTAAATACATTCAATTGAACCATTAATCCAAAACACATTTTATGCAACAAGTTTAAATTTCAATAAATCAACAATAAAAGTGAGTAAGTGCACATACCTGTTCATGAATAAATGAAAATGCAGCACACACAGCAGGTTGAAAGTTCCCTGTTGGCAGGTAGACAAACACACATCCTTCACACAACCCATAAAAATTTATATTTCTGAGTTGGCACACACTTTAGCTGCATGTTCACAAACTAAAAAGAAAAAACGCTCACAACTGCCTGACAAAGTTTTTACACAACATAAACCATGAAATAAAAGTTAGATTGTCACAGCAAGATAACACATACCCGCTCTCAGCCAGAATCCCGCAGACTGACAGAAGGGAAAGCATGGAGCCATTTCTTGAAGGGACAGCACAGGTATGGTAATACAACAACAAAAAGATGAATAACCTAATTAAGAAAGTAACAATATCTAGAACTGATCTGGATTGGGGGGAATTTCATAAAGAATACAAATATAAAGTAATCACATTATTAACCTGGTTACACCTTGTCAGAGGAAGGAAAGGTAAAGCTATTTAAGCTTAGTTGGTGCTTTTAAGGATTCAAGAATCCATCGGAGGAGGAAAAAGGATCTCATTTTTATTCCAGCATGAAAAAAACTAAAAAGTCGAATGACCAATATAACAAAGTCCTCGAGATCACAGAAGATAACAATGAGATGCTGAAAAGTCCAAACATGCAGAAGACGGACTGACATACTGGAGAGCAAGCAACAACCAGAACACACAGAAGAGGTCACACTCGTACCGCAGCCACCAGGTGAAGACAATCACACACTCAGGCAGGTGAAACACATCACTCAGAATCTCAAAATAGCACAAGAACAAAATGTGTCAAGACACAAGGTCCAGATATTTATCCTGGTTACTCTCGGTTGATATTGTCCAGAAGAGGAATGTGGACAAATTCATGAGCACACACCACCTGAAGACAGTGGTTCAAACGCCTGTCTCATTCTGTGCTTGGCTTATTAGATGTTGTTCATGGTACATTCAAGAGTTTATTCAAGGTTATTTCAGACTCGATCCGACAACTATACCCTCGCTATTAACCAGATTGCCGAGATATTGTTGCTTCCGACAGCCATCTCCACTTCTTCCTGGGTGACACTAAAAATCTGAAGAAATTGATATTTAGATTAATGAACCGCATCAGTATGGAAGCGCATTTCTGCCACTTAAACAAGAAGAAAAGAAAACACACTTGAGTTAAAAAAAAGAAAAAAAAATCCTGTGGTAAGTCATAATTATGAGATAGTAAGTCAAAATAATAAGAAACTTTTGCACAAGTCAAGCAGGTATTTGTTGGTGTGAGCGCTCCTTTTCCATGTATGTCCTGGTGCACCCCTCTGAATGACCACAGGTTTCTAGTTGCTGTTCAATGAAGGTTGCCATTTGAGCCACATCAGTTTTATTCTTTCTCATGAAAGTAGCCCTTCATGACTTTAATGGCGATATAAACAAAGCCATCAAGTTTTGCCTGGAGACACAACTAGCATAGCCTTGGAAAATTAGGCTGCAAAATCCAATCCGTCCATACACAAAATACACAAAGTGCTATAAATTTGGATTGGTCACACACAAAGTCTGAATAAAAAACATAGTCATTGTTCTCTTTGTGTCAACAATACGCTCGTTCAGATTGATCAGCTATGGGGATGCTTCTCTTTACAATCACATCTCCCATGTTTGAAAACATGTGACCGTTGTGCATTCACTACTAAACATAGGAGAAGAAAATCTGCAACAAAGTTCAAAAAATCCCCTTTGTCCACGTTCTGCCCCACTATGACCTCTCACACTGACTGAAAGAAGGTCTCTGGGCTTAGTCGTCGTTTCAGCACCAGTAGCTGTAACCTCTAAAGTATTGGACCTGATACAGGAACTGCCAGTCACTTTATTATCGACTGAGTTTATGAATCAATTTAACTGAGAGACAGTCACACAAACATTTGTTGAAGAGCTGCAGAAGTCTCTGCAGTGTTCATCCACTGTTGCAATCAACCACTTAGCGCATTTGCTGTCAGAGTTCCACAGCGATCGCTCAAAGCTAAGGTCTCGGGGTCTGTTCCAGCGGCGCTGCATAGTTCCAACAAATCACTTTGCTCAGTTGCTGCTCGTCCATGTAGCAGTGATCTCTCATACTGTATGTTCAAGAACATTACAATTAGCTTTCGTGTGTACATTTTGGCATCATTATTGGACTCACTGGAGTAATGGCCATTAAAAATCAAAAGAATGGAACAAGACACGCATAATAGTTACTGGTAGTGATCATAGATCAAAGGATACCACTTATAAATACAAAACCCATTTACATTTCATATTATTGTAGATGGAGAATCTGAATCTGATCTGACCTTCCACTTTGTATGCTACGATGACATTCATATCCACAGCTTTTATGAGTACATGTAAGAAGTAGAAACTCCATATGTATTGATAAACAGCTGTATGGCTTAGAAATGCATGCTACTGAAGTCATTGTGGCAAGAATCACATATCCACAAACAGTTTATACGATCACTACAAACGGTTCGCTCAGATTGGCTGTAGTTTCACGCAATGCCAAGGTGTCTGGTCATTGGTGCAGCCAGAGTAGCTCTAACCTCCATTAAGATGCTCATGATGCAGCTCACATAATAACTGCTGACTACATGCAAACTATATGCAAAACCACTGAGTCTGTGAACACAATTAACAGTGACAGTCACACTAACAGTGACTACTGAATGGAGAAGCCTGTGCAGCGGCATCACAGGATACTGCCGAGTTGGCGACCTTTACATTAGGCTCTGTCCTGCTGTGGTTTCTCGGTGATCTGACTGTGGATGCAGGTGACGTTCAGGTCTCTGGATCCTGTGAAAAGCTGTAACCTCCGGTAAGGCCCTGTGCACACGGCAAGGTTTCACGTGACAATGCCTTGTGAGTTGTACTTTACAAGTGTGTCACAGATGTTGCAGAAAATTACAACTGCGATAACTGCAGGAGGCAGAGACAGCCAGTAGGACACCACTAGGACACCACTGCCGAAGCACCGTCTACCACCCTGCCGTGAGCATTTATTGACGTGCTGATTCCCTCATTTTTAAGAAGTGCACGTTGTAAAGGATTCATTACGAGCTGTTTGCGTGGAGCTGGGGGCAGCGATGTCGGTGTCTGCACAGCTGAACAGGAGTGGGCATGTTTGACAAAGACGTTGCCGGGAAACCGGAGCGGGGCTCATTAGGCCCATTTGACGGAGCCAGGTGAGGCGAGCGCACACTGAAACTGACACAACGTAATTAATAAATGATTACGCCCAGGACTTTGGATTAATAGCAGAGGGAAAAACTGTGTGGTGCTGGAATCAATTACGATGATAAAAGGCCTTCGTTTTCTATCGGGTGACCCCCATCTTGAATATCAACCAGGGGCTGAGGATAGGTGGGTGGACGTTGGGGTGTCTAGACGTGCGGCTGCATGAGTCATGCAGCGGTGGGGACAAACCCTGGGTACTAAATTGGAGCCGGCTTGTCAGATTTAATCTGTTTTCATCTGGAGACACAACCCCCACCCCACCCCTCTTTCCCCCCTCGCTGTTGTACCTGCTGTACCTCTCGCAGAGTGCGTGTCGACTGTCGTCTTTATCACGCGGTTCAAATGTCTACAAGCTGGGGGTCAGAAAACGCTCCGACGTCTGCGGTGCGTCTGCACGGTGGAAATCAGACAGCAGCTGTGCGATGCAGCCCGCAGCGTCTGACCCTGTTGCCCACACAGTGGAGACGAGCCTTGATCGGTGTGTTTGTTTCTCCGCCATCTTTACCGAGCTCCACCAGCTCCTCCGGAAAAAACACATCACTGCTGCTCATGAAACGTACCCACCATGCACTTCTGACATGTTTGTCCCGACAGCTTGACGTCCATGTTGTATCTTTCTATTTGCTTTACATCTGTAATTCTCAGTATTTATTTGATTTAATATTGTTCCACTATTAATTACTCACGACATGGTTTGTTCTGCAACAAAAACAACAAGGTCACTAAGCCTTCAATAACTTTAACCGTGGTACTGATTTCATGATATTAATCACTTACTAGCATACTATTAAAAAAATAGTGGCATCACAGTAACTAAGGCCTAACTAAGTGAAAATGGGAAACGTTTGTTGTGTTTTGGGTGTCTGTTTACACTACAAAGATGCCCGGAGCAACTTAAAACGGAAGTTTTGAAAAATGGCTCCCAAGGTGGAACTTTTTGAAAGTGCTCCGACTCCCAGGGAACATTGAAAAACGCAACTTTTCTAAAACGCTGCTACTGTCCATGCGCACCACGGCCGTAGTAATAGTTCAGCTCATGTTTATAGCGTGTTGTTCTCTACACGCATGCCTGTGTGGTTTCATTACAAAAACATCCACCCGCGCCAACTCCTGGCTCTACATGATAAACTATCGATTTCAGCGTGTCTGTCGTTTCCCTGGAAACTGACATTGTTTTCAAAATGCTGTGGTAATGCCAAACCTTTCAAGAGCAAACATGGACTTGAAACTATGTTGTGCCAAATATTACCAATCAAAGAACAAAGAGTGTTTTTCATGAAAATCTGAGAGAAATCACAATAAAATGAAATAAAAAACAAGTGTTTCTGTCATGACTAAAGTTGGTAAAACCACGGCTCAAACTCTCTTCATGCGTGTCCACAGTGTTGCTGGTTCAACAGGGCAGACAACTCAACCTATCATTTCAACAGATTTAACAAGTGTATGTCTGTGTACATCTGTTTACGTTGCCCGAAGTCGGAAGGAAGACTTTTTACCCAAAAGCCCTTGTGAAAGTTTGTGAAAGTAGCGGCCAAAGACCTTTATTGTGTTTTCCACCGCCTCCTAATCCTCTTACGAGTGTGTGTGTGTGTGTGTGTGTGTGTGTGTGTGTGTGTGTGTGTGTGTGTGTGTGTGTGTGTGTCTGTCCTCTGCACAAATAAAGAGGTGTCCTGACTCTATCTCCCGTCTGTCCCCTCAGAACGCGGATGACCTCTTGGTAGCGTCTGCTGAATGTCCTAGCGATGACGAAGACTTGGAGGAGTGTGAGCCTGGAAATGGTGAGTCAACTCAGGGGGTTCTGTCTTCATTGTGTTTCAGCACACTTAGACCGCTGCCATGTCCTCGACTCTACTGCTAGATAACACTACGTGACCACCAACACCCCCCCCCCCCCCCCCCCCCCCCCGACACACACACACACACTCCGCTCCACTGTATGCAGCTCTGATTGGCCACGCGTCTCCCCTCCAAGATTGTCCTCCGCTTGTTTGAACAACGGGTCAAGCAAACCTCTGACACCGTGACAGGCGGTGCGAGCGAAAGGCCAGGTGTTTTTGCTCCCGCCACCGCTGCCTCTAGCGCCATTAAGCCAGGCGCTTGAAAACTGCCAAGAACCGCGTTTGGCGCAGCGTCACTCCAATTTCTCCTACCGTTGCACACTCGGGGGTGCCAGGAGATATGCAAATCCACATTTAATGACATTTTATCCTGAAAGATCCTGACTGACAAGATTCTCTATTGTCAAACGGGGTTTTAGAGATTTACCAGTGGTGTAGGCGGAATGAAGTTTATCGTCAAAATGGAATCAGTATCAGCTGTTACGCTGCTGTCAAGGAATTAGCGGAAGACAAAGTGATATATATCATTAACACCTGAGGCTTCAGTAATTATTTCAAAGAGAAGAAACATTCAGTTAAATACATGTTTCCTTTGAGGAGGAAACTCAAGCTTCAGAATGCTTGATGAGCATTAGCTGCTAATACATTTTCATTGAGTTCCACCGTATAAGATCCAATGAGGCTGGTGTCAAATTACAAGCAATCAACTGAATGGGTGAACGTCTGAAGTGACTAATGGTCGATTAAGGGGCTGTTATGGGATTACGTTTGAAAACTGTGACTCATGAGAAGTTTTGCAAGTCCACAAAAAATAATTTTACCTTGGTAAAAGTTTTTTCTTTTTTAAATTTCCAAAACTTAGCCTCCAAAAGATATCACATCACTAAGAACCATATCGTTACTTAGACATAGCTAAAACCTGTTACAGTTGTCCTTTGATGCCAAATTACATTCTTATATTCAAAGTTATAATCATTTATGTCCAATTTACACTTCTTACAGCACACTTTAGTCATGCAGCTCCCTGGCTACTCTCTATACTACTAATATTGTACCCATTGACCTGCAAGAAGCTCCAGTCCAGGCCACCAAACCACTAAGAAAATTCAGGAGAATTTCATATAAAACATTGATTGTTTTTAACAAATTTCTTAAAAGTACCTGACACTACACAACAGTGAGACCCGAGGTGAGAGATCGGTGATGCTGCCATGAAATATAACAAACTGGTACTAGCCTCAAAGATATGCTGTCGTAATTTGTAAAAACAGGAACAATGCAACAGCTAGAGATTGTTTTTAGACATTTCACTGTTTTCTGCACCAGAAGGTTTCATTAAAATTATCTTTATGCTGAAATTGTAGTCGTTTTCAGTACTAATTGTTTGGCTTTTGTGAAAATGTCCACATTTTCATCACATATACTCTGCGCAACAAAATAGAAAAACTATAAAGTTTAAATTTAACGGTTATTATGAGAATATTTTACCGGTCCGAAGCACTCAAGATGAAATTGGGCTTACTGTGGTCCCTTAATGAACTACAATGTGTTTGACATCCCTGACTTACATACTACTCACTCATTGTCTCGTACTTATGGAAAAGCAAAGGGCAAGTGCCATGTTACTTTAGTAAGACTCTCTTTTCTGCTCCACAAATCTCTAGAAGAGCCGTGAACACTTTAAACACAAAGTAGAAAATAGAATTATGTGTTTGTAAAAATATAGGTTGTCACAAGGCGTTTATGATTTTTAAAGGTCCACATCTAAATAACAAGCCCTTTGAGTTTGATTAACATTTTCTCTAGCAAAAGGGGAAACAAATGTGATCAGAAACGTGATGAAAACAAAACTAAATCAGAATGGTTTCGGTAAAAAGCGCTCCACTTTCCTCAGCGACGCTTCTACAAGTACTCGGGAACGGGAGGATTAGTGTTTTGAATACGTCGGCCTGTAAATGGCAGGAGATTACAGTGTGCATCAGTGTGTTTGTGCGAGGAGAAAGTGATCTGAAGCCGGTGTGGAGAAACTCGAGTGGAGCATTCTCCTGTGGTTTTCTCTGTAGGTGGTTGGGACCGAAATAGAGACTCAATTCCCCTCTTATCGAAAAGGAGAAATGAGAGTTTTTCGGTGGATGCTATGCCCAGGCTTAATCTCCCACGAGGAAATGCATCTCTCCCTCTTTCTCGCGCTCTTGTGTGCCCACACACACACACACACACACACACACACATATATACAGTGGCAGACGTGCTCACCTTTCCAGACAGACACTTGTCTCTCTCACTCAGTGGGTGTAAAGTTTTTTTTTTCCCTGCAGTCGCCTCTTCTGGGAAACAACAAACATGGTAGCGCGCGTGCATGCGGCTCCGTATCTCACCTTGCAGATGCCACAAGTGTTCCGTTGAGGCGAGGCGAGCCGGCGGCGGCTGGATGAGCTGTGAAAACTATGGACAAGAGGGCAAAGAAAAAAAAAGAAAAAATCCCCCCCCCCCCCCCATCTGCGTCCCACCAAACATGGGTCTGTAGCCATTGTGTGATAGGAGCCGACATTTTCAATTACATGTGAGAAGACGGCACCCTTCAGGAAGGGAGAGAAACGTTAAGCGCAGCTGTTGATTTTCTATTAAGCGGAGGCAGATATGACCGCTGTGAATTCGGGACTGGTGCAGCTACCTGCGCCGCACACCGCCGCCAGAGCTCCATCTGCCTTACAGATGTGTTCCCCCGCGGCTCTCCGGGCGCTACGGTTCAGCTATCCGGCGCGCGAGTGTCCGAGGCCGAGCCAAAATGCCGATTGCTCAACAGACAAAACTAGTATCGGGGGGGGGGGGGGCTAATCGAGATTTGTGTCACGTTCCTTTGCGCTCGGAGCAGAACGGAGGAGCCGAGAGAGGAGAGAGGTGGCGTCGAAGGAGAAAGTGGATGCAAAAATGGAGAGAGGGAGGCGGGTTAGAATCCCCCTGCCTTCTCCCCCCACCAGGCTAATTACATGTTGACTGTGAGGGAAGCCTTAATTACATCAGCCAATTAGAGCTTTGACTGTGGTGATGAGCCTGTGAGGACGAGAACTCCAGAAACATCCCGGTTATAAATTTGTGAAAAGAGCATAAACAAATAAAAAGAAAAAGTCGAAACCTGACAGCTTGCCAACTGCATCCACGCAATCTCTCCGCTCATTAAATCTCCTTCATTTTAGCTCCATATTCCGCACCACCTCGCCGTGACCTCACCATTCTGCCCTGCTATCTTACCTCCGAGCTACTTATCAGTCCCAGGATGTTGTACGCGCTATATCGGTTTTACTCCGACAAGATCAGAGCTTTGAGGAGCTCCTCAATAATTCATCAGTCGACATGCTATAGAGACAACCCGCAAATGCTCTTTTGAGGTTGAGAGTAAAAGAAAGACAGATTGGGCGATAGACGTGAGGTGACCCCGCAAGCTTCTGGCCCCCCCACAGCCGCTGTAACTCAGAGCCGGCTCGATGAGTTTGGGTGTCACTTATTTGTCAGAGTGATTCGTTATCGATCCCCCTCGGCTAACCGGCGTCCGCACAAGTAAACAGCCTGAGGTTTTAGCACGCAGGCGCCACAGGTTGAACCGAGGCTCGCACCGACGTCCCCAGGCGGTCGGTAAATGGCGCCTCGTCCTCTCCCAGTTCAGGGGAGCGTGTCCTCGTCGTTACAGGGCTCGGGTCTGCAGGCATTTCTCTGATTCGACCATTTTTCTCTGGAAACAACTCGGGAGTTTAGAGAACATTGCACAACTAATAAAGTGACCGGTTGAGTTTGTTGCGGTAATAAATCCCCAGTAGATCTCAGAAATTGATTATTTGTGCAGCAACATTTAGCAGCAAAGTGCTTTTCATAAGACAAGGCATTAAAGAAACACATTGCAGCAGCAGGGATATTGAATATGCTGATAGTTTCCAACTTCTGGCGGATTACAGATATCCAAGACAACATGAATTCCCAGCTGTAGCGAGGGCGCAAATTATCCCCTGAACAACTTGGCACAACCATTTCACGAAATGCCATTTATGTGCATTTATATATTTTCAAAAGTTTTCTTTGAGATTCCATAAGAAATGCATCCTGTTTTAATGAGCATGCAAATCACAGGGGCTCCAGTAATTAGGAAGATATCAATACACGTGTTAATATTACCAGGTATACCGATTAGGGAAATAAAGGGGATGTGGTAGTTTGAAATATCACTGCAAACATTTTCCCCAATGAAGTTACTTTGAATGTGAAAAGTTATTTGGGATCTGCTCATCTAGTTCTACCCTACCTCAGTCATCCTATAGTGTTGTACATTTCAAACAAAGAATACCTTGTATATCACAAACCAATACCAGTGCTTCTCCTCTTAAGCGTTTTAATGTATTCCTGCCATGTTTCTATAAAAGGGCGTGAGTAGAACAGGATTTCAACATTAACACCTGGGTTCACTGGCGACAGCAAGTTTGTTGGTGGTTTCATCACCATTCTTTACATTTGCACAGTGATCCAACCAGACATTAATGTCTTATACCTCTGGTTCGCCACAGTAGAGCGCAGTGGCAATGCTGGTTTCGGTTCCTGTAATACGTAGGTTTTACTGGAGCGGGTTATTAGCCCGCCGCCAAAAAACCTAACCTTTAGGTTTCTTCGTCTGCGATCTTCCCGTCAACCTGTCCGGCATGGGTGGTCCTACCAGGAGTATAATACTCCGGCCGACACCGCTCTCATGATCAAGGAGAAACAAACTGTCCCGCCACGTTAAGGTAGTGATTCCATCAGGACACTACCCTCTATGTGAGATTAACTACTAAGAAAGAATGGCGCGCCAAATCCGCACAAGGACGTTTAGGTGGAGGTGGAGGTGGAGGTGGAAGAAACAACACGACCCAAACTGAGCGGGAAACTGGAACGGGAAGTGCGTCAAACCGACTGGCAGCAGATCGCCAGATTATCTCCAGATCGTTCGGAGTGGCATATTTTTATGGACGCACGATGCTCCTCTTAGAAATGATGAGGTTAAGCTAATAATTCCACCGACATTGTAAACGAATATCAGTGTCTCTTCCCGTGTGTGGCAGTGTTTTGACGTATTCCTGCCATTTTTTTAGCGGAAAGGAAGTCAATGAGACAGGATCCCGACATTAACAGATGTTGCTTAAAAGCAGCCACATCCTTTATTTTCCAACCAGAAAGACATTTCCTGTTCCAGCAATTCATGATTTAAGAATGTTTTTTAGATACAATTGTTAGGGTAAAAATTAACCTCTAGAAACCCGTAAAATCAATAGCTTTCCGTTGGCGAAATTAACAAAAGGTTTAGCAAAGCAGCAGTTTGTGTGAAAAACCTGTGAGCCTACAAAGGTAGCGACCAAAATCTGCTTCAGGTTAAAGTTTCTATAAAACACTAACAGTTAAATTACAGCAGAAGAACCTCAGGAGTGCTTGCATGACTCTGGTGAACTGCTACTCTAAAACTTCCATCAAAAAGTGTTAAGATTTTTATATGTGAATGTTAAAATTGTAGTAATGAACTGTGTGATCATACACAAAACTACATTTTCGGAGAAACATATTGCTTCTATTGAATTGCCATTTTGTGGTACTAATATCTTTATCTAGTTCCCTCTGTAGACAACAAAAAAAGTTTACATGATGTAGTATTTTTATTTTGGGACAACAAAACAGAAAGGCTCTTTAGGGCATTGCCTTTATTTAGGACTCAGAGATGTGTTTGGATAACAAAAATAGAGATTACAGCCCTCACAGAGATGAAACAAGCCATGGGAATGAGTTATTGCAGAGGCAGATGCTCAGTCAGCGTTCTCCTCCGTTACATAAACAGACACTGTTTAGCTGCTCTGAACACTTCATGAGTGGTGAATTCTGTCAGAAGCGTACTGGAATGAATCTGAAGTTAACCAGGAGCAGTGACTGCACAATTGTCTTCTCTTTACTTTAATGTTAATAAATGGAGTAGTTTTTTTCCCCCAGAGTGGATTTGGTTCACTGTTGCTTAAAGCTACTGAAAATTAGTGGAAAAGTCACAGATGCATATTGGCTGCCGACTCCTGGCCTTCAATTGGGGGTTAAAGCTTTTACATAGGGCCCCAAAACCCATCAGCAGAAGGATTTCATCAGTTCACAAGCTAAATTCACATCATCAGATGCTTTATTGTCTCGATGTTAGTGGTTCAAGGAACTAACGTCATAATAAGACCAATATGTCTTAATATACCACCACTATGCAGTAAGTTCTGAGAAACTGTAATAGTATTTTGTGCACTCAAGTAGTCTCCACACAGCGGGGTGCTTGCAGACCATTAGGAGCAACGTGACACGACACTACCAAATTTATTACCTTGTGTTTGGAGGCAAAACCGATCTACCAACACCTGCAGTCATCCAGTACACGAGAACTTAAGCCAAAGAGTAACTGTGGATTAGGTACGTGGCGTTTGTGGAACCTACGTGGGCCTCAACTATCTACCTGGCCATGTTCAGTTAGCTTTGCAAATGTAGCCGGGAGAGTTTTCCCGTTCGACAAATATGCTGAAGGAAAACAAGCAGAAGGGTTGTGAGAAACAGACGTGGGCGGCTGCAGCGGCTTAATAAAAAGAGAATAAATAAGACTGGACAGGGGATTGAAAACCAGTCTCGGTAAAGCGCGGTGAGCCTCGGAGGTGGCGTTGTGATATCTCTACATCGCAGACAGGCCAGAAAAACAAATCCAGCCGAGGTTTGGAGGAGGCGAGGCAGGTGTCGCAACGCTGTGGGGAGGTGACTTTGACTGGAGCTGATATGCGACGTCGGGCAGCGTCTCTTCAAAATAGATCACTTTGCCTCGGAGCGACCGGAGCACATGCAGCATTTGTAAAGAGTTTACGGAGCTCTTTCCACAAAGGAGCTGGTATCCCCCCCCCCCCCCCCCCCCCATTGTGCAGATTATATATCCGTAATTACACCTATTGTGACATGATTCGAATGCAAGCAAGGGAAAATATAATATGCTTGGACACTCTGTTGGATTTTTCCATCTGCAGCCTAATAAAAGCTGAATTACTGCACGCTCCGACTCCAAACAACCTTTTTGCTCTAAATATTTCAAATGGATGTGAGCGGGTGGACGTGATCGGCAGAATAACAGCGTTTGTCAGAGGACCCACATTGAAGCATCAGTATCCGTCTGCGTTGTTCTGAGTAAACAGAGGAGGGGAGGGGATGAGTCATGCTGGCAGCGTAGTGAAGTGGCATGCAGGGAAAGATAAAGAAATTTCATCATGTGGACTAAACGTGGTTCAGTCGCCTCAGCTGTTTGAATCAATGGAGTCAAACTCAATCAATCAGGCTGAATATCTTCGAGTCCCTCTCGCTTTAACGCCTAAACGACAGGGCGACAATGTTGACGAAATAGACGCCCACGCATGCTGGAATCAGGCTGGATGTCTTTTTCCAAGAAGCATTGGTTTGGCTCAGGTTTGATGGAGCATAACATAACAATCAGGCTGCCTGTATCATGTCAAATCAATTAAAATCCTCAGAATCCTTCCAACCATTCATTCCTCCAAAAACCAGGCTCGAACATATGTATCACAAATCAGGCTTGAAAGGCTTAAAAGGTGTCACTTTCTTTGAAAATCATTCCATTTGAACCTCTTTCACGCTGTTCTTTCAGTTTTCTAGACTTCAAACTTTAATGAGTTTCTTTGTGATTTTCATGTCGGACATATGATTTGATCTGTCCCCAGAATCTGATTAATGCCATTTCAAGTGTCTTACAAACAAACTTTAATGGGTTAAATAAGTTAAAAACAAGATTTTACTAAACAACTGTGAGATCCCCACATAAAACCTACCAACAGTTGAATTCTGATGCTGACTGCCACCGTTTAGCTGCCGTATCTATAACTGTCATTTCAAGAGGCAAAAGAAAAAGTAGAAAATCTGTCAGTCTTCACTTAAAAAAAAGAGTTCACCCACGCTTTGCTTTATGGTGAGGTAACGGGACCACAACAGTACATCGCAATCTGACAATCAAACGTTTTAACCTGGCAGGGACATTAAAATGCTCGCTGCTTTCCGAGCCCCTTCACTAGACCAGTTTTTTTCTGTTTGCGTTCCTTCCAAAGACCTTACAGGAGCTTGAAGACCAAGTAGCAGTCACCTCTTTCAGGACACAGACAGAGTCAAAATCACTTTCAGAAAAAGACATCGGGAGAGACTGCAGCTACCTAGTGCACCGTTTATACCCCCTGGTTCTACATTAGTCTGGTTCTTGGCAGCTTTCAAAATAAAACACCTGACGGAGTCGCCTCATCTGACTCCGCTCACCTGAACTTGCCTCTGGGTTGTCTATTGGAGAATCTGAGCTGCATACATGAGGGGACAACAGAGTGCAGCGGTTGAAGAGGGGACAGTTCATCTTAGTTGATTGGTTTAAACTTTTGGTAGCGCAGGCTTCGGTCACACATACAGAAAAGAACGCTGTGTCTGAGGGCTTAGCTTAGCTTCATTATTTCTCCAGCAGCCACCACCGGCTGGCCTCCGGGGATGAATCCCTCAGACCCTCAGCCTTTGACTACGCGAGAGTATACAGCAGACACCATCCATTACACCTATGATCCTCACACCCAAACTTTCCCTTTTAAAGATATGCGACAAGGGTTCACGCCAGGCCAACCTGCCCTCTGGATTCAGAGAGGATTACATCAGGCAGTTACTGAAACAAGGACAAGCATTTGCAATGTCAGCCACATGTACCTGTAAGTAGGGCGCACTGTGAGCGGAGGTAACTCCTCAGTAATGGTGGGCTGCCGCTACAAAGCTTGAAATTGGACCTGCTGCCATCTTGGCAGCACACAAACAGATGGCGGAGGGGAGATAGCGAGGCTAGCAGCTCGTCACCCTCAGACACACACACACACACACACACACACACACACGTCCGGTATCTCTTATTTCACAAAAACCACATTTCTTTTTCTTTTTTTTGCGAGCTCGCCTGGTGTGTGGCTCCACTTTGTTCCTCAAACGTGCCACCGCACTCTGCTGTCCTCTAGCCTTCAAGGTGAAACGCATCCCTCAAACGCAGCGAGAAAATAGATTGGAGAGAAGTAACACCAGCATTGCCATGGAAACTAGCCTTTCCAGCTAGCTAAATGAGAAGTTAGAAGGGTTGAAGCATTACTAAGTCCCCCCCCCCCCCCCCCCCCCCCCCCCCCCCCCCGCCCCCCTTACTCTGCAGCTCTGACATTTTTTCCTTCATTTCAAGGCCTGTTTCTCTCCAAGCTGTGTTGTTTCTGTGCTTTGTTAACTCAATGCATCATACTTTTTTTTTTTATCCTTATTTTAACAAAATCTTTTCCACTCTTGAAAAAAAAAATGTATTGGTTGTTTAACTGATGAAGGGAGGGTTGGGTGTGGGTTTGGGGGTTTGGGGGGGTGTTGTGCTTGTTGATGCTAAGCTGAATCAAGGCCATGAAGGAGTCTTTACAGTCCCTTCCCTCCTCCTTCCCCCTACACACATGCACGCTTCAATCTCTCGAATCGTCCAATCCGAGCCCCCCCCACCATCCACCTCATCAAACGAACAAAGAGCCCAAGTCATGATTTTATGCTGATGATGTTAGCATTTCTTTCATCGTGTTTCTTTTTGCTGTTCCCTTTTTACCCAAGATGTGCTCTAATCTAACCCGCTTTCCTTTTAACTGTTTCCTTCACTTGTGACCCTTTGAAACACTGACAAGATCTAATGAAATACTCCCGTGCTGATAATCTGCTCTGTCCCAAATGTGTTTAACCATTAACAGTCTGTCACAGGAGGGTTTCCTTGCTTATTAAATGCAATAATCTTTGATTGAATTTGGGCTTGACAGGAAACTGTGGCTCATTAAGATGATTCCTTTTCACTGTTTACTTGTGCTGTTAGCTTTTTCTTAAGAGGAAACATCAGTGCCCCATGTTTATGCTTCCTGTTTGGTTTGGGAGGGATGTGGGAAATGTGAAATGAGAAAAAAGAAGTGTTAGATAACGTGTCTCTCAATGCACTGTAGTGAGCGCCGAGAGTTTGGGCTAGATATTAGGGGCATCAGTTTCCTGCAGCGGCTCCTCGGGGTCTGCATACAGATTAAGCTAATTAGCAATGAGCCATAGAAACCACCATGCCCAAAGGGTGGGGGGGTGGGGGGCAGAATTGAGACAATTCTTCATTTAAAAAAATTGCAATGGGAGGGTTAGTCTTTCCTTTTTATTTCACATTTATGCTTATTTCTCAACCAGTGAAGAAATATATTGGAAAAAAAAAAATCAAAGAGGAGAGGAGAGGAGGTAAAAGCGGGGGTGGGGAAGTTGTTGATTACTATCCGAGAACAATCTTACACAGCTTTCTTTTTGTAATTTTTTTTTTCATGCAAAAATCATGCGGCCAATTTGTTGATGTAAGTGACCTGAACCTCGTGGTTTGCTATCTTATTTAACCAATCACAGCAGAGACACCTGAGCGCTAGCGCAGTCAGAATGAAGGCTAGGCTGTGTAGCTCAGTCAGATGTTACGTTGTTCAGTATAAATTTGTAGTCTGCTTTTAGCTCTTTGTTATGGATAGCGACAGGTTAGAACAGCTCAGGAAAGACTAGTTGTATTACTTCTGCTTGTATGATACTACAGCTCAGAGTTAGTCAGCATATTAGCTTTATAAATAGATCAGACTAAACTTGTGTAACTAACCTCATGTTAAGCAGTAGTCCTGTTCTAATGATCTAATACTGGTGTTTCTGTATTCATTGTTTTCTTCTGATGATCTGCAGGTGGTTTCTGTCTTAGCTGCTCTCTAACATTTCTTCCTTTCGTTGTCTCTTTCTTGTCCTAGGAGGTGAATTAGTGTTGCCCATAATAACGGTGGACTCCCTAGACCCCCCATCCATCGCCACCCGCTACCCAGTAATCCCCCCGCCCCCGACCACCTACCGCCCCTTCCTCACCTTGCTCGAAACCACCAAAGAGTCCCTCCCCTTGCCCAACGGCCGGCCCCCCTGCCCCCTGGATCAGGAGGACTGCGAAGAGCCCATCGAGGTGTCAGCGTACGGTTCGGGGGAGATGACCGAGTCAGATGACGAAGACTATTATAAAAACTCCCCCCTGGTCACCGACAGGACTGTACTCCCCCCTCCCCCAGCTGTTGAGGGCGGTGTCCAGAACCCCCGCGATCGCCACTTCTCCCGTTTCCCCAACTCCCACCGCCCGCCCCTCTCCTCCACCCCAACGGCCAACCCTGATCAGCTCAATCCACGTGTCAAGCCGGCCGGCGGCGGCGGCAGCAGCAGTAGTAGTAGCAACAGCAACAACATCCCTGCTGGCAAAATGAACAACAGGGATCAGGTGCTGCTGCCGCCAGCCCACCCCTCGTCAGACCCGGGTCACCGCAGGGTCCCAGGAATAACATATCCACCAAATTTCCCCCATGTTCCCACTCCAGACCCCACGTCTCCAGATAGAGGCCTTCCCGGCGCCGTGGAGGTCCAACAGTCCAGCAGCACCACTGGGATGGTGGTGGGCATCGTGGCGGCCGCCGCCCTCTGCATCCTCATCCTGCTCTACGCCATGTACAAATACCGCAACCGTGACGAAGGGTCTTACCAGGTGGACCAGAGCCGCAACTACATCAGCAACTCGGCCACGCAGAGCAACGGAGCCCTGGTGAAGGAGAAACAGCCCAGCACTGCCAAGACGGTCACCAAGAACAAGAAGAACAAAGACAAAGAGTACTACGTGTGAGGGAGCGCCGCCGCGACACATCAAGGCAGACGGCAGAAGTACTTAGGGAAGGAAAGAGACGAGAGAGAGAAGGAGAGACGAGAGATGAGGCAGAACAACCATATCGCTATTGCTCATTTAGTTTGACATCTGTATTGTCAGGTGTTCACACCAGTTGCACTCAAATCCAGAGAAAGGCCTCAAAACAACACTCGAGGTCAGTTCACACCTTTCCAGCATTACTGACATTGATTTGATCAAATCAAACTTAGATTTAATGTTAACCACTTTGGGAATTTCAGGCGAGACTAGTCCACCTTAGAGCTCAACATATACTGTGCCAACAACCGTGTACCAAACACTGATATAACAGTGATTTATGTTTTCACGTCTGACAAGTCATTTAATATCTGGAGTACTGTAGACAAGCGCCACCATCAGTATTCGTGTCGAGGTCTGTACTTCACTTGCAGTGTGCAACATCACCTCAGACAGCATCAACATATTATTTTCCAACTAGGTTCAAATTAGCAACATGACATCCCTCTGTAAAGTTGATATACTGCCAGCGAACAGAACAACTGTGTCAAACCCGGCTTCTCCACCTCCGCCAGCAATCTGGTGTCAGCTCTCTCTCGCTCTCTCTCTTCTTCCTCCCGTCTCTGTCTCCGGTCCCCAGCAGCCGATGCAACGTTAAACTCTGCCGTGTTTCAAGCATGTAGTATTCATTTACGAAAAAGAGATAAAATAAACTGTTTTTCTTTCTGTGGAGTTTAAAATACAAAAAATACGACCATGACTGATGATCATAACAACGTTAAACGTAGCAGCTTCTGTGAGATACCACCGCTCCAACCTAACGGATGCTGGCTTGTACGTTTAGCTGCCAAAAAAGACTTATCGAGGCCAAAAGAAAACCCCTTGGTCGTCCTTTGTTCCAGCAGATCTGTGTCACGTGTTTCTGGGGCTGCAAGGCGCCCCCTAGTGGGCCACCAGAAGAACTGTCACGTCTTTACAGTTACTAATCACCGAAAAACAGAAAAAACCTCCAGCAATCCAGATGAACTCTGTTCTATATAATTATAAATATATGTATAGACGTTGGAGAAACCTATGGACCTAAATCGTGAGCGAGTCTGAAAGTGAGTTTGCTGACGCAGCAAAATGGACTTTAGGATTTTTGATGTCGGAATGGTTTCACCACCCAGTCCCCGCCCCCTTTCCCAGAAAGCCCCGCCCCTTCTCATGAACACTACGGCTGAAGGTATGCCTCGCTGCAAGACTCAGCCACTTTCGCTCTTTCCTTTCTTTTTTAATTATTTCCTTTCTCTGGAGAAAAGAGAGACGTTTAAGGGAAATTCTGAATCCATTCTTGCTGGAGTTCCACTGGAGAGAGAGAGAGATACCTCGCGGCTAAAACAGCGCCGGTGTCTTTCGCCCACGCTCCTGCCCTTGCCCCCACCTCCTTTCTCGAGCCTGACTGGACTGACAGCAGCCAATGGGCAAAGCAAACTCTGTCGGAAGAGCACACGAATAAAACAAGGTGAACAGCAGTTCCCTGGAAGATGTACTACAGAACTCTAGTATTCCAATTTTCTCAACTCTATTAAAAAAAAAAAAAAGAAAACTGTACCATGAAAAGAAAAGAAAAATCCTGAAAAAAGTTTGTGAAATGTCTAAATATTTGACTCTCATCCCATTACTAAGAGAAATGTGTTTTCCCTACTATCATTCCTGTTTGGAGTAAAAAGAAGAAAAAAAAACTATGATGATTCTGGGAAACCCAAATTTCTATGTATTTTCTTTTGGTAATTGAACAAATGTGATTTGGGTTTTGAACATGACGCCAGGGGAGAGCAGCTCCTCTTTCATTCCACCCTCCATCTGTCATCTATCTCTTTGATTTGTCCTGCATCCATTCCTTTCTCTCTGTACTGCAGATTGTACGTCTCCATAACACGTGGAGGAAGCAGGTTTTATCCATCCTCTGCTTTTTTCTTTTTTTTTTTAAAGAACATTTGGTTTTATATCTATTTCTGTCTATTCAGCGAGAGAGACGCGATGGCAGCCGCTTCATTCGATGAGCTCCATTGATTCAGTCTCCCGCCATGTTCGTCTGGTTTTTCTCCTCCCTCCATTCCAAACATACTCCTCCCAGTATCTTCCTGTTCTTTCTAAATGTTATTGTAAAGTGTTCCAGTGAGATGACTCTAAATATGTGTACATTAACAGAGGGAATACACTTGGTTATATACTTCTTACTCACTGTGTCGTGTGGTCTGTTCATAGTCTTGTGGGGAATTGGTCACATCAAGTAACTGATGTGATTTATGAAAAGTACATAAAACGAGGTCTTAAACTCCAGGGATTCCCGGCTGGTAGTTTGCTGAAACCAGCTGAAAATGGCCCATCAAACTGAGTTAGCAGCTGCCACGCTGGAGAATGCACACTAAGTAACTTACAGGGGTTGGGGGACGTTTCATTCAGTATTATGGATGAGCCATTAAAGACACGGAAGAAATTCTCTTATTAAAGATACTCATGGTAAAGTTAGAACTGCATAAGAAGGTAAACAAGTATCTAATTAAGTATCCATTGATTATCAATTACATTCAAGGGAAAGGCCATGGTGGTTCAGTTCTTACCCTCCTTTAGTTTCAGAACTGACCCCAGAAAATAAATCCCGCTAGGCCACAACGAATTAGAGAATTTGGATGGGACATTAGATTTTTTAGCTCTTTAGGCTCTAAAACTACCCATGTAGAGGGATCACAGGTGAGGCTGCGAATCCTCAACTATTGTCTCTTTTCTCTCTTGATATTGAGAATAATTCGCTCAGACCGTCAGACAAATCAAAATCATGGCAAACTTTATTCATATTCAATATTTCATATGGTGCTGATTCACTAAAGACTGACAAATAAATATAATACACATATATACGTTTGAGTGTGCACGCAAACACACATACAAAACGCACATCTTGGATCTTTCTGTTGCCAAACCCTGTAATCTAAAGGATTAACAACAGAGCTGGACACAGATTGTGGAACTGCCTTTTGGAACTTTCTTTTCCTCTTAATTTCTGAGACAAAAACAAAAAAATCAAACTGTTAATTGTTGAATAAAAAATTTGCAATTGTGCAGAACCATGAGAGTAACAACAGTTGCAGGATGTGTATAAAGCATTACACGGTTTTTCTTAATATCAGTGTCTCATTTTCTCGATAGCTGGAAAAAATTATATCTTATAATGTGAAAAATATTATGAAATCTAGCATCTTATCAGAAAATTATGACTTGAATTAATGGGCTGGAACACAGGAACATTTTTAAAAACAATGTACATTTACAGGAAAATGGCAAAATCACTGAAAAGGTCATGTAGTTGTCCTATTGGGCCACTAGTGGATGCTGTTGTTTGTTTTTGTAATGAAACCACACACGCAACAGAGAACAATACGCTGTAAACATCAGCATGGACATTCATACAAGTTGGTCAACCAAGTTTTATTGCTCTCACAGTCACTCTCAACATTAAAACCACAAAGTCCCAGGAGAATATGGAGCAATGACACTCTGGAGGAAAACATTGTTATTGTTAATCTACTCACAGGTGTGCAGAACTATTTACTACCACCAGGGTACCATCAGAAAAGTTGCATTTTCTGACGTTTCATGGAGTCGGACTGTTTTCAAAAATTTCCACCAGAGGAGCCATTTTTGAAAAGTTGTGTTTTCAGTCGCTCCGAGCACTGTTGTCATGGTGACGGGCACCAAAAAGGCAACAAAAGGTTTTGTTTTCACTTTTGCCACTTTAAATACAGTAACCGGTATTGAAGTACCGGAAGTTCTCATGATGATAGATGGTCATCAGCTTTCATTCAGCAGGAGTCGACGATGACACATGAATGATCCTCATCTTCATCTAATCAGGGTCACGAAATCTTTCAATTTGGTTTGTGCTGACTTTAAAAGAAAGATTTAATCACACAAGATCCAGGACATCATTCTTTAAAACTGCTCGGATTCAGGAGCCTGAAAGTTTTAATGGAGTCGATACATTTTTCCAAATTGCCCAAGGAAATGGGTAAAGTTATTTACACCGGCTGGCAGGGCAATAAGATTTCCTTTTGCAGTGTGGAGATGGATGATCGGATGAGTAACAAGGTGATTTACCTATTTAAAAGTCCTGTAGGCCGTGATAGAGATGCAACAGCATGATTTCAGCTTGATTACATGTCAGACACATGTTTTGAATTCAGTTCCAAATGAAAAGAAAAACCCAAAAGTCAGTTTTCCTCCTGATGATGTAGAAGAAAATCACTTCAGTAAGTCTTTATAATCGACTGCCTCCGTCACATGAGTCAAACAATCCTGCCTGGAGTGGTAACCTTCACTGCTTCCTTTACATCAGGTACTGGTTGGATGAACTCACACTGGAAAACTTCTGAAATGTTCAGTATTTGACATTAGCAGCTGTACTTTTACTCGAGTGGACGTGATTCGTCGGAATGTTTGGGCATTTTTTTTCCAAACAAGGTTGAATTTTCAGCCCTTTTGTCTTGTAGGTGATTATATCAGCCAATCTTATGGTGTGAAAAGGACATCGCTTTAGAGCAAAAGTGCCCTTTTTATATTTCGGCCTCTTCAAACGTGGTAAAATCCTCATAAAGGTCTCAAACTATCTCAAGAATGTGTTCCGGACAGGCAATAAAGAGAAAGTTCAGATGTGGTACAAATCAACAGAACTCACAATTCTGTCTTGACCTTGTAGAATGGGATCAATCACATATATTTCTTGAGAGAGAGTATGAAGGAGATTGCCACTGCTGAATATGTTGTTCTTATTGCAGGAAAATGAACAAAGGGTTTTTGATATAGAAGAAAGCCTTTGACTCCTGCTTTCAGGGCAGCACTAGAACCAAAACCCACATTTCCAAGGAAGTGAGAAGTACATCCACAACGTCCTGGACCAACTCCAGCCCAGAAAACAACAACTTGTTACCCAAACAGGAACAACACCGTCCACAGAAAGCGTCTCGGAGCGCCATGTTTGAAACGTGTAAAACAGCTCAGGTCATCAAGGAAACGACTGTGATGAAAGAGCTGGAAGAGATGGATCCACCATCTATTATGTCCCTGACGGGATTTTATTTACAAAGAATCAAGTTGAATCAATCAAGCCAATGATGGTGTACTTCAAACCAGATGCAAACAATGCTAGTTCTACGTGGCCCAATAGGGTGCAGTACTCTCTCCGCCAACCCTCACAGGCAGCATCCAGCATTACAGACATTTAAATACAGATATGAGAGGCGTTAAAAGCATTCCTCCTCTCATACGGCAGCATATCTTCTGTGACATCGTGTGTCCATACAGTCGTAATAATTCTGTCTCATAAGTGTCAGTGATCATCAACAGTTCCAGGTGAGGAGTTCCAGTTATGGACCTTTCATTGGTTTCCATTGAAATAGAACATTTTCCTTGCATCAAATACAAATATTTGAGAAGAAGAGATTAACTTAAACTTGAAGAAGTCACGCTTGGACCACTGAAGCCATTGAGGTGGGAATTTCTTTCATTTGCAACCTTTTTTTAAGTGTTAGAACACAGGTTCTCAATATTTCAACCCCTCAGCGATGAACTCCCCCGTAAAAAAAAAAAAAAAGCCATTTTAAGTTGATTTATAATAAAGATCTGTTTTAGTTGTAATAATCGAACACTAAAGGGAAAAAATAATAAATAAATACATACATACATACATACATACATACATACATACATACATACATACATACATACATACATACATACATATATCATTTTGGGGTTAATGAAATCCAATGTTGTTGTTTTTTGACATATTATAAATTTAAAGGACTTTTCAGTTCATCCTATTTGGAACTTATATTTACAAAACTATTAAGCACCCTCTAGGGTACCTTCAAGAGCCCCCAGGGTTTTATGTACATTGGAAAACCGATGGATTGTAACAGAACAAAATGCTTGATTTAGGCAGGATGACACCGTCGCTCCTGGAGGCGGTTCATTGGAACAGTGAGATAGTTTCTGTACTTTCAATCAGATTACTGCCTTCAAACATTAATTTACATTTTGAGGTGTTGCGTACCTTCACAGACACAGATGTTCTGTTGGGCTCTATAAGCGTTGCTTTCCTGTGATACCTCAGCAATACATCAAAAACATTAACACGTCTAATATTAATCTCAACACCTGAACAGATTTCCAGTCCTTAAATATATTCCTTAAGGTGGCTGTTTAAACCTTCACACGTCCCACACGAATCACTCTCAGCTCAACTATTCAGTATCATTTGACGAACGCCACTTCTTCTTTTTAGCTCAGATTTAAGCCTTCTTCACACCCCCAAACGTAAAATTCGGTCCGCCTAAAGAAATCCTCACAAGGGGCTAATCAGCTGGCTGAGGATGTTTAAAATGCTAAGGCGAAAGCATGCTAATGTCCCAAACTTTAAAGAGCAATCACGCGGCTTGAGATCGGCCCTCGCCATCTCTCCAATCAAACGTGCGGGCGGAGGAGCTCCGCAGACTAAGGAGGTAAGTGCTCTGATGCTGTCGTGGTGATTCAGGCCTGATTTTAAATTTTTTATTTTTTTTTTACAAAAACTCTCCCGCCTGCACGAGGACGTAACGATCTTATTGTTTATGTTTGCAGGGTGTGCTTGATTGTCCTGATTATCGGCTTGTAATAACTGAACTGACGCGACAATAAAGCCTGGGCACCTACACAGTTGAGAATTTACAGTTCTCATGGACATTTTGACAGGCCGCAGTCTGCTAGTTGTCCAGTCAACCGGGACGGGGAAGGAGGAGACGGGTCCCACTGGACGACTTCACCAACTGAACACGACACAAACGTCATTGTAATGTTTCTTCCAAGTTCAAAGAACAGATGAACAAGGATGATTTGGACTTTTTGAGTCACGAGAAGGACTTGTGCTCTTGCTGATTTGTTTTTGGATCACGGTGGTAATTTGACACCAGCCTCATAAACAGCCCTCACAGTACTACTACTACTCGATTAGTGGGGTGAAATTATCCTGTCTCAACACCAGAACACAGCTCACGTTCCCTTTGAATGGGGGAACGATCCAATCGGTGAATTGTGCTTCACAACGAAACTTGGAGCAAAAAATGAAGTGATCTCAAAACATTGTTGCCATGGTTACGTGGCAAATCCCGTTATCTCTGGTTTAAAAGCCAAAAAGTCTGAACAATTGCGATACCCATCTGTATTCATACTCTAACTCCAGATCTATTTATGTTTCTCCACGTGAAAGAAAAACAAAGGAAGCATATTACTTTAATCTGCAGGAACCACGATTTCCATAAAATCTGAATACCATTTTTCTTGTGCCGTGTCCAGTCACGATTCGGTTTTGTTGATGAGGTCCTGCACAACATTAAATCTTACAGCCACGCTGGCAGGTCTGTGCGTTTATTGTAAGAACAATTGCGCTTTGAGCTAAATTTGACATTTTCGTAGAACAGGTACTTTTATCCAAAGCAATATATAGCTGGCGCGACAGGAAACTCAACACGCCTGGTATAAATGTGCTTTGAGGAAATTGCTGGCAGACGGGTCGGATTCGTCCACCATATTTCTTGGGAAATAAAGCAACAAATGATTGCTTCTGAGAAATATTTTGCTTTGTTGTTGTCTTCTTCATCAAAGTCTCTATATCTAATCTTTTTTATGGTATAATTCTAATTCATCACATTGTTTTTCATGAAGTATTTGATAGTCTTGCCCTCGACTGAGGATTTGTTTTTGTTTTTTTCAATCATGAGTGCATCTCAGAAATTACTGGAGAATAATTGTATGATTTAAAAAGCTTTGGAAGTTTATGGTCTGAGCCTCGTGCCCCCATCCGAGTGGATTTATGTCTGTGAACAGAGAATCCTTACCCCATATCGGAACCACGGATTGAATCCAACAATCTGTCTCTCTATTCTGTCTGTTTCTCTCCTTCTATCCCTTAACATCAAGCGGAAAAGCATAAAGTCTTCACCTCTAGTCTGGTTCTGCAGGTTTCTGCCTGCTAAAGGGAGAGTTTTCTCTCCGTTTCCACGACTTGCTCATGTGAAATTGTTGTTTTTTTATCAAATCGAATTGAATTGAACCCTCTTGACCCCCAGATTGTTGCTGCAGTCGCTCTCCTGCGCCCTCTTCTGGAGGTTCCACCCACAATTGGAAAACTTCTAAAGAGCAAATCAATCAGACGTGGCACTGAATCCTGGCTGGATGGACCACAACACATTCTGCATGTATGACGACCGCACCCGACGAGTGAAACTGCTTTTCTTAGTGCAGTTGTTACAGTCGTAGTCCCCATTTCCTCGTCCTCTAACGAGAAGACTGCCATCCCTTCACCTAATCTGCTCATCACGGCGCTCATAACACAGCAAACTAACTGTAACAAAGTGCTCTGCGCCGTGATGAGATCATTTGCAGCCAACGCTCAACACACCGCCAAAGCAGTCCATTTCAATCCCCGACATCTCTGATGGGTTAATGGGGCGTGCAGAGCAATTAATCCACTCCCATCGACACCTCTGGAACACCTGACGCCAACAACAGAGCCATTAAGCAGTTGTTCCGACATTGTGCGCTGTAGTATCCCACCTGTCCACACCACACACTCTCCACATGTGCCTGCAACTACTGACGCATCGAAATCCAGAAGTGAAATAGAAAGACTGTGGAAGAAGGGATGATGGAGGAGGAGGAGGAGGAGGAGGAGGAGGAGGAGGAGGAGGGAGGCGAAGGCTGCGCAGCAGCAAGCAGAGGAGACGAGGCTCCCGCTGAAGTGAAGTGACCTTTAATACTGCAGCAAAACAAGGAGCAGCGACTCCGAGAACAAGCCAAACTCTTTCAGCTCCCCTTAAACCCGACGCCTCTCACATTTACTTCGTCGCCAACAAAACATTCCGCAATGACACCCAATGAAGCTCCAGCTGTGAATTCGCTCAGGTTTCGCTCATTAAAGACCTGATTTACAAAGATGTTGCAGGATTGATCGCGCGAAGGTTCTGCGTGCATTTAATCTGTTTATACAAGAACAATGGAGTTGACTGAAGAAATTATCAAACGAGTTGGAGAAGATATAATTACAGTCTGTCACAAAGGAAAAAGAAGAGCTCCAGAGAAGTTCAACACACAAAACCTCTTATTAAACAGTGAAACAAAAAAATGAGGAAATACCTGTCACCACATCTTGTGTGTATATTAATCTAATAGGACAAACCAGCCTGAGTATCTTGTGTGATGTTCTATAGTGAGCTAAATGTTATCAACAAGCTTCCAACATCAAATATTCACCCGTTTTTATACACGCAAACCTTTAATAGATCAGGTCTTCTATCCTGATCCTGTTGTTTCTGACAGGATTCGGCCAAAATACAGAAATACAGCTTTATACCCAGAAACTAGTCATTAATAATCAGAAGGGTGCAGGTTCAATTCCCCACCTCCACCCGTGCACAAATCCTTGAGCGCCTTGCATGGCAGCTGTTTCCACTTGTGTGTGAGTGTGTGTGAATGGGTGAATGTGATTCCGTGTCCGCAGGGTATGCGGTGGTCCGTGTGATGTGAATATGGTCATACCCCTTGTGCGCAAGGCTCCGAGCGGTCCCCTCTTTTTGTGACCATGCAGACTGATTACCCCGACCGCACATGTGCCAGAGCAACAAACAGCAACAGCAATGGACGCCGACTGGGAGCTTGAATGAGGCGATCCGCTGGTCTCCCCGTCGGTACAATGCCGGTTTAAAAGAATACAAAGACAGCCAGACGCTCTCTAAACTCCTGGAGCGACATGTAAACAACATAGTTTTGGGATCGTTATGTTACGTTGTGGAACGCGTACCGACGTGAACCTTGAAACGTACAGTAGTATGAATGCAAGTCGAAGTGGTCTGCAGACGCAGCGCTTTGAGGATGAGGTGGAAAATCGCTATAAAAGTGAAATCCATTTAGCATTTTACTACAGTCTGAACAAACACACTGAGCACACAGTAATATCAAAGCATATTGAAGACACTAAACGTTGACATTATGTTGGAAAAGTGTGCAGAAGCTCTCACTGATAAAATAAAATAATAGACAGCTTCTATTCCCAGTCTGGTGATCCGACATAGTGAGCCGCACAGCAAGGTAAGTAAAGACATGAACAGTTGTCCACTTCCTCTGTTATGAGACATGCTTGAATATTCCTCAGCGGTACAAGCTGCAGATGTGACAATGGTCCAGTGTTGCTGGGGTACACTGGGGATTAGACAGCAGTAATACAAATCTAGTTTTCCGCCAATAAAGAGGTTTTGTACACGGCTCCAGCTCCATTTGCATGCGGCTCAAAAGGATTTCTCCAAAACAACACATCACAGTACAAATGAGCATCAACATCCTCCTATCATTTCTATTTTGGACACCTGGGAAGAAATCATCATTATTTATACATCGTCAAACAATGTGAATGAACCAGGTTCAAGGCATTTGCACTGTAGAAACATGATCCTCAAAGACTGATGGTACTGAACCACTGGGAGCGTTTCAGTTTTCAGAAACACTTTTTAAAGGATTCTTTATTCAACAGACCCACTGGGATGGTGGCCAGAGGCTCAGACCACAAACGTCCACTTCCACTGCAAGTGTCACTTTAATTGTCTTTGAATGCCAAAAGCAGCATAGAACCACATCTTCCTTTTCAAAGAAGATATATTTGGAAGCCGATCAATAAAGCACGCAAAGCATGATACCAGTCGATCCTCCGCCAGGTCAATGGTGGCCATATTTACTTATCGTAACAAGATCAGCAATTACCTCACTGTCTTCACTGGACAGTGGCATTGAATGAAATGATAACCTATTCACTTGTCAATATTTAATGTATCCCTGTGCTCCGCCCGGCTAAGTTATTCTGACGTTACCAAGTTATTATGTTGAAAAAAAAAAACACAATCTCTTAGGTCAAACTGTCAATCAATTTGAACCTGCGTTGCTTCGCTGTGATTGGTGTTCAGGAAAAGAACTCGTTCCCAATGGAGAGGCGTGACTGGGACCAGGTGTTTCTTTTTTCCTTTTTAACCTTCACATTACAAAGAGAAATGTGATTATGTGATGTTGTTCCTTAGTGGTGATGAGGTGTTTTTCTATGCTTGTGTAGCAAAGTTGATCTCACCATTATCTGAAAACACCTGGACATTCTCAGATGAGGCGGAACCGGAGGAATTCAGGGGAAGATTTGGAATTTTACGACTGTCTTATCTCTTCCCTGCACAGAGATTCAATTCACACAGATTTTATTGTTCTTCTCACTCACTTAAAAACGGCCTGCGTGAAAATATTCGGGAAACTCCAACTTGTTTCTTTGCCACAAGTTAATATTAAATGCTCTTTGAATTGTTTTTTCAATCGCGATCCGTCGCTGAACTTTGTCTCCCGAGGTTCTACTAGAAATCAACAACCGTGTAAATAAATCGAATGAAATACAAATATCATTGAAGCATCAATCAACTCAAGACAAAATTGGTAAAGTAATCAGTTGATGGCAGTTGCTTTTTTTGTGTGTGTTTTATTCTTTTCTCTAAGAAGGAAAATGGAAACTGACATATTTAATTTTTCTTCTGCGGTCCCTTGTACACAGCACTGAAGCTGTTACATTTCATCCTCCGTTGCAATTTGATTTCTACTCCTGGTGGTCGAGGTGTGCATCAGAAAACAGATTGGAATGAGCACACACAGTTTTTGTTTGAGCTGGTGTACAGTCTGGTGCAGGATTCATACATGGGGGTTTTTTGTTGTTGTTTTTTTCTCGTGCTACAAGGTGAGACCGCCGGCCGCTCCCTCACTGTGTCGTCTTGTACGAGAGAATCACATATAAAATTCCTCAAAAACTCATCAACAACAGTCAAGAAAAAGGCGATTGACTGGTAAGACCACAGATAAGGAGACACGTTGGATAATGAAGGGTCAGACAGGGTTAATTTGTTAAACTAGAAGAGTCAAACAAACCAACAGTCGAGTCTGGAGCCAATCAGCACAATGAAATACCAAAAGCTTGTTGACGCTTCTCATCCAAAGATATTGGAGGGAATTTGAAAGACCCGTCTGAGCTGTGGGTCTTGCAAAACGTATCCGGGAAACTTTCTTCACTTTTTGGGGGGTCCGTTTACACGACACGGATCTACCTTTTCCGTGAAGTTTTTATACCGGCTCCCAAGGTGGAAAGAGTCTTCCACGGTCGCAATTCCTTCCTGCAGCGATTGTCCGAGGCGACGGAGCCTGTTACTGCGAACGCGCATTTCTCCCCCTCCCCTCTCCTTGTAAATAGTTCCTTCTGCTTATGCACCTGTAAACAAACAGGGCGTACCCGTAGTGTTATGAGTTGCGGTCCGTATGTTTTATGTTTATGTTTATGTTTTTTTATGTTTTATGTTTTTTTTTTTTATGTTTTATCGTCCAAATCAGTAGTTTGATAGTTGAGACTCACCCAATAGCATCTGATTCGTCATCAGTCCATACGAATGTCGTTGTTCTCTGCACACGAGTCTGTGTGCTTTTATTACCATATCGAGCAACAGCGCCCTCCTGTGGCCCGGCATACTAACTTCATCGCCACTCATTTTTTTTAACGGATTAGGTGTTGTCGTGTGAAACGTTGTCGTGTGACTTAGAGAAAACCACACCTCTCTGGTCTCTTCACATCATGAGGAAGCGTGGTCTTTGTGTAACTATTCACCTCCGAAGAGCTTCAAACAGCAAGCACAAATCATTTGTTTAACAGCCACAAGGAGGCGGCGGTCCAAAGCTGTCCGTCAGTCGCCCTCCAGCGGGAATGCCACTCGCAGTCTCCTTCAATCAAGCCGCACACGCCACATTAATATTTCAGGATCAAGCTGCTAAGAGCTACTTTGTGCTGCACTGGCGCCGAGGAGGAAGAGGCCTCCTCAGGCGCATAATAGATCTTTGAAATGATGGAACCGCTGCACGGCTCAGAGTGGAGCGAAGAAGGGGAGCAGAGAAGTTCCTGCTATTTCTGAGAGAAAATACTGTGTCGTCTGGGCTCTCCTGGTGGTCCAACAACTCTCTGAGGAGCAGTAATGATGCTACACTGAGAAAAAAAATAAAAACGTTAGCCGCTCCAATGCATTCTGGTCCATTGAGTTTTCTATTAGCTGGAACCCCTTCTGACTGGTCAAACCATAAGTTTTACAGCTGGAAAAAAAGAAATCTACATCAGCAAGTCTTTTCTATTATTCAGTGCCGTCTGATCATGGTAGCTTTAGTTAGAGTGAAAATGAGCATAAATTTATGATTGAACCTCGAGGAAGGTTTATTAAATTTTAAGAGAAATATATCAATCATGTTTCATTCATATAGTGCCAATAGCAAAATATCTATCTAATAGTACCTACAGGAGCAAGCAGGAGATGATGGAAGGGAAAACAACAGGAAGAAACCTACAGAACCAGGCTATGCGGTGCAGAACTCAGAGGTCAAGAGTCTCTGCGGTTCCGACTGGAATTCGAGGATAGAAAGGGAGAAAAAGACAGAGACGGAGACGGAGACGGGGACGAACACGCAAACAAATACATTGAGACCAGCCAGTCGGCTTCGTAAGCTGTGAGCCTCCACTGCCGCAATTCATTAATAATTGATGGGTTAGTTTCAGGTGAAAATGGTATAAGCTTTCTATTTCAAATGATTCCTGACACCTCGGTCGACAAGTCAAAAGCAGTTTGTAACTCAAATTTAATAAGACTTTTTAATCATTTTTATTGAAATAATACAAAAGTAGATGTGCAGTTACAAATACTTGCAATCAAAATCAATCAATCCAAAGTACCGATGACTGTTTTATTGTAACCAGATAATAAGAAGTATTCGCCCACTTTGACACAACATCTAACTTATTATGGTTCAAATGGCAGTGAATAGAAGGATTAGAGCAGAGTAGAGGCACCATGTGAGTATTTATTTGTTTTCACACCTACCAAAGATTGGCAAATCCAGCCGATCACCCCGCTGATCTAAAAAAAAAAAAACTCACCTAATAACCACAACAATCACGGACTACAAGCTCCGGTCGAGCTGCAGAGGCTAGAAGCAGGCGGAGCGGGACCATAGACCTATATAAAACTAGAGTTATATATATAGTGGTTTATGTGTTTATGCGCTGAAGTCTACTTCTAAATTTCTATGTGGTCTGTCTTCTTCTGCTTTTTTTATTGTTTGGTGAGTCACAGCGCCCCTAAAGGCCTGGCATGTGTACTACATGCCCTGAAGCCTCGTTTTGAGCCGTGTTCATAGTGAGGTGTGGACGGTTTTTTGGAAGCAGGTCACGAAGAAAAAAGATGGTTTTTTCGTTGGGTGGATGTACCCTCAGTTTACAACAACTAAAGAGAAGAATTTTGATTCAATAAGTGAGTTTTACAATAATTTCTAGCTAAACAAAGCTTCTGCCAATAGTGCTTTTAGCTTCAGACATCTTAGTTGCTCCAAAAATAGACTATTGAGTATATTTGCAATAGCAATGTGAGTATCGGATCGGGAAAGTATCGGTATCGGCCGATACTCAATTCTGAAAAATCGTATCAGTATCAGGGGCAAAAAAGTGTGATCGGAACATCCCTAGTTTATCATCCAGCGTGCATCTTTTGTCTTGAAAAACCGGCGCATTAACGTTTGAAACTGTGTACGCTGAAGTGGCGCCAGACCACCAAACACCCTGAGACGGAGTTTGAACCCAAAGACTTTATCCTCGAAAAAAACTGAATATCACCAAGAAACTGTATTTCACATAATGTGTGTTGTGAGGTTCTATCAACTGTTTGGTACAGGTTGTGGTGGTGGCGTTGCCTGGGTTTTTAGTGGTTATGGTATGGTGGGGGGTTTGCGTGGGTTTACAAGACAAGGCAAGGCAACTGTATTCATGGAGCCCCATTCAGACACAAGGCAATTCACAGTGTTTTACAAAGAAATAAAATAAATACATTAAAGCAGGCAATTATAAGTCTTAATCTTATGTAATTAAGAGTATGAACCACTTTAACACCTCTCACATTCGCTCTCACACTTTGTCATCATTTTCAGTGGATCAGCTTCACTTTGTGCTTTTCCCATAGTGGAATCTGGCGTCCCTAAATCACCCACAAATGTGACATCCTCTCGCCAGAGACCCCACACGTCTCGCTGTTCTCGGTCTGTCAACGTGTGGAGGGGGTCACCGAGGCTAACAATGGCCTAAATGTGGGTCCCTCAAGAAAAAGGTTTGGAGCCACTGTTGTGGTACACCAGTGCGGCGGTCTTACGGCAGTCTGAGTACATTAAAGCAGTGAGTCAGAAGTGTGCTGCTCTTCCTCCGCAACGATTGAATCATCATTTAGACAAAAGCATCAAACCCAAAGTCCTGTCTGGATCTGGAGCAGAGGCTAGCAAAGGTAGGGCAGTGAAGGATGCTGCTCTGCTCCAGTTTGTGTGCTGTTTCCTCCCTGTTTCATCATCCCATCTTCTATCCAACTGCGAGATGTAACCCCTGCACCCCCCACCCCCCCCCTCGCTCGCCAATCTATAAACACACATGTACGGATCGTGCCGCGATAAGGAGTCTCAGCTATTCTCTCATTGCTCAACTTGCTGCTTGTTCTCCCGAGTTCGCTTTGTTTTCACCCCCACCCCACTCCCTCTCCCCTCGCTTTGCTCCACAATCCTCCAATCAGAAACCCTGAAAACACAAAACCAAAACCAAAGCCACAGCGTCGTTTCGCCACTGGCAGAAAACTGGCCATTCACAAGAAATACGACAGCGCAGCTTGGATAGACGATCGGCGCCGCCGTTTCAGCAGCCGCCCGTGCACTGCAAATTATCAGAACTGTGCATCTGTGCACGTGTGTGCGTGCGTGCGTGCGTACACGTGGCTCCAATTGTTTATTCGCCTCTCTCAGAGTAGAAGCTCAAATGAGCTGTGAGACGCTGGTGTGTTTGTTTGAGGGTGTGTTGCTCGGAGTTTAATCGCCTGTGTGATCATGCACCCTAAGGCGGCGGTTATGACAGAGCGTGTGTGTGGGGGGGGGGGGGGGGGGGGGGGGGGGCTATGGGAGAGGGGTTGGGGGGGTGTTGGGGGGCACCTGCGGGAACAAACTTTGTTTTTGAAGTCCCTGAGGAGAAACAAGCTGCTCAGGCAATCTTCACACACTCGGTTTCATGTACCGGGGAATCCAGAATCACGTTGAGAGGGACTCCACACACACACACACACACACACACACACACACACACACACACACACACACACACACAAACACACACACAGTGCAACTCGCACAAGCTGAGACACAATTTGCTTTACGTAGAAGACAAACATTAATGTGGACATTTTATGGAAAATCCACTTTCTCATGACCGATACGGAGCGTCTCGGCTCTTCCACTTTCAGTATTTAGTGAGCCACCTAAAGACCTCGTTTACAGGTTGTTATTGAGCGAACTTTGTGAGAACGCTCCAACTCTGTCTCCATGGAAACGGAGGAAAATGCAACTTTCCTGAAACGCTGCTGCTGCACCACGGCCATTGTGAAAAAGTGCACAAGTGGGGGTAGATGGATGGCAGTCATGACTCCCAATCCATATTCTTCTGGGACTTGGTAGTTTTATAGTCGACAGTCACCGTAATACACTGCGAGTGAGACGCTATGTTTTTGGCCTTCTTAAAGTGTTTTCTGTCTGAGAGCGCAGAGCAGGCAGTCAGAGCATGTTTTGTGTTGAGATTTGTGTTGAGATCTGAGATCTGTTGTTCTTCAAATACTGAGATATAAAATATGTATCTGCATTTACCTTGTCACCTTGTAAATGCAGATGAGAAATTTTCCTAGAGTACTCGGGTGAATTGTCCAATTATCTGAATTTCTGACTTTTTCACCCAAAATATTGTGCATTGTGTTCGTAGTTCTCACCATCTTGAATGTCAGTCATTAATTGTTTTAACCTGTGTGGACGTGTGGAGAAAACGTCAAAAGTAGTTGTATTGTTATAGATAAATAACAAATAAAATATAGAAGAAGAAGAAGAAGCTTTATTGTCATTGTTCAAGTACAACGAAATTCCATTTGTTGCATCACTAATAGCAGCAGCAGCATGTCACATTCACATTTAAATAAAAAAAATAAAAAAAGTCTTTGGTAAGTGCAAGTTCTTTTGGGGGGGGGGGGGGTCATGATCCCTGCAGCAGTCTCTTCACAGCCATGGGGAAGAAGCTATTCTTCAGTCTGTTGGTGCGAGTTCTCATGACTCTGAGTCTTCCAGAGGGGAGGGTGGAGAACCGAATGTGTCCTGGATGGGCGGGGTCATTTCGGATCTTTGTGGCCCGTCGGAGGAGCCGGCTCGAGTAGATCTCCTCTAGGCGTGGTAATGGGGATCCAATGATCCACTGAGCAGTCTTGATGACCCGCTGCAGTTGTTTTTTTTCATTTGCAGTGCAGCCGGCGTACCACACCGTACAACCGTCGGTGAAGACACTCTCTATTGAGCAGTGATAAAAGTTTTTCAGCAGAGGTGGAGGGAGTTTGTTCCTTCTCAGCGTTCTCAGGAAAAAGAGTCGCTGCTGGGCCTTTTTAATGATGTTGGTGGTGTTCACAGTCCAACCCAGGTCCTCTGAGATATAATGATGAAATTGAATAAAAAAATTTTAAAAAGGGCAAATGGTCAACTAGATGTGATTGAATGTGTGCAAGTCTGAATCCTGGGGCTGACCGATCAAAACAGTTTGAAAAAATTTGAGTCAGTATTTCTACCGTTACGAATCTCTTTTTCCATTAACGCAAGAATAAGCCTGTTGTACATATTGAAGTACTGAACAACAATAACTAACAGAGCTACCTCTCTGACAAGTAGGTATTTTGAAGAACCCGCGAACACCCTGTTCACACGACAATGTGAAGTGAAAACCCAGAAATTTTCTGTTTTTGATTCAGAAACATTTTGCATTTCCACGGCAACATTTTGAAAGTGATGCCCATTTACAAGGAAACGGCAGAAACACAGAGAATAGTTAGTGAGTGCTGTACACGTGTGTAGAGAGTACAAAACGCTATAAACATTAACAATGGCGAGTACACGGACATTCGTATGGACAGACAATAAAATTGGATTATTATTACAGGTGACTGACAACTATAAAACTGGAATGAGTCGGCTGTAGGACCAACCCAACAGACCTCATGGAGAACTAAATCAGAACACCCAAAAGCTGAACACCTTCTTCCTTCCCTCTTTTACCTTCACCTTTACCCTCTACCCATGTGATAGATGTGGATTTCATAGTCAGTTACATCAAGCAGTTTGGAATCTGGAGGTCATGTAAACACCTTCAACTCATGTCATCTTCCTCTGAACCAACTCTAATCTAAATTGAAAGCGGAATACAGCCACAACCATTCCACATTACCTTTTAGCTTGCCTCAATCACATATTTCTGGGACCCGGCCATCAGTTTCAGTGTTTAAGTTCTGATCCTCCACTGCTGGAGGAGGTTTTCATGGAGGGAGACGGAGGTCAGCATTAGTACCCTCGACTGTCTGCAGTCTGACAACTCCTTATGCAGAGAGCAGTGATGCACTGTGTGTTTTAACTGAGCCAGCATTGACCTTTTCTGTGCTTTTCTTTTTTCTTTTTTCTATTTTCAGCGGCTTTTCTATGAGATCAGATCACACAGGGCACCCTCAGAGCTTCAGACAAACATGACCATGTCACACGACAACCATCCAGCCATCTCCCATCCTCTGTCCTGATTCACTCACTGAGGAATGCAGGAAGCCGAAGCTGAACGGAGCTTCGGGCATGAGCTATGAACTGAGGCAGGGTGCACCATGCACAGGTTGACAGTCCATCACAGAGCAAACAGAGAGACCGACACTCACACACATTCACGCCTAGGGGAAATTGAAAGTCACTGGTTAAGCTTGAGGCAGCGACGTCCTTGAGGTTGGAAAAGCAGGTCTGGAATCAGAAGATTGTCGGTTCACATCTGGCTGATAGCAGGTTATTATTACTCTGTGCAAGGCCCTTGACCCCCACCAACTATCAATAAGATGAGTTGAATGCAGATAAATTAAATCAAATATTCCAGTGTCAACACCTCAACAACTTTCTTAGCAGCCAATCCGATAGTCTGTGCTTTCTCCATCTTCTCTATTTTGGTACCTTCCTGTAGGATCTCTGACTCTGGAACTAAAAAGTTGTGATCTGTGCCCCGTTTTTTTTGTTTTGTTTTGTTTTTTACTTCCTATTAGAATGTTAAGTGCCTTGACCTGATTGTGTTGTAATTCTTTGCATACAAATTGAACTGAATGGAACTGGCGATGACCGTTTTAAAGGTGCTAACAATAACTGCTCCCACTATTGTTGCTGGTCAAATTATATTGTGGCAGATTTAAGTGTCAGCAGCTCAGTTTCTGGCTTTAGAGGAACAGCAGCTGTTGGGAAATAAAGTAGTTCCATCATGTTCCTCAACTCACCTGTCACACCACTGCACTTTAGATTCATGTCACTTCTAAGTTGTTTGATTCAAATTCAATTTTATTTCTATAGCGCCAAATACATTTCATTTCAAGGCACTTTAAGAGAGGAAAACCCCAACATTTCCACAAATAAAGGAGACAGTCTAAAAGGAAAAACTCCCTTAGAAACTTGCAGAACCAAACTCACATGTGGAGACTTTCTGCAGATTCCCCCATTCACACTCACCAATGGTAACTGCTGCCATGCAAGGTTCTGAATCCATACACTGGGAGCAATTTGGGGTTCAGTGTCTTGCTCAAGGGCACATCATCATATGACTATAGGGGATCAACCTTGAAGCCGTCTAATTAAGAGAGACTGCTCGATCAATTGAGCCACAGCTGCACAGTACCTTTCGTACCTCCCTCACTCACTAATCACATGAATAACAGTGATTATCTCTTTTTCATGGCATCTGTTAATGGTCTTAATGCTGTGGCTGATGGCTGTATGTACTTAAAATCCATCATTTGAAACATGTGGCACTCACGGTTCGTCATTAAATGGATTCTTCTGACAATCCTGCAGTCAGCTGCTAGTTTAACTGACCAGTTGGCCGATGTGTGGTTTTGCGTGCGTGTGGTGACTAAATGTTTTCGCCCTCGTGTGGAAGCATATCTTGCCAAGCAGGCCTCTCCACCATATGCCGGACAGTCAGCATGTGCAGCGTGAATCTCAGCGCTTTTCCTGCCTTCAGCAGCTCTGTGGGGGTGAGCGTCTGATCGCCGCTTCTCGCCAAGATGCTCAGCAGGTTGAAGCGGGACTTTTGTCTGACGAGGATCGCACTAAACTGGGATTGGGTGCCCCGCATGAGGCGGCAGGGGGGAGGGGAAAAAAAGGATTCCTCTTAAACCAAACCTTCATCTCGATCTTCTCCGGTCTTCCTCTGGCTGTCACTCTCTTTCCTTACATCTTCTCTCTTGCTCTCCTCTCGCTCGCTCCTCGCAAGAAGCGTCACGGTGTTTAGACTAATTGACAGCACCTCTTGGGCATGACACAAATAGAGCCTCAATTTACAAGTCAAATATGTGAAGTGAGCCACCCGTGAATGGAAGTCAGAGCTGCGAGTGCAGCTGGAAGCGGGTGAGAAGGGTGAGACACGGGTGCTTGTGGTGACCGGGGTGTCGTATCAAATACATGGATACCTTGTTGCAAGCAGGGGCTAAAAAAAAAAAAAAAGGATGGTGGGGGGTGGGGTGGGGCGGGAGCTGACTGCTGTTTTCACCAGGAGTGTTTGTGCTAACGTGAACACATGGGCGTTAATGCATGCATGAGTCTACACGATCATGAGTGTATAATGTATACGGACGTGTGTGTGTGTGTGTGTGTGTGTGTGTGTGTGTGTGTGTGTGTGTGTGTGTGTGTGTGTGTGTGTGTGTGTGTGTGTGTGTGTGTGTGTGTGTGTGTGTGTGTGTGTGTGTGTGTGTGTGTGTGTGTGTGTGTGTGGCAGAGGGAGCCTGTCAATGTGAAGAAAACTCCAGCCTGCAGGGCAAAGAGGAGGAGGAGGAGGAGGAGGAGGAGGAAGAGTATGATGGATGAACAGGTAGCAGCCTCCAAAGCTCTTCTGTTGGAATGAAGCCATACAAACACATCGCACCGACCTATCAATCTGGCTGTCAGCAGATTACACACCATCTGACACACACACACATGCGCAAACGCATAAGATGAGTGTGTGTGTGTGTGTGTGTGTGTGTGTGTGTGTGTGTGTGTGTGTGTGTGTGTGTGTGTGTGTGTGTGTGTGTGTGTGTGTGTGTGTGTGTGTGTGTGTGTGTGTGTGTGTGTGTGTGTGTGTGTGTAACGGGGAGAGAGGGAGAGAACAAAGAAGAGGGGGCGAGAGAGAGAGAGGGGTGAGGGACAAAAGATGGGTAGATGTTGGAGTGAGGAGCGGGAGGCAGACGCGTCGCGAGCTCGCAGAGATCACTCAGCCTCTGAGAGGGTTTTGTGTGCTCTCGCGTGCGTGCGCTGTCCCTCCCCTACTATTTTTGCCACGTTGCCATAGCAACCACCCTCCTCATGCTTGTAGAGAATGTAAAGTCAACAACTGCAGCGTCCACCAGCACCGACAGAACCACCACTGCCATCATGACTGAACACCTTAAAGAGGCTCCACGAAAACGCACTTTACCCAAAATACCCAACCCCCCATCCTCTTACCTTCCAACTGCTAAATGATGGTTCTCCACTACTAATATACCACCACCAAGACTATGGCACCCATAACCAACACCAGACCAACAAAGACCAGAATATAGCAGCACCAGGACAACAAAAGGGAAAATATACCAGAATCAGAACTGAACATACCAACAGTACCAGTACAGACCCACAAAGACCAGCTTCGGACCTGAATAGAGCAGCATCATATCTGCATGGATCAAGATTACGAACATTACCATTACCAGCATATTTCAGCATCAGTCCAGCACTGCAAGTATGACTTCTTTGGTCTTAGCTCCTGGAATTTACCAGTTTTGAATCCATGAATTAATCCACCCATAAATCATCTGTAAACCAGCATGACACCAACAGACGAACGGGTCTCATAAGGAGGACCGACAAAGCATCGGTAGTGATGACCGTCCCGTTGTTGTCTACATATACTTTGCGCTCGCGAATTGTTTTGTTAACTCCATTTATTGAAACATCGGCGCGCTCCACGACACTGCGGTCTTTCAGACGCTCCTCTCAGTAACAGAGTAGGAATAGATTCAGCAGGAACTGGACGCTGCTGTTCACGATGAGAAAGTTTAAGCTGTGCCACAGAGAAAGAGGCTCACGGCTTTACTCGGACGGCCGCAGAGCTGCCGCCGGCTTTAGCTTCAGCGTTCTTTGCCCGACGCATCACCGTGTCTATCACAACCCCGCCTACATTTTAACTGTAGTGCGCAGTGGAACCGCTGCTTAACATTACTAACACAGAGACCAGCATTGACCTGCATTGACTTTCATGAACGAGCACCAGATCAATATCGGACCTCCACAGACCAACATTACCAGCAAATTACAGCACCAGAGACATGTACTGTAAGTGACCCTCTCATTGGTCTTTAGAATTGTAATTCATCATTGTTGATTCCATGAATTTGATTCCATTATTCCACCCATAAACCAGCATCAGAGCAGTAGAGACCAATCGCATAGACCAGCATCAAACCATCATGATCAAGTATCAGACCAGCATCAGATAACATGAGCCAATATAGGACCAACATAGACCAGATGTGCGTGCGTGCGTGCGTGCGTGCGTGCGTGCGTGCGTGCGTGCGTGCGTGCGTGCGTGCGTGCGTGCGTGCGTGCGTGCGTGCGTGCGTGCGTGCTTGTGTTTCAACCGGGGCTGCCCTCGGCCTCAGATAATCACTCTCCACTCCGAGATTAGGCACGGCCTCTGTTATGTGGAACAAATTAAGGACACATAGAATGACTGGGTGCTCATTAAGGCCTCATTCCTGATAGGGCTCCATTATAGAGCTCTCTAATTAAACTGCAATGGCACCGAAGCAGCGCTCAGCTGACCTCACCGCCTCTGAAGTCTCCTCAACGGAAATCCATCTCACAACCAGGATCAACTCATTACCACCCGCCACTCTATTTGGGCTAATGAGTGTGTGCATGTGTACAGGAATGGCTTGAAAGTCTTTTTTTTTCTTTTTTTTTGCCACATACAAAAAGGATGTTCATCCACACAGACACACAACAGCTGTTACATTCGTAAGTAAATAGATTACAGCTACGATGGCAATTACTGAGTACTCCTGGGACTGAACGCTGCATTTCTAATTAGCTTTTTGGTTTAAAGCTTGTATTTGGGGGGCAAAAACATGGGGAAAATAGTTACATACATCCATATTCTCCATCTATCCATCCATCTTTTCTTTTTCCATGCAGCCACACATATTGCCTCCAAGAAAGGCTGCAGATCTTTTAGATTTTTGGTCGTCAAGCCAAATGTGGGCAGATGCCCCCATTTTCGCCAACATACAAAAGTGTCAGTCTTTAAAATAAAGCGTGGGGAAGCTCTACAAGTCTGCTATCTATTCTTAAAAAGTAGCTTTTTCAGGGTTTCTTTAATTTGTGGAAAGTGAAAAATTAAGATCCTCAAAGTCAGAACAACGTCAGACCATGCTTGTGCTGTCGGTAAGCCCTGCTGTTCACAATTAAACACTTGACTTGACTGAGAAAGACACTGTATATTTAAAAATGTCTAACTGTAGTACAAGTGTGGGGAACAGTGTCATGGTATTTCATATCCTGTGTAATCAAGGTAAATGCATTGATCTGACTTTGAGGAAGAGATACCAAATTAAAAGAAAAACACAGCTGTGTCTATGTTGTTATGAGAGGTGCAAAGAAAAGGTGTCATGTATTATTATAATTTCACAATTGTAGAAATTGCACACAGGCAACACCTTCCTGTAATTTTAGTGAAACGATTTAGTGATTTCTCCTCAGACTGTGAACAACAGATTGACACATTTATTTTGGGAAGAATCAGGAGGAACTGCAGAAGTTTAAAAATAAAGCCACTTGACCATTAAATAACACAGCGTTTACGCAAGGCTCCAAGTGAAAACGTTCGTATTTCTGTTTTCATTTCAGAAAGGTTTTGCGTTTACATGGCAATGTTGTGAAAGCAATGTCCGTTTATTGTTTGAAAAATGAATCTTGATCAAATATGTACTTGTTTTATTGATGCTTACACATTTTATTAGTCACATTTCTTCTCAACATTTTAAATGAAGGAGTCAAGCAGGGTTCCCCTGTGACTGATTCGTTCTGTATGCCCCCTCTGAAAAGCTTTTTCTTGTTGTGTTGCATTCTTAATATTTTCCTTTTATATATATCTAAAGACTAAATCATGTGAATAAATCAAAACACCAACATGCAGCGGAGTCACATATAGATGCCGTTCTATGTTAATGCTCTGTGTCAGGGGACCCATATATTATCACACATTATTGACGTTTGCATATCTATGTTTCTTAGCTTGTTGACACCTTCTGATGAGCCACTCCGTAATCTGTCAAGGCATGAAACATGATATCAAGTTCTTCTCCTCATCTGAGCTTTGGCTCAGAAAAATACTATTCAGTAAATGTGTCTTTTGTTTATTTCCTTATTCTGTGGTGCTGTGTTCTTTCTCTCGCTCACTTTAAAGGAACTCCACCATCTGGAACTTGTGTTCCTGTACTGATGTGTACATGTTCCGCGGAGTGAGGCCATATGAAGATTACGATATGAACTGTTGATTGTGGTCAAGAGAGTGAGCTCACAGAAAGACCATCCAGGTTGTTCAGCCATTTTCCTTTGTGAGTTATTTCCACATACAGACAAATGTATGGTTGGTATATTTGACAATGGTAAATATCTGTCCAATATTCTGGCAGAGCTGTCCTCTAATGGGCCGGGGAGCTGTGACTGTCCCTGCCTGGGCTGCAGGCCCTTTGGATCCAGGTGTCTGCTCACGGTGCCATAACCTGGACGATCTAGTCAGAGTGCCTCAGGGTCTGGACCTCTGCTATCTGTCAGTATAGTTCTGGATCATTCTGGACCGTCCCCGTCTCAGGGTTGGGTGAGTCCCAACAACAGCCTTATAGCAACAACTTAATGGTAGCTGGGACAGACTCCAACTATGAACAGAATAAAAGCAGTATGGATGGACGGACAGATTGTGGACCAAGGGATTGGGAATCAAATGCCTGTGTTCATATCTTCTTGATGTTTTTAAGAGTCTGTATCACCTTCCAGATCCAATAGTACAGTTAATTACAGGCTGAGACAGTTAATTAGAAGACTTAGGGAGCAAATAAAATTCAAAACAGAAGTCCAGAAGGCCAAAGGTACTAGAAGAGAATCGTGAATCAATGGTAAGAGGACAGGCAGGAGTCAAAACTAGAACCGAGACCACAGGACTTCGGCATTTTCCTGCTGGGATAAAATGAACCACACAAGATGCAGTGAGGCGTTGGATACACAGACGATACGTAGGTTCTGTGGCTTGGTTGGCAGAGTGATCGTCTGCCATTCGGAAGGTTGCACATTCGATTCCCATATGAAGTCCAGGTGAGATCATCTGAGATGTAAACGCCCTCTTAACTCATTTCTACCCAATCGCAGCGTTCAGTGTGCTTCAATCTTGCGCTACCATTGACTACATCTTGGGTTACTGACTGAACACCATCTTGTCATTAACAAGTGAGACTGTTGTTTTTCTAGAGTGGTTGATTGAATTGTAGGAAACATTTACATTAGATCCTGTGACTCATTAGCAGCATTGAACAAAAATTTGCTTTCATCTTTAATAGGCCTCTGCCTGTTTGTCGTCTTCTCCCATCCAGATTATAGAGCATCTTCCTCACACTAACCCATGTCAGGGTTTTTGAAACCCATGTTCTCGTTCCATGTTATGTCTTTGGCTCTCATGGTTTTGTTTTTACACGTGTTATGTATTCACGTTGATCACTTGGTTCAAGTTTGTGTCTGATGTCGTTTCATCTCTTGTGACTCCATGCTTAAGTGGTTCCATCTGTGTCTCATTGAGCCCTGCCTCCTGCTGTGTTTGTAATAAATTCAGACCCTCCAGGATTTCGCGCAGTTGCAATCGCAACTATTAACACAACTTTAACCAAGCCCTCCATCTTTTCCACAATTTTGAGCAATCGTCTGGGGTGTAACATCATGAGGGGTTTTATTTTCTATTCCCGCATTCACATCGGCACATTTATCAACCAAGGTTGTGGCTTGAGACAGGGAAAAACAGTTCATAAATGTCTTGAACAAGAGCAGGGCGGAGACTGTTTTGCGTTTTATGCACTTTTGTAGGCTGAATTCAGTTTTTTGCAGGAACGTGTGCGGCGTTGTGTTCCAGGCAGCGGCTGCTCCCACACTGCAGGTGCAGACTCCACGAACGTCACATCGCAACAGTGCACGGTGCAGTGCAGCTTAATGGCGTGTCGGTCGTGAACGATAAAAGCTATAAAGATAGCCGGAAATAAAGCAAAACTGCTTAGAAATGACATACAAATGTGGTTGTTCCTTCCTGTGGCCATAAGACTCTATAACTCCTCCCGGTAAATGGTGCTTGCTGTGTTTTGGTCATTTTCATCCTCTCTGTGCTTATATTAGACATGTTAAGCCTTGTACATTTTGACATTTAAAATTACTTAGAATTTTATCCTGTCTTATTTGTTATTAAACTTTCTTTCCATTAATTTTGTGAGGAGCAATGCTTAAAGGAGTTTCCCTGTGGAATTAAAAAAAAGTCTTTCTATTCTCTTCTATTCTGTCAAAATTGTCTGAACACTTTTTGAAAAGAAGGATAAAGCCACTAAAATCAGCTACATCAGCACCTGAAAATTGATTGCAATATTCACCACCCTAAATTGTAACTGAAACTTAATAAATATGACACAAGTTTCAAAACTGCATTATATATATATGAACCTTAAGAAGCTGTGTCTATTTTTTTACATATTTTTGTAGTCCTGGTAATGTCTTGTTTGTGATGTACACAATATTGAATTACTGTGAAAAAAGGGAGAAATCGAAAGTATTCATCAAAACTTTGACTTGTTCTCGCAATCTGGCCATCCCTGAGCCTGGTTCTCCAGGTTCTTCCACTGAGCCTGGTTCTGCAGGGTTCTTCCTATTAGAAAGTAGTTTTTCCTTTCCACAGTCGCTTATCCTCGCTCGTGTGGAATTGTTGGGTTTTCTATGTAAAACTGCCTTGAGATGACTGTGTAGTAATTGTAGTAATATAGAAATAAAGTAGAACTGAATGGAATTTCACCACAACAAACACCTAAAAGAAACATAGCAACTTTTATTACGACTTTCTGGAAAATCAGGGATTTTGGCTCACAAGAATCACAAAAATGGCCCCAGACATCCCAGAGAAACTGTCTAAAGGAATTCGTCTCTTGACCTGTTGAACTCTCCATTCAGTCAAAGTTCTGGTTTTGCTTCCTGGGTCATCTGACTTTTCACGTCCTTGTCTGGACTTTCTGTTTCACCTTCGATTTGGGATCCCGCTGCTTGCTTTTTTGTTTTCTGGTTCTCAGGAGGTTAGTTCACAAAACGAACATTATACTGACAAATCCCTGCTAAAATCTCCGCACACACCAATGTAAGCTTTTTGGGTATGTTGGCTTATTTTTGAACAGCTGTCACACACTCGCATGTAGTGTGACAAAAGCTCACATGAGTTATAAGCCATTTACATGACAGTTTTGTTTTTATGTTTTTGTTTCCGAAAAACGTCATGTTTTCCTGTAGGGCCACTTGAGGGTGTTCTTGGTTGTTTTTGTGATGAAACCACACACGAGCGCAGCGAACAACACACTATAAACATTAACAATGGGAGTACACAGATATTTGTATGGACAGATGATAAAGCTGAATTGTTAATTTCAAACAAGTCCCAGGAAAACCGTCGTTATTGTCCTTCTACATGTGCGGAGGAACTATTTACTGGGCAGTAGCAGTATTTCAGAAAAAGTTGTGTTTTGCTCCATTACCACGGAGATAGACTGTTTGCAAAAAGTTGCATTTTCCCCGTTTCCATGGAGACAGACTCGGAACATTATCAAGGAGTTCCCCCTTGGTAACAGTTTTCAAAAAGCATCATTTTCAGTGGCTCTGAGCACCGTTATCATATAAACAAACACCTAGTTCGGCCTCAAGGGAGCCAGTGAGGAGAAAACCCTGCTTTGTAGGGACATGTGCGTAATGTGAAGGAGGACAGTAAGTGGGCGGAGCCACTCACAAAGTAATGTTTACGGTGGAAGTCCTTGTCTCTCATGTTTGGCTGTCACCATTTGGTTTCAGTATTCAGCAGAGTCTACATGACATCCGTACTTTTTTTTTCCCTCCTCCAGTTCAGGAACCTCAGTTTCACATCTTGTCAAAATAATAACTCTGTGCAACAAGTGAGGCTGCGCCTGTCACAAAGACGTAAGAATGTGTGCTTACAGAAGATGGTAGTTGTATTTGCTCCTGTATAAATGTTAACGTAAGTGTTTATGTGTGTGTCTCTCGGGCTTTATCACACTCACAGCTCTGCAGGCGGAGGGGAAACATAATGGCAAGAGGTAACATTTCAGCATTTTTCAATATGTCCTCTATCAAGTACAAGTGAGCAAAATGAAAATACACAACTAAAGCAAGCAGAAAGGAATGATGAAATTTAGCGGCTGTATGGAAGCGGATAGAGATTGATTCTGGCACGCCGTATCGAATTACACCTTAAAGATGAGAAATATCACCGCCACTGCGTTTTCTCAATGTGGGATTGTTTATCGCAGCGTTTCCACATCGCTCACGTGTCTCACTTCGAACTTTGTGTGCAGCCCGAGATGCTTCCTCTCTCACCTCATCCATTCCAATCCGAGGTGTTATTGACTGTTACTGTTTACAAGCACCCAACTAAGTGAGAGTCTCATTATCAGATGTTGCTCCCTGATTACCGGGGAAATGGAGTTTTTGTTTCTTTCTTCCCTTTGATGCATTTTGAATGGCTGCTAACTTTCGATTTGATTTCACATTCAGTGGTTAAAATTACTGGCTTGGTATTTATTGCAACGTTATTCTCAGACAGATTAAAAGTGGGAAGTCACAGGAAAACAACCCCATTAACTCTCAGACTGTCGGTCAACAGCATGAGAGACTCAACAAAGAGAAGCACAGGTCTCAGATTTGGACAGTTTATGAAACCGAGTCCAGGACTGACTGCGTGTTCACATTCCCTTGTTTGATCCAGATTTCGTTTCATTTGGGCAACGTGAACATGGCCACAAACTGAACCGGCGCTATCAAGCAATCTCTTGAAATGCTAGGTCTCGCTTCTGTTGGGACTTATGGTTGGTTATTAGCATATAATTACTGTAAGTAATAGATTACTAAAAGTAATAAATCACTGGAAGTAATTTATGAAAAATTTTAATTATTAATGGAAGTAAACGGTCATTTACTCATGAACAACTCCTAAAGTAATTGAATAATTACTTTAAAAACAAAAAAAATTAATAAATTATCAAAAATAATTGATTCGTCACTCCATGGTCTGGAGTGACGAGGGGTTGTAATGACCTCGAACGTCCACCAGGTGGAGGCAGACGTCGGCGGGTCAATGCGGTGACTGTGACAACCACTAGGGGCGTGCGGCGGCGCGCAGATGGAGAGCGCAATAACTTGATGTGTCCACCAGGTGGATGTCAAGAGGGATTGCGATGACCCACGCGACCACTAGAGGCGTTTGACTCGCTCTTTCTGGGGACGCGGCGGTTGCTTAGTGGCCAGATAAACAAGACGTCCGTCGAGCGCGCATGCGTGAGGGCGGTCTCGGAGCGAGTTAGTCTACCGAGGGCGTAACGAACGGGCGGTTCCGTTGGCCCGGTTCTGAGCACCAGAGTCCTAAGTGGAGGTCGGGACCTGCAGTTAGGACTCTTGTGATCAAGGCGGATCTGCTCTGCAGCAGCTAACACATAGGTGTTATATGCAGTAGTGTGTGTGACCTTATCTGATCAGTTGAGGGGGGGGCACATATCTGCGAGGCAGATGTGGGTTAGTAGAAGGAGGGGAGAGATGAGAGAGGATGAAGACGCTCGGTTCTGAACCCTGGTTCCTCCACACAGAGCTCCCAGTGGGCCTGGAGCTCACTTGGACCTCTGGTTCTGAGGTGGAAAACCAGAGTCCTGGACTTGGTTGGTGCGCGTGAACGCGTGTACACAAACATATGAGATGCTGCAGCCTTCTGATTGAAACACATTGCATTTTCAACAGAACATCATTCTAACTATTCTCTGCCCAGACAAAAGCTCTCACCCTTCGTGGTTTGGTTCTGGACAGCACCGTCTGTGGTGCTGTTGGTTCTGGGAGGCTGTGGTAACTGGTTGTTATCGGGTCTGAATTCAGCATCCTGAATTCAGAGGCTTGGCTTCAGCAGCAGGAGTGAATAGTGGAGAGGATGATTTTGGAGAAGAGGAGACGCTGGCTCTGGTCTCCAGAATCCCCCAAAAACAGGAAATATATAGGAAACAAAAGATGCAGTCCAAACTGGGTCCTGCTCGTCCAGCTGGCTGGCGTTGATGTTTCTTTTGTTCCTCTTGGGTGCACTCTATACCATCTTGAGGCAGGAGAGACATGTGTCTCCCTCGATGGTCAGATGAGAAGCAGAGAGATTTGGTAGGAGAAGTTTCACCCAGGCTAGAATTTCGGACCCCTGTGATGTTCGGGTCGGATTCGAGCATCCTCATTGGCCAGTTCCGGGGTCTGGCTCACTTCCCTGCTGTTTTATGACCTGTTCATTGTTGCTGGTGTTTTTCTTTTGGGGGAGAAACCTCTCAAGGAGTTCATGGAATCTTCAGCCCCAACACTTCGCTTGTAAACGATCTTAGCGGGCGGTGTAGGAGGATGTAGCGTAGGGCCCAATGCATTATGGGTAGTAAACAAACAAAGCTAACTGCGCGAATCAGAATAAGTAGACGCAGAAAGAGAAAGTTGGAAAATATGTTGCGGGCAGACGTGGAGTAGTGAGGAAGAAGTAGAGAGGAAGACTCTCATTGATATCTGGTCTGAAGCCTATATATCACGGTTGTTTGTGGCTACCCATTAGCCAGGAGCTAATTAGCCTAGCCACCATGTGCTAAAGTGGCAGGACTTCCGGTTTCAGTCCGGACCAATCAATGACCTGTGTTTCTTCTTCACTTCCTCTCCGGTCAGTGTTTGTTTCGGGCGACAGCGCCCCCAAACAAGCAGCTGGCGTAATTGCGTGACATTTTCCTGTCAGTTTGGTCCGGTCTCAAAAGTGAACGTGATCTTTCTAATAAGTGGACCATAATCTGGGATTTCAGCATGTGACTGTTCATTAAATCATGTATCTAATCACATGAAAAGAAAAAAAGATTAAGGGGTTCAATGCGACACAGGACCTGAGAAGTTCCTTTCAGTTCTCACCACACCAATCGTACGCCACACAGGTAAACACCTGGTTAACTGGCTCCTTCACTTCTATTGAGGAGTGATTAAAATAATCGTCACTCACTTCATTTACAGCACATTTTCGCACGGTTGGGTTTGTATTTGCTGTAGTGGGAAGTCCCTGCCAAAACCATCCAGCACAAATAACGTGAAGCGGCAGCTCCTTTACGTCTGTGCACATGAATCCCGGTAATGCTACAGATTCTGGCAGGAATTTGCCGTCATGTCAATGATTTTAAATGTTATGCATAGTGAGTGAGATTTCACCAGAGTGCCAATGATCATACCGGGACGTGCCAACTGTGACAGGATGCTCACCTCGGCTGGAGACTCTTTTTATCGTTATATTATTACTTTTAACTGTGAAGCACTTTGGTCAACCTTGGCTGTTCGGTTAAAACAGCCAAGGTTGGCTGTACAAATAAAGTTGGAAAGTTGGATTTGGAGAAGTTTCTCCTTTGTAATTTGTAAATTAAGTTTTTAATGTTCATGCAAACATCTTTTTGTGATGAGCCATTTACACATGATTTGCCATCAATGCTTTCAGTCACTGTAGTTTTGAGCTTCATTTCATTCAAATTGCTAACAATTACTATATTATTTACATTTGAAATGATTACAATAATTACATCATTGGCTTTATTACACTAAAATGGTTGAAATGATTACATCATTGGCTCTATTACATTTAAAATGATTGCTTTATTGGTTTTATCACATTTGGAATTTACATTATTCACTTTTTTAAATGGCTAATATCATTACACCATTGTCTTTATTACCATTGAAATAGTTGTAAATATTACATTTTCGGTTGCTACAAGGTGAGAATGTAATGGATGATTATACAGCGTATGGATTATTATATTTTTATTTGTCTAGTTATATCAAAGTAAACTTCTCCTGTTCTGGACCACAAAATGTCCCTGGAAGATGAATTACTCCAACAGTCTTCTGGACACCAGCTCACTTGTTTTTTTGCATTCACAAATGAGATCTGCTTTTTTTCTGTTGTTTTACAGTACTATAATTTGTCTGAGTCAAACAAAGGAAACCCAGCTGCTTTCATATCAAAGAAAAATGGTCTTGTTTTTCCGTTCTCCGGCCACCGTTGGTGTAATCTAAACTTACAAATCACTGAAGGCTAAATCAGAAAACATGAAGACAAAGGTAGCGTTTAAAAATCTCTGCATACTTTCCTATCATCTGCTGTTCATCTGCAATGATGACTTTAAAACTTTAGTGGCGGCTAAACTGTTTTTAATCTGTGGGTGAAATTAATCATTTCCATGCTGTGTATAATCCGTCATCTCACACATCAACTGCAATCTGTTACAGCGTCCAGAATTATTAATGGAACTTTTTTTATTACCATATATAATTTGTCATGCATTACATTTCATACATTTCTTCTTTTTTTTAATTGCACATGTTTGATTCATGAGATTCATTTGACAAGCCTTCAGAGGCTTTAATTTAAACAGCCGCATGTCACACCTGTGCTTTTTCAAGTTAAAACATTTTGTTTTGCGTTTTTGTTTCAGTAAAGTTTCCTGTTTACACGGCAGCCTCTATAAAGCGACGTTCATTTACATGGAAGCTGCAGAAACGAGCCACTAGATCCACTTTTTTACTCGATGGGTGGTGGATCGTTAGAGTTTATATTAATGTGGAGCTTTGCTCACTGGTGTGGTTTTTATTTATGTTAAATAACCGATGCAAAATTGCAAAATATTCAACTAATACTCAACATTTTGAACAAGTTACAGGTTTGAATGCTGTCAACCAGGATCTTTGGCTCTCAATCACGGGTAGACAGGGTCTTGCTCACTCTGATATTTTGAGACATTTTCTAGAAAGGGCCTGCATTTGGACATTGGTTAGAGTAGATGTGCCCACCAGCATTTGGATTCCTATTTTGGCCAATCATCAATCAGTGAGGGTGAAAGCTGATTGGCTGAAGGCACAGTAAAAGTGGCTGGATTTGTGGGAACGCTTGGTGATGACATGAATAATGTAAAATTGCACCGAAGCTTCATCCCAGCTTCTATAGGTCTCTTCAACGTCTAAACCTGTAGCAGCGTGATTAAGAATATTCTGCTGTAGATTCAGCAGCATAAACATAATTCTGCTGCTCTATGTTTATACTTCTGGGAGAGCTTTAATGCAGGATTACCTGAGGAATGTACTGAGTGCGTCTCTCTCTTGCAGTCTGAGTGGAATTCTTTCTCTGCAACTCTTGGTCGTGATGTTTGACCCCACCGATCTCCTTTCAGCTCTGACTCCAGGTTAAACCACAGGATGTTACTGATACTGGTCTGTGAAATGATTTAAAAGGTTCTTTTCAATTCAATTCAATTCAATTTTATTTGTAAAGCGCTAAATCACATCAACAAACATCTCAAAGCGCTCTTACAATGATAGAGTACAACAGGACCCAACTAAACCCTTCCAAAGCAAGCAGGTGTAACAAGCAACAGTGGCCAGGAAAAACTCCCTCGCATGGAGAGAAGTTCAAGAACTCCCTCTTCAGGAAGAAACCGTGGGGCGGACCCTAGACTCTGGAAGGACGGCCATCCGCCTTGACCGGTTGGGGGGAGAAGTACATGGGATAGGACAGGGAGAGAGAGGAAAAGAAGAGGGCGAGAGAGAGTGGCAGACAGGCCAGATAAGTACAAATACTAAGAAAAGTCTATGATGAGCGTTGGTCTGATGATGAGCCAATCTCAGTCTGGAGTTTAAGGGCCGTGCCGTTGCGGTGGGGTCCCGGTGCTGTGGGGGGGGTCGGGTAGTAGGACCGTCGTAACTCCACTCTGTGAGTCTTGGGTCTGATCCCCTGGATCCTGCTCTCCTCCTGTCAGGGATAAAAAAAGACGGCGGCAGTGTCTGGTGTCTACAGTAATGTTGTTACACAGAGAGAAAGAAAGAAAGACAAGAAACAGAACCTCCAAATGTAGAGTTCCTCCCTTTAACGGGAGAGAAAAAATCCCCTCAGCAGTCTAGGCCTATAGCAGCTCAACTTAGTGCTCCTATTTTATTCCTATTTTATTCCTAAGGATAAGCTTTATCAAATAGGAATGTTTTTAGTCTACTCTTAAATAAACTAATGGTGTCGGCCTTTCGGACCGAGGCTGGTAGTTGATTCCAGAGTAAAGGAGCCATATGGCTGAAACTCCTGCCTCCTGTTTTACTTTTATGGACTTTAGGGATTACCAACAGTCCTGCATCCTCAGAGCGAAGGGCTCGTGGAGGGTGATAAACTTCTAGAAGTTTCTCGATATAGGACGGAGCCTTCTGATGAAGAGTTTTATATGTGATCAGAAGGATCTTGAATTCTATTCTAGATTTAATTGGAAGCCAGTGTAAGGATGCTAAGACTGGGGAGATGTGCTCTCTTCTTCCAGTTCTGGTTAGTAAACGTGCAGCAGCGTTCTGCACTAGCTGTAAGGTCCTAACAGAGGAGTTTGGACATCCTGACATTAGGGAGTTACAATAATCTAATCTTGAAGTCACAAAGGCATGAATAATTTTTTCTGCATCTTTGAAGGACAAGAAGTTTCTAATTTTTGCAATATTCCTTAGATGGAAGAAGGCTGTCCTGGAGACATGTTTAACATGGGACATAAAGGACAGATCCTGATCAAAAATAACACCCAGGTTCCTAATATCACTGTTAGAGGTTAAGGTAATATTATCTAACCTAATCAGACTGTCTGAAAAGTTATCCCTGAGCTTTTTAGGACCTAGGATTAGAACCTCAGTCTTGGATGTGTTGAGCATTAAGAAGTTGATAGACATCCAGGACTTAACGTCCCTGAGGCAGGACTCTAGTTTAACAAGTTGGTCGGCCTGATTGGCTTTAATTGATAAATATAGCTGAGTATCATCTGCATAACAATGAAAGTTAATGCTGTGTTTCCTAATAATATTTCCGAGTGGTAACATATAGAGATTAAACAATATCGGTCCGAGGACGGAGCCTTGTGGTACTCCACACCGGACCCGTTCATGCATTGAAGATTTGTTATTTACATGAACAAATTGAAAGCGGTCAGATAAATATGATTTAAACCAGTTTAAGGCTAAGTTTTTAATGCCGACGGCATCTTCTAATCTCCTTAAAAGTATATTATGATCGACAGTATCAAATGCGGCACTAAGGTCCAGAAGAACTAAAACCGATAGAAGACCTCTATCTGAGGCCGTTAGAAGGTCATTAGTAACTTTTAGCAGTGCAGTCTCTGTACTGTGGTTCATTCTGAAGCCGGACTGAAGGTCCTCTAACAGATTATTCTCCTGCAGATAATCATTGAGTTGTTTAGCGACTACTTTCTCCAGAACCTTTGACAGGAAAGGAAGGTTGGAGATGGGCCTGTAGTTTGAGAGAAGGCTTGTGTCTAAGTTTGGCTTCTTAATGAGAGGTTTAATAACTGCTAGTTTAAAGGATTGGGGCACATAGCCTATTGATAGAGACTGGTTAATAATTGCGAGTATAGAATTATTAATTAGTGGCAGTGCCTCTTTCAGAATTCTAGTAGGAATTGGGTCCAACAGGCTAGTAGTTGGTTTAGCAGAAGAAATAAGGGAATTTAGTTCGACTAGTTGTATTTGCTGAAAGCATTCCAGATGACTGTTAGGTTTAACCAGTTCCTCTGTTATGGGGCTAACGGACGGTAGGGTTTGATGGATGTTATCCCTAAGCGTTGTAATTTTATTTTGAAAGAACTTCATGAAGTCCTCACTACATATATTGTTAGGAATGGTGGGCTCAACGCTATTTTGGTTCTTGGTCAGTTTGGCTACAGTACTGAAAAGAAACCGAGGGTTGTTTTTGTTTTCCTCTATTAAGGATGAGTAGTAATTAGTTCTACTTCTACTCAGAGCTTTCTTATAAGTTTTGAAGCTATCCTTCCAGGCTATATAATCTAGGTCTGTTTTTGTTGAACGCCAAGTTCTTTCTAATCTACGGGAGCGTTGTTTAAGCTCGCGGGTTGATGAGTTAAACCATGGGGATGACTTTTCCTGTTTTTTCATTTTCATTTTTGGAGGAGCTATGTCGTCTAGCGTTGTTTTTAGCATATCTGTCAGACTGTTTGTTAGGTATTCAATGTCTGAGCTAGCAACAGTATACGGGTCAGGAAGATTCACTACTGATTCTATAGCAGAGGGAATTCTTTCCTTGAATTTAGTTACTATGTTATCAGAGAGAGACCTGGTTAACACGGCTTTAGCCGGAGGTTTATAACTATTTAGAACAAAGTCAAAGGTTATTAAGAAGTGATCTGACAGGAAATCATTGTGAGGAGAGATGGTCAGATGCTCTATATTCAAACCATAAGTTAGAATAAGGTCTAAGGTGTGTAGATGTTTATGGGTAGGCCCGTCTACTACCTGAGAGAAACCTAGAGAGTCAAGTGTAGATTTAAAGCTGGCACTGAAACTATCATTTTCTACGTCAACATGAACATTGAAGTCTCCTACCATGATAACCTTATCTTTAGTCAGGGCTAGATCTGACAAAAATTCAGAGAATTCAGTTAGAAAAGTTGAATAAGGTCCAGGAGGACGATAAATGATTACAAATTCTACAGAATTTACTATTTTATTTGACGGGTGTCGCATGGTCATGCTCAGACTCTCAAAAGAACTAAAGTTGGGTTTTGGGTTCATGTTAATTAGTAACTGAGAGTTATAGATGGCTGCCACGCCCCCTCCTCGACCACTTTCACGAGCTATTTGAGTGTTAATATGACTTGGAGGGGAGGCTTCATTTAGACTAACATACTCATCTTTACGTAGCCAGGTTTCTGTTAATCCAAAGAGATCAATGTTGTGTTCGGTTATCAGATCATTGACTAGAAGAGCTTTGGATGATAAAGATCTAATGTTTAGGAAACCACATTTAATTTTTTTGTCTTGATTTTGTCTAGTTTCACACTTGATACGGATTAAGTTTTTGTAGTCATTAGAAGTTATTTTCCTAGGTTTAGATAGTTTTATACTTGTGGTGGTCCGAGGGATAGACACAGTCTCTATGGGATGTTTAACTAAGTTAGCTATGGTTGGTGACTGCCCAGAGGGAAACTCAGAGAGGCGTGTAGGACTGCGACTCTGTTGCCTGGTCCCCACTCTGGTGCGTCAGGATGGAGGAGCTAAGCTTTTAGCTATGTTTCTAGATAAGAGGTACGCTCCATCCAACGTGGGATGGATGCCGTCCCTCCTGATGAGACCAGGCTTGCCCCAGAAGGACTTCCAATTATTAATGAAGCCTACCGAGTTACTGGGACACCACCCTGACAGCCAGCGGTTAAAAGATGACGTGCGGCTAAACATCTCGTCACTGATGAGGTTTGGGAGCTACACCTTTTAAATGGACATCAAACTATGTTCTTTTTTTGAAATCTTGTCTTCCAAATTGATTTTCATTGGTCAGTGGTCATCTGAAGTTGTCTCATAACAAGTTCAATTGGTGTACGAAGTATTTAGACAGCCATTAGTCACATGTGAAAGACATATTTATGGCTACCAGCAGAAAGTAGGACTTAAATAGCATAACTGAGGAGAAAAAAAGGAAGACATTTTTAAATATATTTACTGAAAAAAGACATGACAAGTTTGAATATTTTGATATTGATCAAAATATTCACGTCTTGATTAACAGTATTTCTGGCTCTACCTCATCATCCTTCATCCTTCATAACTCCAACCAGATCTTTTTCTTCTTCTTCTTCTTCTTCTTCTTCTTCTTCTTCTTCTTCTTCTTCTTCTTCTTCTTCTTCTTGCTTTAATGGCAGTTTCCATCCATAAAGTCACATTACCGTCATCTGCTGGTTCTATCTATCTACATTGTTTCCCACCGCTCTCGCCATCCCTGATAACTGTTTTCCTCTCTCTCTTATCAGCAGGTTTTTCATCCCTGATGACTGTTTCCCTTCTTCTTCACTTGAGTTCAACAGCAGTTGGTATCCGTGAAGTTGCACTACTGCCATCTGCTGGTTCCAGCTAGCCCATACCATTCCCACTACTCAATGAAACAAAAAAGAAAGAAACAAGAAGAAGAAGGAAAGAAATAAAGGTTGCATTGTGTGGTTTTCTCCAACCAGATGTTCTCCACCTCCGAGGTTGATTCTCCGGGAGATTTTTCCACTCTCGCGTCACCTTTTCTTGCTCATGTGTTGGAGTGTTGGGTTTCTTCTTAATTTTAATTGAAAAAATACAAAAGGAGTTATTGCAATTGCCACATTATAAAGACAATTCAGTTAAATCCATATATAACATATATCTCAAATGGATTGGCAGAGCCTTTGGGGAATCACTTTTAGACTTTGTCTGACTTTGCATATTCTAAAATGTGGAAAATCTAATCGCTAAATATATAAGTGAAACCTTCCATGTCTCTGGATGGAGCTATTCTAGGTGAGGCAAAACCATCTGCGCTGCTTTGATGGTTGATTATAAATCTGAATTTTCTAAGGGTTGTTAATGCAAAACTATTCTCAGATATCTTGCTCTGAGGAGTATGAGAAGAAAAAAATAGATATTCCAAAGCTGATTATTCTTCTCTTCATGCTCTTTTTACAATATCTTGTTCATCCTGACCAATAATGCAAAACCCAAAGATTAAGTTCTTTTCCTGACGGACAATTTATCCGTTGAAGGAGGAAACTCCCGTGTGGAGAATGTCTTATAGATGCTGCGTCGTCCAATCAAAGCAGAATGATTCTGCCCCGTGCGGGCATCCGTCTCCTCCTGGAGACACTCTGCCGAACCTTTTTCATTATATTTTGTACCTGTCCGTCACGTATGGAAATGAGCTAAAAGATACAATCACGTCGACTCTCCCGGGAGCTCATTTGCTCCAACATTTGATCATCACCTCCAGATGTAAACCGGCAACACTCACATGCTTCACAACATGAAGGAGTGAAGGCTGCTTCATTAAAATCCCATCGTATTTCATCGCGCCTGTCGCTCTAATTGTGAGACTCACCACAGAAAGTCTTAATTGTCAGCCTCCTCCACCTGCTGTAGAGGCAGCAGTGACATGATGAAGTACACTTATTAACGGCGTTAACAGCAAAAACATAATTAAACTCATTGGAATCAAAATGACTTTCTCAACGCTGATATCACCGACATGATGACGGGCTGCAGATCTCAGCATTAGCAGTAATTAACTGTTTCAGGAGAGTAACGTCGCCAGTCGGAGTCAGTAGCATGTCGCTGTCAGTGAGAGGACACCAGAGCAGAGCTCTGATTGGTGGATTCTGAGAAAAGGAGAACTGTGGAGAATGTTTGCCGTTGTTATCGATCGATCAATCAATAAGAAGAAGAGATTCTCAGAAGCAATTGTGGCAGTAAAGGACGATTAGAGCTGCTGGAGACTTGTTCAGTGTAATTTTATAGCTTTACCAATGGATCGTTTTGGATATAATACTGGCACAAGTGACTTCTATATTTATTGTTAATTGGTGTGAAATCCAAGGAAATGTATGAGAGCTCGACACAAGAAATTAGGTAACATCTGTGTGTACCAAGAACATTGATTAATAAAGTACCAGACAAGCAAGAGGTTTATTTTATTTTCTGTGTTCCTGCAATTTGCAGTAGTGGATGTTTTTCAGTGGCTTTGTCGCAGTATTTTGTTGTCATACAGTGACTTCTTGTGTTCAACTGACGGCTCGTCAGATTGTCGAACACAACTCTGAGCAAATATGCAGGCATCATCACATGTAAAACGTAAGCTTGTATTCACAATACTAATGGCAGAACTCTGGTTAATATTCCTGCAGCACCACTTTCCTCCAGACATGGACTCATGAATTAGACAAATCATAAGGAATCACAATTCAATTCAATTATATTCATCTCTGATAGTGAAGCTATTAGCGGTCTGAGCCTCCTGCCCCTGTCTTCCCCTGTTCTCTCTTCCTATCCTCTAACCTCCAAACAGACCAGCAGAAGGTCTCCACCTCCTCAGCAAAGGTTTCTTCCTGTTAAAAAGAAAGAATATGCTGCTACAAGTGGATTAGTTGAGTTTGTCTCTGTAATGAATGCTGTTATGAGCACTATATAAAATTAATTGAATGTAAGCGTGTCGAGACTGCTGATGTTAACCCTCACATATTCTTCATGTTTAACCACAGGATGGTGTAAATCAATTCTGATCCAGGCCAAAAAATCACTCATAGTAGTTAAAAATATATTTAGAATGTATAAACTTGTAATTTAAATTGATGATCAATTCTTTAAAAAAGGATCTTAAACATTTATTAAGTAAAATTCTGTGATCTTACATTAGCATGCTCTCGTTTGGGTGAAACATAAAACAGAACAGCTCAAGTTTGAGTCACACTGAACTACCTGAGCGTCGGCCCGATCCACCTCCACTTCATTCTGCAGATTCAGTCTGCCAATCTTTCCTGCTTGGTAATCTTCCATAGATCTTCATGACAGATTATCAAAGGCCTTCGGATCTCGAGGAGGGAACGCAGGCGCGGGCTACCAAACATCTTAAAGCTCAAGTTTCTGGGGGTCACACTACAGATAGGTAAAGGACGGTACATCGTCAACTTCAACATTTGTTCCTTGAAGGGTTGTTCTGCAGCAGTTATAAGAATGTAGAAACAGTAGAAACAGTAAAAGAACAGTAAAACAGTAAAACCCATGGGACATGGGCATTAGCAGCCATCTTGGTCCTTTAGTCAGGTGTCAGCAGCATGAAGACAAGATAAATAAGATAAATTACAGCAGCAAACTGTGTAAAGTGCAGCACAGTAGGTAAAAGGTAGAGCAGCAAAAACATGCAAGCGTTATTGATGTTCGAACTTAGTCTTGCTCCTGTTGATGTTCAAACTTGTTGGCTTTGGCCTTGAAGCTGGTGACTTTCGCACCAAAATGTCAAATATATTAATCTTTGTGTTTACTGGGTGACTTGATGAAAAGTAAGCACATTTCCAAGTCACATTCATGAAAGTCTAAATGGGTTAAATTTGACCTGAGCAGTATGTGAAGGTTTAAAAATGTGTTGTTTAAGCACAATGAATTCCAGCTGGTTGTCACAGTGGAAACATATTTCATATAAAGATCCCAAACTCCCAACCCAGCTTTCTAATTCTTACAATGAGTCTCATCAATTTCTAATTAGCCCAAAGCTCTGCAGAAGAGGGTCCTGTGGAGGTCGCCTAAGCCTCTGGTTGTGTTTCAGCTTTAAGCCGTTGTATTTTTAACCAGGAATACTTGCCCAGGTGCTGCGTTTAAGTACTGCTACAAGGTGCTTGTACTGAGACGGACGAGCTTGCCAAATGCGAGCTGGGACCCGATCCAGCTCCCTCAAACAGTCGGCGGGGTGCGCAGGGACTGCAACCGGATGAATGATGCAGGTAGAAGAAGCAAAAACCAACACGTCCGTGATAAATACTCAGAGAGGAAATCATATCTACTGCGTGGAACAGTAATGAACGTGGTTATTTATTCTGTTTTGGCATGCATTGCTTAATAGAAATGATTATGCTCACAGGGTTGTGGATTACATTGAAGTGTTACTTTGGGAAAATGGAGATTAAGAAGAGGAGTCAACAGAGAGGAGGAGGAGGAGGTATTGTGGAGGATGAAGGTAGAAGAGAACAGTAAGCACAGAGGTGGGTCAGCTCCCGAGGTCTATATACAGCCAACAACTCAACCAATTTATTATCTCCTAAGGGGGATGAATGGACTTCCCGGATTTCATTTGGATAAGAAATGAGGCACGGCAAAGAAAACCGATCCGTCATCATTTCTGCGTGCTCGGGACAGGCCATGAATGGCTCTTAAGAACACCATTTATTAAGGCTTACGCTCCACTGTATACCCCTGGTTCCTCTTAAAATGTTCAATTGCACCACCACCAGCCATGAATCAAGATATGGACTCTCAAATCCCCCGGGACGGAGTCTCAGGGAGGAGAATTAACTGCATCATCAGCCCTCTGCAGCACCACAGCACAGTGGTGTTGATGATATCATCATGCTCTTCCATTTTTAGCCTCCTCTGCTTTCATGTCGGAGGCCTCACCACTCATATCGCTCTCCCCTTCTTGACTTTATCTGTCTTTTCCGCTTCGAAAATCAATGCCACATGTTTATATTTACCTCCTCTTGCTTTATGCTAATGCTAAAATTGAACGTGCTTTGATTTAAAGCCAAAGAAATGTGACTTAGTGGTGTGAGGAAAAGTGGACACGGTACAATATGAAATAGTAGATCAGAGAGGTGTGTACATTTCCAATAAGGCTGTGTAGATTTTTAGTTATTAGCCAAATATGTCCCTACAACTTGTTAGCAAGGTGCGCTAATATTAATCCAGTTTAGATTTTCTGGGTGGTTTGAAGGATGGAAGAGGGCTACAACACGGTCATCTCAAGATACTTTCACAGAGAAAAACGTAACAATTCCACACGCGGTAAAACAGTAAAAACTCCTCTACAGAGAGAAACCTGCAGAAACAGACTAAGAGGGGGAGACTTTCTGCTGTTCCAGTTGGGATCAAGGGATAGACGGAGAGAGATTATGAGGAGGGATTCAAACCCTGGTTCAGGTAGGGAGGTAATCCATGTAACATTTCTGGTCTCACAAATGGCTTTACCATGTCCCCTTGTAACCACACCAATATAAAAACTGACATTATTTTTGCTCGAGGCATGTGAGATATTCCACTCAACATCACTGATAGCACACACCATTGTGCTTTCTCTGTTCTGTGTATATTCAGATTGAGACTCTTGAGAGTTTCCTCCTCAATCGTTAGCGGTAAGAATGTGGTGATGTGTGAGGCTGTGAGGGAAACATTTTGTTGCCCTGGAAAGCGAAGGACACATTTGTGGACTGAATGTGATTGAAAAGATGAAGTCCCTGAATTGGAAAACAGTTTTATTTTGTGTGTGTGTGTGTGTGTGTGGGGGGGGGGGGGGGGGGGGGGGGTAGCATCATCTGGCCGGTAACCTGATAAAGACCGACATGTCATCACAACCAGATGACGCTCTGAGGAAGACTACAGATGAAGCTGAAACATGTCAGCAAGGTAGAATCTTTCCTGCATCTACCTGTCGTTAAAAAATACTCTATAATATATGAGGCTTATTGATGTGTACATTGGCAACTGGGGATCTGTGCAGGATGCTCTTGTCCTGCACAGATCCTCCATGTACCAGCAAGTACTGGTACCAGCTGGGTACTTTCTACTGGGTGACAGAGGAAGTACAGTATCCACCAAGTACTTTCTGATGGGGGACAGAGGAAGTACTATATCCATGCCTGCAGCGCACAGTTGTTATTATATGACCGTAATGGCAACCTGCTTTATTTCAATAATCAAAATCATGAACACGAAGGTACACAATGAATTCTGATTCATGATTACATCAAAATATATCAAATGTTTTCATGTGAATTTTAACTGACAGGCAGATTGAAACCCAACAGACTCCAGGCCAAACCTGCTGGTACTCCATCTTTCTGAGAGCCTGGAGAGACGTCCTCTTGTTGCTGCCTGTCTGTGTGGCATCGGGTGACATCATGGAGGTGGAGAGGGAGGTCCAGGGAGGAGAAGGACGGTCCAGGGAGGAGGAGGAGGAGGAAGGTCCAGGGATGATGATGGAGATGACCAGGTGACACTGAGGACGCCCAGAGGGACCTGGCAGGAAGTGATGTGCGAGCGAGACTCACTGTCCAGCTACCTGCTCCTGAAGAACGACCTGCAGGCCTCAGAGAGGAGAACCACATCTAGACAGGAAGCTCTCCTCATGTGGTCATGTTCTCTACTCATGTGTAAATATATGGAGATAGATGGATAAAGACAGAGAGATCAACAGACTGTAAATGATTGTATATGACTGTAAAATATAGAACTGTACATTTGTCTGTGTTATTTGATAAACAATGTAATGTTGCTTTAAAGAAGAAATTGTCTCTGAGGAATTTCAACAATTATGAGGTCTATGAGGAGAACATAGAACAAAAAGAATGACACACTACCAATTCAGTAAGTTATTAACTCATGTATGAATAAAATATATACATGTAATAATTCAAGCATCAAAAACAATCCTCACTCCTCATCTGGAGGAGTTCCTCTTCTCCACTGGATCAGGCTTCAGGTTCCTCAGTAGTCCTGGATTCAAATAGTGCATGGTGTTAGTTTGAATCCACAGCATCCTCCAGTAGAACCAGTAGAACCTCCAATAGAACCTCCAGTAGAACCAGTAGAACCTCCAGTAGAACCTCCAGTATAATGGGTAGAACACTTTAGTGCAATTGAGACAAAACACTATGGCCAGTAGTACCTTCCCCTCTCAGTCAAGTTAAATAGTTTTAAACAGGATCTTTCCCCTCAGCAGCAAATTTAAATGTACATGAACACTGTTAGATTTACACCAAAACATTTAGATCTCATGAAAATGCCAGAACAAATGTTTAAGTAAACGTGATCTTGAAATATCAACCTCATAACAACATTTTAAACAACTATATTCTCGCCTAAAATCATCTTAAAACTGCACTCTGTTGAACAATGACACTAATATTTCAGATTTTTTACGCACCGTTGTGTGTTTCCTCCTCCGCGATCTCCTCCGGCTTCTCCTGCTAAATGCATTATGGGTAAATTGGCTTCCCAAGCCTGCACAGGTCAGTGTCGATGCATCCTCGAAAAAGTGGGCGGAGCGAGGATACATCCGGGTATTCCATGTGTACTCGGTGAGAAACGGCCTAAGAATTGGAACAGTACTTGGTCTCCCACTGATGACGTTTCACGAGTGCAAGAGAGCACAAGTATAGACAAGTATGGGTATTGGAAAACGGCCACAGATTCTGAATACAGCTCCTATGATCCAATATTTAAATGGAAGTAAAAGCAGGATTTGAGGCAGGAAACTTTGAATAAAATGTTTTTCGACCAACAAGACCAATGTAAAATAGTTGAAAAGCTATAACATGACCCCTTTAAGGCCCCGTTTACACGACAGCGTATCAAGGTAAAACACATTGTGGGTGCTTCTCCAGAAATGTTTTGCATTTGCACATGCAATGTTCTGAAAACAATGTCCCTTTACATGTAAATGACAGAAATGCTGAAAATGATGTAGTTAGCTGGTAGGGTCACTAGTAGGTGCTGTTGGTTGTTGTGTTGCTTCTGTACCTGAAAACGTTGTTGTGTAAACAGGGCCTTAGTTCAGGGGCATTGCACCAGTAAAATCATCAAACAACAGCCACTAAATGATAACCGCTCCAAATGTTCCCTTTAGTGTTTGTGTAACTTCTATTATCTTGCAATTTCTACTGCAAATTTCAACATACTTACATTTTTTAATGATGCATCTTGGCACAAAATACAGTATTTGAAAAATATTGGTCCTGTATTTGCTGCTGGTGTTTTTTGTTTGTTTGAATCCAGTCCCAGAATACAACAAATTCAACAGTTACATCAATGTTTTTTCATCAGTTCATCTAAATACACAATTAATGTGAAGTTTAAGAGGAGAACAATGCTGGGTGTGCAGAATTTGTCATATGAATGTCTCATCTTTGCTTCGATTCTACAATTGAGATGAAAGATGAACACAAGTTGACATAAACACAACGCAGACGACATAAATAAAGTAATAGTGCCCGGTTACACCAGCTCCAGTTGCTGCACTTCCAGCTGAGATGAAGCTGACGTCCAAGAATCACAGCAGGGTGGATGCAGAAGTTCTGGTGGAGCTTTTACTGTTTTTATTTTCTTTATAATTTTTGTATAAGAAAGAAAGACCACATTGCTTTGATAGTACACAAATTACCATGTATAATAACTAGAAATTCCTTTTCAAAACAGCTCTGTCCAACTTTGTGGTGACTGACTTCAAACAAGTGGACATTGGTAGAAATACAAACTACAGTTGTCCAAATAGAATTACACCAAATAGAATTATATTCAACACGTCAATAAGAGTTGATCAATAATAATGATAATGATTTGAAATGTTTTTCTATTCACATAAACTCAGTAAACATCAGTATATCAAAGCATCTAATTATTTCACATTCCAACTAAGTTTCAACCGATTCCTCGTCCCCAAAAAAGCGCTGATATTGATATCATCCTCAAAAACCTGGCGTCAGTCACACTCTCAATTCATATTTCACGCTTCATCACAGTTCATCTGCTAATTTTACACTGGAGTCGGACTGTTGATTGAGCCACCTGATTAACATCAAGTGCGGATATTGTGTTTTCTCTGCGTGCACAGGCTGATTATTCTGGGCTGGCGTCCATGATTAGAACATTTCTGTGCTGCTATGCGCGCGGTCATAATGAAACCCTTATCTGCCTAAAAAATGAGGACGGGGGGGGGAAATAATCATCTCTCGGGAAAACAAAACGTCAGACAAGATGTGACAACAGATTCATTGACAGTGACCCATTATCATCATCATCATCATCATCATCATCATCATCATCATCATCATCATCATCATCATCATCATCATCAATCACAGCTGATATAACTAAAGAGTTGTTGGTGATTGTGGTGATTCAATACACTAAATATCCCGTCAACCTTTGTTATTTTAACCATCCACAGCAGAACCAACAGCAATATCAGTTTATTATCCTTCAATATAAAGATCTAATCACCCAATCACAGATTAGCAACCAGTGTAAACAGGTCAAGAACACATGGCGAAGTACAAACTGAAGATCTAAGTGAGTTTCCGCACTTCGTGGTTGTTGGTTTGAGACTTTCTCAACCGTCAGCCTCAGATAATACATTTATATTGTGGATGTTGAGCGCCTGCCTGAGCGCGAGAAGATGTTTAATTCAGTACCGACTTCATTCGCAGGCAGATTTTGCAACGGTGGTAACAGTGACTGTTAATGTGTCGAGATTAGAGGCTGAAGCTGTTTATTTTAACAGGTGATATAAATATAAAGTAGCTGACGTCTCTGGGTTTCCAGAGAAATAGCAAGAGAGCAGCAGATCGCTGTGGAAACATGGGAAACGGTTGAAAATGTGTATAAAGTCACAAAAAGTATACCCTTTACGTAGATGACACTCAATTGTATTTTACTGTTCCTAACAGAAATTTTCTTTGGTTAACTTTAGGTTTTAGATGATTTTTGTCTGAATTCACTAACGGTGACCAAAGCAGGTTTCTCTGCCGAGATCAGGAAACAAAGGTCTCGTTGTCTTGACCAGGTTTTCAAATGGAAACGAAATACCTTTTGAAAACATCTTCGTGGAAATTGGAGAAAATGCAACTTTTGAAAAATGCACAAATAGAGTTCTTCTGCACATGCATGAGTAGATAGACGTTAACAACAATGGCGGCCTCCAGAGTGTCAAGATAATCTGTTAGTTGAGAGTCACCTGGAATAGTAATCCAACTTCGTTTTCTGTCCATACGAATGTCCGTGTACTTGCCTCTGTTAATGTTTATGGTGTATTGTTCTCTCCATGCATGTGTTTGTGGTTTCATTACAAAAAACAAAGAAAGGCATCACAGTTTGATGAGTCTGGACTTCTGCTGCCATGTCCAAACTTTGGTGAAAACAATACGACAACATAGATCCATCCTCCTTTGTATCGATGGCTCAGCCTCATGTCATTGGATTACAGCCTACCGGAATGTTTTATCATGTGATGGTCGCCAGGCAGCAATAATCTCAAATTGACAATAAGCCCGCTGGACCCCGGCCAAGAGATCTCAGTAAAATAACATTAACGTCATGGATGTGCTTCCAACAAATATGCAGCAACTGCTGCAATGCTGTTGTGTCAGTATGGTGCAAACATCTCTGAACGTTTCAAACATCTTGTTTAATCCATGAGAGCAAAGATAAAATAAATCCTGAAGGAAAAAGAAAGTTCTTGCACCATGGGCTGTTTGGACAAAAAATATCAAACATACTTCACAAACATGATCTCAATTTATTCTGTGCTCTCGCTTCTATGAAATATAGTTTTTGAGGAGCTCATTGAAAACCTTGTATCAAACCCTATAAATCTGAATAAAATACATTAAAACTGCTGAACTTTTAACAGCAGAATAATCTTCATTGAGCTTTAATTGTGAGAAAGAGTCAAAATCTTAACCTTTAAAAAAAAAAAATATATATATATATATATATATACTGTGTAGATAGATAGATAGAGAGAGAGAGAGAGAGAGAGAGAGAGATAGATAGATAGATAGATAGATAGATAGATATTGTACAATACATATACATAAATATATACAGTAGTTTTTCAACAAAACACTATCTTACTATCTCATGTTCAGCTGTTGGGATTTTTTTTACCTAATTTTAAAGGTTTCAACTTTTTTTTCGTTCATTTGTTAGACAATTTTGACATTTTAACTATTTTAGCTCTTTTTAAAACAGTTTGGTGTGTTTCATCCCTCATTTTAAGCTTTTTTTCAATTACAAATCCAAGGTATTATAGTTTTTTTTAAAGCTGTTATATGGGTGGGGGGGTTGGTGGGGGGGGTTCTTGTGGTTTTAGCTTTATCCATAATAGTTGTGCTTCTTTTAATAGCCTTTTTGGCCAACATATAGAAGTCTTTTTGAAAATGGCTCTATGTGCGTAAATACAATGAAAACAATATGTTTCTTTATGTATTATATTTTTGTGAGCAGTTCATGGAGCAGGTATTGTCCATGACAGATTTGGTGTCTTGTTTTCTCATTATCCTCCATCGGACTTCCTTCTCTCTCTCAAAGCCAATACAGTAGTTTATGTGCTAACACTCAGTCCTGCATTAGGTTTATTCCCCTCCTCTGTTTCACTCGCCTCACGTTCAATGAACAGTGAATAGCTGCTGCCTCAGCCTGTTTCTCTCACAACAGTGAAGCATGTCATGTGCCGAGGCCAGCTGCAATATTCACCCCCTCAAACCCTTGTGCCTCTCGCGTCTTTCATGCACGCAGGCACGTTTCTTCAGGGCTCTTATCGGGCGCCACGAAACAGGAAGGGTCCTGTAGCTGTGTAATTGTTTGTGCACCGCTGGCGCACGCTCGACACCACTATCTCGGACACACTCCTGTTCAGGCGGGTTAGTTGTGAAATCAAGCGGGAGGACGGGGGGGGAATATTTGTTTCATTGAATGTGACATTATAAGCCTGTCGAGAACAGAGACAGGTGAGGCATGTTAGGACGAATTGCAAAATGAACCTTTGATGAGCTGAACCAGGAGATCTAATGAGATGTGTGGAATCTGAAAGGACTCCTTGACTTCCCTTTTCTTCTCACCTCGATACTCTTGATGCCTGGATCCTGAGATTTCCATGATCTCAATCTGTCAATCAGTCTGAAAGCATCAGCTCCCGCCTCACAAGCCTCTTCATGATTGTCAATGAGGTCCAATGGAGGCTCGACCTCTGACCCCGACACTCCCGCCACCCGATCCAATGTTTGATACACGGGGAGCCACAAATCGACTGTGACAACAAATGGGGATGAATACAAACAGCCTCCAGTGGCTGAGTGCCATAGGAGCTACACTGACACACTGCCCTCTAGTGGCCACACGCAGCAATCATTGGATGTAGATTCAGGGCAGATCTGTCATGTGACATCGGCGTTAACAGCACAATAAAGCCATTCAATATCTCTGGTTCGATGACCAAATTTTGGTCCCATTTTCTGTTATCTTTGGCTTCAGATGTCTTGTTTTTTGTTTTTTTTGTTTTTTGTTTTCCATTAATACAACATCTTTGTTCTAGTTCCAACTCTTATCAGACTATTGGCTTTCTTTCTTTCTTTTTCCTCCCAGTCTGACTCACTCGCTGCCCTCAAAAGTACTTTGTGTAATCTGGTAAAGAACAAATAACAGTTTTAAAGGTCCAGCGTGTAAGATTTCGGAGGATCTAATAGCAGAAAGTAGAAAACAAAGGCTTTACTAAGAGCTACAGAGGCATGATACTGTATTAAAAAAAAATGTAAATTGGGGGGGGGTAGATAATGACGCTCACACAAGCATCACACAAGATTGATAATTAACATATAATCATGTCCACCAACATGATGATGACACAAGAAAGCTTTTCACTTGAAGCTAATATGTTGAAATCTACTCAAAGTAAATGCATTTAGTTCAATTTACCTGTATCAAATATTTATGTTCAAGGCTCATGTCTTAAGTTTCGGATTGTCAAACTTTGTTAATCAATGAAAAAGAATAAACGGAGTAAGAATCTGAGTAAGTATGTGTTTCTATATGCACTCAAAATACTGAGTAATGTGAGTAGTTGGTTAATCACACTGCAGCTAAACGCTTTAAAATGCTGCATCTATTGAGTGACAATGGGTGTAAATGCAACATTTGTCAAGCAGACGGCGTTAACATTTCAGACTGTGTGGTGGAGCAGGTTACTCCCACTCGCAGGACGGATGGTTCGATTCCAAACCGTCACAAAGTGTGAGGATAACACAGCTCAAAAGAAGAATGTATATAGTTTTGATATGAATACAAAAAACTGTGGCTTCTGTTTATGAAGTTTCAACACATTTTATTGCACGCTCAGCTGTTTTAGCAGTTTTTAGCAGTTTTGGTCACTTTGTAACCTCGTTCTGTCTTTTTGTTGTTTGAGCTGTTTTAGCAGCTTCTTTTTCTTGCTATTCCGGACTATTTTCTACTTTTTCACACATCTTGACTTTTTTCATATAGTTTTAGCAAGTTCTTTTGACTCTTTTATTTTAACTGTGTTTTTAAACCCTTTTCCTTATTTCCTTACAATTGTTTCCCTTTGTTCATTTTATTTGACCTTATTTTAACCTATCTTATCATCTTTTGAAATTTTTAACCTTATTTCCTTGTATAATTTTTTTGTGTTTCTTTTCCCTTATTTAACCTTTTTTACTTTATTTAATCTTATGTTTCTTTTTTTGTCGATACAATTTTTGAATGTTATCTCCTACTCTTTGTTTTTTTATTTTTTCATATTATCACCTCTTTTTCTGAACCATAATTTACATTTTGCATATTTCCAACCAAACAAAATCGACTTAAGCTGCGTTTCACCAAATCCAACCTTAAAGTATCAGTGTGCTCTGGCACGTCTGAGGTTCAATCGTTACGCCAAATGTGAACGTGACCTTTGAACATTAAAGCAAGTGATCCCGTACAACGTGTGGAGACATCTTCCTCCTCTTCCTCACCTCCAGTGAGGTTTTTCTTTCTAAAACTTCTCCGCTGGATCCAAACTCCTGACGCAAAATGTTAATTTTGCCATTTCCAACGCAGAGGCAGCCGCTGAAGGAGAAGCACCATCTCTGGTGCTAATTAAAACATTTATTCCTTGAGGTTTATATTTAACAGGATTTGATTAACAGCACCTGCATTTGTGATGTGGCGCGAGTCAGGCGAGCAGACGCAGGCAGCCTCCGGGAGAGAAACCAAGGTGAGATTTTAACCAAGAGCAACTCTGTCGGCTCGACAAGCAGAATCTTAAATAAAAAAATAATAACCTCACTGAGGAAAATAAATGTGTCAAAGAGTCCAAATAAAAGCAGGAAATATTTCATATCCAAGGTGGTAAGCCTGGTTTAGTCCTTGGATTTATAGGTTATCACACAAATATGATTATATATCATCTCTCCTTGATCAAGTCTTTTTCCACATTGCATCAGCGGTGTCAAATATGCAAACCAAACCGAATCAGGACGGCAAAATAGTTTGGACTTTGAAGGAGTTTGAGATCACGTCTCCAGACGTCTCGTGTTGCAACTGGCTTTCCCACACAATAATCTGAAGACTGGCTGCATTTGAAACCCTGAGCTGGATTAAGCAGAATAAAAACTACATGATGGAGTACTTATACATCATTATATTGTTATCAGCGTGTGAAATAATACACTTTATGTGTTTTCATCAGAGAAAAAGCTGCTCTGCAGGTGGAAGTTGCAGATGCACAAAATTGAATATTTAAAATTCATATTATATTCAATATTTATATTTAATGACACTATATTTACATTGTCATTGGCACTACACCACAGTTTAAATATTCATAATGTCCACAGTGTATCCTGTTGTTTACACCCCTATTCACATTTTAATTATTCATGTCATTCTTAATTATCAATGTGAGCTACAAACTCTTTTTATTGTGTTTCCTATGAATATGGTCAAAGCCTTGAATTTAATTCAATTAACCCTCTCATGCATGAATTATGAATTTACAAGTGCTTTCATTCAGCATTATGCGATTATAATGTGTATATAAATTTGTTAAGCTGATATTGTAATAATTTCATGAAATAAAGTAATATATCGTCATTTAAATTTAAATCATTGTTAATTTAACTAATGTATTTATTTTGATCTTAAATTAATTATAGATGTGTGTAATTGATTTAGGAAACTCTGTAAAAAAAAATAATCGTGCACATTTTGTCCCCACATTCATGTCCACTCTTTCCTGGCTTGTTACAGTTTGTTCGTTTATTTTATTGTAATTTGTTCTTTTTAAATACAAACTGTTTTCCATTAGTGTGCCTCGTGGTTCCTGTCTCTGCTGGAGTCTGGAGGCAGCCAATTGGTCACGCTGAGATCTGGACGTCCCTCAGACGACTGGGCCAAGCTGGAATTCCCCGCGCTTCCGCTCACACTTCATCTGCTAACCAGCAGGAGAACCTTTCATATTCAAATGCAGGAACCACCTGACTTCAATTAGCGGCTCTGATAAAGGTCAATGTCTTAAAGGGTTAGCATGTAGCTTTAAACAGGTGTTTAATCCACGATATCGGGAGCCTTCGGCTAAACTGCAGGTCAGATGATTTAAAAAAATGTAAAAAGAAAGGTCAGTAGGGCTTTAATGCAGAAATCCATGTCAATTTAAAAGCGTCATAAACATTATTACAGCTCGATGAACTTCAAGCTATTTGAAAATGTGTTTTGTCTTGAATGATCTCTTCTCTTTTCCCCTTTTTAGAATAAAATACATAAAGAAAAGAGAAGTAGTTTCAAAACTGATATTTAATTTAATAAAAAAGAAGATTGTGCATGTAGTCTTAAGTTATTGGTCATTATTACATCATCACCTGCTACATACTACTATTTCTACCATTACGTTCCATAGAGGTTGTGATTTAAGCTGGAAACCGTCTAACTAATGCACAGGGACTATTACGCTGACATGAGCTAAGGTCCGAGCTGCTGATGTTTTTATGTGAAATTAACACTCAGTCACCTCCAGTCGGCGTTTTACTGATCATGAGCTTGAGATGCGGGGCGGGATGATTGACCAGAAGCTGGACAGATCCCTCCACAGCTCCACAAATCGCTGCCTGCTGGTTTGTCTCTCGCCTGTAAAAATTTTCCAAGAGAAAAACCAACAACTAAAGAGCTGACAATTCCCCGATTAACACAGAGAAAAATGCCCCGAACAGTCTTAATCTGACATCTTCGAGGCTTCGCCGTTAGACATCCAGTTCAGTCGCCTCGTGAGGAAGCGTCAGGGGTTTGTTCTCCTTCTTTCTACTTTATTTTCATTATTTCTCTTTTTCTGCCACCAAATTGTTTCACTTCAAAGAGCGGAGCAGAAAGAGAGAGTTCACTCCCACTCTCCGATAGCGCTGATAAGTTTGTAACCGTTCAAGGACTCGTTTTGTCCCAAAGAGGATTTGGTTTCAGGTTCTAGAACCTTCTGAGATAACCCATGTGTGTCTAAAGCAGTGGCTGAAGAAATGTTTTTGGTTTGTCTCAGAACAGTTACATTTGACTCCTCACTGGGTATGATGTCGCTGGAGCCAGTCCCAGTCCCACCCTGGACAGGGAACCAGACAGTCACAAACACCTACATCTAAAGACAATTTTAGGTCATCAATGAATCTCTCGTGTATTGTTTCTGGATTGTGGGAGTACCCCCAGAAAATCCACCCATAGGAGAACATCTAAACTCCACACAGAAAGTCATGACCCAGATTTGAACCCGTAACAATCGTGATATGATGCGAGCGCCACCATATGGCCATGTGGCTGAAGCTCCTGTTTCTGAAAAAGAAACTCAGGGTACCATCTATCTGTCTACTTCACCTCCTTCAAACATCAAACAACTTTAGCTTTTAGCCTTTAGCCAGACGTCACCACGTAATCCTTAACTCTGCTGTCATGATTATAACGGCCACTGGAGGGAGCATCAAATCCTTTTTGAAAATGTTTGCTTGCTTGCTTGCTTGGCTGGTTGGTTGGTTGGTTGGTTGGTTGGTTGGTTGGTTGGTTAGCTGGTTGGGGTTGGGGTTGTCTGGCTGGTTGGTTGGTTGTCTGGTTGGGGTTGGGGTTGTCTGGTTGCTTGGCTGGTTAGTTGGTTGGTTGGTTGGTTGGTTGGTTGGTTGGTTGGTTGGTTGGTTGGTTGGTTGGTTGGTTGGTTGGCTGGTTGGCTGGTTGCTTGCTTGCTTGCTTGCTTGCTTGGTTGGTTGGTTGGTTGGTTGGTTGGTTGGTTGGTTGGTTGGTTGGTTGGTTGGTTGGTTGGTTGGTTGGTTGGCTGGTTGCTTGCTTGCTTGCTTGCTTGCTTGCTTGCTTGGCTGGTTGGTTGGTTGGTTGGTTGGTTGGTTGGTTGGTTGGTTGGTTGGTTGGTTGGTTGGTTGGTTGGTTGGTTGGTTGGCTAGTTGGTTGGTTGGCTGGTTGGCTGGTTGACTGACTGGTTGCTTGCTTGCTTGCTTGCTTGGCTGGTTGGTTGGTTGGTTGGTTGGTTGGCTGGTTGGTTGGTTGGCTGGTTGGTTGGTTGACTGGCTGGTTGGTTGGTTGGTTGGTTGGTTGGTTGGTTGGTTGGTTGGTTGGTTGGTTGGCTGGTTGGTTGGTTGGCTGGTTGGTTGGTTGGTTGGTTGGTTGGTTGGTTGGTTGGTTGGTTGGTTGGTTGGTTGGTTGGTTGCTTGGTTGGTTGGTTGGCTGGCTGGTTGGCTGGCTGGTTGGTTGGCTGGTCGGTTGGTTGGTTGGCTGGTTGGTTGGTTGGTTGGTTGGTTGGTTGGTTGGTTGGCTGGTTGGTTGGTTGGTTGGCTGGCTGGTTGGCTGGCTGGCTTGTTGGCTAGCTTACTGGTTGGTCCGTTTTGTTGCCTGGTTTGCTGGTCAGCAGAAAATCTCAAAAACTTGTGGATTTTGATTTCAAATAAATCAAAGCGAACAGATAATGTTAGAACGAAGTCTTTTGTGTTTTGTTTTTTCTTTCTTCTTGCCTTCGACTGTCTTGTTGTGAAAGCCGCCTAAACTGTGCCAAAGATATAAAGCAAATGTCAGCCATCTTTAGGAGACCCGCCACTACACCGCGGCGGGGGATTCCCAACATAATGTCATTGTTGCAGACAGTGTCTCAGTACAGAGTCTCTATACTGTTGTCAATAATATGGAGAAAATCCAGCCCTGCCTGGGGCCCCCTTCAGGGTCGAGGCCTTAAGAAAGTGCCTACCCCCCCCCCCCCCCCCCCCCCCCCCCCTCCGTTAGAGCCCCTCTGGCTGTATAGGTGGGCTCCAATGTGCTTTGTAATACTTTTGTTATTTAAGTTTTCTCGTTCAGATTTAGTTCGATTTTGGGGGATTTTCTGAGTTTTGTTTGGAGTTGTTTGGCTTTTTTCAATCTATAACTTATTATGTTTGTCATAAAAAAAACTAACTCCTGTAATAAATCCATTATATAATGCCTCTACTCCTCCTACAGTCCAAACACATCTGTTTAACGTTAATTGCCCACACCACTTTGAATAAAGTGGTTTAAAGGATGGAGGGTTGCCTCATTTACACACGTTTATGTTAAAAATAAAGTACATGTTTGTTTAAAAAAAAGAAGGACTGAATGTTGAATCTAGCAATTATCCATTATCTGGTGGTTATTTCCATCAGAAGGTCGTAGAGACCAGAAAAAGGCTAAAACAAATGGTTCTATTTTAATACTTGAGCTGCCGTGCGGCCGCTCGATGACAAAAACAGGAAATAACTTCTAACACCAAATGCTTCCTCAAGACAGAAACACATGTTGTTTCTACAGTTTATATCAACCCGAAGTGTAAAAGGAGAAGTGTGATGTAAAAATGGAGGGAAAAAAAAGAAAAAAGAAAAAGTGTGGAAGGCTCTGCAGAGTCACTGCGCTTCACAGACTCTCGTTCACAGTGTCCATGGCAACAGGAGCCTGGGAGGCTTGTGCCGGGGTGCAGGGGGGTCAGGCGATGCGGAGAGTTCCTCCGTCACGTCTTCGCTGACGCTGCCGATTCCCCATCCCCTCTGTTATCCAGCTGACTGACGGCGCCGAGGATGGCGTGCTGGACGTCTGCCGTCCCACCCCGATTTTCATCTCACGCTTTGAAAGCCGTCGTAAAGATTCACCACGAGATGCTAATTGTAGGAAAGCGGTGTGGAACAAAATCACACGTATTTCAAGGAGACGCTTTATTGATCGCATGGGGGGAACTATTTATTTTCCTTTAAGATGTGCATATTTAACTTTAACTGCACATAAGAGCGAGGAGCAGCCCGAGGTCAGAGCACCCCCGGTGGCTCCACGGCTATCACTGACTTATTATGTATGTGTATGCAATAAAATGTGGAGAATATTATGTATTATACTTCTCTACTTTCTCACTCTCAATACGTATAGTAACCATTACATCTCTCCTTTTTACTCTGTATTTCCTCTGACTCTGGTTCTGCAGATCATGTTAAAAAAAATGTCCTTTCCACCGTCGCCTACACTTGCTCATGTAGAAAAGTTTATTTTATTTCGGTAAAAGTGCCATGAAATGACTCTGTTGTTCATCTCTGCTGACGTGTTGAATTTTCAAATTTTCAAACTGTTGTATGAGGCGACAGAGGGTTTGATTTTTGTGTCACATCACTTCAGTCTCCTAACTTTTTTTTTAATATATTTTAATTTGCGCTGATAAATTTTTAAGACATGAATTTCAGTGAAATCCTTTAATCGTTTAAGGCGGTCTCATTGGTCTATGTGACTGTGCGTGCTCCCAACATAGTAAAAAACTAAATAATAAAAGCTCCTTTCTCCTCTATTACCCAGTTCGTCTGCGCTCTCGTCACCGCCAACCAAAAGTCGTCCCATTTAAAAAGGATGTGATTAGAAAAAAAGGGATGACGGGTCTAATGTGGGTGAAGAACATTGCGGAGGAACACATTAGCTCTTCTATTTCATTACTTTCTGTGTTCAGAGACAGAAGATTCGGTGCGGCAGGGCAGCAACACCAAGTCTTCTTTACTTCTACTACACTGTATTGTTTAGGAAAACTGTCACAGGAGCCGCCGTCGTCACCTGTCGTGGAGCCGCGAACCATCAGGTCTCGCCAACAGCCCGACCCGCAGCTCCTGGAGATATCACACACACACACACACACACACACACACACACACACACACACACACACACACACACACACACACACACACACACACACACACACACACACACAACCATTATTTCCATCCAACCATGCCAGTCCTCATTCCATTTTATGGGCCGTGAATGATGTGAGAAGATACTGTAATGTGGTAATAACAGAATATTTCCTTCCGCTTCTGTGGCGGGAGCGACATCGTTTTATATTTAATTTTAAAAAGAGCTGTCAGCTGGAGGGAAATGGCCCCTATCTGCCCCGCAGGAGTGATATGGAAGCCCAGAGCGGACATATCTCTCTTAGGAGGCCAGTTTCATGAGACTTTCAGCAGGTTGCTCCGTTAAATATCTCAAGAACTAGATGGATTGCAGTGAAAGTACATGCTGATATTTGCTGTTCATGGTGGACGAGGCCTTTGACCTTTCCCTCCGGTGGCACCAGCAGGCACAATTCTAGTTGCCCAGGTGTCTTGTTGGCTTTGGGATGAAGTCAAAAAGCCTTTTCTTGAAGATATTCCCGTCTCTCAGGCGATGACTTGTAATAATATTGAATCTCTTTAAGAGATATGATGACATTTACATAATGAGACGTTTCATTTTCAGTCACCGATGGGTGACCAGAGCCGAAGATGATCCATCTCAGTTGATGTCACTGAAGAGAGCACCCAGGCCATCGTCCCACATGATCATTTAAAGCCTTTAAAGTCTTCTAAACTGATTCGATTTTGCTGCTTGAAGTCCGCCGAAAGTTCTGTTCAATTCCATTCTTGTTCATGCAATATTGTGTTATTTTGAGACTCTGTCTCTGGTTTCAGGATATTTGACTTCCCCTCCCTGTGTCTGATTACTGCTCCGTGCACTGATGTGTTTCACCTTCCTGAGTGTGTCTTCACCTGGTGACAGCAATACATATTGGAATTTTCTTGTGTGTCTTGTCTGCCGATCGTCTGTGTTTCAGGATTGGTTTGTTTACCTGATTGGTAGATTTTTGGACTTTGGATAGTTGCCTGGACGGCATGGTTTTGCTGACTGCTTGCTCCACCTCGCCTTTCCCTACCGCTTCTGATAAAGTTAGCGGCTTCCTTCCCTTGATCTTTAAATCCATTACAAATGTTTGTGCCATTATTCCAAGTTCTAAACAGCAGTTAGGGAACATAAACAAAAAATGCAGGACAAGCTGACGAGGTTGTGGTAAAACTTTTAAGAATGAGCTTTGACTGGATGTTTAGTTTTGACCCCAATGGAGGCGGTTGCTATGGAAGGCATTCAGTCCATCCATTGGGAGCAACTTGGGGATTTTGCTCAAGGACACACTGACATGTGGAGATGGGGACTTGACAGACAACCACTCTACCAACGGAGTTTTCTCAGTATGAGGGAACCCATATATCACTACAACACAGCCCCGACGCTTTCTAAATGAAGTTCTAAACACTGAGCACCAGAGCGGCCACAGTTACCTTGAAAACGTAATCAGATTACTGATTACTGATTTTCTCCTTTAAAAATGAATTTAGTTACTATACTGATCACTTGTTTTTAAAAGTTACTTTTTAGTTACATTCAGCAGCTGCCGTCAACACCGCCCATCGTCTCAACCTGAAAAGGAAAACTCTGCCTCCTGCACCATGGTTATACAGATTTTAACCTTTGACCTTCATTCTTTGTTGTACGTATATCTGACTCATGCTTTTATTATCAGATTTTTCCTATTACTGGTATTTCTTTACCCGGAGATGTAGTTGTTGTCTGTTGTTGCACTATTTATCTATTTATTTATTGGTACTGCCTGCTGTAAACCACCTTTAAATTGTACCCCGGGGACAAATTAAGTCTTTTATTGATTGCTTGCTTGGTTGGTTGGTTGGTTGGTTGGTTGGTTGGTTGGTTGGTTGGTTGGTTGATTGATTGATTGATTGATTGATTGATTGATTGATTTGGGGAAAATGGTGTAACATCTCTGCAGTGTTCTTGTTGCAATGACCACATTATGTTTCTTCTGATTCTTTTGTGTGACCTGAACGCAACAAGTTGGCCTGTGATTGGCTAAGAGTGGAGAAGGGGGCGGGTCAGGTGTGGAAACTCTGTGTGTGTGTGTGTGTGTGTGTGTGTGTGTGTGTGTGTGTGTGTGTGTGTGTGTGTGTGTGTGTGTGTGTGTGTGTGTGTGTGTGTGTGTGTTCTGTGTTCTCTTTGATAATAAAGCGGCTTTACAGAGAAGAAACTCGTCCTACATTACAATACAATAGTAATAACACTCAGTGACTTTGATAAGTAACTTTAATCTGATTACTGGTTAAGAAATAGTGATGCGTTAGATTACTCATTACTGAAAAAAGAGGTCAGATGAGAATAACTCGTTACTAAGTAACTAAGGTCAATTAATTAAATTCCGATGGTCAAACATGAAGTTGCCATCTGATGTTTGGTTTCTGTCTCAGTGATACTTCATAGAAACGTCATTCAGTTTTAGAAGAATGTTGAAAAAGACTCAAGGTTGATATGATTAGAATGTGCCGCTAACCTCCCGCTCTTCTTGGAGGAATGTATTCATATTGACCACAAATTCATTGTGGTCCAAGGATTCCCTCTGTGGGGCTCACAGATTCCAGTGACCTCTGATTCTATTGTGATTTATTATTCACAACTTCAGGGATTTCAAACGCTCGGTTTGTCCAAACTGAGCAGAATGGTGAGTGTTGGTCAGCGGGCCAGTTACAGCTACTTCAACAGTTCAACCGCCTGAACAAACAAGGAATCCTTGAAATGAGTGAATGACGGGTTTGTTGTGCAGAATGAGTGAAGACTGTCTTAACGTTCAGAGAAAGTCAAAATGCCTTAATGTCAGCGTCTGTTCCTATGTGAGGAAAGGTTGTTTTGTCACTGAAACACCAGTGATATGACAGAGTGTTTGCACCATGAGGTTACTGCAGCTCTGCTTTCCTCACTAAAGAGAGCCGGTTATATAATTCTTGCATGTCTGTCAAAGTCAGATGCCAACCTCATGACAGCAGGGGCGAACTCCATCTACTGCTCAAGACTGCAGAACAGTGACAACACAGACCTTGTGGTTTGATTGTTCAATCTTTTTTTTTTTTTTTTTTTACTGAAAAGCTGTCAAAACCACTTTGTTCTCGTCGTAGAATACATTTTTTGGGGGGGGGATTAACAATAAAATGAGGTCATAGAGGGAGTTGCTTCTGGTGTCCTGACACCATTAACGTCATAATGAAACAAATAGGGTGTCCACTGCATTGTTCCAGTCAAAGTATTGAGAAGCTCCTAATTGTGTGGCAGTGAAGGGAGTGGAAATGATTGTCAGTAGAAATGCAACGATACCGATACCAATATTAACAATAGTCATTGCTGATGTATCCAATGACTCAAGTTGAAATGAGAAATTTACCTTTGGCATGTTTCCAGATTAGAACAGAGAAATTAAGTGTCATTCTTTGCCTCGCACGTTGATCCAACCGGGCGTTAAGGTCTTGTCGGTTTCCCCTCAGCAGGGCGCTGTAGCGATTAGTGATTAGCTTTGGTTTCGGTAATACGCAGGTTTGACAGGAGTGGGTTATTAGCCCACCACCCAGCCTGGAGGACCAGGGGAACACTATTCGTCTGGTCTCTATCCTTGGACCTGTTCAGCCTGGGTGGTTCTCGCAGGAGTAGAATACCAGTGGCGACATGAACACTGTGGTGTAAACATTAAATCTCCAGAATGCCCCGTGTTGAGCGGTCAAGAGGGAGCTTCATGGTTCATAAAGACAAAGATACTCTTAAATTTGCTGTTTGTCTTTGAGCTTTGTCACAAGTTAGTCTTATGCTTATGTGTCTTCTGAATTGCCTCGGAAGCTGTTGTGCAACTTCTGCATGACATCCACGCTTCGGTTCCAGGAAAGTCTCATGTGCTAAAAATAAACATGTGTCCAATGCAAATTTTCATCCAAAGCTTCTACTTGTGTGACGTCTGCATTGGGCCAATCCAGCCAGATTACCAGTCAAAGTTGCGGCGAATTTGTTTATTTTGTAGCGTCAATTCGTCGTTGGAGCTCAGTGAGGGAAGGACTTTAACAATGATCCAGTAATGAAACCTGTCCTCGTGCAGGAGCTCTCAAAGTGTGGGAGGATGAGTTCCCCCCCCACACGGAACTTTACGACCCTCCAGCCCACCCGTCCAATACTGAACTTCATGTTTGTCACATTATAAGAGTAACAGCTGTTCAGATCCATCTGCAAAAAAAAAGTTCTTCTTGTACTTGTGTGTAACAAGAATATGGGGAGTCTTAATGGTCTGAAACTTAAAAACTGGAGGTTTTTTTAAGCATCTTTCATGATTTTAATTAATCCGTTATACCTACAGCAGTCTCAGTCAGAGAAATGTGCTTTACTGAAGTTATTCATAGTTTTACTCAGCAGTTAATCATTTTTTTTCCCCAGGATTTCTTTTCAGAAATTAAGGCCCTGTTTACACGTTTCAAGTGAAAATGTGTCGTTTGTGCGTTTTCCTTTCAGAAAAGTTTCACGTTTACACAGAAACATTCTGAAAACCATACCATTTTCATGTAGGGCCACTAGTGGGTGCTGTCATCTATCGCTATCGCACTAAAAGACCACAGACAAGTCAGGATTGTTACATTTTTATTTGGTCTCATCTCTTTTTGAACTTTTTCCTGTTTATTGACATTTTTTTTTTTCTCCACAGGTTAAAACCCATTATAATAGTTGAAAGAAATGAAAACATCTTCACATACTGTATACAGAAGTAATCCTCTCGACACACAATAAAAACAGTTGATTAGGCCCAGCCCAGTGCGAGATTTCACAGAAAAAATGCAACAAGGCTTTAAAAAGAAAAATAATCTTTTTCAAAGCCAGAAGACTGAAAAAAAACAAAAAACAAAACCTCTGACTCGCATGAGCAGAAGCAGTTTATAAAAGAGAGATGTAAAGACGGCTGCCAGGATGACGCAACACTTGTGTCATCGCATCGCTGCAGTTGAAATAAAACACAAAACAGACACAGAAATTAAACAAGCCATTAGATACAAAGCCGGAGAGGAGGTCAGCGCCTCGTTTCCGTCGAGCAGTTTTATGCACATAAAAAAAAAATTACAAATCATCAGTATGGGTGCCTCAGACTGGAGTTTAGGTTTTGGGATATTTGCTTGAAATGTCCATGAAGACGCTGGATTTCAAGATCATAGATTTGGTCCAATCGGAGAAGTGGGAAAGTCAAGTAAACCGACCTGGTGTGAAGCACCCATACACACATCTTAAATACTTCCAGTGAAAACCTATTTATAAAAAAAATAGCTTTTTTTTTTTTTTTTTTGTTCAAAAGAAGCTCTTGATCTATCATCTTAATGTAGACTGCGTCCACGGCCATCTCGGAAAAGTTTTTAATCCAGTGTGTAGAAAAAGATGGCCACTTATAAATATCCACCTCCCATTGAGAGTCCACAGCTGAATGGAGGGAAGCCGATTTCTTTCTTTCTTTTGTCCTTTACAGTACTGTGATGCTGCGAGTGGAGATTTGACCAGCGAGTCATGGGGATTTGTACCAACCAAAGCGTCTCGAATCGCCTCAGTGGATCATTTAGAGTTCACTTATTTAAGCCCAGCCATTAGCACCTGAAAGAGACCCCCTGCTGTGAAACACCCACAAGCCTCAATCAAAGACTTTTCTCCCACCGTCCAAATCTATTGGCTCGGAAGACATTAATCGGGTTAAACGTTCGCAGTCATGCCACTTACACCTGCTCGTCAATGTTAACTCTACTGTCCTCAGAGTTTTCTGTTTTATTGCGTTAAGACGGAAAAAGACAGAAAAAAAACCCACCCCAGAGCAAAGTCAATGAATGGATGAGGACACGGCAAAAAGAAAAGCTTCCTTTAAGCTCGCCTTAAAAACTTCTGTCCAACTTAATTTACTGCCGTCGAGTCATAGGTTTAAAGTTTACTGTTCTACATTTACAGTCTGAAAAAGGTTATTGACTTAATTCAAATTAGTTGGACCTTTTCACCTTTGAAAAGAGTTTTGAAGAAAAAGGAAAAGCTGAGAACAAATGAGGATGCAGCTGAAAAGCAGGAAGTCTATATTTGAGCTGGCTTCTGTTGAAAATGATACTTTAATCTGTTCCATGGAAGACACGAAAATTCATATGGCGCAAACATTTTACACGACAACAATCGACTGGAAACTAAATCGTTTAGCGTTATTGATCCACAAAACCTTCACTTTTCGAAATTTTGATCACTGTAAGCGCAGAAACTACAGAAATACTGCAGTTTGCATTTCAGGCCACTAGTTGGCCCTCAAAGGAAAACATTCAAGCTCTTATATTGTCATTTTTGTTCACTCAGTATCTGCTACAGGTGAGAAATATCTCCCCACTTATGCAAACGATACTGTAGTGCACACACACACACACACACACACACACACACACACACACACACACACACACACACACACACACACACACACACACACACACACACACACACACACACACACACACACACACACACACACACACACACACACACACACACACACACACACACACACACACACACACACACACACACACACACACACACACACACACACACACACACACACACACACACACACACACACACACACACACACACACACACACAGAAGCACTGTTAAATTTAGTAGAGAGCGCAGCAAAAGCAGCACTCTGAGGTCGGCCATTTTTATTATTCTCCTGCACATGCGCAGTACATGTGCAGTACTACACATTTCAAAAAGCTAAATCTGGAAACAGATGTATCTGGAAGCACTTTTCAGCTACGTAAATGCAATTAAAGTTTACTTACACTCAACATTGTCGTGTTACAATGGCTAATACTTTAATTACGTTAAAGTAGTTAAATCAAATACATTATAAAAACTTAAGCTAAAGTTGACACCGCTCAATTTCAGTTTTACTTGACGAAAATGACCAGCTTGAAAGTTGATTTTGCTTTAAGAAAAGCCAATTATTAAAACGTCTTGCTACGAAATGCCCCCCCTGAAAAGCCTAAACCCAAAATAGCGCTCTATTTATGAAATTAGGTTTTAGCCTTTTTCTATTAGCTGTGTTTTATTTCATTAAGTGACCAAACTAAAGCAATTTCTTTTGAAAGATTTTACCTATGAAGACGTATTATCATTGACCAGTTTCCAATGATTCAGCCTTTAAAAGTAGTGAACAATTACGCACTAGCAATATTTTTTTGGTTAGGTTTCTAAGCTAACATTAAGTGGTTGTTAAAGTGTGGGACGAGTGCCCCGTGTGAGGCTCAAGACAACATAATTTCGTAATTCAGCAACCATTCATAGCAGATTGAAGGTGGTAGAAGGTCTATGATTATGTCTCAGTCATGTGTCATCCGATGAACAAGATAACCAAAATATTAGCAATTTCTCTTCCCGACAAACACCGTTAACCAGACAATGAATCATTCCACTCTTTCTACATTTAAAGCACGAGGAGCTGTCTACTCAACCGACAGCGGTGCGCTCTTTCAATACTCTAAAAACAGGAATGTACAGATTGAACCGGGTCTATTCGAGGAAGATCACAAGGTAATCGAGTGTCAATAGTTAACAATAATCACAAGCGCGGGGCTGCTGTGGGCTGCCGAGCGGAGGGGAGGGGGTGAATGCGTCGGCCTTGGACTTAATAGCCTCGGATATAAAATTGTAAAAAAATCTACATTTATTTATCAAAGAGAACGCCAGCTTTCAGCAAAGAGCCGTCACTGTGTTCCTAGAAGCAAATCCGTCTTTCTTTCACGGCTCCGATTCATTCAGTTATTAGATGTCAGAGTGAAAAAAGAAAGATTGAGAGAAAAAAAAAGGGGGGGGGGGGCGGGGGGCTGGGGGACAGCAGATGGTGACCTTGGATGCACAGAGTGAAAAGAATGAAAAATAATATTCACAGTTTCAGAGAGCGAGCATTAGCGTAGGCACCTGGCGGTGCCTCGCGCAGACGTGGCTTTTGTCCACAGACCCACTGGGATGTGCAATTCCAGCAGCGGTCAACCAAAGGTCACATTTGATCATCCGGTCTCGGCTTATTAAGGCCAGACAAAAGGGCCCGGGCAGGTGTTTCGCTTTAATACGAGCCGGGGCAAACGGGCAATAACGCGTCCCTGGCACTGACAGTGAGTCCGGCCAACCCGGGCCGAGAACGCAGGTATATTTGTAACGTCCACTTAATTGAACAGGAGCGAGCGGCAGCAGCAAAGGTAAACGGGGTGAAAGGCGGTGAACACATCAGGCCAACTGCGCTGTCGCTTCAGGATTCACTCTGCACCGACCTGCCGAGCTCAAATTTCATCAATAAAAGTAAATATAACATGTTTGAGCATTTTCATCCGACCTTATTGAATCGCTCTCCAATTTCCTCAGTAACCACGGAAAAAGAAGAGAAAACATGCTTTAAGCAGTTTAAGGAACTTGGTCAACTCCTGACTTGACCTGCTGATTTTCTTCAAGTCAAAAAAAACAGACCAAAGACGACTGTGGTCTGCTGCTTGGACCGATCGCTCCATTCCCTTTGGATTAGAAAACAGGTTTTATTTCAAGAATAATCAAGGGTCACTTGTTTCTGCTCCAGAGCTTCGCCAGTTGTCCCCAATTATAAGATGCATCTTTTGTCAGTTAGGAAGAAATATGAAGGAATTGGGAAGAGTCCAAATACGATTATTCGCCTGATAAAAGGATTAATATACGTTCCAGTGGCCATCAATGTAAAAAACAAACAATTCTTCTTTAACTTTAATCACTGTGAATAGTATACTACTGTGTAATTTGATCCTGGTTAAATTATCTCACCTTTTCCTTATGTTATTGCGTTTTCTTTTTTCTGTTTAGCTAGTCGGCTAATGCTGGCTACAAGCTAGCTAGCGCGCAAAACTTATTGTGAAATGCAGGAAATTAATAATATTTTAAATGATGAGGATATGAAGAATCCAACTGAATCATAAAGCAGAATAACTCAAAGAATTCAGCAAATAAATGGTGTTAAAGCAAAAGTTGGAAAGAAATTGTGGCTAAGTCAAAACCATCCTCTTTAATTAAATTCAGTTTTCAATTCTATTTTATGACTTGACTGAGCAAATTGACAGTTTGCAGCCTCATTGACAGGAAATGTGAATCAGTAAAGAGCCGTGCTGTGAATGACCCCATACGACACTGGGTGGCTGTGCTCATTTGAACCGAAAGTTTAGAAAGAGGTTAGAGATTTGCTGGCGGTCGTATTTTCTAAAGCTAATAGAAAATAACAGGATCAACCCGATACAAGCTGCAGAAGCATCAATGGCCTAATCAAGGTAAATCAGATAATAAGTGTAGCCCTGGTGGATGTTTGCATTAGTAGCACTTTTCGTCACAAAGGCAGTGTGTTATTTTAAATCTGCATAACGGCTGTGACTTGACTTCAACACAATAACAGCTCATGAGTAGACGGTCAGGTCAGAGCTTCGGCCTTCTCATTAGACGTATTCATGTGACGCATTGAGCATTTCACCGTTTGCTAATTGAAAGTTGGAAGCGTGAACCCTGAAACAGAGCCTGCTGCCTGTCGCTGAGGGACCCGAAGCCGTCTCGCCAGCGGCCACATCCGGGGGCCTCGCCCGTGAAGAGACTCGGCGGTAACGGTGCCAGCCGCTGGCAGCGGCAGTGGACGGGGCAATGCCTGGACGAGCGGAGTGTCACAAACTACCCGGCGCTGACTGTCGGCTACGCTTCATGAACCCGACGACACAAACAGAGAATCGTGGCTCCTAAAACCCCGTTTATTCCGTCAGTTCGCAAACCCGACATCCATCAGATTCAGATTACACGATCGGACGATTTAGCTCTTATACAAAATGCCTGAATGAAAAGGCAACGATCCCAGCGATCGGTTACGTCATCAGTCACTGGATGGAGATCCATGAGGAGCTCGATTGAACCTCAGATGCGAGGGGGGAATTTGAAGTGCAGCGCCGAGCCCAGACAGAACATGAGTGGCAGGTTGAAGTGGATACTTGACACACGGAGAATTCCTGACAAAAATAATCTGCCAGACGTTTCAATCCTCTCATGTGTCTGTTTCTCTCTCTCTCTCTCTCTCTCTTCCTCCCACGATTTTGGGATCTGTTGACAATAAGAGCTACCGAGCGTAATGACGATCAGGAGACGGCTGACGCGCCGACACAAAGAGACAAGGCAATAACTCATCACTTGTCAGCGGCGGAGGGAGGCGAGGAGAGACAGATTCGATATTAAACCTCGGGAGGAGCTCGCGTTCAGGCGACGGCGGGTCAACAGGAACAGAGGTCAACGTCAAGCTCCAGTCGCACGAAATTGTCCATTCCAGTACTCGGGTAATTCTAACAGGCGGCCTGAATATAACATCTATACCTGAGTGTCCGGAGCGAAAGGTGATGGAAGACTTACGTCTTTTTGATTCGGCACTTTAAGTTCATCACCAGAACCTTTATCTTTGATACCAAACGCTGGTTCTTCTTTTCATTCCTCCTTCAGTACCAGAAACCTTTTCTAGTCAAGGGGTTTACAACCGTCACGACAACTAGAGCTGTTTCTGCCCACTTTAAATAAAATCTGGCTGCATATTAACATTTTTGACTGGGTTTTACATCAAGGTCATTGCTGCAGAGGTCATTTGGCATTTTTGAGGTTTTGAGATCAAATTTAACAGTTTCAACCTGTTTCAAGACTTGATGTTTGTTGGGCCATTTTTAAACATCACGAGTAGTTTTAGCCCTTTTATTTTCTTGTTTTTTTAAATGTACTGTCAGATTATTCAGATTAGCCATTTTAGCCATATCACTGTCTACAGTTGGGTTTCTTTTTGTTTTTTTAAGTTAGTCATTGTAGATGCTGTAGAACACTTTATTCTATTTAGGAAATAGCTAAGTAAGCTAAAGCTAAGGCCCCATTTACATGACAAAGTTTCAAGTGAAAACGCATCGTTTTTGTTTCAGAAAAGTTTCACGTTTACACAGCAAAATCCTGACAATGACGTCCGTTTACATGGCAAAGGTAGAAACACAGAAAACAACGTAGTTACCATGCCAGGCCACGAGTTGGCGCTGTTGGTTGTTTTGGCGAGTGCACGGACATTCGTATGGACAGACGATCAAGTTGGACTGTTATTCCGGGTTGCTCACCAATAAAACCCTCAAGTTAAGTAGCTTTATTGTTATTATATAAAAATACAACATTGAGTTTGGCAGCATGTCTTGTAGCAGCGTTTTCACAGTCACAGAAGAATAGATTAAAAGTGTTGTTTTCACCTGTTTCCATGTCAACGGAGGCAAAGCGTTTTTGGAAAATTCCACCTTGTGAGACGTTTTCCAAAAAGTTGCATTTTCAGCGACTCCGAGCATTGTCGTCGTGTGAACGGAACACATATTTAGCGTTTTCACTTGATATCATCGGCGAGTAAGCAGGCGTCAAGTGAGCTAAAGCTCCGTAAGCCAGGTCAAAATATGGTTTCTGAGTTTATTACTTTACTGGATTTTGAGACATTAAAAATCTGAATCAATTGAAAAGATTATTTATTGCTATTCCGTAGTGACTTCCTGTTAACACAAGGTAATAGAAACTGAAAGAGAATCCAGAATTCCCTGATGTCTCTAATCAAACTCGGAAAAGTTTGCAGGTCAAAGGTGAATGAATGACGATCTCGACATTGTTGAAACAATAATCTTGCGACGAATTTATTCAGAAGGAAACCTCTGGATCTTAAACAGACTTTCAGTAGTTTGCACATTTATTTGAGTATTTGAGAGACTAGAACAAGCACGGGGTGTTGAACATGTGTTTATCTCTGGTGCACATTTTGTTGTGTATCACAAGGTAAATAGTATGTGGACTATACGTTTTCTGGACACTGCAAGTCTGGATGGTATTAAAGAAACAAGGTGATCAATTGGTACATTAACAATCAATGTAGCATCTCAGTGGTTGTATGGAGGTAAAAAATAAATACTGTCCTTTTAAACTATTGAATCGATTCAGGACAGATTAGCTCTTTTTTTTTCTTTATATTTGGGAATGCAATATTTTAAATCCATCCAGGCGTTTTGGCTGAACTAAGAGAAAACAGCCTTAAATCGTCTTTATTTTATTATTTTTTTACCACAGTGTCAAAGAATAAAACCTTTACAAGCTCTGTTCTAGTCAACTCGGATGCCTGTAAGATGACGAACGGGCACAATATTGTAGGAAACCTGCCCCTATAAAACAAACTGACTCCGATTTTCTTGGTTCTGTCGACTCCGAGCGAAACTGCCCTCAAGAAAGCGTTCGGTGGCAGAAGGGCAGGATGAAGTGTGAAAAAGAAACAAGGTAAGGTTTTGGGGAAAAAAAAAAAAAAAAAAAAGCTTGAATCAGCCGATACGAGGAGGAAGCAATTCTACACCTTGCCCGGGGTGGGCAGGGCATTTTCGCAAAAGTCGGGGGCAAATTAATTAACCAAATATCTGAGCACTCCGTTAATGCTCCCTGCTCTTATCGCAAGGCTAATTATCGCTATCAGCTCCCTCCATTCGTCAGTAGGATTATTAGCCTAATCGCAAAGAGACAAGGTTTTCACTCTTGGTCGGAACAAAGACGCTGTTGTCTTTCAATGACATGGTGTCGGCGAGGGAGTCAATTTCTGTTTGTACTCGATGACATCGGACCTGGGCTCCGGCTAAAAGTGGGCGTCTATCAGCTGCTAGCATGCGCTGAGATTAATACTCGACAGGCTTGTTCTGTGAGAAAGTATTCTCTGCTGCAGGAGGATTCTTGCTGTACATTCCCCAGGATAATTTGATTAAAACCCTTGAGAAAGTGCCAGATGAAGGCTGTAGCGTAGTCTGTCAGCGATGGCAGTAAACAACCCGACCGCCCAGTTATCCACAGGAACCTAACCCGGCCTTTCTAACAAAGGTGAAATCATTCTTTTCCCCACCATGAATCAGAGCTGCAATAATAGTTTTTTTAAAACTTGACAAACCAGTAAATCACTGTAAATTACCTGTGAACTTCCGAACTGTTCAACCCATTGGGGAAAAGGATGAACGATCCTGTTTGTGTCATAATAATGGAGATTAGCGTAGCTTAGCATAAAAAAGTCTGTCAAATAGGTAAATGATCATGTTAACTTTCACCAAAAATTGTAAATATTCACCCACAAGAAACTTCTTGAAGCTGGAAACACTGTAGCCTGGTTTTAGCGTCACTAATATTCCTGCTGTATTCACGCAACTTAGACAAAGTCAAGAGGTCCTTCTGGTGGGTCAGAGCCTCCGTAGTCAAGACTGTCTCCTTAAGTTGAGCTTAGTGTCCAAATAATTCAAAGCAGCAATATTGCACTGATGAATCAACTTCAGAGACGTTTGACTGACTCAGTTTTATGCTAAGCTACGCTAAGAAACCGCCTGCTTTTCCTATAAAAAAATTAAATAAAATTCAATCCATCCTGATCGATTACGAGCTCAGGAGACTATAACGTGATTGATGAAAGTCTGGGAACGTTTGGCTGGGCGATTAAAAGAAGTGTACTTTTTTATTTGAGATCCGAGAAGTGACCAGGCTCAGAGGCTCCGGAACAAACCACGCAGGTATTCTATGTGTTGTCGACTTTGGTTGAACCTTCCCACAGCATCACACAGACGGTTGATGAGATTTCAAGACTTAATGATAACAGATGAGTGATTGTTCTGATGAAACACGATCCAAGCTTCCCGGTTTCAGTATGGAGGTAAAAAAAACAAAAAAACAACCTACTTACAGACTTTGTCCCTGTCCCTGCCCCTCGCCCTGTCACAGTGGCATTCTTTGGCATACGAAAAGGGGATGCAGAGCCCCCCCGCCCCCCCCCCCCATTTAGTTTCCTGTCGCCTGCCAGCCCCATGAATCCGTCCAATCCCTGGCATTTCCCGGGGAATGTGACAGGAATTTTATCTGCCTCCGAGTGGAATGCCTGGGTCATGCTTTTGTCTCCACCAGCGGCCTAGAATATCCACTCTGAGTGCTTTTCTCCCATAATGCAACAGGCATAAGAATTTTTTTTTTGTTTAAAAAGTGAGCTTTCCTTGAACAATGAGTCTAGACACACACGTTTTCTGACACAGCAATGTTAAGCCGATTGTAGACGGGTTCGGAGCTTCTTCTTTAACCCATTCAAGGAAGCTCGAGGAGATATATATTAAAAAAGCACTTCACGAAATAAGGCACTCCGATTTCCCAATGTGCTGAACGCTTTCAGTCTGCGGAGAGGTAGAGGCAGATGAAGCTGTGCAAGTGGCTTTATCCACCTCTGCATTGTCACGATGCTTCAAAGGGAGGGAACCAGATGAAAGCGGGCGATACGAGCCGCCCGATGGAATCTTGAGATGGGGTTTGTGATCTGTGTTCAGCCCCTTCAAAGGGACAGGCAAACAGAGACAGAGGAAGAATGAGATGTGGGGAAACCATTCAATGGCTTTCTGATTTCTGAAGCAGCGGGCTGGCACAGAAGCCCGACCTGCAATGATTGGTGCTCCCCTTGAGGAAACCCCCCCCCCCCCCCCCGCCCACCTCCTCCGCGGTGGGGTAAGTAACAAGGGAATAGAGAATCCGAATCGTTGTTTTGATGTGGGACTTGGTGAAGCAGCCCTGGATTGTGTTGCTGTGATTGAACAGGCAGTTTGCATGATCTTTCTTATTTTTTCTTTTAGAAGCGGTCGTCTCTGAGTTGCGTCGGGGACTTGAAGGGTTTGAGTCCCAGTATCCTGCGGGGGTGGACCCTCTCTTTGGTGCCGTCCGAGGGTCTGCCGCAGGTCGCCCAGTCCAGGTCGACGAGGGGGGAGTCCGCCGGGTTGATCGGCGCTATCCGGAACGAAGGCAGCGTGGGGGAGCCGTTGGCGGAGCACGGGGCGGAGCGGGAGGTGGGGAAGGGCGCCGAGAAGGGAGCGGAGAATGGGTCGAAGGGCGAGGCTACGTCCAAGCCGCCGGAGGGGTCGGCCTTGAGAGCGAAAGGGTCGCAGTCGGGGGAGGGGAACGGGTCGCAGTTGGTGAAGGGGTTAGTGGGCGAGGGGTGGTGGCTCAAGAGGTTGCTGTCCGAGCGGTTCGGGCTGCGGCCCCCAGCTAAACTCCTGCCGCCGGCCGAGATGAAGCTCCAGGGGTCGATGCGGGGGCGGATGGGGGACGGGCGGGGCCGGGGGATGACGCTGACCTCCAGTCGGCGGGTTTTGGGGCTGTAGAGAGCAGGATTAGCGTAGGGCAGGGAGGGCTTGTCGTCTGAGTCCTGCGTGTCCTGGCACAAGGGAAGGTCCAACACTGGAAAAAAGAGAAACCGTTAAAGACAGATATAGAATGTACCTCCTCAAGTCAAGACAACACGGTTAAAGTCACACTAGCAGAAGATTAAGATCCTTAGTCTAAATCTGAATGATTTTTCATTGTAAGACAGACCTATTTATCTTATAACAGAAGTCTGTCTGTCTGTCTGTCTGTCTGTCTGTCTGTCTGTCTGTCTGTCTGTCACCTGAACTATAACATTATTAGAGGAAGTAAATGAAAAGAGGGCCTTCTTTAAAAAATCCCTGAAAACATGAAGAATGTTATTCTCACCAAGAACCCGCTCAATAACTTAAAACAGCAGAAACAGAGGTGCAGTATGGGCAGAGAGCTACACAGTCAACATATTAAACATCTTCATCATCTTCCCTTGCTTGAGGAGGGTTTAATTGTTAATCTGCAAATTACTCTCAATCCTCCGCAGTGCTGCCCTGCTGCTCTTTCGTGCACCTCTCTCCAATCTGAAGCTCGCGCTCGCTTAATATTCAGCTAAACACAGAAACCTGCCAGATGAGTCGGAGATGAAAGACGTGTGGAAGTATTGTTGCAAAATGGAACAATTACAAGCAGAAAATGTCGACACAATTAGTCTAAATTAAGTGGAACACAGCGGCGAGAAACTCGTTGACAGAGCGGCAACAGCAGCAAACGGCAAAGTGTAAATTAGCGCTGACAAGAACATTAAACTCAAAATAAATCAGCCTGAATGAACATTTGCGACTCGCAAATGTGATGTGTCTGCCAAATGGCATTATTTACATCAACTGCAACTCTCCAAGGCCACTGAGCTGTTCGGCTGACAAGGAAGAGCAATCAGAAGTCACATGAGAGCAGCAGCAACGACGACAACAACAAAAAAGTGCACAAATCTTCCAGAATTCTCTTTCAAGCTCACCGCCGGCAACCTTGTCGTAGTATGTCTGCATCCGAGTCATTACAGTCAATAAACCCGATAAGATGTTGCTAAAAAACTGGCTTCTTAATTACCTTTGTGCTTTGGTGATGTCATGAGCAGCGTGCAGTTTATAACGAAGGCGCGTCGGCACGCTGGTGGAGAAATCCCGGGCTCAGCGAGTCAATGGGAACGGAGTGTGAAATGCTACCACGGGGCAGTCTTAAAGCTCACCGACTCGCTCTAAAAAGAAACCTCACGCCTCCGCCATTACGCTTGCGAACAGTTGCCAGAGCATCGGGGAGGGGGAAACATGCGAATGGACTGTAAAATCACTCTGAAACACAAAAAAACCTGCCACGTTTTGCTGATTTCGTGGAAATGAATGCTAATCCTTTCCTGAATGCCATGCTTTGCTTTGTTTTTTTTTTATTTTAACCATGTGTCATGTATGTGTCCCCTGGCGCATGCCAGCTCCAGCCTGAGACGCACCACTGAGCTCCAGGCGAGCTCCCAAAGCTGCCCGAGGAAAGCGGCCAGAAAGACGACGGGCAAAAATAGAGCGCTCGCAATCCTCCGCCGGCGCTGCATTCTGCTTGTGTGCCCTTGGCTTGATGTTCTGCATTCATATTTTACTGAGCAATATAATGAAAACTTAGTTTTCAACAAGGCCTCTGGTTGGCGGTATAATCCTGCGACACGATCACATGCCCGCATCCATGCCTGTTAACATGAGAACCAGCAGAACAGGCCGCCTCAGTATCTCACTTGTGTATTAAATGTGTCTAAAGTTGATGTTGGTAAAAAACATAATTTCCGAACCTGGATATAAGCAGCACCCGCAAAAAAAATCTCTGTTGATAAAGTATTTAATCTGTTATTTGCTGTTTGTGATTCTGAGGAAGAAGATTTCTCAGCCACAGACTCCAGCAGGGCGGCTTTACGTGATGCACCTGAACGCATCACTCACGGCTGCCAGCTGCTGGAGTTCTGGACCACAGAAAGCAGCACAAGAAGTCACGAAGAGCAGAAATACCACTTTCAGGGCAAGTTTTGGAGAAGTAGAGGCGCTCAAAACAGCATTTATCTACATGCGGAAGTAGAATCTGGAAACCTGTGAAAATCCATAAATTAGCCGCGTCATTTTACAAGCCACAGGGTTCAAAGCGTGTGAAAAAAGTAGCGTGTTATAGTCTGGAATTATGGTAGTAGAAAGCTCTAAAGCCCCCCCACAAAAGGAACCAGAAGGAAGAAAAAACTAGTTCCTTCTTAGTATGCCGGGCCACACGGTGGCGCTGTTGCTTGTTTTTGTAATGAAACCACGCATACATGTGGCCAGAGAACAGTACGTTATAAACGTCATCATTCGAGCAGCCCTGTCGTGGAAACGGATCCCCCAAATGCAATTAAAGCTTTGCGGTTCCACTCGTTTTTGTTGTCGTGTAAACACGGCCTTGGTATCCAACATGCGGAAGAAATTCTTCTCCACTCATACAGATGATGGTGTAGTAAATAGCAGCAGGTGACCCAAGACAAGGGGGCCACAACAACACTGCTGTGTTGGCGAAAACTGTCCAGAGTCTCGCTGCATCGGGCCTATATGAGCTCAACTATGCTGCTTCATGTTGGGTATTCATCTTTAACTCAGCAATAAAAAGAAAACTGTGAGGAAGTGTGAGGGGAAGACGGAGGGAGGAAATTGGAAACAAAAAAAACTAAACACAAGCCTGGATTCTAGTTCTGCTAAGAAAGTATTAGCAGGGAAGTGTGGAGGGCCAGCTGTTACCTGAGATATGCAAATAGCAGAAGAAAGAGCTTTGATGTAAATGGAAAAGAAAAAAAAAGAAAGAGAGAAAAGCCCGAGCAGCATTTGAAGCCTCCCTTGTACCGGGAAGATCTCACTAAAAAAAGGCACGGTGCTAATTTGGCGAGGACTGCGACGGGAACATTGTCATGCTGAGGAGGCGCATTATTCCAGGTAGAAGCTGGATCCTCGCTCCTGTGCAGGGGAGGGAGGGACTCCGGGAGCTGGAGCGGCGCTCTTGAGGAAACGCAGATGAATCTTGCAGCTAAATTAAAAAAGCAAATCACCGACCTGATCTGCGGAAGAGGCTGTACTTTAAAGGAGCTCTCTGGTGACTTCCGATTGCTCTTTAATTAAGTAGGAAGAAGCGTGTGAGGTAAATTAAAAGAGAGCGGTCAGAACTCAGCCCGCAGAGGTGGCCGTGATGCCACTTTCTTTACCCTGCGTCGAACCAAGTTTTCCACATTTCTTCTAAACAGTGAGCAAACATTGAGACCGTAATAACGACGACACCTCTGCTTCACATTAACACATCGACACATTAAAACCTCAGATGCTTTCAATGATCAACTGAATGACGCTTCTTTTACTGATAAACCATATGAAGCCATGTTTCATCACAGTGCAGATAAAACAAGCAACAACAGACAGTGAGAACCTGTTTAGTTTAAAGGCTCATTTCTATTTGACATTAAGCCTTCCATCAATACTCTCGCCCTTCTTCTGGAAGCTTATGAAGCAGTACCACCAGTAACCATGTGGGGGCAGCATTATTACTGACTTCAACTGACATATTGAGGAATGTTGGAGCCCAATATGTTATAACAACCCGAATTGTTATAAAATATAAACACAATAAAACCTGAAATGTGATAACTGGTCGATAATGTAACAAGTGCTGAGCTCAAAATGTAATTTCAAACATTTAATAAAACCTCAAATGTAGTAACTGGTCAATAATGTAACAAGATGCCAGGCCTTCTTTGCCTCCAAACCACTGTTCAATTTAATTATCAAGTCAATGAATTCTGTGGCGTTGTGGCATAGAACATAAAATTATATCATTTGAATAATAGTATGATGCAACACCACATGACTGGGAAACTTCTCAGGATAGATCAGATTATTATATTCAATATGATGAAGACGAGGATGGAGACCTGCTCCATATGAGAAATGCCCTGAGATTCCAGATGATTCAGCTCTACATTAATGAAACTGAACTGAACTTTGTAAAAAGGGGAGATTTATGCTGAGAAACTTAGATCATTTTTAAAAAGTGATTTAGTGTGAGAAGCAGTGCCAGTGGGGATGAGGGGATTGAACCCGTCACTATGGAAGGAACAGCTGAGCTGTTGGAACAGTGTGTGAACAATCAAGCATTACTTCCAACATATGAGACGTTTCTCAACAATTCATTAAAAACAGACTCAGGAGCCGTTTGACCAGAAGAAACTTGAGGCATTCGTGCTCATGAGCACTGAGGAAGGAATCCTTGTCATAAACAAAGAGGCAGAGACCAGTGCACAGCTCAGGGTTAATTAATGTTTCAGGGTCAGTCATGTTTCTTTGTAAAACAGATGATAGTGTTATAAGAAAGTTCATTTTTTAATTCTATATTAAGAATCTAATATTTTATGTTTTTGTTTCATTTTTATAGTTTGGATATCTGTTAACACTTATTTGAACTATAGATTCTGAAAATATATGTTAAAAAAACAGAAGATGTATAATGTTGGTGCACCTGTGTTGAACTAAATTATGAATTATTTTGAAGCAACCCTTACTTGCAATGAATTGGAAATACTTTCGAAAAATACACTGAATTGCAAGGCTTTACAGAACAGCGCCATGGAATTCTCATGTGAGATTATAACGACATGATTTTAATAGGTGGAGATTTAAAGTGGGCCGATCTGAGGTACGAAACTCCAGGACTGAAAATGAGTCTCATTCCAGCCCTGCTAGATAATGAACTTTATAATATGACATTATGAGGCAGGCTATTCTTCTATTACATCTTAAAGTAAGTCAATGATTTACGGATTGGACTTGAGCTGCTTCAATTTGAATAACACTGAAAGAATAACTTCTAAAAGTTTGGACAATTTGTTTCTACATATATCTAAATACAATTTATGGTATTTATGTGGGATTGCTGCTGCACAAGTCATTTATAGTCTCCTGTTCTCTATAACCTGTAATCTATTTCTCCAGTCATTGGTACAAAATAATATATAAACATATTAAGATCACCTTATCAACCAGTTCTTACATTTTGCGTTTCATTACATTATATTTGATAATAATTCGGGTCGTTGTTACATATCGGGCTGTAACAAGGCCCAAAGTGAAACAAGCTCATCCTGAGCCCAGTTTGAAAGTTTAAGTCGAAGTTGCCGGATGAGGGAGTTCAGAGTGACAGCGAGACGTTCAGCTTCGCTCGCAGGACGTCACCGTGCGTCTCGTCACGCCTGACGAGGGGCGACGCTTGATCGAGCAAACACCTCTCTGAAAAACGTCACCGAAAAAAACAAAACTAAAGCTTCCATACATATGCACTGACATCTGCTTTCAATGCCAACGATGCCATCTTACCTCTATTTTTTGTTATGGTGGAAAGATTGATGAACCCGTTTCCAACAGCGAAAACAGTTTGAACGGCTCAAAATGACATTTCGCCAAAATAAATTGCGTAAACCACGAGAAACAGCGAAAAACTAGCATCGTTGAGTTTTTAGATTTAATAAATGCAACATGAACCAGTGAACTATACATCTATAAGCTATGTTCTCTTCAGTCTGAAGGCAACTAATGTGTTTTCGGCTCTACGTTTATTTTATTTGGAGGAAAAATTGGCAAAAATGTCTCATTTGGTCAAAAAGCTTGTTGACCTCTGGAATAAAGGCTTGAGTAATTGTACTGACCGAGCTGAGACGCGTGCAGGCCTTGACTGGACCTCCGTCTCCGATCGGCTCGGTGCTCCCAGGACTCGCAGCTCAGCTCCCCGTTGGAGGAAGTGGAACTGGTGGTCCAATCTCCCGGGTTATTCCTGTTGTGCCTTAGCAAGGTCCGGGGGCTCTTTGGACTCTGCGGCGTCTGCGGCGTCCGGGGGCCGCTCCTCTCGCGGGGGTTCGGCGGCGGTGGCGTCAGGGGCAGGGGCTTCAGTTCTTGGTACTGCAGCGCTAATTCCAAGAGCGGCTTGCGCAGCGGCTCCGAAGTGGAGAAGGTGATGAGATCGTCCACGACCGGGGGGTCCGACGCCAGGGGCTTGGGGAGGGAGATCTCGAGTTCGGAGGAGGTGCGATCCTCCAGGGTAGGGGGGTTAGTCCGAGGGGGAACCCTGGGGGGAATGTCCAGGCAGCGGCCCAGTCCCACAGAGGCCAGGAGGGAGCCGCCACCGAGCAGGGCCCGGTGGGTGTTTTTAATCAGACCACTGAGAGAGCCCCTCTCAGGCCTGGGGGAGCCTGCTGGGGAGGAGCCGCCCTCCTCACTGCCCGAGTCTCCCTGAGGTAGGGGAAGCCGCAGGCTGTCCTTCACTGCGGAGCCTGCAGAGACGGAGAAAAGTTTTCAGAAGACAGAAGAAGAAAGAGACAGAAGAGGAACACTCAGCGTATTTATTATTCATTCAGGCTTCTATTTATAATTCACACTCGTGCCAATGTGAATTATGAGGGCGGCTAATGGAGGACATGTGGCGGACGGCGGTCGGGCCGCTGACGGAGGGCGTCGGATACCGTTCTGAGCAGGGGGAGGGGTGGGCGTGGAGGGCCGGTACTCCTCAAAGTCATCCTTGGACTCTCCATTCTCATTACTGTCAGATCCCAGCAGCTTGGCTCTCATGGACAAACTGAAAGCAGAGAGAATTTCATCTAAGGCCCGGCGATGAATTAGGAAGTTCCACGTAACAGAAAGCAGCACCGTACCTGCTCTCCTGGGGACTGAGGCGCAGGACTTTCGGGCTTTTGGGACTTTTCGGGCTCTGAGGCCTCCAGTGGGGACTCAACCTCAGGTCTCCGTTTGCCTGCTTGAGAGGAGGGGCCTCCAGGGGCCAGACCGGGCTCAGACCGAACGTCCTGCTGTTGTCGCTGGGGCTGACTGCAGACAAAAAGTCAGAGAAACGGAAGAACAAATGAATACAACCGGGAAAGTAATTGCTATGAATCTCGCAACAAACGAAAAAAGTGACCTTTAAATGACTCTTCACATCTACAACATATAAACCTCAAACTTCTACCCATTACCAGTCCTGATTAACTCCAGCATGGACCACGCGGACGCTGTAATACAGGCGTTAACTGGTTCGTGGGGCAGAAAGTGTGAGTGGAAGCAGCAGTGACCTGGAGGAAGATGAAGGGGGGAAATGCAGAGTTCTAATAATAAAACGTTGGGATTGCACCTGCCAGGCCCTGGCGGCATTTCTCAAACAGCCACCGTCTGTCGGAGCGTGTGAACAGAGTGGAAAACCTTCAGTTCTCATGCAGCACGTCACAAGCCCCAACAAACAAATCACACCCTCACAGATTCCTCTCAGTGTCGCACACCGTATGCTAATGAACACACACAAACAGATACAATCACATTATTTCAATTCGCCAATGTCAGGTGAAATGGGAGGGAATTGGCTCAAGATTCGGAGGATTTCGGTCTGAACCGCGGCGACTGGAAGCATCTGAAGGGCCTGCAAGACGACCAACAGCCACATGAGATTCAGCTTTTCAGTCGTTTGTCTGACGTTCGTGAAAGCAGGACTGGCTTTGTTCAAAATGTCACTCGTTCGTCAAACTGCCCAGGAATATTAAAGAAATGTAAAAATCGAGCCACATCCGGAGCGTCACGTGAGCATTTTACTCCCTACAGGCAGAAATCGTCTTTTGAAAAGTGCAAAACTCTTCAAAACTGTGCCCACTTCTTAACTTCTAGGATCTCTTCCATAAACTTCCTTCTTTGGACTTCCTCGTTGCTTTAAATGTTGTGAATTTTCTCTGCTGAGAGGTTCAGTCGTCAATCGGGACGAGTTTCTTCACATTATCTTTAAAGTTCAATACTTTTACAATAAGAATACCAGTTTTTTTTACAGGACGAGTACTAACCTTTAGCAACTTGCCGATACCGAGTTCAGATTAGGGCTGCAGCGATTCTTCGAGGTATTCGAGTACCTCAATGACTAAAAAAAGAGCGAGGAATTTCCTCTGCCTTGAAGCTTCGTTTCATTAAATTTAAAGTTTCACCTTTCGCAGACTTTTGTTGTTAAAGTGATCAGTCTTATTTTGTAACTGGGCTTCAATTAAGCAAAAGTATGTTTTATCAGATTACTCAATGGAATATTCAATAAAATACTCGATTAACAAAATCTTGAATGGCCCTAGTGCAAATGAAAGTATTCATCAAATGCTGTTAAGCCTCATTTCTACTCCACAGACCAGCGATACGTGAACTGATACTGTTATCGGTGCGTCCCGGCTTCACGACCACGGTGCAGGAAACTCAAAGTTCAGTTCTGAAGTCCAACGACCTTGCAAGTCAGATTGGCACCATTGCTTTCTCACTGTAGGCAACTTTAACAACGTCCCCACCGTCTCCCCCCCGCCCCCCCCTGCAAACACTCCCGACACCAAAACGTTTGGATGGAATGGTCGACTCACGAGCTGGAATTGAGAGGGCAGCAAATTATTAGCTTTCCTCGCGGTAAAGGTATTTCAGGTTGATTTGAAATCACTCGGACGCATTTTTTTTCAAGCCTTTGCAACCTCGCAGGACTCCACAAACTCTTTAGAGCTCTTTAGATCTCAACGTGATGAAAGAAGTGGGAACGATCCAAGATGTCATGACTTTTAACCGGGAAAAACGACGGAAAATATGAAATGTTGGAACCCAAGAAAAAAAAAAAAAGTTAACAACTTCCATGGAGTGCACCTACTGATACTGTATGAATTTAGATTCCTCTACCTGAGGTACTGCAGCTGGGGCGAGGAATGGGAAATCATAGAGAAGCAAATCTAATCCTGCCCCCACAGATAGAAATTAAGAGAAGGATGGCGCCAGTATCCAGAAGCTGGCAGCACATGTGACGCAGGCAGCCCCGCTGTGAAGCTAAAAACGCGAACTATTACAATCCCTAAAAATACGGGCCGCTTTAATTTTCTTGTTATCTAATTCCGTTTTAATACGGCACAATGGAATCCAGCTCCGTGGACTAATGCAAATCAATTTGGCAGTTCTCTAGACAAATAAGTTTAGGAGGCACCCGGCAATAAATCAGCGCTCGCTACCGAGAGGGCAAGCATAAATATCCACTAAACACATTTTAATGACAGGCACACTCACGGCTTAGTGACTGCCATTAAGGAGAGTCATTAGGAAGCAAAGAAAACCAGACCGCTGTTTAATGAATAAATGAAGCTGGCAGATGTTTTTGGATTTACTAACCACTTCTGCAGACAAATGTTTCACTGTGACTCCGGCTTTCATGTCAACTCCCAGTAGTAATTGTTTGGTGAAGAAGAAGAGGAGAAAAAATTGATTTAATTGCCTGTTTGCTGCATCACAAATTTCCTTTTGGTTTTTTTTTTTTTTTTTGTTGGGATGCTCCCATGGTCCTGCTGGCTCGGGTGGGGGTGTGTGGGGGGGGGCAGATCTCAGGGCGTTCGTCTCAGGAGGCCGACAGTAAATCTGCGCTGCCACCCTCTTTCCAAGCGGAGCGTCGAATTCCTGCCTGTGTATTTTTAATTCAGCAAACCGCACTGTAGCCGTCACATGCATATAAACTCTGTGGCCTCCCCCCCCCCCGGCTTTGGGAAGCACAGCTGAATGGCTCCCCCAGCTGGAGCGAAGGGGGAACTGCGAGTGCCGCGGAAGGGGGAAGCGAGGGGAAGGCGGAGGAGGAGGGGGGAGCAAAAAAAAAAAAAAAGCTGAAGAGATGTGCTGAGCCGCTGAGAGGAAGTCAGATAATATTTGGACTGGAAAAGACTATTGAAAAGGGAAAAGGGTGTGCGCGTGTATGTGTGAGCGAGAGAAAAGAGAGAGAGAGAGAGAGAGAGAGAGAGAGAGAGAGAGAGAGAGAGAGAGAGAGAGAGAGAGAGAGAGAGAGAGAGAGAGAGAGAGAGAGAGAGAGAGAGAGAGAGAGAGAGAGAGAGAGAGAGAGAGAGAGAGAGAGAGAGCGAGAGAGAGAGAGAGAGAGAGAGAGAGCAGGGGCCCACGGGGAAACAGGGGAAGACAAAAAGACGTGGGTGGTTGAGAGCACATGAAAGAGGAGGATTTGGAAAGCGAGAGATGCGATGTTGCAACACAGCCTGTGTGTGAAGGCAAAAAAGAAAAGAAAAGAAAGATGGAGCAGAGATGCTGCGTCGTTTCTGGAAATTAGAGCAGAAAAAAAAAAAAACTCACGCTGGATCGCGCGGAACCGCGGGCCGAATGACGGCGACGAGCCCGATCCCAGGTCCGGGGAGTTCCTCCTCTTCTCCAGGCCCGGCGACGCCTGCACCGTGATCTTATGGATGAAATCTGCAGCAGAGACACACAAACATGTCAGGAAGTCAAGGGGAGTTGTCGTGTTGAAGCTTCTTTGCACCATCAGTTCTCACGTCGAGGTAATTTGGTCAAATACTAGACACTACTACTAATACTACCACACAGATACAGAGGGAGGACCCTCTCATTGGGTTTTCGGGGTCCGGTTACACGACAACGGTGCCCGGAGTCACCAAAAACATTTTGGAAAATAATCAGACTCCATCTCCATGAAAACGGGTGAAAACGTAACGCTGCTACCGCGCATATGCGCCGTGGTAACAATCCCAACTTAATAGCATATTGTTCTCTGTGGACTTGTGTGTGGCTTCATTACAAAAACAAACAATAGCACCCGCTAGAGGCCCGACATGAAAACTACATTGTTTTTCGGAATTTCTGACGTGCTTTTCAAAACTTTTCCACGTAAATGCAAAACTTTTTTTTGAAACAATGCTTTTTTCAAATGAAACGTTGCAGAAACGGGGATTCGGTTTCTATGGAACGCGGCAGATTTTTCCTGCTGAGAGCAAAACCCAGCAGCTGCCAGGAGCAACTCTTAAAACATCAAATCACTCACTTCTGATAATCCAACACGGCAAAAAGCCGCCTCAAATGAACTCTTTCACTCCTCCTAATTTAGTCCTTTTCTTCCTTTCTTTACCTAATTTTCCTCTTCTGTGGAATTAATGACATGAGCTGCTGGAGTGATAAATCAGACTTTATTTGCTCCTTCACTCCGCTGCAGCTGTGCCACATTGAATCAGGAGATTTCAAGGAAACCGTCTGCAAGGGGCTGGAAAAGATCACACAGCACTTAATAAGACTATTCACCGTGCAAGCTGTGATGTCTTTTAAGTAAAAACATGACAAAATGACAAAGAAATAAATGTGAGTAAAGATAAAACCGCGAGCTTTTAGCACCTCTGGTTATGCAATACCATGCTGTACCACAAGATGGTGCAGTGAGGTGGAATGTGAAACAAGTACTCCATGTATTTCTGCGGGTAATCCTACAGCTGCATTCATAAAAAGGATAAAATATCACGGATCACAGATTGGAGATTTTGTGTGTTAGCTACACGAACATTGTACAGTTAATTGTGATATCTTTAAAGTCATATTTGTGATGAATATTTTTTTCTTTTTTAAATCGATTAACGCCGACAGTAAAAACTACAACCACAAATATGAAACAACCAAGAGGTACGTCAAGGAGTAACTCTTAAATCAGGCTAAATCCTTAAAATACCTGCAACAGATAAAAGTGTTTTTTGGATTTCTCATAAAATAACATTAATTACTTTTTCCCCTTCCATTGTCGGTGTGTGTGTTCAAACACCTCAGAGACTCACATTTACTTCAAATGTGGAATATTCGGGGCATCTGATTGGCCAGATATGTAAACAAGCAGAGCATGAATACACAGTACATGGAAACACGATCATTGGAATTAATTTCCAGAGGTCCAAGGTCCAAATCTCAACTGCTCCACCAGAATCAATCACAACCTTCCACCTGACGGCCTTCAGAGCCTCTTTAGATGTTTGCAGTAACACTGAAGCAGACCAAAACACAACAAATCGTCAGTTTGACCCGTTCTAATTCACTTCCTGTGTCTGCAACCATTTGGTTTAAAACGTGGCGAACCACACAACAGGGCCTGGGCCGCCTGGCCTCAGACACTGGGATTACCTCGGTTTATACTTAGCCACACAACGACCACAATACAGAACGAATTAGCAAACGAGGTTCGACGGCTCCTCGTCGCTCTTAAACCTTCAGCGCTGCATTGTGACGACAAGTACCGTTTGTGTACGCAACAAATAAATCCTAAAAAAGAGAGAGAGATCTAAGAATGTTCCATCCAAGTGACTCCAGGGTCAAAAAGGCGGGAGCAGGACGGAAGAGAGGACAAGAATAATATTGGTGGAAAGAGGAAGGGAAGGGAGGAGAAAAAAATAGGAAGAATAAAAACACCAACGAGGGAACTGGAAAGGAGGCGGCGGGGGCGAACGGGTGAGGAGAGGAAAACAGAAGGGGGGGTGGGGGGGGGGGGGGGGGGGGGGGTAGAAAGTGAGCGAGGCCACAGCCAGCAGCGAGGCCACGGACAGGAAGCGTCGAGGCGTGGTTGGCTCGCTCTCCCCTCTCATCAACCCCCCTCCGCCACCGCCACATCACCGCCCTGCTGCTGCTGGGAAAGGCCGGACCACAACACACACACACACACACACACACACACACACACACACACACACACACACACACACACACACACACACACACACACACACACACACACACACACACACACACACACACACACACACACACACACACACACACACACACACACACACACACACACACACACACACACACACACACACACACACACACACACACACACACACACACACACACACACACACACACACACACACACACACACACAGCATTTACGCATGCTTGCTCAGCCCAAAATACACTCTCTCTCGCTCTCTCACACACACACACACACACGCATCCAAACAGAGGTTGTGAGCCACTGCAGGCTGTGATAACCGACGCTCTGCAAGTTACTGAAAATGAGTACTTCTATACTCACAGAACGGCTCCTTCAACGCGAGCGCCGCTACTTTACTGGGTAGAGTAAAGAGTTACTCCAGGAAGTAGCTCTTGTGCGCTATCACAGGGGTAAATATTTGCAAAAGGACAATTTCAACATTTAAGTGTTGTTGGAGAATATTTCAAAAATACTTAACCTCTATAATAACGTTAATAATCTGGGTTACCTGAAGTTACATCAAGAAGATGCTCTATAGTATGGAAGTTATCGGAAGTCACGTCAGTTAGAGGAGGAAGATGGTCTGTAATCCGGATTAAATTAATTAGAGGTTAGAAGGTGTTTTATAATCTGGATTATCAGAAATTGAATCAATTAGCGGAAGAAGGTGCTCTATAATCTGGATTATATCCATTAGCGGGTTGAAGATGCTCTATAATCTGGTTTATCTGAAATTACATTAATTAGCGGAGGAAGATGGTCTATAATCCGGATTATCTGAAATTACATCAATTAGTGGAGGAATATATTCTATAATCCGGATTATCTGAATTTACATCAGTTAGTGGAGGAAGATGATCTATAATCTGGATTGAATCAATAAGTGGTTAGAAGATGCTCTATGATATGGATTATCTGAAATTACATCAATTAGTGGAGGAAGATGTTCTATAACCTGGATTATCAAGGGTTGCATCCGTTAGTTGAGGAAGATATTCTATAATCTAGACGTGAGTTGAAGTTACATCAGTTAGTGAAGGAACAGCCTTTCATAATCTGGGAGCTTCTGATCCACCGTGGAGTTTGATGTTATTTGACTGGAACCCGACAGACGTCGTTTTGAGGGGATTTGAGGGAATAAATCAAGAGGGAACAGTCAAACAGGTTTTTAAAGTTATTGTTTGAAGGCAGAAAAAAAAAAAAAAGCACCTGTCTGCAGGTTTTCTTCTCCGGTTTACGTGCCACCAGCCGTCAGCTCCAGCTGCAAACGCAACGCTCCATTTCTCTGTTTCTCTCGTCTCCGGGTGTTTTGTTTTGGACGGTTGTCGTTATTGTCGCTTCTTGAGACTGAGCCAGTAATGGCCCTTGAAATGGGATTTTCTCGTCAACGCTGCCAGACAACTGATAGTTGATTTCTGACAGCTATTCAAAGCTGGTTACAACACCCACAAAAATAGGATTTAGCTTTTTTTCGACAATATGAACCAATACTGGAAAACACCACGCTACAAAATAAGATGGACCAGTCTATATGAGGGGTGTTGAACTCGCTACGTGAGATTAGAGCGTATATAACTATATAAAAACCAAATCACCACTGAAACATGTTGAAAAGCATCAAACTGGTCCAAAATTTACAAGTTGTCCTGCACTATTTTCCTCCTTTTGATGACATTTTCAAGTTAAATGCACCAGTCAGCTGAACTGACTGAATTAAAAAGATGCTTTAAAAGGTCATATTATGCAAAATTCACTTTCTAATGACAGTAATCTAACAGTAATCTGCATCCCCCATGCCTGGAAGGACGCCCCAGAAGTGAAGAAAGTCTGTCCTCACTCTCCCTGGCTTGTTTCAGTTTTTAAAAAGTGTGTTGCTCCAACCAGCCAATCAGAAATCAAACCCTATAGAGTGTCATCAGGGGTTTAGCCAATCCCAATCAAAGTAGACCCTCCCTTTGACTCCTCCCACAATTAGGCAGCTCTGCTCTGGCACATGGCACCACCAGAGGAAGTATTTCCTCCTCTTTCCAAGATGGGCATGTGTGGGCGGAGCCAGTCCAGCTCACACAGACACAGCAGATTCTGAATGCAGCTCCTCTGATCCAATATTCAATTGGAGGAAAATCAAGTAAAAGCAGGATTTGGGGCAATAAACCTTGAATACCGTGTTTTTGGACCAATGAGACCATGTGAACGTGCTGAAAAGCTGCATAATATGAGATCTTTAACAGAAAATACTTAGTTAGAACCGAACCAAGATGGCGGCTCGCTCACAAACTTTCCCTTCTGAAAATTGCGTAATTGTTTTAGTAATAGAAGTATTTATGAAAAACATCAGAATCCAGAAACAAACTGTGCAGTTGCAGAATCTGTCCTCATTTTGGTTTCAGGCCTGCAAGTTTAGACGCTTTACGAAAGCTAGAGAATACCTGCGATGTGGGAAATCGGCACACTGAACCAGTTCCACTTATTTTGAAAGCATCAAACCACTTTGGATTCCAAAAAGCATCAGCTGATCCTCTAATTCCCGAACGTCTAACGGTGAATGAGATGGGGGCGCTCTGGCCCCACCCACCTTGAGGCATGCTGATCTTCTCCCCGTTCTTGCTCTTGAGCTTGTGCTTCTTGAAGGTGCCCTTCCTCTTCTTGACGTTGGGCTTCTCCTGGTTGTGGTTGAGGTGGAGGATGAGGAGGCTGAGCTCGCGCTCGAACACGTCCTGCTCCCACTGGGCCAGCTGCTGCTCGCGCTGCCGCAGGAACTCCTCGTGGGACTTCTGCTCCAGGGCGGCTCGCTTCAGCTCCTCCTCCCGGCACCGCAGCTCCTGGACGGGGAGGAGGAGGAGGAGGAGATCACGCATTAATTACGGTGTCATTCAAGAGGCGTATCATGCGTCTCTAATGGTTCCTTTTCAAGCTTTCCGTCAGGTACGAATTACAGCGGCTTTGGTACATTAATGATTTTTCCTCTGACTCAATCTCGAGCACATGAATCATCAAAGAGCGGAGATCCACCTGGGCCGAGTGCCAGATTAAGTTCACAGTGGTGGAGAATTCTTTAAAGGTCGGGATTATTATCGGTCATCATCCTCTTTTCTCTACGAGGCAAAAATCAGAGCGGAGCGGCGACTCGCTGGAATAACTGGAAAGATAGCAACGTTCACACGCCAACGGGTTCAAGTGAAAACTCTAAAAACTGTCTTCGTTTACACGACGAAAATACAAAACACTGACAACGCAACTTTTCAAAAACGCTCGTGTACCTTGTAAACACCTCAGTCCAGATTTGAAGATTAGGATTTTTTTACGGCCGTTTTCTTTTTATTCTCCTCTAAAACTAAAATGAAAATATCAGACATAGAGTGCACATATTTTCTTTATATCGCATTCAAAAAAAAACAACTGTGTTTTATTTTATTTTTTCCAATAACTGAGAATGGCTTGTATTCATCAGTTTGCCTCCCTCCCACACATTTTCAAATATGCTCTTATGTATAATAATCATTCATTCACTGATCCGTCCAGTATTTTCACGAGATATACTTCCACTTTGTGAAATTTGTAATATTATAATATGTACTGCATTCGGTTATAATGTAAAAGCTGAGTAACATGGGTATATGTAAGGTATATATGACTGTGAAATGTTTATAATGTACAATTTAAAGCTTATCTATGAATGATTAGAAATCACATCCATGTAATGAGTGATAACTACAAGATATCTGTGCAACGTAAATATATAAAATAAGACTTTGAAGCCTTTTGTTTATTTTGAAAAGAGGTACGACTGCAAAAGTTCTTCATGTAGCGTTTCAAAAAGTTCAGTTTTCCCCCATTTCCATGGAGACGGACTCAGTATCTTCGAAAAGTTGCATTTCCTCGGAGATGGAGCATTTTTAAAAAGTTGTGTTTTCACCTTTTCCATGGAGATGGAGCTCATTAAAAAAGTGGCGTTTTCCCTTGTTTAGACGGAGATGGAGCATATTCATAAAGCTGCATTTCCCCCCGTTTACACAGTCAGAGAGGTTTTTTTTGAAGTTATGTTTTCACCCGTTTCCATGGAGAGGGAGAGAATTTTAAAAAAAAATAGCATTTTCCCCCCACATTGTCATGGAGACTGGGTCAGAGCGTCTTTGAAAAGTTGGATTTCCCCCGTTTAGACGGAGCTGGAGCATTTTCAAAAAAAATTATTTTTCCTCCTTTGACAAAGAGTAAGATTTGCAGCATTTTCAAAAAGTTCCACTTTGGGAGTCGTTTTTTCGATTTTCACTTGAAAACATTAAAACGGGGCCTTAACGTGAGTGCTTCTGCTGACTCAACACTGCCACCTACTGGGCAAAACTGGGAAGTACTCTTGGTTTTTATCTTTAACTTCAGACTATGTTGTTTTTCCATTTATTCCTTCATTCATTTGTTAGATGGTGTTTGAAGGACTTCGTGTCACTAATATAATGTAGCCATAACAGGTAAAGTTTGACATCCTGCCACCTGCTATCGGAACACAACCACATTTTATAGAATGAGGGTTAATTAGAAATAAAATCAATATACGGAAAATTCCTTGAGAAGGAAAAAAGTCAAGTATGACAAAAAAAAAGAGTTGCTTGTCAAGAAGATGGGGACGTTAAAACAGCACAAACCGAGACGCCGCACTATGAAATGAACGGACTCTTTCTAAACCTACAAAATTGGCTCCGCAATCGCATTTTAAACAAACCGGCGTTGGACATTAGAGAGAACGACACCCAGGCTCCACTTAAACGTAATGCTATATTTAATCAAGAGGAGCTCAATTGTTATTTGCGCTGCGCCGTCCTGCTAATGCAGGAATGTACATTTCCAGCCCCCCTTCACCTTTCCATTGCGCTGATGAGGTGTAACTAAAGCTGCACCTCATTAAAGTCAAACATACAAACCAATGAGGAGGAAACAAGATGGAGTGAAGCTCTGTTTTCCGGGGACTTGCAGGCACCATTAGCCGACTTTATTGCTCCGACGGGCTCGTTTCTCCTGCAAAGTTAGTTCTGGAGTACGGCTCCACCTTTATCTAAAGCTCCACGCCGTGACGGTACGGATGCTGTCGGGCGGCGTCTCACCTTCTCTTTTGCCCGCAGCTCATCAAACATGTCCTGGATCTCCAGCTTCCAGTCCTCCTGCAGGGAGTGGAAGGAGTCCTGCGGCATCTCCTCCTTCACCTGCTGCTCCAGCGCCGTCAGTTGGGTCAGGATGGAGCCAAAATTGGGTCTGCGGTGGGGGTCCTGGTCCCAGCACTCTGTTGGACGCACACGCAGCGGGGCACAATCAGACATCGGGGCGTGACTCGTGGCAAAGCTGCACTAATGCGACACTTCAGACTCATTACAGCTACAATGGCGCTCCATCAAGCTGTCCTGGAGCGGGAGACCAATGCAGAAAATTATAGATACTAGAATCAGAGGGCACTATTTCTTGGGGAATTGGGAATCAAGGGACCTGAAAAAAACCTCATTACCCATAATCCTCACATATAGTGATGTGCTTTGAAGAAGGAAAGAAGAAACAAATGTCATCGGCCCATTGAGAGCTGTCAGCTCCGATTTTAAAGACGCCGGCCGATACTGAAGTGACCTGCTGAGATGAATCCGTTCACGTAGCAGCCGGCGAATTGCCGCCGCCAAGTTTTTATTTACGTGGGTTTCGGGCCCTTTTGTGAGCACAGTTTCCACTTGAGCTGATCACTTATTCAAAGTGTTTTTGCTTAACTAATTTGCTGCGGGGAGATTTGCATAATTCGCTGCAAAACTTTGGGCATTACAAGCAGATCAAAAAACCGATGCGATGATTAATTAATCCTCTGAGGCGGCTAGCGGTGATTTAATCTCTCGCTTTTTGGAGAAATAAGATCAAAACAGACAAGCTGACATCAAAAGAATGTGCAGTTTGGACCTCACTTACATGACATCATTCATCACAGATTTCTTTACGAATGATGCTGGTGTCAAATTACAGGTGCTGTATGCTGCATTGCGTGCAGGTTTGGTACGACTGAAACAGGCTTCTAAAAAGCCGCCCATTTAGTAGAAACTGTTGAAGAGGTGATAGAATTTCACAACAGGTTTCCTAATAGATGATGCTGGTGTCAAATTACAAGCACTTGATGTTGCATGTGTGCAGTGTGGGAATTGCAGAAAAGGCTTTATGGCAACGGGTGAATCAGAAGAAATTTTATTTGCAGATGTCTCTATAGATGATGCTGGTGATAAATTACAAGCGTTCAATGCTGCGTGTGTGTGAAGCCTCAAGCATTGCTGAAAATAAAAGCTTCCTGGAAGTGAGCCAATCAGAAATAAATCATTCGCAACAGCCGATGTCATCTCACTGCAGACAGACCTAATGGATGAGGCTGGTGTCAAATTACAAACATTTACACTGTATGTGTGCAGGTAGCTGAAAGAAGGGCTTTGTGAAAGTGGGCAAATTGGAAGATACAAAAAACTTTTAAAAGCTGTCATTTTGTTGAATACTTCCTGTTAGAGGATGCTGGTGTCAAATTACAAGCATTTGATGTTGCAGATGAACACACCAGGCAATTCTGAAAGAAAAGCTTCCAAAAAGTTGCACATTCGAAGGAATCTATCGGAAATAACTAAGATCATTTTACTACAGGTTTCCTTGTAGATGAAGCTGATGTCAAATTACAAGCACTTGGCGTGAAGGGACGTCGTTGTTGGAAGAAAGGCTTCTGGACACAGGCAAACGAGCTGATGTCATCTCATTACAAATTGCCTAATGAAGGATGCTGGTGTCAAATTACAATCATCTGTCGGCGCCGCAGACTGTATGTGTCAACTGCTGAAAGAACGACTTCCGGCCGGCTGGCAGAAATTGTTTGCAAAAGCTGACAATAGAGATGATGGTGGTGTCAAATTACAAGCGAGTCATAATCTATGCAGAATCCAAACCGTTGTGAAATCGGTCGGCTAAGGAGAAGAAGGGCCAGGTTTGTTTTCCTACCCGACATGAGCTGGCTGAAGGGCTCGGGGCAGGTGGAGGGGATGGGCAGGGTGAGCTTGTTGACGGCGACTCCGTAGGCGACGGCCAGTCCGTCGATCCCTTTGTACGGAGCCTCTCCCGTGAGCAGCTCCCACAGCAGAACGCCATAACTGGAGGGAGGGAGGAAAAAAACAACCAAACATGAAAACGGTGGAATCAGAGCTGAATCCGTCACAGGAAACATCCCTGAAATCCTTCAAAGGATCAACCCGCACATGTGCAGTCGGAACGTTGTGGTAGAAATGAAGTGGCGCCAATCGCCAGCCGTTTGCACCATAGAAGAAGAGCCACAATTTGTTTATGGATGCTACGAATTTGACGAAGGAAATTTATGAGCGAGAGCACGAGATTAGATTTCCATTGTTTCCACTGTTTCGAGTACAAAAGGACGATAGAATTGTGTGAAGTTATTCTTCTACCGACCCGCTTTTCAACACACATATGGAGATATGCTGCTGAATGAGCTTAAAAGGGGAATATATCCCACATGTTTATGACACATTCAAGCATTTTTACTCATTTGCTGTAAAACATAAAAAATCTACGACCGAACCGCCAAAAATACAATCGTTCAAACATTGTACATGACGTCAACGACGTTCAATATATTACTGCTGTTTTTGACACAGTTGCAGGAGGTCAATTCGTTGAATCCAAGTTTATTTCCAACATTCATCTTTTTTTGTGCAGTGAAACATTCAAGTTTGATGAAAGGCCAGCGCATGCAGAGCTCATGCACACACACACGCACGCGCGCGCGGGTCGTCACACAATGGCGGCGCGGCCCCGACGTCCTCAGAAGATGAAGCGTGGCGCAGGACTTAGATCTCCCACACTGTCAATTAGCCCCGAGTGAACGCACCGCTAAGTGGAGAGCGCAGGCCGCAGCTCTTTTTTTATTTAGTTCTTTAATTACAACACACACACACACACACACACACACACACACACACACACACACACACACACACACACACACACACACACACACACACACACACACACACACACACACACACACACACACACACACACACACACACACACACACACACACACACACACACACACACACACACACACACACACACACACACACACACACACACACACACACACACACACACACACACACACACACACACACACACACAGTGTGACTGTGCAGAAGCAGGGTTCGCCGTCGACTTGCCCCGAGGCGGCCATCGTCTCTGCGTGGCGGCTTTCAGACGGGGCGGAGAAGATGTGGGAGAATAGGAGAACAAAGATTAGCCTTCGTTGGAGCGCGCGGGCCTCGCCGCTTTTGCGACTCTTCACATATCGTGGCGCGACGGCCGTGAAAACGAGCGTTCGTCGTCGAAAGACGTAAACTTAGGAGGCCTGTCGGAGCGCGAGACGGCAACGAGCCAATTAAAGGTGGCGTAACCGTGTACTTATGCGTGTAGCTCTAGTTTTGTATCGTGAACACACCTACGGTCCCCACTAGCAGAGTCTCCCAAACGGCGCAATTCTTTACTTGCTTGTTCATTTTTGCTTGATTTTTGATTCTGGGATCATGCGTTGTGACGACACAATGCATGATCCCAGAATCTATTGCAGTTTAGTAAATATTTTACGATACACACGTTGCCAATGTTGACGTTGCAATAACGAGATATTTGTTATATATTGTGCAGCCGTATTTTCAAGCATTTATTTACAGCCCCTAATGGCCCCTTAACAATATTATCTTACAACGCATTACTGTATTGTGATATTTGACTAAGGCCCTGTTTACGTGCATCTTTTTAGTGTTTTTGTCTTAGAAAAGTATTGAGTTTTCATGTTGGGCCACTAGTGGGTGCCGTTTCTTGTTTTTGTAATGAAACAATAGACACACGCCACAGAGAATGGCGGGGAATTGTCCATCTACTCGCGCATGTGCAGACCTATTTACTACGGCTGTGCGCAGTAGCAGCATTTCTGAAAAGTAGGTTTTTCTCTCGTTTCCATGGAGATGGAGTCGGAGCATTGTCAAAAAGTTGCGCTTTCAGTGGCTCCGAGCACGGTTGTTGTTGAAAACGGGCAACCAAAACGCAACAAAAGTTTTCAGTTTTCCCTATGAAATGTGTAAACTTGAGCCTGAAAGTTATTTGGTGTGAAGCGAAGAAAAAGGAACAGTTTGATCTAAAGTGTCCGGGAGTGGCTGCTATGACAACAATGCAGAAAAGCTGCAGATGTTATTGTCACAAGTTATCTACATTTCCCGGCCTGCTCAGTAAAAACTCCCCTGCGAGCGTCACCAACACACAGCAGCTAAAAGCTATCATGATCCCCTCTCAGCAAATCACATACTGTTCCAGCCATTATTATAGAACCACAAACCATAATCAGGGGACTCCACTCTTTATGTGCAAACACACACATGCTCACGCACACGCACACGCAGAGCTATTCCCAGATAAAGGGCTGTGGTCGGGTCTGGTGTGTGGCCTCCTTCCCCGTCTAAAGCGCAGACAATGGGACAGTGTGCAGCACACATGTCCCACAACAAAGCACAGAGCAGCTCTTTGAAGAGACGCCATCACATGGTCGCGGCGGCCTCGCCCGCGATCTGTCCCCTCCGCCGCTCCTGAAGACTTCGCACACGGATCGGTCCACTATCCTCACGGCGGGGTCAGACACCGGGAGGAGACACGAGGTCCAGGGAGGACCAACAACAACACTGGACTGTGTTGCTCGCTTTGTTCTGCTCATCAGTCGGCTCTCTACGCCACACTTTGTGACCTCCGATACTCACGTCTCCCTCGTGGGCTTCGTCTGATTGGACAAATGTGTTGACATGCATAACATAAACAATGCATGTCATTGACCAGTATCGAACCATCAACCTTGGGAATGGAAGAAACAACCAGCGGAGCCATGTTGACCCATAAAACTACAACTTAACTCTAATCTAATCTCATTTATAGCCATCTATTTTTTTTAAAGCAACTACTAGAGATTGAGTAGTTATTACGAGCAGTTTATATCCCACACTGCACTACTAATACTATGTTATGCAACGAGTACACAATACATGTACAATTAAGTGTTATTTTAGAGTTTCCAGCATCCATCTGAGGGATTTCTCAGGCGTGTATCTCTGAAGACATTTATAGTTGTGCATCTTCACCTGACTGGAGCAGGGAGTCTTTGTAATTTGACCCCAGTCTCACTGTCCAGCCATGTTATTTGCCAGAGCTGATGACTTTGCAAAGAAATTCATTTATTTTTTTTCTTTGCCTGGAATGAAAATGTCTCAGTATTTCTTCCAGTTTTCCCTACATATCACAAAGGGCACAGCAGGATCCCTGAGAGCACTGGTCTCAAGATATCGCAGTAGAGTTTGAGCGTTAAATTACTTTTATCTAAAGTTTTTTCCGCTCACAAATAAAAATGACCTTCCAGCCTAAAAATAAGCTGGCCGTGCATGAAAAGAAACAGCAGGAGGAGGAGAAAAAGTAGAGAAAAAACTTGGAAAATGTTTCAAAAAGCGGTTTCTTCTAGTGGTCAAATAGGAGCACAAAGGTGATTCTACTGTTTGCAGTTTGGTATTATCAGTTGAAATAAAAAAAATAAAATGCACCCAGTTCCGAATAAAACGCTATGATCATTAACAATGGCGAGAACGTGGACATTCGCATGGACAGACGACCAAGATGTATGAGCTGTTACTCGACTATAAAACTAACCAGTCCCAGGAGAGTATGGACCGTTGTCGTGTAAACAGACACTCGGCATGCGACAGACGTTTTCCTTTTTCATTTGAAAATGTCGAGGGAACGCAGCCCGAGACCCCCGCCCTACACCACACATCCTGGATGTGCTTCGGCTGGATTCAACTGCAATTTACACAGCAGCTCAACATCAGGGAACACGCTCACCTCCAGACATCGCTGCCCTTGGAGAAGGTGGAGGACTTGATGACCTCGGGCGCCATCCAGGCGTAGGTGCCGGCGGTGCTCATCTTCGTGGTCTTGTGCCACTCTCTCGCCAGGCCGAAGTCGGTAATCTTCAACGTCAAACCCTCCATACATTCGTTCTCGATGGGCTGGGCCAGGAGGACTGCAGGAAAACAAAACACGTGTTAAGAATATTCTCTTTGTAAAAGTTGATGCGAGACAGTTTCTCTCTCACTTCCTCTTCCTTCTTCTTGACGAAAACATTGTCACAGTTTGCTCCCATTCGACTTATCGGAGTTAAGATTCTAACACACCTACTGTAATGACATTGCAAAGTACAGAAATCTGGGGTTTTTCAGGTCGAGTGTCGACGGCGTGAGACTGGGAACTGAGCCAAAACCGGTTTCCACAAAAAATAAAGGAAATGACCAACAAGACTGAAGTAAATCTGGTGCATTGACTGGTAGCAGGAGATCGTTTAGGATCAAACTGTTGGAACACATAGAGACACTATGATTTTATAAATTAGGCCTTTTCCATACAACAGCAATCGATTCGGGATTGTTCTTGCATTTTCATTTCATAAATATTTTTTACCTTCAGACAGTAATGTTTTGAAAATGATCCTCGTACGCACCAGAAATGCTGAAAAGTAGTGGTAGTATGCAACCTGGCCACTCGTAGGTGCTGTTTCACCCGTTTATAAGAAATGTGTCTCCCTGCATGCAGATGTTGTAGTAAATGTTAGTAAAAGTACATTTTGTCAGAGAAGCGCCCTTTAACTCTTAAAAGTGAGCAACACAAACAACATGCTGTATCCCTCTCCTGTCACCGTCACGCATGAGCAGAAACAAATACTCATTATGACCGAGGTACACATGCGTAAGTACGAAGATCTTCGAGAACTCTGGAAGCCATTTTCGTAACGGTTTTGTTTTCAGGGACTGCGGACACAGTTTTAGCGTCAACAAGCAGCCAAGATGCAACAGCGGTTTGCTATTTTCACTGGAAAATGTTGCATGAACAGAGCCTCTGTCTACGGTGGAGACACTTACCGGGAAACGGTTTAAGAGTTCGAGGAAACGCTCTCAGGAGAAAGATGTGGCGTGCTCAGAAATGAATACACGTCAAATGTTTTAGACTCTAAAGGTTTCCCACCAGATCCCTACAAATCCTCCGGCAACGCAGCCGTGATGTTTTGAAACTCTTCAGACCAAATCTATGGGTTTGACTAGACTCCCGTTAGCCCCGCCCACTGGAAATTAATTCACAAAGCAACACTTAAATAGTGAAATAATCCACGTTTTTACAGAAAATATATTTTATTGAACTGATGACATATTTCTGCATTTAATTCCAACTTTAATTGAACACATTATTTGATAGTGTACAACATTTCCTCTGCGGTAGCCCAAAATCCAATGAGGTCAATCCAGTGTGAGGGAAAACCTCTGTGCCGGTTTTCAAAACACTGCAACAATGCATACCTGAGATGTTGCATTGGCTACGTGTTGGGAAGTCTCAGTGACATTTACAGGTAGAAAATTGCAGCAAATCAACGAGGATGGACAGACGGACAAACAACCAGAAACACCTGAGCCGTTCTCAAACCTGAGAAACTTCTTAGTGGCTTTAAAGAAAGTGAAATGCGAGTTTTTTACTTAGCATATAATGCTAATGCTAACATAAGCAACTCAAGCATTTGACTCAAATATCACACGTCGGTTACAGTGCATGTTTGCAATCGCAACACTAGATGGACAAACAGTTTTAGTTTGGGGTTTTTTTAGTTCTCATGAAGGAAATCCGGATTTGTCGGTTCTTTTTTGCTGCACGTTTCATCATTCTGAGGTATAAAAGCACATGAACGCTCTGACGTTTGAGGAACGGGTTGCGAAATAAGACCATCTGAGAAGCACATGCAGCAGTAACTGGTGGTTTACACCAGCAACTCGCTGCCTTGCATTAAACAAGGCTGGAGTTAGAGTTCCTATTCGCCCTGCCAATCCTAAAACTCTCAGAGTTACGGGGTAGAAAAGATACCAGGGATGTATCGATACAAATTTGTTCTTTAAAGCACAAGTACTAAGCTTTAGCTACTTGCCGATACTGAGTACCAATACGAGGGCCTATTAATAGCTCCATATGCAAATGCGACGCAAAGTCTAGACCTCAGTTCAAACCACTTCTGCGTTGATGCGTCGCTTAGCATCTGTTTCTTTAGCTTTTCACCTCCTCTTGATATTTTGGCAAAGCATAATTTACAGTCCGATACTTTTCTCATTCTCACTCATTAAATATATTCCAAATATATTATACATATACGTATATTGATAATAAATTATATGAAATGAAATATTAAAGAATCTCCCAACTACTCGGGCTCGAGACCCGATAACGGTGTAGGTGCATCTGTAAGAGTTACCTCTAAAAATACCTGCAGTACAAGATGTCCTTCAAGATTCTTTTGGTTCCATCAGAACTTTTAACCCCTGTAATATCCCCCCAGCACCCCCGCCACCATGTGATTGTCAGGACAGCAATGTCAGTACAGAGCTTGTCTACTTCGTTAGAATGTCTTTCAAGTCTGATATCAATTCAATCCACATGTGGATGGTGCTTCGTGTCGCATCATTGCCTCTTGCCGATGACAGTTCTAGATAGGCAATGTCCGAAAAGCTCCGAAGCCAGTGAGTACTTGAGATGTCACGCGTGGGGGTTTCCAGGCAAAGGTATTCATGGCGCATGAGATTTATTCACACGAACTCAAAGCAACAACACGACAGAGGTATGAAACATCTGTCATAAGGGACAACCCACCCAAGCTGCGTCCTATCACGATGACTCCTAGCGTGGGTCCAAATATTTTCTTTCGTGGAGAAAAATGGACGAAACACAACAGAGTCGTAAATCCGTTGATCAAACGACCGACCGGCAGGCAAACGTTGCATTATTCCCCGACATTAATCTCCTCCTGCATCTTATCTCAGGCCTGCAGACCACCGTCATGTAGCCACCGAGTTTCAGACGCGTCCAAAGCAGACTGGGCAGTCGTTTTTAAATCCCCGCTGTGGAGCTCTATCGATCACTTGCTTTTTTTTTACGACCTCCTGTGATCCTCCGTCACGTGGGCCCACCGGTATCCCACCGCGCTGAGGGAAGAGGATCTCCAATCTTCAATCATTCCACTTTCCTCTGTGATGTGATTTCATATGCCGAAGCGCTTCCTGGAGTCTTCTTAATGTCGACGGTTGTGGTCGTAACTTTGACGAATGTGGCCATATCACAATCAAATTTCATCAGGACAATTGAATGAGTTTTTTTTTTTTTCTTCTTTCAGCACCACACATATGGAGCCTTAGAGCCCATTTATACTGGATCTCTTCATACCTGAGGAAATGTAATCGACACAGAAAATGTAAAGTCAAGAAGGGGATGAAGTTTGAGAACTGCGTGATACCAAATGGAAAATTGAGAGGTTTTTTTGCACTACACATTAAAGTAGAGCTGCACCATATAAGGTGCCATAATGTCATTGCATTTTCCACCTTTAGCATTAGGATTATGACTCTCAAACAATTTACTCCAAGTATATTTAGTGTCTTTGTGCTTTGATGTTCATTCTTCCAAATAACAGTGCTCTTTCTCTTGCCCCGAATTTACACCAGCGTTCACTGGGCCAGCGAAGTTTGTTGACTTGAAATAAAATAAAATGCATTATGAAACCCGAAGGGAAATACATTGCTCTGTTCCTTGTCTGTTTACACACGCATGTGCAGAAGAACTATTTACTATGGCCGTGGCGCGCATGTACATTCGCAACGTTTTCCAAAAAATTTAGTTTTCCTCCGTTATCATGGAGATGTTTTCAAAAAGTTGTGTTTTTAGTGGCCACCATTGTCGTGCAAAGGGGCACACCAAACACATCAAAAAATTTCATTTTTACCTTGAAGACATTCACGTGAAAACCTTTATTACATTTAACCAGATTAATTGGTACTTTATTGCCCAAACTACACAATTACAACGATTCAAGTATTCTCACTATGGCAGCTATTAAACTTGTACTTTGCTGTTGCCGTTACGACAATATTCACCCCCAAACTGCTCCTAATGGAAGGCCTGGGCGCCTTGCATGGCAGCCGCCTTCACTGGTGTGTGAATGTGTGTGTGTGAATGGGCGAATGTGCGGAAAAGTGTTATATAAGTGAAATCCATCTGCATCATGCTCAAATGAAAAACCTGGTAACATTCAAAGTTACTTTCACTTTTTTGCGGCACACCTACTGACCTATATACGTAGTACCAACACTCTGCTTATGAGACTTTATAAAAGCCAACAACAACAACGGCTTCAAAATCCTGTTTATACTCGTTTAAGTTTCACCCGAATGAGACAGGTACAACCAGATAAATCACACAAAAAGGGTTACACAAGACTGAGTCCACCTAAACAAAAACAAGCCCAATAATAAAAAAAAGAAAACCGTTGGAAAAACGACCGGGAGGCAGATGCTTTCTGGTCAGCAGCCAGTCTTATGCAATCCCGAGACGTTGAGAGGCCTGCCCAGCAAGTTCCTGCGAAAAAACAAGGCCGTAACGCCGAGGATGTCGGTCGCTGCGGTGTGACTCGGCATCACATGCCTCGGTATGATCGGCAGTCGTGCCTCTCTTCCCCTTTGCTGGCAGAGAGCGGGCACCCGCTCAGGGCGAGAGAGTCTGGAGGAGCAGTGAAAGAATTCGACTTATTATAGGGAAGTAGGACTGCTGCTATTTGCAGGCACTTTCCGACTTTCAGGGCTTTCTGTTTTCTTTTTCTTCCCCCCCGTTCCTTCGACTTCACTGAAAAAAACCTATTTTCTTCAGACTGTTATTTTTTTTTTTTCCTCCCCTCATCTCCACCACACACAAATATCAACTTTATCTACTTGTGCACATACAGCCGCTCCACTCTTGCGCCCTTTGTCTTGGCCGGCCGTGCTCAGACATCCTGTGCAGTCCCTCGTAGCCCAGAGGCGGCGGCTTTGACGTCACAAAGGAATGCATCACAAGAGGTTGTGTTGTCCGCTCGCCGTGCATGCTCGTGTGTGTGTGTGTGTGTGTAGGGGGACGATGAGAGACCCTTTCATAAAGCCTTCACACACTTCAGCTGCACTTCCAGGTGCCGTATGCAGCGGCCGGTTGTTGATGGCAGGTGCAAAACTAATAAAAAAGAAAAAAAGAAAGTGCCGTTTTCTCAACGTTTTAAAGCCACAAGCTTTATATATTGAGTCTTGTCCCACAAAAAAAAAAAAAAGAAAGAAACTAGCGATTAAATGGAAAGAGTAGCCAAAGGCCAAAACAAAAAACAGTGGAAAGAGGCAAAGAAAAAGAGCTGGCTCTTTTCAAGTTCCTGCAGAAAATCTATCTTTTGGGTCGATTATACACCTGAGTCATTGTTTGTGTCACTTCCACAGGCCCTTCGAGGAACGAGCAGGCTGGTTTACGGTTTACTGGCCCCGATGCCTTCATGCTGCCCTCTGCTTGGTTAGAAACAGGCCGCGGTCACTCGCCCACATCCCCACAGGGGAGGGGGTCTGCGGGCGGGTCTGGTCCGCGACCCCTGCTCCTGGCACGGGACGACGGGGTTAACGGAACTTCACTACCTGAGATTACAAAGACTCAACGAGTGCGGCACCATTTAGGGAGATTAGTAGTGAAGGGTTATGCTCCCGTGGCTCCAACCAGAGGGCGTTAACCACGATGTCGGCTGTCATCATGTGACTGGGCGAGACTGAAGGCGGGCTAAAAGAAGCAACAAGTTCTACATAACGATAATGTTTACATGACATCCCACACTGAAATACACTCAACTCTTACTCCGATTTGATAGAAATGCACACAAATTCACACACAGTCCTCTGTGACGGCTGGAGCGCCTCGATGCAAACCAGCAACTCTGTGCTGGATTATGTAATCTGGGTTGAAATTCATCTGCTCAATCATGACTCGGCAGTCTTTAATATCCATTTCAAAATTGGATTCCAGGCATTGCTTCACATGAGAATGGGTGTTGTGTCGCAACTGTGCGACCAATGTTTTGGGATGAGTGTCGGCACACCATGGAGGGTTCGACGAAGGACAATTCCACAATAATTACACAAAGTCCAAATGACGGGGGAAAGGGTTTGGGCTCAGGTTCAATCAACCGCTGAGCATCTGATTGCTCCCGACAGATGATGAGTGATTTCAACGCATTTCCGCTGATATTTGTATGAATGATGCTCGCGACGTTAAAAAAAAAAAGTCAAGATCTATCAAAACGCCATCGGATTTTCTTCTGGCATATAAAGGCAACAGCCAATCAATATATTGAAGTCGATGTGTAATTACAGACGGGACAAGCTGAGGCTAGCAGGTTGGGTCACACACTGTGGTACTCGATGACTACAAATACAACAAGATATCAATGAATTTACATAAGGTTATTTGTTTTCGACAGTTAGCTAGAAATATAGAATACTATATCTTTACACAACCACAGAAAATGTGAGAAAATGTGCATAAAGCCTTCCAAATTCTTTGTTTACACAGGGTCTCTCTCTTATTTCATCCAAAACAAGGAGGAAATTATCAACAGATTTGGACTGAAAAGATTTCTGAAAGTCGTTTAACTTAAAGATAAGTTTTTTTTTGACGCGTCAAGATCCGTGGGTTAAAATAGCCCTCGAGAGGCTCCAATCTGGCCCATGAACCATCTTTTTAAGAATAGCGGAACAAAACACAACACTGAGACCCCGAGCTGAGAAATAAGTGATGTTGCCATGAAATATAGCAAACTCGCATTAGCCTCAAAGCCATGGTGTCATGACGAGTTTGTAAAAACACCCATAATGCAACAGCCATAGGAGAAGCTTTTTTTTCGGACATATTACTGTATGTCGAAATTCAAAAAAAAAAAAAAAGCCTTTATATTGAGATTGAAGTAATTATTTGCTTTTGTGAAAATCTAGACATTTCAATCATGTATAGTCTGAACCACAACAAAGAGAAACTCGGAACTTGAAACCCTGAACTATAATGAGTTTGACACCCGTGGTCTAGATTGTATTTCAACTTGGTCAACAACATTTAATTGAATTGAATTGAATTCAACTTTATTTATTTAGCACCACATACACAGTCATTTATTGGTGCATGTTGAATGTGAGCATAAGCAAACCACCGTATGCAGAGAGAATTAATAGCAAAGGCCAAGACAGCTCCCCAACGCTGCACCGTCACGCATAATAAATGTACATGGAAGAGCGTGACGGGACCGATACCTTTGACTGAGTCCACGCCACTCGAAAGCTTTCGATTTTGCCCACAAACCCAATGTGAAGAAGCATTTCAGCACACATACATGCCACATTCTTCTTCCACTTCCTGAACCGAGGCAGAGTGCATCCACAGTTCAGCTCTTGTTCAGACTTCCTCCTCCTCAACACCACCATGGATCGCACCGACCACCACGACGACAGGCAGTCAGTCGCTCACCGGACGCTGCGTGGCAACGATTGGTCTGCATTACATGAAGGCCGGAGGCTCGCATTCTTCAGATCCAAAGCAGCTCATTTGAAAAAGTGTAGAAAGGATAACTGTAGGGTAGAGTGGGAGGAACTATGGGAAAAACCCTGCACACGGCCTGAATGACCTCGAAGCTGCTCGGAAAGCGACCACAGGACTAAAGGTTTTAACCAAATGGCTGCTAAGGTTAATACGTGGAGGATATACAAGGGTTTGTTTCTACCTACATCCTTTTATCTCCCACCTGGTATCACATTCTGAGGAGCTGGTAAACAGGCCAGGAGGAACTCCAGCTCCGTTTTCAAAGCACAGCAGCTGGTATCACAACCAGATCAGTCTTGCCCAGACAGAACGTCTTCCCAACAGAGGCGAAACCAACAATATCCCCACAAAAAAAAAAAAAAAAACACCATGACACTTCTCCATGGCAACCGGACTCTGTTTTGGTATTGTTTGTTGTTCAGAAACAAGAGCGTGTCAGTTTCAGACGTGACTCCCGGTGAAGGAGGCGCAGATTCGAGCTCTGTGCTGGGACTGACTCAACTCGGCCGCTCAGCGACAATCCCAGAGTCAGGGTTTTTCTTTTTTTTCCCCTGGCGTGTTCCAGCACTGCTGATTTAACAGGAGTTTTCCTCACTGATGAAGCATAACCTCGCATTCTGGGCAAATATGGACTATTTACATTCCCGGCATTCTTCACGTCATTAAACTACAGCCTGAGGTCTCTTTGGGTTTCAGAGCAGCTGAGTAAGACGCAGCCTGATCTGCAAAGTCATTTCAAGCTTCCTGGAAAGACGGGAAGAAAGAAAGAAAGGTTGAAATCGACAACCGGGTTTCAGGGTAGTGGCCGTTACGTCAATAACTCAGTAAAAGAGCGAAATTGTCAAATAAATTGCCATAAAAATCTGATAAATGTCACTTCATGCATAAAAATGAGCCTCTGCAGAATATCGGTGGTTCCATTTAATGTCTTTACAACTCAAGTTAGCATGTCTGGCTAATTAGCATACAACCTTGTGAGAGGTTCCCCAGCGAAGGAGCACATTGTGAACTAATGATGTTACATAAAACTGTGCGGTCGCATTACAAAAGCCTAATTCATAGCTGCAACATAGCTGTCGCAACACTTGACGCAAATTCAATAAAACGCTGCGATGATCGGCGGGACTTCCAGTTTTCAACAACCGACCCACTTTTTCCACATTAAACTCATCAACATGACGGCTTCGCTTGTAAGAGGATCTGAAACATCAAATCGCGGCAGATTTTTTTAAAGAGAAACGCTATCAACTGCAAGGAGAATAAAAAACACAAATGGCCACAAGAACCAGTTTGCTAATAGTTTTACTACAAAATGGAGGAGGGCGAGTTAGCGTTCGTCACAACATTATGATGAAACACGAGCTGAAGACATTTTTCCACATGAAGCAGCAGAAAATATACTCATGCATGTACCATGACCAGCAACCAATAATAATGTAGGGAGTCAACATTTTTTGTAAACACTGAAAGAATGAAGTTGTTTCATTTAAAAAAAAAAAAGTAGAAAAAGCATTTGCTATTACTTTTGTAATCTGCGTTCTGTTCTGTTCATATTTATAGTAATAGAAGTAAAATATTAGTTTGTCACAGAATTTGAAGTGACCACGGTGGGCGACTCATTTTAGGCAGGAAGAAGTTTTAAAAAAACAATAAAAAAAATTGCACCCAATTTTTGTCAATTCAAATATATATATTTTTAGGCGAGCCACAAAAAACAAGATTTTTATTAACCATGATAATCCCATTAAAAAGTCGATGTGATCCTGAAGAGACTGATAAGTTATTTTACAGCAATCAAACATGCTGCATCGTTTTTTTAATGGGAGCCTGATTTTAATAAAGTAGTGTCACCTGATGAAATGCATAAAAGTATTAGGTTATAATAAGATAGTGAAGCCACCCGTCCACACAAAAAGCAGTATCCAGAATACGCTTTTGTTTTTTTAAATCAGATAGCCATTCAGTCTTTACAAAATCAGCATGTTAGAAAAGTGAAACAGCCTATTTGAAACCAGCTTCCAGAGTGTATAAATCTCAAAATGCTCGCTCAGCATCTTCATCTTAATGGACGAAAACGCCGATAAGCTAAAATCGTACCCCACTTCTCAGTAAACACACGAGCTATCCCTGCCAACTGACACAATGCTCGCTCAGTCGTCCATTAATATGGGCGCCACCTTCAACGTTTTCTTTCTGTGTTTTAAGTTTCATTAGTCCTTCTGTTTTCTGTGTATTTCAGTATTTCGGCGGTGGTGTTATAGCGTTGCTACAGGCCTGGTGTAAACACTGCAGCATTTTCTGTGTGGACTGACTAGTGTATAAGGTTTTCATCTCAGTTTAGCCGAAGTCTAATTGGTAAAATTATTATACATTCGATGGATGGATGAATGGATGGACGTGATATAATTACTAAGGCCGGTAGACGATACAATCTATTTTAGTCCCTTGCTCTATGCAGCTCATGCCTGCTACTCTATGAAAATGTGACTGATAAAAATACACTGATAGCCTGATAACACGGCCTTCTGTCTACCTCCCTCTGAAAGAGCATTTGTTCTTGGAGTTTTGACTACAAACTTAGCCGAGTAAATCCGCCACCATTCACACTGTGAACTGCAATGTGGGAACAGAAGAGCCATCCAACACAAAAACACCCGGACTGAAGGAGCCTCAGTGAACTCGCCATTTTCCTCTGAAGCACCTGACACAGCGAGAGCGAAAAAGCTTGTAAAGGTTCGACACCCTGCTCAAGGACATTTACGAGAACATGTGAGAGTGCGCGCGGTGATAGAGGCTGTAGCCTTCCGGCTGCAGGACGAGGTTTCTCCAAGCATCCAGCCATGTTGCCGTGGCAGGCCAGATGTAAAAGTCGGACCTCCGCCTCTTCACTCTACACCTTGCTTAATTATCTTTCCTTTATAATTCCACACAGGGGCTGCATCTCCGTCTCTCAGCGCATTGTTCCTCGGTATGCTGTCTTTCCTCACCCCTGTCAATTTCAGTCGGAGCATAAAAGTTTGAAACTGGGTTGATATTGTGGAAAATCCTGTAGGTATTTTGTTTTAATTTCCTATTGTCTAAAAGAGAGAACACTGCAATGCCTTTAAAAGTTAAGAGCACCACAAATCTGTGTGTAAAGTTACCCATATTGGTTTTTAAATGTCCACACTGTGTCAACCTAAGCCTCCTCTATGCTCTGTCTACCTTTCTCCTCCCCTCTCGCCCTTTGCCCGTAGGCGAGGGGAGAATTCCGGCAGGGTGGGGGTTTTCCCCAGGAAGAACGGGAGCTTTGTCCCCGGAGGGACGAGGCCATAGGCTGACAGACAGTCTGGCAACCTCTGACCAGGCAGCCGGAGAGGAGAGAGCGAGAGATAGTACATAATCATAGAGCAGAAGATGTCAACTCACGGTGAAACTAACGCTCGCTCCGCTGGAGTTTCGTCTCAGCTCAGGGTCGAGCATGAAGTTGGCGGTCGAGCGCAGGAATAAGCCAAAGACTTTGCACTCTTATGACTATAATTAGAACACTCTGCCTTCAATCTGAGCTGTTGTGAGTGTAATGGATGATGTTGTGCTGATAAATGCTAATGCATTCAATCATGCCAATTATCAAGGTAACGCCATCGGGCAGCCGAACAGTAGGCGACCGTGTATCAGATTTGACTTCCCATCGAAGTGATTAAGCAACACCACAGATCAGTCGATTTCAATTTAACTAAATGCTAAAACCCTGACCAGTCAAACGCTCTTTAACAGAGTAAAATCACACCATTGGTCAGCCAAATGCAACTGAACTTATAGTAATAAATTCAGTTGCTGACGTTTTACCTGAAATGCCCAAGATGCTACACATAAGCAATGACATTTTATACAACTGAGTGACGATAAGAAATCCTTCACTCTGTATGACTGAGGGATTTAAGTCCATTGGTGTACTGAATGTGCTGAATGACAGCGATGTGGTGACACCAAATCATGGGTGAATGCTGTGTGCCACAGCAATGATGTCAAAACCATTGTTCAGTTAAAGGCCAATTAACGTACACCATTGGATGGCTGAACGCTACATAACCGAGTCAAATTACACCACTCAGAAGATGAATGGGGCATAACTGAATGATGGACTTTCTCCATTAGTCAAGCAGACTGCTACATGAATGAATGATGGCTTTGGTCCAATGGACTGAATTTCAAATGTGAGGTGAGTGAGTGACTTTTCAACTGAGACTGTGCAAATGTGATGGTACCAAGCAACAAAGTTACACAGTTGAGCCATACGCCATACACCATGTAGTGACGTTACGCCATTGGGCAGCTATATACCACAAGAAAAAGTAATGAAGATAGACCACTGGGCAGCCAAATGACACAAGACCAAATAAAGAGGTTAGGACCATTGGGCAGCCAAATGCCATGAGACCAAATAAATCTATTAATTAACAAAAGCTTCTTGTGAAAACTCATGAGGAACTACTTCATAAAATCTGGACAAGTGTTTTCTCATAAGTTTTAAATGGATTACATTTTGAGAGGATCTTGACGACTACCTTGAACAAAACTATCTATAATACAAACTGAATACAAACGGTAGGAGCAAGACTTATGTTGATTTAACTTGGGGGTGTCAAACATGCGGCCCACCAGGGGGTCCATTCTGGCCCGCGGGATGACTTTGCTGAGTAAAGACTAATTTCTAATATATTAACAGGGGATTACATTGTTTGAGTAACAAAAGTGAAGATGAATGAGATCTGAGGGATCAGCGATGAAGAGTAAAAAATTCTGTGACTTTATTACTAAATATGTAGCATTAAGATCAAATCTACACCAGGTGTGAATTTGTAAAAACATAGGTGTTTCAATGATGCAGGAAATTCGATCATTTCCATTATGTACTCATGCCTTTTTGAACTAAAACTATAGAAAACATGCAGAGATTATGGATTGCATCGGCTTCTAAACCATCATTTTTCTTCGGTCTGCAGGCTTAAGAGCAAACTGGGATGAAATTATTTCGATACGACCGTTTCAAACAGTTTTTCAGATTCAATTTCATAGTTTTTCAGGTGTTTAAAAGAAAAAGAAGCCAAAATCAGTCTTTAAACAGCATACAAGTCCAAATCCCAAAGATATTCACTTGACATTGTAAAATACTCAAAGAGCTACAGAATTATCAGCGTTAAAACGTATTATTCAGCAGACTAGAGTTAGAAAATAGGATGACCACAGCTCTGAACAACTGATGTATGGCCATGTTTCAGGCCTGCAGGGCCTTGGAGCTTCTCAGTAAACCGTGGCACTGTCCTACTTTGCAAAAGTTTGTGTGTAACACAAGAAAAAAAATATTTCAGTCCTTGCTCTATACTGACATGTACTGGCTATTGTATACTGTAGCTAACAAACAATGAAATCAAGTTGGCAACGTGATTTGGACCAACGCGCTCCCGTCAAGCGTTTTCTGGCACATGAGCTAATCATCATGAGAGCGACGGCCTCCAAATCACACACAAGGGACTATTCTGTTTCTGGGCACCCACATCCACACTGTCAGAGGGGGGTTATAAATGATTCCCTGTGTAAAGCCTCTTGTGCCAGGTAAAGGCCGGGAGCTCCTGAAAGCCGTCACTGATTAACAAGCCTCCAGAGCTCTGTGTTGAAATTTAACCTTCATCAGAGCTTTTTTCCTGGACGTTCAGACTGGAGGTCATTACGGGTTGATCCCAGAGGCCCAGATGTCAGGGTAGGGGAGGCAGGCAGGGGTAATGCTCTGAAGAGGTGAATTAGAAAGGGAAACGCAACTTTTCTGAAACACTGCTACCACGTCTGTGCGCCACGGCCGTAGTAAATGGTTCTTCTGCACATAGACGAGTAAATGGACAATACCAACAATGGCGGCCTCCAGAGTATCATCACTCCCATATTCTCCTGGGACTTGGTAGTTTATAGTTGAGGGTCACCCGTAATAGCAAATGTTAATGTTTATCGCGTATTGTTTTCTACGCGCATATGTGTGGGTTCGTTTGCTGATATTTACTTTAACATCTTCCACATTTTTCTAGCTTCGTCAGTCAAATACAGTACTAATGGAGTTTTTTGTAACTGTAGCAGCTTTCTGTTGTCAAACAGTGGCATCTAGCGGTCACAGATGGTAACGTGGCGTAACCAGCCAAAAAACAAAGAACGAGTGAGATACGCTTTCCGGAAAGTCTGGTATATGGCCAACAAATCTTTAGAAAGCGGAATTTACACTGTCAGGTACTTGTGTCTTGTTGTTGTTTGCGAGTCCGTTCAGGCTGCTGGAGCTGCAGGTCAAAAGTGACAGATTCAGAAAACCAATCCTCCGAGCCAGTGATGACACGTGGGCAAAGAGGAGGAGGCTGTCCAAGTTAGGTGACATCCTGGACAAGCCCCCCCCCGCCCACTGATGATGCACTGGCCCAGAAGAGGAGGAGTGCAGGTCTCAATCCAGCGAACTGCAAGGAAATGGGGGGCTCTGACCCGCCTGTGGCCAAGAAACTTTCAATGTCCTCCCTCAGTGTCAATCTGAGTTGATAGACGGGTTCAGTGAAACACTTCTGCCCCGAATTCTGCATTTAATATGTTAGAAATGTTTAGATTTCTCCTTTCTCATTTGTTTGAGAGGATTAAATTAAACTACATGAACCAACAGCACCACACTTTAAAACCTCAATGATACCATTAAAGCAGAAAAATATAAACTAGTGATGGCACTCAATTACTACGCACACCAAAATAAATTGGTTATTAATACTTATTTTTTTGTCTCCAATTCTTCATAACACTAGGAATAATATTAGCATTAGCTCGTGGCTACATGTTTAGCATCGACATGATGAAATCTTCGGTGATCTGTGATATTTTACATGCAGCCGTGCTCTTATCCACGCTTCAATCTCTTTTATTTTTATTCACTCTCTAGCCCCTCCCCTAATATTTTATTTCCATTAATAACACGGTATAATACACAATGAACATTTAAGGATCGCTGTGGTGTGAGGAAAACTGAAAGGAATTTTCTCACGTGCACTGAGAAACAATGAAACTTATAGTGTTTGTGGAAATGAAACTCACAGTACAGCATTTCATTCAATTCCAATCCCAGCTTCATTAACTAAGTTCACTTATTTTCCAATATCCTATATATTTACCAATTAAATCAACATATTCTAACTTTCTGAAAAGTCTCCGGCACAATTCCGTCTCTCTGCTGGATTGTGAGAGGGTGTACCGTGACCCAGTTTGTCCATGTAATATCTAATGCGTGTTAATGACTGATACTGAAAGCTGGTTCATCTTGATAAGTGCTGCTGGATTCTGGATGGGCCACAATGGAAACAGGCCCTGAGCTTTATTGTTCCAGCGCTGAACACCATCTGATATGTCACACACTGACACATTTAATCTAAACATCCTGCCAGGAACCACAAGAAAAAAAACAAAAAACTGAGCACACGTGCGTTCCAACCCTCACAATCGGTTTCTCGTTCTGGAACAGATACGCCTGCTAATGCTCATCTGCATGTGGAGCCGGCTTGTTTCCTGCTTCCTGTTCGTACTGACCTTCCAGTCTGAGCTCTTATTTTTCTTTTCTTTTCTTTTCCCCTTCCCCTCCTCTTCCTCCCGCTTCCCTGCAGTTCTGTTGTTCTGCCCGCCCTCAGGCCCCCTCCTCGCTCATCCTGCGTCGGCTACACACCTAAGACATGACGAAGCGTGGGCGAGCAGCCATTGTGTGGGCAACATCTCAGTTTACATCCACCGCAGACCGAGAGCAAAGACTATGAGGGCCACGGCTGCACAGTGTATCGCAAGTTTATCGTTGTGACAACGACATGGGCAATAAACATATCGCAAAAGGCCGACTGCCATGAATTATGTTTCTATGCACGGTGTGTTTCCCCAACTTAGCCCAGTGGACATGATGGTGCTTCAGAAAGAGGCCAACTTGGGATGCTAGCTTTGCAAAGGGAACCAAAGTTCGTACTTGTTCGCATTTACTAGCATCCGCTAGCACTTTAGGTTAGCATTAACTGTTATGGTCTTTCATTTTCCAACGAAACACCCTGCATGTGAACGTAACAAACTGGTTGCAGCAGCAGTCACCCCAAATATCTGACACCGTCTGAATTTTATCGCAGGTTGTCTTTGTTCGTAAGACCACGACATCGGCCGTCCTTGAACCGGTCTCACTTTGTGACGTAGGACCAGTGATCTAGAACCGAGACCCAAGATATCGACACAATTCCCCCAATTGTTACCTTTAGTCTGCTAAAGCTGAAACGCACAGTGCGTGGGGGGCCTTTAAGGGCAAGAGAAAGAACACTGCGCTTAAGAACAAATCACAAAGACTTTACCATCATCGGCGTACATGTTTGAATTTATGGAAAATTCTATGGCTTTGCAACACTCGGCAACATTATCGCCTGTTGACCAAATATCGCGCAGACATTCTTTACTAACTAGATGTAATGTGCAGATCAATATAAAGAACTATGAATGTTAAAATACCGATATTTACAATGTCGTCAATAAGCCATTCAGGTCATAATCTATACTAGCAGGCATAACGTCTTCTTTCAGGTGTGCTCAGTGATGCACGGCTTTACTGGAGCTCAGGATGGTCACTCAGATGATGGTAGACCTTAATTACGGTCCAGATTCCAGCTGAGATGAAGAATATGAAGGAATCTTCTTTGCTATAATAGCCGCACCTTGATGTAAAGAAAACATTTAACCACTTTTGGCTTACCTCACACGTTAACGTTTATACAACCTACTTAGTGCCACTTGGTACTGATAAAAAAAAAAGTGTTCAGGCTTCGTTCTAAATGTGCACATCGATGTGTCATTGTGGTGTTGCTGTGGGCCGTCAGCACTGTGTGGGTCAGTTCAATGACTGATTCAATATCAGTTAGCTGGAAGTCCTGTTTTAGAGTGGGAATGTTATTTTAGTCTTTCTGGGTTCATTAGTCATGAAATCCTGGTATTTTGACATTCTTCAAAGAACTCATAACACCTCCCAATGAAAGAAACAGTTTTGTGAACGAATGAAGAGAAGGAGGAGCAGCAAATCAGATGAGACGAGGACCGAATTAAGTTCTGAAGCAGAAGTTAACAACAGGAAGTAACTTTTCAGACAAACACTTGGCTAACACTAATGCTAATTGTCTGAACAGGGAAGAAGAGGAAGAGACGGTGCAGATTACAATATAGCTACACTTACAGATTGTAACTGTTTTAACAGTAAATAAACTGGGTTGTGAAGTTTAAACAAGTTAATAGGCTGACAGATCTGAACGAGCTGCCAGTCTTTAAGCTAAGCTAATCACAATCTCATGTGCTTGGTATCAATCAGCTTATCTCAACGCCAAAGGGAATCCAGATAACTAAACTTCTTGAAACAGATCAATGTGACATTAAAACCTACTTTGAACTTCGTCTTAAGGACATTTGAACAACAAACAAAAGCGAAGGAAAGGAAAGGAGGCTTCCGGAAAAACGCTGCTATCAGCGTTAGCCTTGGAAAGAACGTTTGAGCCGATTCCTGCCAAATCAACGAGGATCTTTTAGACCTCTAGCTGGAGTCTTTTGCTTAATACGAGTCCTGGATGAGGGATTGGGCTCTGGGTGTCTTTCCCCAAACTAAAGCACACAGCCAGGTTAGCTGCACGCCAACTTATTCGGAAACTCCCCCCTGCCTTATCGCCCACCGACACACTTTCTGAGCCGGCAGCCATGCAGCTGAGCTCTACCCCAGGTGACCCCCCCCTTACCCCCACCCCAGCCCTCTTTACCCCTCCGCTCCCTGCCAGGACCCCCCAGGCACCGCTCGGATATGCCAGTCAGCAAGTTGGCGGTGTTTGTGGATGGGTTAATTCCTGACAATGCACTTTCTGTCACACTCTGACTTCTGAGGTTACGCCTCCGTCTGGATAAAAAACACTCAGCATGTGCATAAATTTGCTCCTCCCCGGTGGGGCGGATCAAAAAGTTGTGAGCAAGTCAATAAAGTTTGAAGCCAGACTCCCATAAGGTGATTTATTACGGACGGGGCGGTGAGTTGAACTGGAGGGTCGGACGAGCCTCACGTCAAACTGTTTACCAAAAGTCGCCATTCAAGTACGAATCCATCTTTACTGTGTTATCGGATTCTTTCTCGCACAAGGTCCTATCCATGCATGCTTTTTTCATCTTTCTCTCATCCTGATGTCTGTTTATTCTCATGTTCCTCTGCTTTTTCATCACATCCAGAGCTTTTAATTACACTCGGCCACTTGCAGGCAGTGTTTGGGCAAACAAATGCGTTTGTGGCCAAAAACCCATTGGCAATGAGCTGCCATGGTTCAGACTGTGAAGTGCTGCCGACGAGCCGCTGACCCTCACCGCCAAACGCCTCTGGGGTCATCGGCGTCTCGCTGGCAAGAGTCAAGCAAAGACAAAGAGCCTCTGCAACTATTTCCAAGTGTGTGGTACATTTCTGCACTACTTTATCCAATAACTTCAAAGACAATGCAGGAACACAGCTGGAACGGCCTTGCTGGCTTGTAGGGTAAGTTACAGTGACGATGTTGGTGAACCAGAGTTTACAAGTGTTGCGTGATGCAACCAACAACTGAAAATACATTGCCATCTTCACTTGTATTCATTTCAGGATTTTCAGCAAACCGTTTTATTATCGTCTTTTGATAAGCATAAAGCGTTTTAGCCATTTTAGCAGTTTTTTTGCCAGTGCTAATCTCAGGTGCTAGTTCTCAAAAGTGTTAACAATATAATGCCACTTTTTTTTTTTTTCTTTTCAAATGCAACACTGAGCTGAACGAATGAGTCACACAAATTGTCCCAAAAAAAAAAAAAAAAAAACGCTCTTCGGGCTGTAAAACCGACTTCAAACATGTGACGCAACCCGCTTGAAAAACAAAAGTCAATGTTGAGACAACTGGAAAGCAGAACTAGTTTATGTAACTTGCCAAACAACTACCAACAACAGCAAGAGTCCATGGAGAAATGCCAACTGGTTGGAATCCATCTTGAGGTATAATTAAAGTGGAGTTAAGTTAGACTTAATGCCAAGTTTGTGTGTGAAAATCATCATAGAGCTACTGTTCTTAAGAGTCCAGAATTCAATAACTACGACTGTGCAAGAAAAAAAAAGACACTCGTATGAACAACAAACCAAGTCGGATTGCATAAATTGACTCAAGCATAAAAGTCCCAGGACAATATTTTCAAAAAGTTCCACCTTGGGAGCAGTTTTCAAAAAGCTGCATTTTCAGTGGCGCCGAGCACCACTGTTGCATAAACGGACACCTAAATGTCTAATCAAAACATCGCTACCTTCATTAGCTTTCCATAAAGTCCCTCTTATGCCAGTAGTCTTGGCAGGTTTCTTAAAATTGGTCTATTAAGAGAGGATTACTATCAAGACGTTTCAAGGTCTGTGTGATTTGACTGACGGCTCCGTCAGGATATCTCTTTTGTTCCAGCTTCTCCTCTCTCTGCCTCTGGCCTCGGTCCAAATGAAGTACAGCGGACAGCAGGAGTTCCTCATTGGAAGTGGAGGTGTTTTTAACGCAATGAGAGCACGGCAATCAAAGCAGAAGACGGTTGGATTTTAATCGTACACCTCAACAAAACGAGGAAAAATCAAGGATTTGACACACTGATCACATTCAGTCTGTCTCTGTGAGGGCCAGAAAAAATAAATAAATAAAATCATCTCCACTACCGAAGGGCCACATTTTCAACAAACATATTCACGACAAAGATTTATGAGAATTATGGCTACTAATTTGATTTAAAACAAAATGTCTGATATTTTCTACCTTGAAATAAACAGTAATATCCTTTTTGGTTAAAATGTGCATAAAATGAATATAATTCTAAACAATTTATAAAAAATTGGTTCGCAACCTGCACAGTATGTCGTTCGCAGCCACACAACAGCAATCCAACAGATTCTCTAGACTAGTTTAGAAAGAATCCAGAAAGCAGCATTCTCATTCCAACAAGTGGACTGGACCAACATACAAGGAAACACCGACTGAACAGCACTACGTATGTGTTCATGCACTATGCATTCATACTCAATGTCAACTTGAAGCACAAAGACACCAACATCTGCGTCGGTGTTGGTTGCTAATAATATTATTACAAGATTATTGCATGTTTACCTAATACCGTGTAGACCTAAATGTCATTATGGTTTGTTTTTATCAAGAAGTGGCGTCAAAACTACGATCAGCTGGAACAAATGAGGTTTTTAATTGATCAAAAAGTGATTATCAAGCAGAAAATGACCATAACAATCCACCTAATATGTGGGTCTAGTCTAATATAGAATCTCCTCAATGACCAAAAGTGCAAATAAGAAGTTTTCCAATTGCCAATAGTTAAATCATGTTGGGGAAAAGGCATCCACTTGACCTCTACCGAGCACACGTGACATTAAAAATATCTTTTAGAAAAAAAACATTCAAAGTCCAGTATTTGATCAAAGATAAGACAAAAACAAAGGCGTGTGTAAGGAAAGCATTGTAGGAAACAAGTGTTGTGGGAAAACACAGATCCTCATTATAAGGTGGGTCAAAGGTACAATACTTATCAAGGGGTAGAGACTGAAAACAAAACCTCGTCCAGTCCAACATCAAACACAGCTCGAGTAAATAAATCCGCAAAGATGAAGCGATCTTTAACAGGAAAACTGGTATTTCCAAGAAAGCACCAGATGATGCAATATAGAGGCACGGCCAATCAAATCCCAAACTGACAAGAGTCAAACACATCTAGACAACTTTTAATGTGTATTTTAGTTCGGGGCCACATACATCCACATCTCATCTCGACTGAGTCGGATCAGGAAAATGGTGCCATAATAACCTCTAAATTTAAAGAGATTTTTTTATTGTGTTGTGAGTATACCTAATGAAAATGTTTATTTTTTGGGGGGTAAACCAAATAATTACTCCCAAAAATTACCACAATCTCAACATAAAGCCAATTTTAATGAAACCTTGTGGTGAAATGTCCATCACACTGTTGCATTGTGTTTTTACCGGCCAGCTTGGAGCCTCTTGCGGGCCTCATGTTTGACCCCCCCCACCCCACTCTAATCTCATCCCTCATCGCCAAAACAACGCACAGGTTCAGCGATAATTCAGCCGCTTTGGCAAACTGCAGGTGTGAGTTGAGACTCTTCACGGGTTTTCACCCACTCGACTCGCTCGTACTAAAGTCTCCTTCCACTGGAGAGAATCAGCACAATCACGAAAAGAGGTAAAATCTCTGATTCGCCCGTGTAATCGTCGCTTCAGGGCAGAGGATTGATGTGAACGCGGCGGCGGTGGGAGTTAGCTGAAACGCATGCAAACATCACACACACACACACACACACACATACACACACAGGGGGGATGTTTTGAGTGCGAGGCGCTGGGGGCCCTGAATGAAAACATGCTGGTACAGAGATGCATCAGATGTTTGTCCACTCGCGAGAGAGAGAGAGAGAGAGACATGTTGATCCAAGATCGCGACTGTGGCTTCTTCCTGAAAAAAGGCCCTGTTAGCTTCGGCGCAGCGAGTGCTTAGCTTGGCACTTTTCCCCACCAGTTCTAACTAAAGCCTCGGCTCACTTTTATGGCTGTGCGGCAGCAATGCCTATGGCTGTTTTGGGCTCTATGCAGGCTTTGTGCAGACGACGGGGAACGAAGCGACGGCAGTTAGCTTGTACCGGCTCACGGCGATAACAGGGTTTTCGCTTTAGCTGTAACCAATTGTGCTGAAGCGCTACTGCTAATAAAATAATGTATTTTAGCTGTATTAGGATTCTGTAAAAATAATAACCTGAGAAAAAAAAAAATCATAATTTTGCTCCTTAATGAGCGAAAGTTAGCTATGCGCTATTAGCCGCTATCCGTCAACTAGTTTCCAGCTAAAATGATTCTTTTGTTCTTTTTAAATAAACTGTTGAGAAAGGGCTGATTTAGTCAAAAGGTCCTGCAAAATTTTATCGTATCGACCAAAATTCAAGTCTGCAAAATGATTTAAAAGTTCTATGTATGCTACAATTGTTCAAGAATGTATGCCTATAAAAGGTCTAACTGTGGTCACTAACCTCTGAGTAGCTGGTTAATGCTGCTCTACTTTCACTTTTTACTTTCCTTCTGCGACATATTGAACACCTAATTGACCGGTTGGTTAATGAGACAACTACCTGGTGATTGACAAACTCAAAGGACTCAAAGATTCTTAGTGTTTTAAACAAACTGATTTTTCTTCATTGTGAAGTCATTGATGTTCAAACACCGGGAAATAGATATCAGGATGAGTTGTTGTAATAAAACTACTACAAAATACACATGTTCGCAACTTCCAAACTTCGTAAGTTGACAAAACATTATTTAGTATTTACACACTTTTCTCTCTCATCTGTTTAATTTTTTTTTTTTTTTTCTATAGATTAATGGATGTGCAATTCATAATGGCTAGAATTTAACCCCTCTATCCATTGGAATTGTTGTTCTTAATCTGTTTAGGTTTATGGGGAGAGGAATAAGTGAAAAGACAGATTTTAAAAGGACAGTATGGCGATTACCAGCCCACAAGAGGCTCATAACCGGCCAAGCAATTCTTTTAGAATTTCTAAGAAAACTTTAAATTATGAACACATTTCCCAGGTTTAGCAGACAGAACGCGACACTGGGACCTGAGCTGAGATATTGATGCTGCTGCCATGAAAGACAGCTAACTCACTGAGAACTGATGCAGTCAGGGGGTTCTTGTAAAAACATGAACGCAACAGCAGGAGAAGTTTTTTCGGACATTTCACTGTATTCTACACCAGACAGTTGAACTAAAATGGGTTTTATTTTAAATTCAAAAGGTTATTATGTTATTATTTTACTGGTCCGGCCAATTCAAGATGAAACCGAGCCGTTGGTGACCCCTGAACTAAAATCTTGCCTCTCCTCTGTGAAATTAGAAAAATGTCAATTTAACCAATAATCACGAGAGGATGAAAGTTACTCTCTAAAAATTATAATGGCAAAACTCAGATTCAGAAGAACTGAAAACAAACGAGATAGTATCATGACTCATGCAGATAAATGACATTAGTTCAAACTTAAACAGGTCCTTAACTCATAGATTCTTTTATTTCTTTTTTTCTTTTGTTACCAGCATTACGCAAAGCTAGGCCATGCAAATAACTTTAGTCTACTGCAATATATACATATAGTTTTAAGTGCGCTACTGATGTCAGCAGCAGGACTGCAGACAATGTTGACTATATATATATATATATATATATATATCTCGTTATCAACATACAAACTACATTTTGTATGTTGCAAAAGACTGAATTAATAAATGTTGCTTCCATGAAATGTGCTTCATGGTCTAACTAGTAACAGATTTGATGGTGAGATGGTGTAAATGAAGGGCAAGAGAAAGAGCACATTAACTTTACAAATTAATCGACTTAAGTGTATTTATTTTTTATTCTAAGTTTGAGTTAGTTTTTAGAGTTAATCTATTGTTTAATTTTTTCAATATACTTTTTATTTATTTTATCATTTTAGAGTTTTAGTTATATAGGTTATTAGTTTAATGAATTATTTAGATTTTTTATTGAAGTGTATTTATTTTATTATGATTTATTAATTTTTCGTAATATCCAACAACATTATGGCTCGTTCACTTGATCCTGTGCAGCCTCAGCCGGCCCGTTTGTTTGGGAGCTCCGACTGCACAGTGAATATCCCTGTTTGCGGATAAGGAACTAGAAAGCAAATGTGGGTCACGGTTCAACCTCCGAGGCTTTGAACCGCTGACGCTGGCGAGCAGCTCGCCGATGAGCGGCGTTAGAACGTACGAGCTCTCCGCTGGCGGCGAGATTCTAAGAAAACAGGATCGACAGAGAGGAGGAGGAGGAGGTGTGGAAAATCCCCCCCCGGATCCCGTCAGACAGAGGCTCCTCTACTTGTTCTGGATCTGGACACTCAAACGCCCTGTTCTCACACATTCCTCCATGATCCTGTTGAATCAGCACCTTCAACCGGCCGTTACCCACAACAGCGACCTCCAGCAGGCGACGACTCGTCACCTCCATCCATCACGGTTACAAATAGCCTTAATCTTTCTTCTTTTCGGAACGCCGCTGCCCTGGAGGTCATCGCTTTTTGACTCAAGGCTTTCCTTGTAAACTTGTAAAGTGATGCATCAAGAAGAGGAATCTTTCCTCGCGTCCTGATAGAAATCATGCAGAACCGCGCCACAAGAAGACATCTCAAGAAGGAAGACCTTACAACACTTTTTTTTTTTGAGGAACTGACACCATAATCTGAGGCCCGCCGTCGACACTGCAGCACATTTTGTACCGGCACGGCACAACCGTGGATGTTTACGGCGCCGCTCTTGCACCTGCGTGTTAAACCTGTCAACCCCTCAATTCCCGCAAACCGGCTGACCCCGGCGTCCCGTCCCCCCCCCTCCCCCACAACAGGATATTGCTCAGTGGCACAACAGGCTGCGCGGAGACATGTGGAGGCAGGCCGGCGGACAAAGATCGAGAAGAATCAAAAAAACAAGTGGCAGGAGGAGGCAGAGGAGGAGTGATACCATCTCCTTCTCGCGCACACAGAGAGGGATTGTGCTCGCTTTGGCCCGCCTCATATACAAACACCATATTAACATAACTCCTCTGTTCTGCGGCGCTACAGGAGAGTCGCATCCCGCCGGGAGAGAACCTGATACGGCGACGAATCGGATTGTAAAGAAACAAACTGTGTTCCAACAAAAAAAAAAAAAAGTATTGGGGCCACATAGATGAAATAATCTCTGAATAAAACTTGAATGGAGGGAGGTTAGGTTTCTTTTACTAGTCGGGTGATGTGGATGTGCAGCGACACAAAGGGCCGCCGAGCTGACAGGGATTCTGTGCCGCATCACAAGAATGATAATAACAGAGTGGTGGGGTGGGGTGGGGGGGGGGGGGTTCTGGGGAGCTCAGGTGGCGCTCTGTGTTTCAGAAAGGAGCTTCTGCCCGCTTCAAAGTGACACGACCAGCCGAGGCTTTATCAGCCGTCTCGGCTGTGTTGCTTTAATAACAAGGTCCAGCGCGTACGTGTCTGCAGCGTGGACCTGAAGTCCTGACGCAAGAGCGAACCCCCCCCCCCCAAAGCCCCAGCATTGAAGTCCAAAGTGTGAGTTGTGACGAGAGGGAGCATTTCTTTCTAGAAACCGTGACCTTCGCCGGCATTTTGTCCCGACAACAGCAGCAGCACACATCTGCAGGCCTTCAGTCTGCACAGGCAAACCTATGACTGCCTGAGTTACTAGAACGTAGGGGAGCGGCGAATCCGACGGCAGTATCGGGTCCGATGCTGCACAGAGCACTCGCACTTGTGCTCCACCGGTTTGGAGATACTCAAATATTAATCAGAATGACAAAAGGAAGACAGACCGGAAATTAGGTTCTGGCAAAATATAAAGAGAAAAGGTCAAAGACAGTTCGTACGACACCAGCAACTTAATCACCAGTGAGATCTGGAGCAGCAGGGTTCGACGTCGCCGATTACTTCAACTGCTCCGTGGGTCCAGGAGGGTTTTACTCCATGCCGTGCTACATGCTAAGAAGTTCCAAGGCTCACACACCAGTGATGCTACATGCTAAACATGTGGACTGTGAGGATGTTGGAGGTGTGCAGAGCGTCGACACAGAGGTGGTTTGTGGCAACGCAAAGCCTGCAAATGTCACTTGCATATGGAGTATAAATTAGATTAGAAGTACTCGTATCGGTACTCGGTCAGCAAGTAGCTAAAAGTTAGTACTATAGTGGTATCAGTGCATCACTATTAAACAGATGTACTCTTCCTTTAATTTCATCTGGAACTGCTTGGTCATCATATTAAAAACAAAAAAAAACCAACTATTGCACAAAAGCCAAACCCAAGAGATGATATGATTTCAGAAGCTGCTGCTATGTGTCTGAGAAATCCAGCCGGGGTTTTTTTTAAAGAAGGTTCTTTGTTCTCAGAGTGGCTCTGTGAGCGCAGAGATTCTTTCAGAAGCTTTTAAAACTCTAGTACATCAAGTCCCATCCCTGTCACGGCTTCTGAGCCGGTGTTTGATTGGAACCCCGCCGCACTGCGGCCGTAAAGACTTACTGTTGTTGGACTTGAGATCTCGGTGGATGACGGGGACGATGGCCTCGTTGTGCAGGTACAACATCCCCCTGGCGATCTGCACGGCCCAGTTGACCAGGACGTGCGGCGGGATGCGGCGGCCCGCCAGCGCCCGGCTCAGCGGGCCCCCCGAGGCGTACTCCATGATGAGGCACAGGTTGGGCTCCTGCAGGCAGACGCCCTGCAGGGTGATGATGTTGGGGTGGGTGAGCATGGCGAACAGACGCGCCTCCTGCCTCACGTTCTGCGCCGTCACGCTGATGTCCTCGTCTGGGTCCTGCCGGGCGGCCTTCACCGCCACCAGCTCGCCCCTCCACGTACCGCGATACACCTTCCCGAAGCCGCCGACCCCGATGACCTCCTCCAGGCTCAGCTCCCGGAAATCCACCTCCTCGGGCTCGAAGTCGCCCACCACGGCCGGGCTGAGCTCTCCCACCACGCTGCTGCCGGGGAGCTTCCCGTACCCGCTGGGCTTGAAGGACCCGTAGTTGGACGGGAATATGCCCACCTTGTTATTGACCTTGCCCGCCCACCAGCCCTCGTCCCCCGAGATCTCGGAGTCCAGAGAGAGGACCTCCACCAGGTCGCCTTTGCGCAAGGTGAGCTCATCCTTACAGGACGCCTCGTAGTCGAACAAGGCCGTCCACACGGGGTTGGTGAAGTTCCCTTTCTGCGATTGGTCCAAGTTTTTCCAGTTGGACAGCGGGCTGCGACTGAATATGTTCTTCAGCGGCTCCATGGAGCCTCACGCAGCTGTTCGGACTGGATCAGATCGTGAACCCCAGGGGTTTGAAAATAAAGTACAAAGGAGTACTTTATTGCGCCTCGCTCCCTTTCCTGTCTTTCTTGTTGGCTCATCAGGCACCAGTGAAATGTGTTCAAACTCTGGACCATCAAGCACAGGGGATTCAAAGGCAGTTAAAGCGTCTTTCATTCGCGTTGACATTAAAAACCAAAGCCCTTGTTTGAAGGATCTCCTTTTATTTGATTACCGCTGAGCGATTCCCCTCTCTGCTCGAGTGATGTGGTGTGTGTGGTTTCCCAACACATGGTTTGAGCACAATATCATTTCACCAGCCTGTATTTGTTTTTAAGAGACTCTCCAATCACCTCATTATGGCTGAACGAGCTCCTCTCGTCTCCCGTTCAAACCTGCCACCTGTTGAAAACTTGCAGGAGAAACTTATGCTGCTCACAAATCCTGCGTTTCAGGAGTTTTATGTATTTTTAGCCAGTCGGTGCAGCGGTCAGCGCGAGCAGGAAGCGCTGAGAAGTGGAGAAGAATAGCAGGAAAAGGAGCACTCAGTCCAGTGTTTCACGACCGCCTGGCAACGACTTAAACCCGCAACTCCGACACCCGCGTCTGACCGCAACTCCGCGGCGCTGTCGCAGGAAATCCCGCATCCCACTGCGCCCCGGCGCGCATGCTGGCTGGCTGGCTGGTAGAGGAGGGTGGGGGGTGTGTGTGAGGAGTCTCCCCCCAACACTTTTCCCAAAGTAACAGAAACAACTTGGAACAGGAAGAGGAGGACACAAACAAAAAAAAAACACGACCCGATCCCCGTTCGGTTCCTCTTCACAGCGCGGTCCGGTGCGGTTCGGTTCCTGCTCCGGTCTCCAGAGTCTCCATCACCGGCTCCAAGCCACGCGCTTCTGATTCCCGGTCCGCCTCGCTCGTCGGGTCCCTCGAAACCACTTGTACGTGTGAGCCGAGCTCGCAGTCCGGGGGAGGGTGGGGTTTCAAACTTTTCTCCTCCGCACACAGGAAGAGAGTCAGATGACCGAGCGCGTCAAGTCACAGTCGAACAGCCGCTTCCGGATCCGGCCGCGACAAGCAAATAAAACCTCCATCCGCGGACAGAAACCGTGTCAAGGAGGACGAGTTTGTGGGGGGAAAAAAAAAAGCTTAAATTTTACGTTAGAATTCCTATTTAGGAGCACAATTCTCTCAAAAAGTTCTTTATTTCAGGGTTATTTATGTCTGTGGTTGACTTGCAGTGAGGTTGTATCGGATTAACTGGTTTCCTCGTTATCAAGTGGCCGACTTCCTTTAGCGCTAATTGTCGCTTCAAGTAATAGCAGGTGTTGAAAAACATGATCGGTCGCTGTCCTGGCGAACTCCATTCAACCGCATTTACATAGGAGTGTTAAAGTGTCGTAGCATTTGTGAGTCTTATTTTAACATCTGATGTTAAAATAAAGAGCGCCAAAGGAAGTTGGTCACCAGTTAACAGGGAAACCAGTTAATCCAAAACACCTGTTCGAGACGACAAGCAGGATCTTGGGAACCTCTCTTTGAAAGGTACAAATTAGTGTCATTAAATAGTTTGTCTTTTAGTTCAACACGCATATCTACAGAAGAGTGTAAGGGCAATCGACGTGTTGAAAAATGACAGGGGTAGATTATTTTTGTCATCATGCACTTTGAGAAAGAAATTTGAAATCCAGTGTCGGGTTTTTTTTCCAACAGTATTTTGACTTATTCCTCGAAGTGAATCTCCCAATCTATCATTTGTTTTTTACTCATGAGCGGCCCTAATACTCTTACATATCCCGGGAACTAAAAAGGTTAAATAAAAAAAAGAAAAAAGACTTTCATTTAAAGAAATTCTAATAACAATGTAAAGGTTTATACAGTAACATTATCGATGTGATCCTGAAGTTTAGGACTTCACGATTTCCCTCTACACACAAACCAAAGCAGTTTTTAATATGTATTATATATATATATATATATATATATATATATATATATATATATATATATATATATATATATATATATATATATAATTATCAAGGCCCAGATTGGAACGTGGCCCAATCCAGAATCCAACAGGTCCAGAATGGAATTTCAATCATATATAACTAATTCATGTCTGAAAACTGATACAAAGAACTAAGACTTATTTAATCCTTCTACTTCCCCAATAATCTGTAATCACTTCATAATTGCCAAAGCTATTACTTACTTTTAATAACTTAATTGCTTAGCACTTGTTTGTCTCGTCATTTTATTCATTTGCAGATTCTTTTCCATTATTTACTTTACTTTATTCGTAAGTCTTCTAGATGGCCCCCGGAATTCAGCTGGTGGTAAAAACCTAAGTGCGACCTGCCTGAGGAGCGCCGGTCCAGATCTGACGGTCGTCACAAAACACAGAGAGGGAAAACTCAGGGAATTCCTTAGTTCCACAGTTTCTCATATTTTGAGCAAGCGGAGTGTTTTAAAGCTTCATGCCACGAGGGGAGGGGTCTGAGGGCTTTTGGCTCCCGTGTGGAAACTGTGCTTCCTTCTGTTGGCCCTTTGATGCCCCCCACCTCTCCTTCCCTTGCTGCCCGTTTGTTTGAACACCAGCCTCCCAAAGTCAACCACCTCGACACGCTGAAACCACACCCTCCTCGCAGTCCGCTGAGTCAACGCTTGTGCAGGAAGGATGCAGTTGTTTTTGCGCCTCTGCCGCTCGCTGTTGCAAAGGGGAGGGAGGCGGGACGCGACAACGTGGGACTGTTTGAACAAATAAAGAAGGCTGGAGGAAGAGGAAAAGGGGCTGGACACACACACACACACACACACACACACACACACACACACACACACACACACACACACACACACACACACACACACACACAGTGTGCAGGCCACTGTCCACCTCCAAACCTCCACCAGTTAGAAAATTAATGAGAGGAGATCCAATGTAAACGTGTTAGAAATGCACTTTTTGTAGTTCATTTTTGGAAATTTGTCGTTTTGTCACCACGGCAGACGCCACTAACCTGCGCCACCGTGGGATTATTGTTACGTCACCCAGTGGAAGTGCGGTCCGAATATAACAGCAACGTGATCGTCCTTTAGGAAGCCTCCTAACACCTTTCCTTAACCCTGTGATGTCATCCAGGGGGTTTAGGTAAAGTGGTTTAAACGGAGATAGGAGGGACAATTCGGAAGCACCCTCAGTTTTCAATCATCAGATTAGATCAAACCTCAATTTCAACCAAGTAAAGTGTGATGAATAGATTCCACTACAGAAGGATTGCCTGGCAATATTAAAAACATCAAGGTTTTGATTCTTGTGCCAGTTATGTCAAAGAAAATCTCCAATCCAGACGATCCAGGAAAACAAAACACTTCAATCCTGAAACCAGCTCCCATAATATAAACACATTCAAATCAGTTTTTGTTGAAAGTTCTAGTGTGGTTTTTCCCAGCATGCCTCACTTCCTGTGAGTTTGACAGGAAGTCATGAAGAATAGAAAAAGTGGAATTTGATCACATTCTTCAAACGGAATGTGGCGCAAATGTAAAAGTTAATCAAATGATCGGAGATAAAAACACAAGAAAAAAGGAGCTTTTTAATAGTTTTCTTTAAATTGAAATATGAACTTTATTTCACCCATACAAAATAAAAAGAATGTTAAAAGTTTACAATACAGTGTCAACCGTCTGTTCACAACCATCTCGGGAGCTTCGTTTGCTTCTGATAAACACATTTAAAAGTATTTAAAAAGAGGAAGAAGAAAAGAAAGAGGAGGAGCAGAGAGGAAGAAGTGGAGTAAATTATTGAAGAAACTTGGGGGAGACGACTTTTAAAAACAAAAGTGGTGGTCCGAGAGTCGCAGTAAATGATGTGGCTGGGTGATTCGCGGGGAAATTCAAACGGTCGTATAAAACAAAAAAAACAAGCTCCAAACTGGCAAGACGAGGACAAACACTGGAGGTTGGTAACCTGCTGATGCAGCTCGAGATAAAAACAAGACTTAAAAATAGAAACCGATTGAGGGGAGGAAGCAGGTCAATGGAGAGTTGAGAGAAAGAAAAAGAAAAAAAAAAAAACCTACTTCCTTGGTGATGTTGCAGCCTGACGTCGGATCGGATCGACGGGCAGAGCTCGCCTCGCCTCCCGTCCAAATACTGCGCTGACTCAGCATGAGAGAGGCTGAAAACCTGAGAGTCTGAGTGACGACTGATATGTTTACCTTTAAATGCCCACCAGGGGGTCTTGGGAGAGGGGGGGGAGAGGGGGGGGGGGGGTAAATCCAAAGAAGAAACAGCTAAGAGGCGACATAAAGCCGACCCGTCGACAGAATCGAATGGTTAAAAAACATCTGCGTTGTTTCCTACGATTAAATAAAAACCTTCTTTTTCTTCTTTTTTTGTAGCTGATGTTTAAAAAAAAAAAAAAAGAAAAGAAAATTAAAACACAGAATGTACAACACGTGTTCCTTGAGGGGCTTTCCTGGTCGACAGTCTCTCCCCCTCCTCGAATGGAGGGCGAGTGTGTGTGTGTGTGTGTGTGTGTGTGTGTGTGTGTGTGTGGGACAGCTAAGAGTCATAGTCTTCGTCGTCGTCGTGTTTGTGTGGAGCTGGGGGCGGCGGCGGCGGCACGGCGCTCATCATGGAGGGGTGCGGCGGGGCGAAGGCGGCGGCGCCCAGTGGCTGTGCTGGAACCATGTTCCCCATGGGGAGGTACTGGGGGGGCGCGCTGGAGCTGGAGGAAACACACGGCCGTTAAACCTGGAGCAAACATGCTGATGGTGTTCTGTGTTTTTATATTTATCACTTTTAACACAACTCTTCACACATTGGCTGAGCGTGCGCCCTGGTTGGCAGGGTTTACCGCTTGTTATACAGGCAGTGCGCTCATTTGCCCACCAGGTGTCAGTAGGGAGACATGTTGAGGAAAAGTGCAGTGTGTTGTCCTGTCTACATGTATGAGATTACAGATTTATACATAAAGTAATTAAATGAACACATTTACAGTCCAGTTCCATTGAACACAGAACAGAAGGATTTTGAGTCCGAGCCGTCACTCCGCTCATTTCCCAGAAGCCAATGGGATCATGATTCCTAATCCCACAGACTCCCAGTCGAGCCAAGACATCCTGAGATCGCCGCTTACATAATCTGACTGCCCCTAAATACTAAAACAGCTCCGTCTTGCAAATATTTAATGAGGTTTAATTGGTGTTTTTTAAAACTGTGGGTATCTGAAGCGTCTTTCTCAGCAGGGATCACAGTTTGACTGACTTCCTGTCTGGGAACAACTTCAGTTCAGTGCATTATGGGGTTTGGCGTTTACTCCATTCTGTATGTTCGGTGTCTGTGGGAGCAGACGGGCCGTAGAAGCAGAGCGCCATCTACTGACTTACGGCTTGATGGACAAGCCGTAAGCCCTACAGTCTGAGGAGGTACTTCACATACTTACCATGTACAGTTAATACATTGACTTAGTGGTGTTTTTTTTTTACAGTATACACTCATACAATCACTGTTGCTGTCAGCCAGTAGGAGGTTTTTATAAACCGGGGTTTTGCATCATCGCAGGTTGAAAACTAGAATTGATGTCAAAGAAAAAAAAATAACTTTTCTGAATGAGCGGTGTAAAACTCATTTTAGTTCAGTGGCCCCCCACAGATCATCATACTTTATAAATAAAGACAACTCACAAAGTTTCTCTTAGTTTTACTACAAATAAAAAGTGCCGGCTGAAAATATTTATAGTTACTTATTTTTTGCAAAACCTGATTAAAGAAATTTACAATAAAATAAATAAATCACATCTGGATTTCAACTGTACGTTTTGACAAATCCAGTCTCACTGTGTGGCTTTCATGCAAAACGTGTTATGGGCGCGTGGTAATCCTGGTCAATTTATTTGACACAAGTTCATCTTGTGTGTTTAAAACCCCCTGATACTGAATCAAGAGCAGACCTGGAACTGCTCCGCTGTAATGTTTTGGCACATCAGAGATCAGAACAGGAAGTCCTCAGAGGCATTTAGGGAAAAAAGGACCCTAAATATATTGTATTATGATATTTGGGCCACATTTACACGACGTTTCAAGTGAAACCGTTTCTGTTTCAGAAATGTTTTGCGTTTACACAGCAGTGTTTTTAAAATGATGTCAGTTAACACAGAAATGCAGATATGTTGAAAGTGATGTAGTTAACATGTCAGGCCACAAGTTGGGGCTGTTTCTATTAGAATCCCATACACAGAGAACAATGCGCTATACACATTAACAAAGGTGAGTAAGCGGGCGTTCGTATGGACAGACGACAAGATTGGATTGTTGTTACAGTGACTGTCAACTATAAACTACCAAGTCCAGGACAATCTGGAGTCATGACACTGTGGAGCTCGCCATTGTTGTTAGTGTCCATCAAGCCGTGCATGAGCAGAAAAACTATCTATTCTGGTAATGGTACGCTTGTGCAGTAGCAGCATCTCAGATAAGTTGCGTTCTGCCCATTTCCACAGACACGGAGCATTTTCAAAAAGTTGCGTTTCCACTCGTTTCCATGGAGACATGGAGGTTTTTCTCAAAGTCGCTTCCCTCCCCCCATTTTGACAAAGAATTTTCAAAAAGTTGCATTTTCTCAGTTTTCTCATTGAAGGGGCATTTTTGAAAAGTTGCATAATCCTCGTTTCAAAAAGTTCCAGCTTGGAAGCAGTTTTCAAATTGTTGCGTTTCCAAGGAAAGTTTTCGATTTTCACTTGAAAACGTCATTGAGAAGAGGCCTTAGTGACGGAGTTAAAAGATGGTGAAGGGCATTTCAAACCTGCGGCAACAGTGGATCCAAATGGAGTGAAATTATTATTCCGCTTTAATCCCACTGACGTATTTCATAATAAAACGACAGCTTTCAACAAATTAATCCTTTTTAATAATAAAATGAGCTGATAAAGGTATGAATAGAATCCCGATGACTCTCCTTTCTGCTCGTGACCGCGCCGCGTGTTGAGAATTGAATGTGTTTCAGCAGCCGAAGGCCTCAGGAGGCTTCGGAATGACTCATCCATCATGAGGCGCTGACATTATGAGCTGCTTAAGTCTCACTGTATCACTTTTAAAGGAGCACATTCCTGTTCGCTCACTCTCGCCCATGAAAAGTGGATCGATATAAAAGCGCAGCTCCTCTGAGGATTTGATTTTGAATATTGACTTTATTCTGAACAGAGAAAAACGACTATTGAGAGACACAAGAGACTCGTTCAGCGAGGGAAAGATGCAAAGTGAGCGGGAGTGATTTTTGTGTTTCAACTACGATCATATCAGCGCTTTTAAGATTTAATCTGAAACTCAACAGGAACTCGTCGTCTTGAATTGAAGTTAAAGGACTTAGAACTGAACTGGAGTCATGCTGGTTGGTGATCAGATCGTATTGTGGTGATGGATTGAAAGAAGAGTGATCGTTTTTTTAAGGTCTGTCAATCGGTTAGAGAGTTGAAGAGTTGGTTGGTCGGTCGATTGGAGGGTTAGTTGTTCGGTCGGTAGGAGGGTTAGTTGTTCGGTCGGTAGGAGGGTTAGTTGTTCGGTCGGTTGGAGGGTTGGTTGTTCGGTCGGTTGTTCGGTCAGTAGGAGGGTTAGTTGTTCAGACGATTGGAGGGTTGGTTGTTCGGTCGATTGGAGGGTCGGTTGTTCAGTCGATTGGAGGGTCGGTTGGTCAGTCGTTTACACAGAAGGATGGATAGATGGAGAGATGGTGCACGTAGCTGTGTTAAATTACTGTTGGCTTCTTAAAGTCTGTGACGACAAGTTAAAACTAGATACTCATTACTAAAAAAGGATCATATGTCTTTATATTTTGGATGGATTTGTTGTTTTTCTTCTGTGACACTTTTCATTCCTGCGACTGACATTTTTTCCCTGAAGTCATGAAGAAAATCTTCTTTTCCGAGAAAGATGCTGCTGCACAGAGCGGTTGTTCCATACCTGTGGAACCTGGACGCGGCCTGCAGGTTTGTGCTGGACTGGGAGTGGTCCTCCTCGTCATCGTCTGTCACGCTGTCTTCAGAGTCGCCCTGTTTCAGCCACAAGAAACAGGACCGTGAACTCTCTCGGCCAACAGAGCCAGCGTGTGTGGACTCAACATTCAGTTCTTAAATTTGAGATGTTTAACCATTGAAAAGTAGCTCGCTGGTTAATAACAAACTCTCTGCTGTCGCCGGCTCAGAAGAGTCATTTCGGCTTCGTATAGATGATGAATATCACCACGAGGCCAAGCAAACTGGGTGAAGAGTGTTTTAAAAACCAAGTTTCAACCACTTCCCCGGCTACTAACGAAGCCACAACATAAATATCCGGCTATCAGCGTGAAACAAAAGTGGCATCATTAGACTGTTTATTGAGGTCATAATCCAGGGCTCTCAAACATACAGATTACATTACGTAGAGAGTGTAAGAACAAGTTCTTATCCAATAAAAGTTCCTCAAGTTTTATGACGGGCACAAAACCACTGAAAGCCAGCTACCTTTCCACGTATTAACATGCATTTGTGCCACAATGCGAGGGAGTCACCATCTTCCCACGACATCGGGGTGAAGCTTTAAAAAGGAGGGGGCAGATTTTAGCTCTTTAAATCCAGCGGGACACAAACACCAGACGTGAAGGGACACTATGGAGCATTAGCAATTTTAGTTCTAGTGTCTGTTTTTGATTCATTTGGGCTTTTTCACCCTCTTTTATAGCTGGTTTATCCTTATTGGTCGATTTAGCCATTTATAACATTAAATCTGATTAGCTGTTTGTTTTATTATAAGTTTTAATTTCTCATTAGCATGTTCAGCTGTATGAGCCATTTCATTCCCTTTTTCTCAACCATTTTAACTTTAATTGGCCAAATTAACTGTTTGAGCCATTTTAGCATTTAACCTATTTAGTCATTTAAATTTATTAATTTTTAGCCATTTTATTTTCAATCAGCCAGTTTAACTGTTCTGTCCATTATAACAGTATTTTTAGATAAATAAAAAAAACCAACATGTTTAGCTGTTTAAGTTTGAGAATTAACCTGGCTGGTTGTTTTATTCATTCAAGCTTTTTTAATCCTCATTAACGAGTTTAGCCATTTTACCTCGTGGTCAGATTAGCCGTTTGTTCCCTTTTATCCTTTTCTTATCCAATTGAACAGTTTGAGCTATTTTAACATTTAGCCATTTCATTCATTTTAGCTGCTTCAACACTTTCACTTTGATCCTCCATAGCACATTTATTTGTTTAAACAAATGAGCTTTTCTTTTGAAGATCCTCACGAGCCAGTCCAGCTATTTTTTTACAAGTTTGGCTGTTGAAGCTAATTTATTCTACTTTTGTTTTTAACCTTTTTAGCTTTTTAACCCTTTCATGTAATTATTTTAGCTGCTTTATCCTTAATTAGCCAGTTTAGCTTTTCTAACCATCACAATATTTAGCTGTTTTATTTCAACTGATTTGGCCTCATTCGCCCATTTAGCCGTTTTAGTTTTGTTAAGTGTCAGCCAGTTGGCACTTCACGTTCACACTTGGGTGATATGTCAGGATCGGATGTATATTGTAGTTAAACTGTCGAGCTTTTTCTCTTGTCATTTTAAGAAAGTCTCCCGACACTAAACCACGAAGAGCTCCTACAGGAGGGAAGAACGTTGTGTGTGACGTGTGTGAAAAGACCCCGGAGCTCCTGAAGCCTCACCTCGATCTCCGACTCGGTTCCAGACAGCTTCTTGTCCTTGCCTTTGGTGCTCGCTCCTCCGTTCTTGCGCCCCGTCCCGGGTTTCCGACCCCTGAGGACACAAAGAAGTCGGTGATGTGAAGTTTGTGAACTCATTGCAAGCCCCCAGTCACCCTGACAGACAACATCACCAACATGAGCTCTATGAGCAGCTTCCACTTCACTGAATTGAAGATTTTAAATCTTCAGAAGGCCTGAAAACACTGAGCAGAGAAGCTAAACGTTAAACCAACTTATAATCCAATACAGTAGTTGAAGATTAAAAGCTTAAGCCCCTGTTTACACGACAATGGTCAAAACACAACTTTTTGAAAACGCTCCGTCTCGGTGGAGACGGACGGACGGACGGACGGACACACACACACACACACACACACACACACACACACACACACACACACACACACACACACACACACACACACACACACACACACACACACACACACACACACACACACACACACACACACACACACACACACACACACACACACACACACACACACACACACACACACACACACACACACACTTTTGTTTGTGTGCTCGTGTATTGTTCTCTATGTGTCATTTTATTATAAAAACAAACAATAGAGTGAACTCAAGGCCTGAAATGCTAACTACATCATTTTCAGCACTTCTGTGGAACCGGACATTGTTTTGAAAATGTTACAGTGCCACTGCAAAAACTTTTCTGAAATGACAATGAACAACAATGGATTTTCACTCCAAACATGGTCGTGTAAACCAGGCATTAAATTAATACAATACAATTCAGGGTCAACTTTTAACAAACCTCTGGAGACAGTTTGCTACATTCTAACCGTTTTTTCATTCAAAGCTTTGCTTGAATCAATAATGATTGTTTTGATTTACAAGCTATAAATTGTCAGGATTCTTTCCCCCCCATCAGAAAGAATTGGGGGATTAAATGATGCTGGTAAAAGGAAACACCTTGACCCCCGACATGGGAAAATCTCTGCCACCTCAATAGATTTACGAGAATTAGAAATGAGATTGCAGGAAATACTGCGATTCAGCTTGGTCCACTTTAAGAAGCTCAATCCAAAACAAGAAGTTGACACGAAAGCCTCAGATTTCGCTGAGAAAGTAGTTTAACTGTTGTTGAAAACCTTCAAGCGTCTTGAACTAGAACTGAGATGTTTCGATTGTTCGGCGGCGGAGCTGTGTGGAGGTACCTGCGGGGGACTTTCTCTTTGCCCACGTCCGTGTGGTTCTCGTCGCCCTCGCCCTGCATGTCGGGCACGGTGGCCACCAGGTCCTTCAGGAAGTCAAACTGCTGCTCCAGCTCGATGCACTGCTTTCTGCAAACACACGGGCCAATGACGCCGTCTCCCAATGAGCCAACAGCTTTCATTTAAAAAAATTTTTAAACTACAAAATTTCTAATCTACAACACTTTTCTGCCACATGCTATCCAAATGACATTATTTCTGGCGGTTGCTCGTCGTTATTCACCCACGAGGACACGTACAGATGTGACGTCGTCATCGTTTTTGCGTTCCTAGATTGGGTGACTTGACAGGCCTTCGTTAGCAACGATTCCAAAAACAGCTCCAGGGCTCGAGCTGAGGTCTCGGGTCAAGGACATGGTCATTCAGCGGGAGAGGAAAAAAAAGGTAATTTACATCCCATTATCACCGAGTTTAGATGGTGAAATTCTGGCTCCACTTCATCTCCGAGGTGTTAGGTGGATTCAGGTCTGAACTCATCAAAACCACTTTTCTTCGAGCTCTGGAGTTCAACAAGTCTCGGTATGTGCTTCATATTATAGACTTAAAGACTTGAAGATCAGAAAATAGAAACAAAAAGATTTACAGCTCTAAAGAAAAAAGGTCAAAGGTCAGCACTCAGCTTGACTCAATTTCACTCAAGAGAACAAATCAAGCCAGAACTCTGGGTGTAATTATGGACTCGGACCCGAAATTCAACAACCACATTAAGGCATTAACAAAATCAGCTCACTCCAATCTCAATTAAAAGTATTCTGATTAAAAAATATTCAGAGAAACATGTTCATGCATTTCTTTTCAGCAGGCTGGATTATTGTAACGGTGTGTTCAAAGGTCTCAGTAAATAATCTGTTAAACAGCTGCAGCTCATCGGGAGTCCTTACCAACACAAAGAGGGTGGAGCACATTACACCTGAGCTTCAATCTCTGCACTTGCTGCCTGTGAGTCAAAGGATTGACTTCAAAATCTTCCTTCTTCTCTGTAAAGCTTTGAATGATCTCAGGCCTGAATACATCTCAGATTTAAAAGTAGAATATGAAACATTCAGAGTCCCGAGGTCCTCGGGAAAAGGTTTATTAAGTGTTTCTGAGTCAGAAGAAACAAGTTGAAGCAGATTTTACTTCCTACGCTTCTCACCTGTGGAACAAACTTTGTACTGATATTCACTGCTTTTAAAACAGGCATTTACACACTATGATTTACTAAGATGTTCGAATAAACAATACATATTACCTTCTTTATTACCATTATGCCTTTCCTAATCCCTTTATTTTAATGTATTTTATGTATTTCTTTGTAAATATTGCTACAGAAATAAATCATAGAAACTGAAAGTGTTTACCAAAATCATTAAAAACGATGAGGGAATATAACTCTACCCTTTACAGAGCTCAGATGTATGGATGAGGGATATGTCAACTTAGAGGTGATCATCAACACACCGACATGCACCTTAAAATCCGCGCGATTGAACTTTTCTTTTTAACCAGGAAGGATACAAATAATAACAGGTACTGCAGCAGCCACTTTTCCTATTTCTTCATCAGTCTGCATAATCTTCTTAATCCTTGCCTGCAATGAGAACACAAAACAATTACATTGACACAAGTAAGTTCATCCCAAAAGCCCCCAATTCTTTGTTTAAGGGTGAAAATGATGAGTTGAGCTCAATAATCGAAAAAGAAAGTGTAGCACAGCAGATGATGTGCATCAACAGATAACATTAAAAGGTTTAGCTCAGCTGAGCTAACATGCTAAAAACAACCGGCTGCACTAATGTACTGCTGCACACACAAACAGCTACACAGCTCGGTAACTCCTCCTCTTTCAGATTTGAATTTTAACCCCCACAGAGATTATCATTTTGCCGAAAAATGGGGAAAATCTACATTTAAGAAACCGACTGGAGTTAGCGTGAGTGCTAACGTGAGCTAGCCTTAAAGCCGGCTAAAGTTTAAACTCACCGGAGGGAATCTGGCGTTGTATTTCTTCTTTTTGCTCGGCATAGTGAAATGACCCTGGAAGCTAAATTAAAACAAAACGCGACGTTTCCCCGCCGGTTGCTTGTTTTATCATGTGTGTGTGGTTTCCCTCCACGGCTAACGGAGGCTAACAGAGATGCTAACGCGTTAGCACGTCGTCGTCGTCGTCACTCCGCCCGCCCGCTCCGTCTGCTTCCGCTGGGTCCTAACGCCCGCCGTTTGCTTTGCGTAGTGTCCTGCAGGCGGCGCGTGTCCCATGCTCCACTTCTGGGCTCGCGGCAGCACGCGTTCCACACATGCGCATTGGCCTACGCAACCCCGTCGACAAGGACGCTGTGTGTTGAAAAATGGCGACCTCGCGTGAAGCAGAAGAAGTAACGCTGCTGTGTTTGTTGTTTTTGGCCGAAGAGGACGAGACGGAGGAACAGAGACGATATGATGAGTGGCCGCTGACCACGACTCGAACCAGGGACAGAGAGTTCAGCACGCTGGTCCAGGACAGGAGAAGCATCGACGATATATTCTCGCAGGTCGGCTTCAAAGTTTGACGAGGTAATTCATGGCATTGCTCCTCATATCCGACACGACAAAACACACCGACCCAAGTCTGGGTTTGTTTAGTATCCCTCTCTTTCTTCCAGCCTGAAGTTGGGAAGAGCTGACCATGTGGTGAGAATGTCTTTGTTTAATAAAACAAGCTCAGATCCGTTGTTTCCATAGTCAGCCACAGTTGTGGAACATGCAGACTCCAGAGAGAATAGAGATATAAATATCTAATAATATCCAAATAAGAGCTCCTCCGACATCAGGGCCTACGCTCCTGAAAGTGATGGAGGCATTTTCCAGGACGGTGGGTTTGGCTGGAAGCTCATTGATGGAAAACTGCCGATACCACCTCCTGTGTAATCTATGTACATGTAAAATCATATTGTATGTTCCTAATCTGTTACTACTGTGTGTTTCAGAGGCAAGAGCCGACCATGACTTTAGACCTGGAGGCCATAGGTGCTGATCCACGTGCAGACCCTCCTACCTTGGGGGGGAACATTCCATCGTCAGGCTCCCTGTCCCTGTCCCTGTCCCCAACACGTTCATGTCCCTCCCCTGCTGAAAGCGTCCCCAGTCCCCGGTCATCTGTGACGTCAGCCACACCGGCGTCACCGACAAGAAAGAGGAGACGTGAGACGCCAGTCTGGGAGGCCTTTCTCAACCGACTGAAGACGCTGGACCAAAACGCAGCGAACCGGCACGGGGAGGAACATTGCTTGAACGTGATCGTGGAGATGCTTTGGAAGCTCCCTGAACCGCAGAGAATGGACCTGAAATTCGACGTTCATCGGATGGTTTTTGAGAGGACACAGGAGTACCTCGCCACTCAGACACAGAAGAGCTAATATAGTGTTTAATATCACTTTAGAGTTCATGTGTGTTTTATATTGTCTCACAGTACTATGTCCTCTGAGTATATTTAGAGTTAATAAATCCACAGAACTCAGAATTGTTGTCAAAGTTTATTCAAAAACTTTAAAAGACAAGGTAAACAAAGAAAAAGCAGAGAGAAAGTTTCATCTATTTACAGGACAAAGCATGGTAAGTTTTTACTGAAGCGGGCCTCTGCACACTGCCGTTTCTCACCATGACACACGTCCCACAGGTGTTTGGAGAAACACAGCCAGGTTCTGCCGGGCGCTGACTGCAGCTCATATTAAGGACGTTTCATTTATTTCATATTGGTCTGCGTCCTCCAGTGGAATGCAAGAAGTCTAATAGCTAACGGACAGGAAGTTAAGAAATTAGTCCGAGATTTTGAAGAGAAACCAGATTTATTATGTGTACAGGAGACGTGGTTAAAACTCCATCTGGATTGTATAATTCCAGGGTACATCTCCCTGCAGAAAGATCGGGCAGGGGATGTCCCGGGCAAACATTCAATGGGAAGTGACCACTTTTCTGTTTTAAGCCTGTTTGGAAGATCCCTAATAGTAGTTCAGGGGGGCTTATTAAAAGGTTTGATTTTTCAAGGGCAGAATGGGGTAAGTTTGGAGAAGAAATTGGAAATCGTTTAGGGGGTAATAATGGTGACGCTTCTGTTGATGAGTTTAATGATTCCTGGACTAAAGTCATTCTTAGTGCGGCTTTAAGGACAAGCCCATGTAGAGGAATCCCAAAGGATGGAGTAATTGTTCCATGGTGGAATAGTGACTGTGGCAAGGCAGCGAAAGAAAGAAAACAAGCTTTTAAGATTTAGTTATAATGTGTTTGTCTCTCTGAAGGCGCTCAAGCAGGAGCCAACTCCACTCCTGGACAAGACAGGATCAGCTCTGAATTGCTTAAACATTTTGATGCTGTAGCATTGGAGGAAATACTGGCTTTGTTTAGTTCTGTCTGGGAGGCTGGAGCATTACCTAAGGCGTGGAAACATGCTGTTCTGGTTCCTATCCTGAAACCGACAGCGTTAACAGCTGTTATGATGGACAGAATGGTGACTAATAGGTCGTTTATTTTCTTGAATCTACGGGTTTCCTTGCAAGCTATCAAAATGGGTTCAGAGTTGGTCGGAGTAATCTGGACTCCACTGCAGTAGTAGATCAAGATGCTATCATTAATAAAGAAGATGTGATCGCTGTGTTTTTGGATATTGAAAAGGCATACGATTCAATGTGGAAGGAGGGATTATTAATAAGACTTCATGATGCAGGTGTTAAGGGTAGGATGTTCTACTCCATTAAGGATTTCCTTAATAATAGATCCATTCAAGTTAAAGATGGAGGTGATCTCTCAGGAACTGCTGACATCATTAATGGAACTCCTCAAGGGGCAGTGATCAGCCCGGTCCTCTTTAACATTATGATTAATGATATTTTTTTGAACCTACCTAAATTCTTTGGGAAGTCTCTGTTTGCAGATGATGGAACGATCTGGAAGAAGGGAGAAATATTCCTCAGCAAAGATGTGAAGATGAGTCTGAATCAGTTTAATGGGTTCATGAAAACATTCAGAGACGGTTCAAAGGATCCAGTTTCTGGGAAAACTGGGATTGTAGTTTCTGTTGCTGAGGAGAATCTGCTAACCAGCATGCGCACATCAGATAATATATCCATTTGTTCTGCTGAACTTCTAGCAATTCAAAGAGCTTTAGACTGGGCGGAGCATAATAAACCAAAGAACAGTGTCATATGCTGGGATTCTGCTGCTGCTTTGGTGGCGTCAGATGAAGGTGCTTCCAGAGCTCGACCTGATCTAATAGTTGTGATCCTGCACCGCCTTTCAAGAATGGAAAGGTCACATTCTCATGTTTGTTTTATGTGGGTGCCGGGCCACTCGGGAATTGAGGGAAATGAAACTGCTGATAGACTAGCGAAAGAATCCTTGAATAAAGAAACAAGAGGATTTAATGTACTAATTTGAAAAGGGGAATGGATTAAAGTCTGCAATGAAAAGCTGGAGACAATATGGCAACAGGAGTGGGATCAGGTTTGCATTTATATTCAGTGAAAGGTAAGAGGCGGAGGAGTACGCTGGGGTGGAGAGATGAGGTTATTTAAACCAGGGTGACACTGGAGCACTGCTGTCTGACTAGTAGTTTAAAGGTGATTGCAAAACATCTGAATGGTTTGTGTGAGTGTGGGGAATCAGAGACGGTGGCTCATGTGTTATTTCGCTGTAAGCTATACTCTTGTCACAGGTAGAAGCTGTTTGAAGATTTGTCTGATCTGGGTCTGGAGGTGTTTTCCTTGAAAACGGTTTTCGAGTTAGGGGGGGAAATCTGACTCTTGGGAAGGCAGTGTTAAAATTCCTCCACTCCTCTGGGTTGTATGAGAGGATTTGAGCTGGTGGAGTAATATTTTGTGTGGACGGTGGAGGGCAGCATTATACCGTACGGTGTACACCCTTCCAGAAAGGCAGAAGAAGAAGAAGCAGCAGCGGAAGAAGCAGAAGCCGAAGAAGAAGAAGGAGGACCCGGCCGGAGCTCTGCTGCGCATGCGCGGGACGTCAACAGGGAAACAAAGTTCGACGACAGGTACGGTAAACTGTAAACCCTGCGCACGATTATCGTTACTAACAAACATATTTACAATCTATAACGTTGGATATGTTTAGCATTCGCTCTTCGCAGCGCCGTTAGATCGCCTCTTTCTCCACATATGTACTCTTGTAGAGAAGCTAGCTCGCCGGCTAATAGCAACACAGCTGAGGCAGAGGTTTTCCTTATCAGCCGGAAGTGTGGCACAAACTTGTGCGAATTGCAAATGGGGAGACGTTTATGTAGTTGTGTGATGCTGAGCTAAGAGGCTAAGAGGCTGGCTCACACATCTACGTGTTTCTTTCTGCCAACAGACTCCATCAGCTTCTTCATGGAGGAGGAAGAAGCCCCCACAGATGGCGAGGTGGAGACCCCGTCTGCAGAGACCTACGCAGCCGAGTCCATGGCCGCAGACATGGACCCTTGGATCGTGTTCGACTCCAGGAAAACCCCGAGATCCGAGTTCGAGGGCTGGCTGGAGACCAACAGGCCCTCGCAGGTGTGCAGGTTCGGGGACGAGGAAGGCAGGGCCAGCCCCGTGGGGTGGATCGCCGTGCTGGGCCCGACCCACAGCGGGTGCAGCGGGGACGTGTCCGGCCTCCAGGAGAGCTGGGAGAAACTTTTGTCCGGCTCCAGGCCCGTCAACTTCCAGACAGTCAAGGAGCTGGCCCTGAACCACGGCGTACTCTCCGGCAAGTGGCTCATGCACTTGGACTCGGGCTTCAAGCTGGACCACGCGTGGGAGTGCGTGGCCAGGGCCACCCTGGAAGGCAAGATCTACTCCGTTAAGGTCAGCCCGTTCAATCCCAAGAGCGAAAGCCGGCAGGTCATTTGTGCCTACAATCAGAACTTCACGGACGAGAGCGAGATCATGAGGCTGGATTCGGTCATCCGTGCCACGGGGGTCAAGTGCCCACTGTCCTACAAGCCGGACGTGTACTCGTACCTGGGGATCTACAGGAACAACCGCTGGAAGATGTGTCCCACCATATACGAGAGCAAATTCGACCTGGAGTGCGTCCCCAGACGCTCGCACATTGTCAACAAAGTCACCAACCTGGAGGTGACATAAGTGTGTGTATGTGTGTGTGTGTGTGTGTGTGTGTGTGCGTGCGTGTCCCAGCTGCTGGGCTGTGCGGTACTGACATTACTGTGTTCAATTTTCACCTCCAGCTCTTCCTTTTCTCGTTAAAACAATCATGATTTCATCTGATTTTTAACTGGCCTGTTTTTGTTATTGCCAAGTAAGAAGAGCTTCTGTTAAAAAAAAATTTTTTTGTTCCTACGCACAGTTTTAGGCCGTTTCTTTTCTACACAATCCTCCTTTCAGTTCTGTGCTGAACCACAATTACAGACTTGCCAAATAAAGTCGAGCTTTGAAGTCCAGATGTTCAATGTGGTGCTTTTTTATTGTGTCTTGGATGATGACAGTCATTCATTGCAACAAAACGAGAAGCATAATTACATTGATAAGGCTGTGCAAAAATATCCACGCTTAGGCACATATCGATATTTTTTTTAAATGTTTATTTTTAGGTTGGTGGGCTGTTGCCAGGACGTGACTTACGTTAGTTCTTTGAGTGTGGAAACTATCTCATGTTAATTTTGGATAGATACATTTCATATTTTTGTTTTGCAGTTTTTCGATAAACTGGAACATCAGAATGAATCAAGTCTTTTACCAACATGAGATCGTCCCTGATGATACTCGGCCCCATCCAAAAATATATTTTTGTACAGAGTGAGAAACGGTCGTAGCCGTTGTTGAAATAACTATTACAAGTGATGTAAGCTGCAGTTAATGATGCTTATTTACATTTAGACCTTCATTTGAGCAACTTGCAAACGTCCAGATACCAATCTCTAGAGAAGAACCCCTCCCTCAAAAAGACAAACATCTTATTACACGTTTAAAAGGTACAGTATGTAATATTTCTACAAAACCCAAAAGTAACATACATACAAACCGAAATTACTCTTGCAATACCATTTCCAGACACTAGGGGGTACAGTGAGTCGGTAACTCACTGCTGCTACCTAGTGCAGTCTTTATAAAGAAAAATGAAGAGACACCATATACAATGTTTTTTTTTAAAGTGAATCTAGTAACCCAGCACACTTTACTTTTCCTCTTTCATGCGGCTTCGTCTTCTATTGTTCGGAGGTTTATCCTGAAGATATCGACTCATAAGAGATTGTTGTGCCATTACAGTGCACAGGATTCATCAGATAAATTATGTTGCATTGAATGCAGGTGTAGCGACGGTGATAACTTTCACGAGCCACCGTGTTTGAGAAATACATTTTGCCGCTAGAAGCTTTGGACCTGATTCCAGTACTGTAAGGGTTAATACAGTACATGATCCAAGTGTCCAACTTCTCTTTCATCTGGGTCTACAATTCTGATTAAACTTGTCTTTATAAAAACACCCTCCAAATCTAGAGTTTGACAAACAAGTCTTCAATTTACAGACACGCCGGTTGAGTTTCAGAACTGCAACACTGCTTTCTTGCACTAATTCCTAAAACAATGTGTAAGAAGTCACTTGATGAACACAACTAAAAGTGAATCTGCTGGAGTGAAAATGACAGAATAATAAGTAATGCATGTTACCACAATCTTAATAGTGTACCTTTAAAATAACAAAAAGGCCGACTAAACTTGAGCATTTCCGTGACCACAGTTACAAATGACAGGACAAAAACAACCACAAGCTGCACATGTTAATGTTTCATTGAGATTTTTTGCTTTTGTTTGCTTTTTCTGAAAAAGATACATATTGACATTTCTCGGATGATTTTGATTCGAGTGGGATCGTGTCGGATAAAGCTGTGCAAAACCAACAAAGAGACGGCCACAACAAGTCTTTCTGCTACGTTTTCTCTCCTCCGGCTCGTCCTGGCTCGTTTGTAATCGCAACAAAAAGGAGTCCTGACGGCTGGAGGGGCCACTGGCCAGTGGTTTTGTAAAAGTGTCTTATTGGAGAGGGAAGAAATGAAAGAGTCACACAGATCTAAGTCTGGTGTCCCGACACGAACCCGGCGTGGCTTCCACTGGTGAAGATGGAGATGAGGCGGTCCTCGTCGGCCGACATCAGCTCGTCGAAGTCGTCCAGCACGGGCTGCCGGTGGCTGCTGTTGCTCGCCATCTCCATCATGCCCTGGTTCTGCAGCAGGTGGACGATGCTGTTGGGGTAGTTCATATAGGGGCTTCCTGGGTTGTCGGAGGCCGAGCTGTTCTGCATGGCGGCGGTGGCGGCGGAGGGGTGGCAGGGCCCCGGGGCCTCGCTCAGGAGGCCCACGAAGTCGTCCATGTTGAGGCTGTCCAGCGTGCCCGGGACCTGAGTCTCGGAGAAGCTGGGGAACTCCAGGATGTCCTCGTCGACCCTGAACTGGGAGGCCTGCATGCCGAAGGGGCCGGCGGCGCCCTGAGGGGGGCCGGTGGCGCCCTGGGGGCCTGACACCTCCTGGGGGCCGGCCGGGGAGATGGAGGGGAAGAACTCGTGAAGGTCGGACAGGTTGACGGTGGGGTAGTCCTGCTGAACGGAGGAGGCGGTGGTGGAGGAGGAGGAGGCGGAGGAGGGAGCTGCCGCTGCCAACAGGGGGAAGGAGAGCACCAGAGGGGCTTTGGGCTGCGGGCCCAGGTTCAGACTCTCCATGATCTTCACCGTCTGGCTCGTGGTCACTGCGGAGAGGGAAAGAGACGGCTCCACCTTGGGCTGGACCGAGAAGAGCTGGCCGGGCTGGTTGTAGGAGAACGGGGGCTGGGCTTTGGCTCCGCTGGCACCAGGGGGCGCCGCCGCAGCTGAAAAACACAGGATAAGAAATGAGCTTCACAAGAAAAGTCCTCAGAATTCAAACAGACAGAAACTGAGGTAAAAGACAATTACCAAGAATTAGAAACGAGGACAAGAATCCAAGGCTACGTGTCTTTACAGAAATGTGTACTGAGTGGTTGAGGCTCACCAGCTTGCGCGCTCATCGGTGGAGGCTTGGCCGTGCCTGTCCTCCGTGCCTGGCTTATGTGGCGTCTGTCTTGTGGAATAGACACTGAAAATCCAACAGGAAGGACAGTGGAGTTTGTAGGACAACTGTGAATACCCTCCAACACATGCAAGTCATGCAATTATTCAATAACAAGAACATGTTTGTCTCTTTTCTTTTTAATTATTCATCCAGAACCTTCTTATATCTTCCTGCTGCTGTTTTTCTGACCGTATAGAACACATTTCTCTCTGATGAATTTAATGTCCCGTTGCTCGCGGCCGGGAAGCAGCCCCACAGCATGATGATACCACCACCGTGTCATTTACAGTTGGCAGCTTCTGGGTGTCATGTGTCTCAGAAAGACTTTAGTCACTTTGAACATTCACTTCAGTTGTGCTGTTCCTCATGATCTCCGACTTCCACATCAGTCCAACTCTCTGTCCAACGACTTCTTCTGAGCTCCACGTCCGTCAAGCATCCGGACACATTAAAAGCACACGTATTTCAGACTCCACTGATAAAGCTTAGTCTCAGTTCTGCACTTAAAAAAACTTTAGAGTACCAAGAAATGTGATGGTGGTTGTTTTGGCCTGATGTATCAAGGAAGAGCGATTGAAGCTGGTGGTCTACGTACCGGTGGAGAGCATGGGCCCCAGCTTCAGGCCCTGAAACATCTCTCCCGTGCGTTTTCTCTTCTCACTCAGCCTGTACTCATCTGCAGGGGTCAGGAAAAGACAAAACGTTTGGTCAAGCAGTTCACGCGACGTCCGGCCGGGAGCTGAGGGCCGATTCTCACCTGGGTCGGCCGGCAGGTACTGGAAGTCCATAGGCTCGCTGACCTCCCGGTCGGAGGGCCGGCGCAGCTGCATCTTCACTCTGATGGGCTCGGTCAGGTTGGTGTCGCGGTACGGCGGCGTGCGGAACACGATGGCCACCTGCCGGTGGACGTCCGCCTGGGAGAACGTGCCCTTCCCTTCCCAGGAGTCCTGGAAGAAGCGCACCTCGATGTCCTCTGCGAGACGGGGGACGGACATGCAATGGAACGTGAGCTTACACTACGAAGACAGTCCATGCAAACTATATGATGGCGACAGCAAGGACAATCTTCATCTTCTCTGCATCTTGAAATACTGATTTTTATATTTTTATTGCTTTTTTGAAACCCTGGACCGACGAGACTGGAAGAGATTTGGGTTGCGAGAGTGAATCCGAATCAGAAAGCTCAATGGGTTTAAAGCAGAGGACAAAGAAATATATTTATAGTATTGATAAGGTTTGGTTTATCGCGGTTTATGGTTTAGATGTATGTACAAATGTCCTTTTCGTTTCTCAGAGCTGCTGAAACTTTCCACTTTCTCAGTTCTGATGGATTTTCCCCGACCCAGATTTTGGATCTTTTCCCCAGTTACACATAAAATCGCAACAAGACTCCTCACCTACATAAAAAAAATCTACACCTCGCTCCCAAACGAGCGTTTTCTGCGAGAGACTAGTGAAAGGAGTGCTGCGTCACACCTGCTGCTATGCAACATCAACAACAACCCAAGATAAACAATTGGCCTCAAATGTTTAGTGTCTGAGCCAAAGGGCGTTTAAAAAAAAATAAAGACACGTGAGCAGCTTTCATTGACAACATGGGAGACACTAGAAGTAATAGTGGAGTACAAGAGTCCTAACCTATTGTTCTCCTGACTTTTGTTCTATGAGCTATGTAGTATTCGGAGGAGTTCCCTGCTGCTCGGCACGAAGGCGCGAATCAAGCAGTGCTGAGAACTGATGGAATTGGGAGCAGGCAAGTTGTGGGTTTTACTTTCAGGTTGACTTCTTTGATGACTGCTTGGATATTTGACCGTGAGAACAAACCTCACATGGTCACTAAGATGTACCATGGAAGGACCAATAAGTCATTCAGATTCAATATGAACAGTCGGAATCCAGCTTCAGTCCTTCTGCAACAGGAGGATCCTGCTGCATCTTATTCTATTGGACCGGGCCGTAGTCTGATTGTCTGGTTCCATTCCATGATGGACTGGAGACATCTTGCAGAAAACAATACACTACAGACTTTAACAATGAGAGCACACAGACATTCGTGTGGACAGACAGGGTTGGATTATTAGGGTAAATGGACTGGGGGTTGCTATTGGAAACGGCTGTAGAGCAGCGTTCTATCATTCTACCCCTCCATTCCTCCATGTTGAAGCATTTGATTCAGACACTTCCAGAAATAAAGTGAAAGGAGCAGAAATTCACTATGTAATGCCCAAATGTTGAAAAATAAGCCCCAGCCTCATTTTCTTATGGTAAAGAGGGAATACATGATCCGTAGCTGCTGAGAATTAGATCCTCTCTTTTAGGATCAAGGTGAGTTTAACATGTCTGTATTTCACATGCTTTAGTTCGAAAACACCAATATCTAATGTAGTCCATATGATTTGATCTCAAAGCTCCATAACAGCAAATATGATGGGATGGCGGCGGCATTGGTGAAAAAATATAATACGAGGGAAGGAGATAGTAACTCGGTGTCTCCAGTTACTAATTATTATCTCATTCCCACGCGTTATTATTATTTTTTCTCTATGGGACGTAGAAGCGTAACTCTTCATGAGAGTATTAACTTATATTAAAGTTAAGTCCACGGTTCACTCTATCCTTCCTTTGTTGAACTGGTATCATGAACGCCGCGCTGCCAGTGAACGCCATGGTGAGTTAACTTTAACATCAAGATAACACTCGATTAACATTAACCCAGTTTGAACAACAAGATAACAGCGCTGTTAAAGTTAACGGTCGGTTAAATGTATTTTACGGCTAGTTAAACGATAACCGGGTTGTGAACAACCGGGCCCAGAAGTGTCAGTAAACTATGTTGTACCTTTCTGCACTTTGTCGCACAGCAGAAAGATCTCGTCGCCTCCTTTGCAGCTTCCAGAGTTGCGGTTGACCCTGCAGATCTTCAGCTCGGCTGTGTTCGGGGCTCCTGGAGGGCAGAAAAAAAAATCCTTCACTTTCCTATCTGTACAGTTTGTCCTTTCTTTCTTTCTTTTTTCCATTTTTCCATTTCCATTTTTATTGTTTCCCCTCATACGAGTCCACAACAAAGAAACATAAAATAAAGTGAGCAGATTATATTAATTTCAGGTAATAAAAAGGAAAAATACAAACAAAAATGCCAGAAATAGTAATTACATTAGGTAACATTGGTCATAGTGATAACTAATAATAAATAATAATTGAACAAAACAAAATGAATACAAAATAAATAAAAAAAAACTGTGAAACCAAAATAGCATTATACTAACCAAGACAAATGACCTGTAGGGAAACTTTTTTTCCTTTTAATTAACCCACCCCCCCTGCCAGTCAGGGATGGCTCACCGTAAATTTAATTTGTTATCATGCATGTCAGATACAGTATATACCGTATGTTAAGTTACACTCCTTGGTCTGTTAGGAATGTCCAATTTCCCATTTATTTGATAAATACGTCTCTCACAGTTTGTCGACGTCACATTTTCAAAGAGAAACTACACGTATAGTCACTGTTTCAAGTAAAATCTTACAAATCTGGAAGGACAAACTTCAACAGGAAATATGACTTGCTGGTGAATTTAAAAACAGCACTACAGAGATCTGGTGTTAACTGTGAGAAAAGTTTCACGTGGTCATGTTTCAAGGTCAATTCTTGTCAAAACCTCTGAGCTGACAGGAAAATGTAACAAGCAAAGAGGAACAAAGAGTGTCTGAGGGACTCGCAGGTTCCAAGAAGTGGACATTACATATTAGGGTACTGTGTGGAAGACGCCCAGACTTGCGCTTCAAGAAGATTTAACACTTGATTGTTTGCGTCGAGGACTCACGGTTGTCAAAGATGGGCTTGGACACCACGGGCTCCAGGGAGAACAGCTCCCCTGTGGGCAGAGTGATGGAGGCCTGGAAGCAGAGCCGCACCGAATTCAGGTCAAATTCCTCCTCCCACACCTTCGGCTCGGGAACTGCAGCCAAGACAGTGAAGGGAAAGGGTGTGGGTGAACAGTCAGGCCACATAACAGTCTGGCTTCCTGTCTCATGCGAGTGTCTGAACACCAGTAAGCACAGTCACAGGGAACAGGCATTGCTGTTGTAACAGGCAGCCATAGAAATATATATATACGTGTATGCAGACGATATCTGGGTTTATGTTCACTCACTTTGTTTTTAAGAAAGCAAAAGGTCAAAGCAACACAAGCTAAAGGTTTAAATACACTTTTGGAGCTTAAAAACAACGAGAAGCTGTAAGAAAAACTCAAACAAAAAAATCTTTCTACAATCTGTGATAGTAAACAGCTAAAAATCCTCTTTTCAGATACCGTGTCTTCGAATATAATCAGTCATTTTCAAACTAGCTTCTTGCACAGGCAGGCTAATTTAGGAGAAAAAAGTAACAAAATTGTTTTGATTAAGTAAAAAAAAAAAAAAGAAATACTGTATTTACGTCATAATAGTAACATAAAAACCTTTATTAGTGTAAAGGTTAAAACTACACTATGGAATTAGCTATAAACAGAAAAGTTCAACTAAAGCTATACTAGATACGTTTTAATACAAATTAAAGAACAGAGACACTAAGTCAGTGTTGGATTAAGTTGAAGTTGGCTAAAAAAGCGTTTCCTAGGCTACAGCACGATTTGGTTCATTTCTGCTCATTTCTAGCATGGCTCTAATGATAGCAGGTTCATGCGAGCAAAAAATTAACTCAATAAATGAATAAAGACAATACTTTCACAAACGATATGAATTTCATTCATTTCTAGGAAAGTGAAATTAATTTAAATACAGTTTAACAGTGGCATGAGCTCAATCTATACGTTAATAAAAACAGTGACAATAAAGGCTAAAATGGGGAAATAAGTGGGTAAAATGGTTAAAAATGAAAATATGCCAAATATATACAAATAAAGCACATAAATACAAAACTGTGCTAAAAGTAAAATATATTATACTTACCTAAATATTTCCAAGACCTAAATATTATTAATATTAATTAATAATAAAATGTAAATAATTCTACATATTATTATTATTATTATTATTATTAATAATAATAAAAAAATCTAAGTAATTTTATGTAAGAAATACAATAAAAAAGTATTCATCGATCAATTAATAAAATATCCTAATAATTCATTAATAATAATACATTTCATTTTTTAAGGCACTTTACATTTAAACAATCTCTAAGTACTACAGAGAAAAAAAAACATTTAAAAGGTAGGTCAAGGAAAGAAATGAGCTCACATTACCCTGTAGCTCTAGGCAATAAAACAGACATAGGACCACTCACTGTTAAACGGGTTGTTGTTGGTCTGCAGTCTGCATGTGATGGCCTCGTTCACGTCCTTCTTCTTCACACACTGGATTCCCAGGTTTTGAAAACTGAAAGCGCAAACAGTCGCAGACAGAAACCAGTGAGGCCCGGACGAACACGAGCAGTGGTGTAGTGATTCGGCAGTCGTGGAATTTCCGATACTCACTGGGTTAACCAATCCAAATTTAGCAGATGAGTTTCCAAAAGGAGGTAAAGCGTTGGATTATGTTCCTATTCTACATGTATTTCCAACAGCCCGTTCTTTTAACTTTGTTGATTTACTTCATGAAGGCCTCAGTGTGGTCCAGAGATGACATACAGAACGTCATTATTCGTAAATAACAAAATACGTTGTAGCGCCACATTCAATTCAGTGTGAAGCAACATCATCCAGTTACAGTCTAATGAAAATACCAGAGACGGAAACATTTTGACAACTATTGCTATGCACACGGAAAAGTAATAATCTTTGAAAATGCTGTAGTTTGCATGCCAGGCCACTAGTTGGGGCTGTGGCTTGGTGATGAGACACAGCTACGGAAACATTAAAGGGTCCTTGGTTGATACTTAGAATCTGACATATGTGAGAAAAGTGTCTCCATTGATGCAGATGATGGTGGAGGATAAGTACTCTGAAGTACTGAAGATGCTTCTGAACAAATAAAACGCAACAAAACTTCACCTTCACTTTCAAAACGTTGCGTGAACAGAACCTATTCTGACTTATGAAACCACATAGCTACTCCACCACAGCTTTCATCTTTTTTCTCTCTCTCATACTTCTGCTACTCTTCAAAATGTAACAGCACCGAGTCACAACGTCTCCTATTGGCTGTGTAGAATCTTGTTGAGTCAGCTGAAACATCTAGAATGACTGGTTCTGGCTCCGCCTACCAGCACGGCTACAGGGACGTCACTGTTCAGGCACCTTCAATCGGTAAAGCTGCACTCAAAAAAAAGACGAACTCATTAAATCTGATAAATTCTTCAATCGGCTCGGGAGAGCGTGTCCTATTATCCCACCTGAAGAAAGTGACGCCGACGGCTAATTAAGTTGAAAGCTAATCAAAGTTATTGATATAACTATATTACACTTGTTCCTTTCTATCGTGATGTTGATAGGTTTGGCATTTTCATAAAGTCTCGCTTTATTGTTCGATTCCAGCAATAAAATGGGACGTCGCTTTCAAAACGCCGCCACATTAACGCCAAACTTTTCTGAAAGGAAAACACACAAAAACGGCGGCGTAGTGCCTCAGTTCACCGAGACTGCCACTCTTAACCGTCATTTTAAAAAGAGTCCGACATGAATATTTACACTCCGTGGTGCGACACTACGAGCTCCTTTGTGCTCCGAACTCCACGCCGTGTTCTTATCTGTGGTATGTATCAGGCGCTTTCCAACGGCGGCCTTGAGCGAGATGAAAGAGTTTAGCAACCGTGTAGAAATTCCACGGGAGCATTCCTGAGGTGATACAGTCACAAAACAAAATAGCAGCGGCCACTATCAGCATAAAAGCCAGTGCACACAGGAACAACACAATTCTTAATGTTGCAATAGGAAACGTATCTTGCGTGTCGATCGGTTTGATCCGCGTTTTCTTTCACCAAATAGTCAAAATAGCCAAATTTCCTGATTCTTCTCTATGTTCATTTTAGTATAAAAGGTGAAGACCAGCCCACATTGACCTGCAAAGAGGAAGACGGCCACAACGATAGAATAATGATACAAAAAAAAAAAAGTTAAAAAAAAGGACAAAACTTAAAATCTTCTCCTGTGTTTTAGTGCAAATAAGTATTAAATTCCACATTTAATCAAAACGGGAACAAGATGTTTATAATGTGGAACGTGGACCCTGACCACTGAGGGCTCCACAAACTACTAATGTTTTTAAACAAAAACCTTTAAAAATAAAAAAAGCCTTAATTGTCTTTTATGTTCCTTTTAAGTCCAATAATACCTAAAATTGTAACTGTTTCTTTTGTTTACTTAGCTTTTCAATGTTTCCTGTAGCACTGAGATTGTTTAAATGTAAAGTGCGTTCTAAATACAATCTATTATTATTATTATTGGCGCCATCCAGTACACAAACCATGTCCTGTGCATGTAGGTTATTCTTCAAATAGTTAAAGTCAATAAAAGACTCGACTTGCGCTTTTGTTTGCCAAACTCTGCTGCCTGTTGTTTATCAGCAAACACACATCTCTGTTTCCAGATGTAAATGCTCTCCTCATGCTCCAGCCTTGATGCTAATGCTTCTCCTCTGGCAATCAGGAGACTGCAAACATGCAGACTCTGGTCTCCTGACTTATGACCGATCACCAAAACTGAGGCGCAGCGTTCGGACGTGTTTTTAGATTCTTCATCATGGAGGCAACGTTCACCACGACACCTGTAGTAATGTATTAATAAGGCTGGCGGTTTAAAATCTTCCCAACAGTTTCATTTTTGACAACGTCCCTCATGTGAAATTCTTTGAAGAAGTGGCAGCCTCCTGTGCCAACATGAAAATACTTCTCAGTCTCCCCCGACTTCCTCGTGCAATACCGCAATTCCTCTCTGGGCCTGGCGGGGGCGATCTGTCTGACTTCTCTCGAGTTGCTCCCGGCCCCGTTTACACTACGACGTTTGTTGCGTTATTTGTGTGTCCGTTTACACGACAACGTTGCTCGGAGCCACTGAAAACGCAACTTTTTGAAAAAGGTTTTTTCCTTTCTTTTTTTTTTTTTAAACTCTCAACTCCGTCTGTGTGGAAACGAGGGAAAATACTCCAACTTGTGAGTAGATGGACAATAATAGTCATGACTGCCGGTCCATATTCCAGCCCATATTCTATGAATAAATAAATGAATGAAACTTTGTGCTATAAACGCGACACGGTTTCACTTGAAAGGGAGCCTCGGTTTCCTGGCACAGTCAAAGAACGAGGCATCAAGGCTATGTGGCGTCTCTAAATTTTGATTATGGTTTAAAAAAAGGTATTTATCTTTATTATTTACTTGGCGGCATCTTTGAGTCCAACTTTCGTTTCCGTCTGTACACTATGACCGCGTTTACACGCCAACGTTTCCGGTGACAACGCATCGTTTTTGTGTTTTCGCGGCAGAAAAGCTTCGCGTTTACACGGAAACGTTTTGAATATGATGTCAGTTTACACAAAACAACAAACACTGAAACTGATGTAGTTACCATGTTCGGGCCCTAGTGGGCGATGTTGTTGTCTTCGACAACAAAAGTTGGGGCGAAAGTTATGCTTTTATTAGTGCTGTCAAAAATAACACGTTAATTAAAGTCACAACTTTGTTTCTAGAAATATTCAAATTCTCAAAGTGGTTGACCTGAACTCTAACAAAACCCAGACTTATGTTAGATGTTTATTAATTCATTAATTAATTAATGTTTTTATTATTTTGCTGATCTTGGAGAGAAACGGTTTCACGCAAAGCTAAAAGGACGTTATAAAAATAGACTTTGATTTAAATATAGTCTCTGTGTGTTGAGCTGACATTAATTCTGTGGTTTTCCCTCAATAAAGATCCATTACAAGGTTCAGACTTCAGTAGAAAAACAATGTGATTAATCACAATTAATGACAGAAAATTCACATGGAAGGGGTCACATGGAAATTGTAAAATGTGTGTACATCAGTGATAACATGAAGCAATTGAAACGACTGTGACAACTGATGGGAGGAGTGGTGTGGTGGATCAAATATCCTTGTAATCCATTGAATTCCATGGCGACAAATGTGGCGTTGGCGAAGGTCTGCGCGAGTGTAGTTCTAGTTTGCTTTTGTCATGAAATCACACATACATGTGCAGATAATAAACATTAACAATGGGGAGTAAAGGGAAACTCGTCACAGGTTTTAACAGACGTCATCACTGACTGAGTTGATCATACAATTTAATTCAACATTTTACTTAAATGTTTTGACCTCCGTCACGACTTTGAAACAAACAGCCTGTGGAGATGCAGAATATAAAAAAAACTAAGACTTTTTAGCCCCCAACCCATCCTGCTGAGCCCATGTCACGTGTAACACTTTGTAAACTAGTTTCGAGGGATGACAGGTCAGACAGTCCTCCGTCGACAGTACAACTTGTTTGTTTGCATTTCATCACTGCGACGGTGGAGTCACAGTACTCGAGTACTGTAAACACAGGTTAATTACACAGTTACTGTCAATTATTGTTGATGGGATGTTTTGAACCCTGCGGAGGCTCTGCCGGCTCTCCTGTTAATGTTTCACAGGCCTCCACACCCAGCGTCAAACTCGTTTCACCATGGCGACGGCAAACACCGCTCGACCCACCACGCCTGGCTCGAGGCCGGCGACACAACAAAACCCTGGGGCGTTCAGGCTCGGGCGCGCTCCCGTCCCCCCGGCCGTACCTGTGGATGCGCCTCTCCTGCAGGTCGGCCTCGTAGTAGCCGTGCTTGCAGTCCTTCCCCACCAGCTCGTGGGGGTGTGGCTTGTACGGCGCGTTCTTGGTCACCAGGGAGATGCGCACGCGCAGCGGCCCGCTGTAGTTGTGCACCTGCCCGGGAGGCATGGCGAAGGTTACCGAGCATCAAAAACACCTGCGTCAGTCAGTATAATGACTGGGTAATGAAGTTAGATTTAAAAAGGTTCAAATCATTGTGTCATTTAAAATTAACGTTACTAACTTTATCAACTTACAATTTCAGAACATAATTGTCTTTTTATATATTTTACGTCTTTAGTCATTTTTAGTCGTTTTAACAGTTTTAGGCTGTTTTTTATTTCAGGATTTTTATTTTTATTTTCAATTTTAGCAGTTTTTTTTCTTTTTGGGATAATAAAACTTTTTTCCATAACAGTTTTTAGCTTCTTTTTTTTAAACCATTTTTAGCTATTTTGGCTGTTATTTAAAAGAGTTTTTTAGCCATTCTGGTAGTTTATATTAAAGCTGTTTCTAGTGACGTTAGCCATTTGCAGTTTTTAGTTCTTTTACCAGTCATATCTATTTAAGAATTACATTTTATCTTTTTTATATCTAGATTGTTTAGTTTTTGTAAACAGTTGAACCCAATTGACCTTAATCTAACTATTTCTATGAGTTTCTCAACATAACTTTTTGGTTGGTTTTTATCTAGTTTTAGTGTTTTGTTGGGGTTTTCTGTAGTAGTTTGAGCTGTTTTCCCTTATAGGAACCAATTCTAGCAGCCCTGTAGCAGCTACAGAGGGGCTGTAGAGCCACTTGTGGCTCCAGAGCTGCATGTTGCAGACTCTCTGGTCGCAGACCTCTTGGCTAAGTATACATTTTGGGGACTGACCTTGATGGCCGGGTGGGTCTTGGTGGTGTCGTTGCTCTTCTCTCCGGGGATGCTGCCGGCCGAGCGCCCCTCACACTTGTACCTGAACCTCATGCCCCGCTGCTTGGGCTGCTCGATGATCTCGATGAAGGGGTTGGCTGCTGGGACTGGAAACAGAGCGGAGGGCAGTGAGACCTCGGACCTACGTCGTGTGTGTCAACACGGACGCCGCCGGGTCAATCGATTGGAGACAATGTTTGCTCGCGAAGCCTCGTGGCACTGACGGGAACTTACCTGGGTTGAGTGTGGCTATGTTCCATCTGTACCCTGGGGAGGACACGAAGGACCTGATGTTAGTCCAAACCTCACCGCAATGACAAAGCACGGGGACGGCAACAAGTCAAAAAAAACAAAAAAAAACTTCCCTCAACACATATTTGTGGTTTCAGTAAGAGTTTGTCATTTGTGGTGCGATCAGAGTGGAAATCTACCAGACTGTGGAGCGACATCCAGAGAGGTCGAAGGACGTTTCCCAGCTAAATATAATTACCGCTCATAAAGCGCCTGTCAAGTTCCCCCGGAGAAGAACAGGCGCGTGGGAAAAAAAGGCAAACAATGACAGGCAGGGTGTGATACGGGTGTCTGATTACCCGGCCTGCTGCTGGAGATCCTCAGTGTCTCTCACCTGACCCTTTACAAGCTGAAACATGCACTTTGCAGCCTAAACTGTGAAAAATCCTGCAATTTTAGGTTGGATTCAATCTTTTCTGACATGTGAATGCAAAAATCCTTCGTTTCATTCGTTTCATGTGCATTAAAAAGCACAATATAGACCCATCTGTCTACAATCACTGCACTATTGACTATTTGAATGAAACCGCTGCTTTGGATGCAAGGAAAGCGAAACCAAAAGTCTAACTAATTACATCATCAGCTAGGTACATATACCCTCATCTATCCATATCAAAAACAAAGCTTCTGGAACGAATGTGTCAATTTTACTGCACATGATCTTTTTTTTTAAAGGCTTTGTATCACTCTTCTCAATCACAACATCATCCAAAAATCTTATTCTATCCTAATGCAGGCAAGGATTAGGACGTGCACAACTTGACGCCATTTAGTAATCTATAAAATGAGGAAAGAACTATAGAAGGGATCAGAAATAAAGTTTCAGCCAGACTCCTTCATAAAATATTCCTATTTAGTGTTTAATAGCTGGAAGGCACGTGTTAAGAGTGTTATACAGTGAAAACGATGACTTTGTTTATAATTCTATATAAGCTCCTCTGATCGGCATACATACGTTGAACTTAATGGCCACAGAGATAAACAGGGAGTGCTATTTTAAATCATTTCCGTCTAAGGTGCCTGAAGTGGGCGTTTGCGAGCAGGGTTGACCACTTAAAAAAATAGATTTATAATGTAAATTAGTAATATTTAGAGGATTACGTGTAAGCCGAATGAAAGTTGACTTGTTGATAATACGTAACAACGTGTTGATAAGGTGATTAATGTTGCATATGTTTAGAAAATACCTAAAACATTTTAGATCGGGTGGTTTGAGAGCGGGGTTCTGCTGTTGTAGGAGCAGGCCGCTCTGGCGGCGCGGCTCTTCTTCACCCCGGTGAGCGAGCCGCAAAACCGGGGGGCTTCCACTCGGAAAGTGGCATTAAATCACTTTTATATAACTTTATACGCGTGTTTTCCTCGAATGACAGCTAGATTGAAGCTGTTTCTGGCGCTGTCTGTCTCAACTAACTGACTCCTCCAGCGATACGCGGGGCTTTCCCCTGAGCGCACAAACAACTCCCCGCACGGCTCTGCTCCTCCCGCGGGGAGCCGCGGCTCCGCTCACCGTCCATGGCTGCGTCCGAGTCGGCGTCACGCTCCTCCGTGTGCCGTCGCCGCTGTCAGCCCCGGGGCGCAGTTTTTTCTTTGTTGTTGTTGTTGTTGTTTAGAGAAGAAAGAAGCTCCGGACGCTCCAGGCACCGCGTTGTGGACTCGGAAAACTTCTTGACAGGGCGGATCGGGGCGCCTCCGTCACTCCGCCCACCGCGGTGTCAAGCTACCGGGAGGCGAACGGTCGCTCCTCCCGGTCTTCCGGTGCCGCCGGCGGCCGAGCTCTTTGATTTCACTCAAAACACACCAAGTATCCTGTTTAGAATATAAAAACTATGTTGTAATTTTCAGTTAATATCTTAATCCTTTTCCCTTCGTTTATTGATTTATTTGATCACAAACTCATTTTACTGTTTGACAGTATCGACCTGATACCTGATAGAGGTATCAATATTGGCACATCCTTAATAAACATAATAAATAATATGACAAACTTGCTTTTCTGGAAAAAATAAACTTCCATGAGTCCATGTGATCAAAATTTGTTGTAAAGCGTAAAACTGACCAAAAAGCACTGTTTATTACAACTTATAGGGAAATTAAATACCTGAACAAGCTAAAGTACTCACCTAATAAATAAAAAAGGTTTTTTTAATCATAAAAATGATTGAATCTCATTTAGTTGTCAGAAATGTCTGTTTGTTTACTGCAAAGGCTTGGAAAGTAATAGAACGAAGCCATTGTAAATATATTAACATGTGGAACTACATTCTGAAATCCCGATCTGGTTTCATATTTGTTTTTTGTTTGTTTTTTGTTTGTTTTTTTAAAGGCTGAAATGACTAGTGTGAAGAGTTTTGTTGATTCTTTTTTTCCCATTAATGAAGTGTAGAGGAATATTTAAAGAATTAAATTACAAAATGGTCCTTTTATAATTGTTTTCTGTTAACATTTAACATATTGAACTTTTTTCTCCAAAGTCTATACTATTTACTGGCAATGGGTCCTAATTAAATAATTAATGATAATAACTTATAATGTGAAAAATATAAGGAAGTTTCTTGTTCAACTTCCTCTTGGCGTGAGACAAGTCATGCAATGGAAGACAACAACGAAACAACAAATTGGGTGTCACATGCTGAACCTTTCAATTTGATGAGAAAGATGAGCCTATGCTGCTTCTTGTTACGTGGTCATATACTTTATAAAAGTTGTGTTACGATTGGAAACAACAGATTAGAAGCATCTTGTATACATACATAGATGGAATAGCAGCAGGTCTTTGAAAAACATAAATACCTTATGGACTAATCATCATCATCATCATCATCTTTATTACAGACAAAGAAGTCCCCCCCCAGAAAATCACAAAAACTTAACACAAATACATTAAACTGGGAATAAATCAGTATAAAAATATCAGAAATAGACCAATCACAGACAAGTACAAAATCACACTATTTATAAATACCAATACCAAATACCAAGGATGACTGGTGTTCTGAGTTGGGGGGGGGTAATATAGAGAAGAGGGCGTGGTTTAAAGTGGGCCAGTTAATAGGCTTTAATAAATAGTGTGGTTAAAGGGGGCGTGGTCAAATGGGATGTTTACGGACTGGACTAAAGGGGGTTTTCAGATGTTGTTCCTTGTATTTCAGAAGTTCAATTAAATGTGTTTGCTTCAGGCTGAATTACAACAGTTTACGTCCCCTAATCTTTAGCGTTAGCCAAAAGCTGTTGCTAAAACGGTTATTATTTGAGTAACCTCTTGTTGACTGGAGGAAACAACCAATTATTCCTGAGCAGTAACTCCTGTGACAGTAATCCTCTTGAAGTTACAATAGCATTAGCCTCAGCGATCTTCATAGCGGTTACTAATTTCGCTAAACCCCCGCCGACTGGAGAAATGAGTCATTAACCCTGACCTGACGACTTTCTCCTCAAGGCAACATTAAAGACCTCCTGCTATGAGTGTCATTAATACGAGTCTTTGTCAACAGTGAGTTAGTTACAGAGCATCTTGCTCCACTAACTGATGTAACCTTAGATAATCTAGATTATAGAGCATCTTCCTACGATTCACTGATTTATCTTCAGCTAAGATCCACAAAATAGAGCGTCTTCCTGCCAGTGACTGTTGCATGCTCTCATTTTGAAGGGAGGTGAAGTCCCTTCCTGTTGTCCCACAGGCTGAATTGACAGAGCTGCTCTCGGTCTCTCGTCTCTTCCTGTGCACAGAAACTTCTCCTCCCACGCATCTGCGCGGAAATACCCAGATGACGCACTTGAAAAGAAGAGAGAAAGAAGTTGTGAGTGGGAGAGGCAAACAACATAACTTGTGGCTTTAGTCATAATTTGGAGGAAAAGCTCTCCCAGGACTTTCTCCTGTCAACACACTCACACACTCACACATCACTGTCTTAGTGCTTTTTACACGTTTAGCAATTTGTTATTGTTTTATCAACTGTGTAAACCAGTTTTGCTGTTGCAATGAAGAGTGCTAAAAGTATTTCCAAAGAGTTTCTGCTGTGCAAACTGGATTAAGATAAGATTGAAATGAGGTTGATTCCCTTATAGTCTTGTGGAAGCTGCATAGAGCCCGTCAGATGCTTTAGTGATCATTCATCTTTTAGCATTTTATATGTTAAACTGAAAATGATCCTTTCATTCACTAAAATCTTTGAACAATTCTGACACTTTATGGCCAGCAGGGGGCGCCAGAGGAGAATAAATGGAGGTTTTCTGGCAGTATGCAGCCTCACATGTAAAACACAAAGTCTTGATATTTGCAAACATACAAATCGTTGTGAACGTAGATTTTCAAGTCTGTTTAATATTAATTTCAAAGGATCATATTGATATCAAAGTTCATGTAATTAAAAAAATAATCAAACAACCTGTTGTCCCTGATGCATTCAGGTACACTCAGAAATAGAATTCTCCAGTCGCAAATTGGTTTCACCGTGCCCCAGATTAAAATCTTTAAATTGTGGTATTCGATCATAGAAATGGTTTTTAATTTGTTTTGTGAAATATATGCTAATTTCAAAAGATTGTGGGGAATTTGTTGTTTGCATTGGTGTCTGAAAATGGGTTTGAAATACTTAAGATTGAGCAGATAACGTTCATTTCTCATTGAAAACGTTGTTTTTCTTGGATCAAAACATTTAAAACAAACTTAAAATGACAAGCTTGCAGTCATAACGAAATGTGATTTTGTCATCCAACGTCCAAAAAGGGGAAACAATGAAGAAGAATAAACTTAAAGAGAAAACAGAAAAAGCTTTAAAAACTTGATAGAAATTGATGAATAAACAAAACGAAAAGAAAAAGTTCGCACAACATAATGCATATAATGTAATACTCTGACAAAAATAATTATAATTTAGGATTATCTCGTACAAGAAGACGGGAGCGGTAAAAAGCCTCCTTCCCGGGGCTCTTGAACGCGCCATAATGGTTCCGGACGGCGTGCCGGTGACTGGGAGGAGGCTGTGGTGCGTTCGGGTGCTGCGAGGCGGCGCCTGTCCTGCCAGCTCCACACTGCGGCGGGCCGATACACAGCTCTTCTTTACAGAAATGGCGGAGGGGGAGTTGGACGTGGACTCGCTGATTTCCCGGCTTTTAGAGGGTGAGTCCGCAGCTTTATCTGTCCTCGCAGGGTGTCCTTGTGTGCGCCGTTTTGCCGTGGTTGCAGTGGCTGTGTTTTAAAGCGGAAAGGGCCGCTTCTCCTGCCAGCTTAGCCCCGGTGAACCGGACCGGTCCCGTCGGTCGTCTCAGGCAAACCTTCACTCCACCACCGCCTCTTTTTTCTCTCTTTTTCCCACACTAAATCAACATTATCTCACACCAAAAGACACTCAAGCATGGTCGTGAATTTGCTTTTAGGAGTCAATCAGCAAGTTTAGGTAAAGTAGCTATAAAGTTGTGGCTGTAGAGATGTTGATTCCTTAAAAAAAACAAAAAACTAACTCGAGTCCAAAATACACTGAAGTGGGCGGTTGCTGCTGATGCATATGTCCACTAAAAGTTGTAATTTCTGAAGAATAAAAAGCTTAAACAGATTATTTAAATCAGCCGAAAACTTCAACACAAGCGCCCACATACTGCGAGCCGTTTTCAGTTTGGATTATTTTGTATTTATTCTCGCTTCACCTTCAAATAATGTAAAAGTATTAGGTTTACTAATGGGCTTTGGTTTAGGAAGTCCTCAGTTTGGGGTTTTTTTTTTTTTGGGGGTTTTTTTCTACGTGTTTACGCAAGCCTCGGGCCTGGGAGATAATCCAGTTCTTTTTGTTTGTTTCTGCCGTGTAAGCATTTCAAAACTATGCAAATTTACCACATTTATGTGTTAACCTCGCCCCAAAGTGCAGATCGAGACAGCTCGATGTGCAAAAAGCTCTTAAGAATTCTCTCAAAAGGACAAACTTGTAGAAGTGGCACATAGAGAAGCAAGAACAGGTCTGCAACCTGCATGAGGTTTCCTAACATTAGATATGAAATAAAAAAACAACGTATTATCTTACTTAAATTTAGAGTTGCCAACCACCCTACTTGGAAACCTATCTCTAAAAAGAAACACGTTTCATTGAGAGTGGGAAGGATTGTACTTGTTTTTTCTGTTTGTTTGATGGATGAACAGCTAAAAAGTTTTGATGAAAATGCTGGTATGCCAGCAGAATTGGGAGAGCCTCAATCAGATCGTCCAATCGGTACCCTGTACAATACCCAAGACCCAATATGATTGGTTTGAGGGTGACGGTTCGTACAGACACGTGTTTAGATTACAGTCGCTTTCTGTAAAATTAGTGATCAACAAGTTAAAACTTGAAAGGAAAGTACTTTTATTTCTTGAATCGGATTCTTGGAGATATTTTTAGCATCTCTCTTCTGTGACGGATGGAATCCATTACTTCCACCTGTTGTAGAATGTGGCAGCAAAGTAATCATTGACTAATCAATGTTTTTTCAAGTATTTCCAAGAGCAACTTATTGCTTTTTACACAACAATCCACTGGAAATGGCGTAATGTCTTAGTTTTTACTAACGGACACCCAAATCGTAGCGTAAGTTCGCATGGTCATCACCTCTTTCTCGATCACTCTTCAATTCCTTCAATCGTCTTATGGGTTCAAACCTTTGCGGGACTCGACGAGATGTCTACTCGTATGTCTGTGAGTGAAACTGCGTAGTTCACCTTGCACCCCAACTTGGACGTTGGAGAGCCATGAAACCTTTTGACCCTCCAAAGAAAGCTCAGCTGTCGCTCCCACATTGTTGTGTGTTGTTACTCACCATGATGGCTCTGTTAGCAGTACGAGCTATGGGCTGAACGTACAAGAGAGCCGTTGTCTCCAGGAGACAGAATCAGTCTCTCAGTGCATTCAGAAGCGCGAACAAACACTCGAGATTTATACGGAGCGAATGCAAACAGTGTGGAGCAGCACGTCAGAAGAAGCCATCCATCCGGACTGATCGGACCCGGTGACGTAACGGTGCTTGTTTGTGTGTGTGTGTGTGTGTGTGTGTGTGTGTGTGTGTGTGTGTGTGTGTGTGTGTGTGTGTGTGTGTGTGTGTGTGTGTGTGTGTGTGTGTGTGTGTGTGTGTGTGTGTGTGTGTGTGTGTGTGTGTGTGTGTGTGTGTGTGTGTGTGTGTGTGTGTGTGTGTGTGTGTGTGTGTGTGTGTGTGTGTGTGTGTGTGTGTGTGTGTGTGTGTGTGTGTGTGTGTGTGTGTGAGCTGGCCTGAGTTTCCTCTGCGTCGGTCAATAGGAAACCTGAAGATTCTGATCATGAAGGCTTCCAGATGTGAGCTGTGATTGGATCCAACCATCCATCAGTTTTGGGGTTGCTTTGTTTTGACAGCTCGAATGATCTTCCCGTGTTTTAGTAGTATTATTGTGCTTTATACATGAGCTCCTCTAAAATCAGTCATACCCCAAGTATCCCCACCAAAAGTCAAAATTGAAATGTGACTTTAAACTAAAAAGTCTCTGTGGTCAATACAAAAGGCACAAGTTCTGCAAAGTCATGAGTACAATTGTATTATGTTGTTGTAAACCTTCTAGAAAAACTCGTTGATTTTACTCAAAATTACTGTATTATCTGGGTTTATTTAAAAAAAACAAAAAAAAACAAACAAATGCCAGCACGTTGTTTGATATGATTGGTTTACAGTTGCTTCTTTTCAGTAAATGATCTGCCATATTTCCCATAACGATGCTGTGCTCCGCCTGAATTTGTCCCTCTGGCAGTCGTGGTGAAAGCAGTACGGCGCTCACAGCAAGCGGTCAGGACGGGGTTCACAGGCAGGCAGGCAGCCTCTCCTCGGTCAAAAACTACTACTCAAACTCCAGGTGACAGATTTGGGCCGCACACGGGCAGGATTACAAATCCAAACGCTCTGATCCTCTCTCCGTAGATCAGTTAGTCATTTTATTTTAAGACTTGACCTTTCGGAGATAAAAGACCCCTCACAGACTTCCCCTCACTGCCTCACTTTGCCCACTGACGCAGGTTAAATCTGCGGCTTTCATGCAGACGTATCAAGAGTCGTTCCCTCTCCTCTGCAGGACTGGACCTCCGTCACTGCTCCAAAAGTCGCCGGCCTCACTTTCTCAGTGAGTGCCAGTCCTCAGCACTCTATTGAGGGCTTGTATTAAATGTCAACAGGCACAGCTGTCCCTGCTCGGAATGAACCTACCCTTTAGGTGACACACACACCGGAGAGCGGGTAAAAACAGAAAGACAGTAAAACAGGACTCTTCTCTTTTTTTAACCACTTCATACTGTAATATTCACTCCCACGTGATTCCCAATGCACGTTTGTCAGATACAGGAAGCGTGACCGTGTCGTCCCACCATAGCAATTAGTCAATACATACCTTGGCTTGCTCCGTTCTACCCATGAAGACTCGCACTCGGTTGGGGTTGGTTGATTCAGCGCTCCTGACTAATAAGGGCCCCTTTACATCTAGAAAAACTCTGATATTTCAATGCGTGTGGGCCTTTTGTTTACACGTAAACAAAGCTGCAAGCCACTGAAAAGTCTGGCCAAAGCGGAGATTTGGAAAAAGTCTGTCTTTATTTTTGCTTGTCGACATTGTGTTTACAGTGTGGTTACTGTGGTGACAGTGGATGCTGCTGAAGCAGTACTTTGTGCGAACGCTTTTGGATTGTTTTGTACTCCAACGCCACATTTAGAAAGAGGACCAGTTCCCTATCAGTCCAAACAAACAACCTGCATTCCATTATCACTAAAGGACCAGGAAGGAATTCGTCATAATTCATTGTTGTTGTTTCCAGGATTCTGATTGGCTAGTGTGTACTAAGTAAGAAGCCACTTTTTTTTTTTTTTTTTTTTTTGAAAACTGGAGTTGTGGTTTTCCAAGTTATGGCAGCATGAGAAGGCTAAAAATGGTAAAAAGCCATAGAGGCACTTTTTGAGTTCGTAATATAAAATTTTCATGAATTGGAACACTATAAAAGAGCTGGAAGTCATTGAAATAATTGAGGCCTTATTTATGTGGCAACATTTTAAGTGAAAATGCATAATTTTTGCCTTTTCTAGAAAAGCTTCGCATTTGCATGTCAACCTTTTGAAAACAATGTCTGTACACATGGAAACAGCAGAAACACTGAAAACGATGTAGTTAGCATGCCAGACCACGAGTTGGCGCTGTTGTTTGTTTTTGTAATGAAACCACACATGCGTGCAGAGAACAATATAAATATTAACAATGGGAGAACACGGACGTCCGAATGGACCAATGACGAAAAAGGATTGCTATCGCTGTGACTGTCAACTACAAAACCAACAAGTCCCGGGAGAATATGGACTGGAAGTCAAGACACCCATTGTTGTTATTGTCCAACTACTGAGCATGTGCAGAAGAACTATTTACTACAATCGTAGTGGGCGTCACAGTGCAATCATTTCAGAATAATTAAGTTTTACCCTGTTAACATGTAGGAGTTGGAGCGTTTTTGAAAAGTTCCACCATGGGAGCCATTTTCAAAAAGTTGCCTTTTCAGAGGCTCCAAGCACCAATAGCCTTATCAACCTTCAGTGTCTTGTCATTGTCTTGTGTACTTTCAAGGTTGTCAATTGTAGATCATGTGAAACAACATTTTGAGTCCCCTTGTGATATTTGGCAGATCTGAATCTAGTCTCTGGGTAGAGAACCGAGGATCTAGCTTACACGCTGAACTGGATTGGCTGATTAAACCAATTACAATTGGCGCAGCTTCCTTGGGAGTGAATGTGCACATTACGCTTACAGAGATTGAAGGATTTCAGCTGGCCACTCGCCTTTAAAGGGGACATATCATGCTAAATCCACTTTTTTAGCCCTTAAATGCATGTTGTTGTATATTTAGAGTGTTTAGAAGTACAGAAAAGTTCAAAGTAGTCTCTTCAGGTGCTCCGTTGATATCTTTATATTCTGTTTTGGTCATATTTTGCGATCCGTTTCGATTTTTCTATTCTCTATTACGTTTTTTGAACTATTACGTCACAGTATTCCCGGCGGAACTGCCAAATTAGGACATCGACACTTCGAGCAATCCGCCATTTTTGTTTCTCGCTGCGATTTTGTAGTCCAACCTCAAGGATGCCGAAGTTACGAGAGGATAAGTGGAAATGTTCGGTTGTTGGATGTAGTAACCCACAAGCTTCGTTACACCGTCTCCCAGCATCAGAACCTTTTCGAAGTGCCTGGTTGAGTTTTATTTTTCACAGAAATGTACCCACATCTGTGGGTAAGGTCATTTTTGTGTGCGCGAAGCACTTTAAGGACGACTGCTTCAGCAACCTCCGCCAGTATAAAGAAGGATTTGCCGAAAGACTTGGTCTGATTGAGCGGTCAGTTCCTTCTATCTATGGAGACGACGAACAGAGCACTTCGGTAAGCTGTATATAACGCTAAAAAGTGTGATGATAAGACGTCCCTGTCATTGTTTTGTTAGCATTAGCAGTTGCATCGTCTTCATATGTTAGCACTGTGTGCTCGTTTTAGATTATAATGTAACTTCTGTGTTAAATAGTCGTTGTAATACAGGCAGTATTGTAGTAGTGGGCATGGATGGAGAAGTTAGTGTAAATATAGTAACACACCATTGCGTTACATCCATATGAAGACGTTGTTCTGCATCATCGTCATTTTCATCTCGCTCCGCCGGGTCCGACTCTGGCTCCAACATGTATGGCTGGATGGACAAATCTTCCGTTGTTGACATTTTGTAAATAATGTGTGAATATAAAGTTTCTGCGCCGCTAGATAATTGTATCTGTTCTATCAAACTACAAAGATGGCCGAACAGGGTGGAGTTGAACCGAGTGTCACCTCTGCAACCTGGAGAGGAGGCGGGGTATGAAGTGTCTCATTTGCATTTGAAGAGACCGCCCCAAAACGAGTTGCTCTCAGAAGCACATCAGAAAAGGGGTTGAAAAGGGGCCTGTGGAGCTCTAATAATGAGGAATTCAGACCCAAGCATTGCAGTTCCGCTTTATATAGACCACAACTGTATGATTTATATGTAAAAAGGAAGGATTTAAAAGCATGATATGTCTCCTTTAATGTACCAGTGCTTTTCCTACAAAATGTACTCTCACTATACCATCATCTGCATAAAGGGAAACTCGCTTTGGACGTGAACCTGTACGAGGAACTGCTGCAAGGAACTTGACTGTTTACATCCTGCTGTTGTCTGAATGCCTGTGAATCTGGTAGCATCAGTTCACGTCGGCTGGAGGAGAAGTTGATAACAAAGATGGATAGTGGGTGGTGAGGTGTGCGATCACAGGGGTGTGATGTACAAAATCTGCACAGTGGCTACAGGGAGAACAGCTGATTTTACAGTGAAATCTCGGTTTTGAGCCGACGTTGCGTTTTCCTTCGTGGAGGTGGTGCAGCAGAAGCAGCAGGGTGCCTCTGCAAGCCTGCACTTTAGCACTTTAGCAGTTTACTGAGACTGCCTTGTGTTTTGTTGTTTCCCCCCAGTGCCTCCGTCTTTTCTCCTCATTAGTTTTTACCACTGGATCCAGCCACAACCGGCCCTGTGTGCAGCCTGCCAGCTCAGGTGGCTCAGAAGGCTTTAATATGGCACACTGTGCAGCAGCCAGGCAGAGAGACCATGGAAACCTATTTGCTGGGTTCCTGTCGACACGCACACAGAATCTCCCAACTCTGCGTTTGGAAAATGTCCAGAATGTCTTTATTTCCCAATCGAACGGCACTAGTGACTGTATTTGTCGCCATTTCTGTAAGCTCCAGAAACCATCCAAAGGGATTAGATTGTATGACATTAAAACTTGGGTGGAATTCAAATTGTTATGGCCAAATATCCTTTAATTGTCACGGCGTCTAACAGCAGAGTTCACTTTAGTCTGTTTGGTTTAGAGTTTTCTTTCAGGAATTTCTAAAGCTGAATGAATGGAAAAACGTTTGAGGTCTGGGCGTGTTGTTTTGTGGCCACCCAGGAAGCATTGAGGTACAACCATCGCACATATCTGGAAGTTCTTGAAGCCCAATTTCAGTATAACAAAAATGGACACCTTCAAATGTTATGATAACTAACTTATCCAACAAGAAGTTTGCCTGAAAGCAAATCTAAGTAATGTCAGATTTACTGGAATGTGATGGTTTGACCTCAGTTTGTGAGTCTATTTAATAATTAATAAGATGTTTTGCTTTCACACAGGAGGCAGTCAGGTCGGATATTCAGCCATTGAAAATGACAAATCTTTGAAATGTTATAAGTTGTATTTCTGAAACTTGATGAACTTAAGATTCAGTTTTTATACTGAAAGGAAACACTTCATATTTAACCTTTGAATTGTTCTCATTTTGCACTTTAAAGTTGTTTCACCAATTTGTATTACCAGGAAAGTGGCAAAATGGCTCTTATGGTCATAATTAGGGATGTCCTGATCACACTTTTTGGCCCCCGATACCGTTCCGATTTTTCAGAATTGAGTATCGGCCGATACCGATACTTTCCCGATCCGATACTTACACTGCTATTGCAATGCTATTTTGGAGCAACTAAGATGTCTGAAGCTAAAAGCACTATTGGTAGAAGTTTGTTTAGCTAGAAATCATTGTAAAATTCACTTATTGAATCAAAATTCTTCTCAGAATGACTTAAGAACTTATTTAAACCTTATTCAGTCATAACAACAACAAAAAAAAACCAATTACGCTCTGCAGTCTTGTATCTCTTATTTATGTTAACATAAACAACTTCACCTGGATTTTGTGGCAAATAAAAAAATGAAACCCAGTGAATCAGTTTGACTAACATATAAACTATAAAGAAAACAGTATTAAACATAAACAGTATTCAGTTAAACCAATCAGAAGAACCCAATTCCACTTCAAAGAGTCTTTGACAGGTTGAGTTGAAAATAAGTCCTTAAAAAAGTGCAAATACAATAATAAAAATAAATAAATCTTAAACATAAATGCTCTTAGGCTACAATGTAACTTCTTTGTGTATTCAATTTCAGTTTCACTTAAAGCAGTATGAGAGGTTTGACTTGAATTGTCACAAAACATTTACATTTTAATGTGAATTATAAACACTTAATTCCACTTCAAAGTGGTAAAAACTGTTTGACAAAAGTAGTCTGAACATAGTTCTCTCAAAAACTTATTCAGAATATCCCACTCTCCATTCAAACTAGAGTAACCTTCAGGGTTATTTTTTTCGCCATATCGCTCCCCAGTGGGTACTTAATCTTTTTTTTTTTTTTTAAAGTCGAGAGTTTGCTGCTTCAGTGCGGCTTTTTCTTTAGTTGTTGTCGTAAACTGAGCGTACTCCGCCGCATGTTTACTTTTTAGATGTTGTATCAAATTAGTTGTGTTAAACGAAGCTCTGGTGCTCCACCTCTCGGGACTGTGGCGAAGCAAATAGTACAACTGGCCGCTGGACTGGTTTCGCACACAACGTTTTGAAAACATTCCATCTCCATGTAAACTGAGGAAAACGCTACGTTTTGAAAACCCTCCCACTCCGTCTCCATGGAAACGGGGGAAATGCCCTCGTCTCCATGGAAAAAGGGAGAAAACCGCAACCTTTTGAAAATGATCCCACTCTTTCTCCATGGAAACGGCAGGAAACATAACTTTTTTGAAACACTGCTACTGCGCATGCACACCAGGGCAGTGGTAAATAGTTCTTCTGCACATGTGCAAGTAGACGGACAATAACAACAATGTAAACCAACATTGCTTTCAAACCATTGGCATCTAAAGGTGAAACATTTTTGGAATGAAAAAGTAAGACTGATGGGTTTTCATTTGAAACGTTGTGTAAACAAGGCCTCTTAAAAGTGATTTAAAGCCATTGGTATATCAGTGGTAATGTCATTATTGCAGAATTATGCGTAGCAGTGGCGTTTTCTTAATTGGTGGGATCTTTCTAACCGGCTGAAGCTCTTGACGTCAGCTTGTTTTTCTGCGCCCAGCTCGCTGGCGTGGAGCTCTGTTGTGGGGACAACAATGGTGGAGGCTGTGTGGCGGGGAGCGCTCGCCCCCTGGCACCAAACGTGGCACCGAGAGCTCACCCCGAGGCTCTCCGATAAACCCCAGCCCTCCTCTCGCTTTCACCCCGCTCCCTGAGGTCCACAAAGACGGCCATTCACCCGTGGCACTTAAAGACGGACAAAAAGCCCCCGCGCAGAAGTGGCTGCAGTTACTCAGTGCTTTCCCTTCACTGAGGGGTCACTGTTTTCCATGAGCAATGTGTGGGAGACGGGGGAGGAGAGGGGGGAGGATGTTGGCCCGCCGCCCGGGAGCACAGAATGGAGGAGGATGGCTAAAAAAGGTCTGACTGAGCAGCTTCACTGGTGCCGAGTCATGGCTGCTTTAAATCCTCGGCAGAGACAAAACCTCACATGATGACCAGCGGTAACGATGAGTGAGACCACAGGTGTGCACACGCAGGACGGAAACACAAGTTTATACACAAAATATTCACGTTTGACCTTCAACATGAAGATGGCTGCTCATTATAAACATGTTTATTTACTTAATCTGTCGCTTATGTTCAATTTAAGGACTTTAATCAACTTTCAAACCTTTTAGTGATTTTATTGGGTTTATATGTTTTAGTCATATGAGCTGTTGAATAGTTTCAGTTGTTTAAAGCGTCTTAAGCTTTTAGCGGTTGTGTTCGTTTTACCCTTGTCAGCCATTAGTGATTTATGGCATTTTAGCTGAGGTTGTTTTCAGCATTCATATTGATAAAATCATTTGTTGTGCTTTTTTTTTCTTGAACAAATAAACAACCCACTCATCCCACCCCTCTCCCACACATAAAACCAACTTATCTCTCCTAGCCTGTCTTCCAGTCGAAGATAATATAAATATAGTGTACATCATTGTCTTGAGTATGGTGTAAAAATGCTAAATAATAACAAAAAAAGCAATGAGAAATAAATACATTGACAGCCTAACAAAGAATATTAACAATAGACAAATAAGATTAATTGTAAACATGCCTTCAGCTTCGCTCCAGTATTTAGCGTTGCTTTGGGTTTTGAGTGTCATTTTCCTCTTTTCGAAGCTCTTTTATATCATCAGTTCTTATAAAATCATCAAATGGTTTCTAAATATGCTCGAAGACTTCCAGTTTGTCTTTTAATAGATGTTATTCTTTCATGGATTTACAGTGTGCCATATTTTTTATTCAGGCACTAATTGTAGGTGTGGAACATTTTAGCTGTTTTTGCTATTTTTTGCTTTGTTTTAGCCAGTTTTTACTGACGTCATTTTAGATGACATTTTAGGGTTTTTTGCGCTTTTAGCCATTTTAGCTGTTTTCAGTAATGTAACCATTTAACTGTTTAGCCATTTTCAGCTTTTTTTTGGCATTTTCAGCGGTTCTAGCTAATGTAACCATTTTAGCTGTGTCGCTGTTTTGCCATTTTTAGCCTTTTTCATGTTAAGTTCTTTCAGCGAATGTAGCCATTTAGCCATTTATAACCGTTTATTTTCAAGTGTTTGTCATTTTTAGCTACTTTAGCTGTTTTAGCCAATGTAACCATTTTTTGCCATATTAGCTATTGGTTTTAGCAGATTTAGCCATTTTCAACTTGTTCTTAGCCGTTTTCAACATTTTCAGCTGATTTAGCTAATGTAATTATTTTTAGCCATTTGTGTGTTTTTGCTATATTATCTGTTGTTTTTAGCAGGTTTTTTTTTTTTTGCCATTTAAGCTAATGTAACCATCTTCAGCCATTTTTAGCTGTTTTGAAAAAGTTATCTTGGTCAGATGGAGCTGTGAATCCCTCTGAAAGATTTTCTGCTAAATATCAAAGTTGGAACGAACTCCAGTCGAGTCATTATACTGCTGTATAGTCACATGTGGCGTAACATGTATGATGTTAACAACTGTCACAGATTTTTAAGCTGGGTGCTGGGCTCAGCCCAGTTGGACTCGTGTGCTTCTCATGCCACCCTCCTCCATCCACCACGCAGCGGCGGCCATATATGGAGAAACCTTCCCGAAGCAGCGTTATCCGTCCCCGACTCCTCCACGTGCCGTTTTGTTAAAAGAGCAGAAAATAAGTCGACCCTCAAGAAGGTTTACAAGCAGGAGGAACCAGCGTTTGTGCCTCCTGGTTTCTAGTTTCACTCCGTCACCGTCTGAGCGTGCGTTCACACGACGTGTCACGTTGTTTCAACACAATCACCTCGGGTCCACCCAAATACCTGCTGAATTCATGTGTCGGCTGCCAGGAGAGATCAAAACAGGTACTGAGTAACTGAGGCGAGTCAGCGGAGCGTGATTCTGCAGCTCACATCATCTCTTTGTAACGTCATCAACTGCTTGTGGATGAAAGCTCATGCGTTCAGGAGATATGAAGGGTCTATCCTCATAAGTACAAACATTTGGACAAACTTCCATAAATCGGAATGACTTATGCTCTATTTCAGATATTTAGAGATATTTCTCAACTCTTTTCTTCTAAAACTGGATTTTTCAGTTGCATTTTCAGCAAGTTCCTGGAATTTAAAGATACAGTGCTACATAAGCCAGCTTTCACTCTTAGTGGCCATATTCTAAAGATATTTTATCAAATTGGAATGAAAGTGAACTGACAGATTGAGGGTGTGACGCTCTTCATGAAACACTTTCCAAGGCAAAATGTTTTGAGTTTAGTTGCAATTTTGTCTGCTTGGCTGCATAATTTACCAGAAGTACCTCAAATCGTGACGATCATATTTCCCAACGCGGGAATCCTCAGGTTTTTCTCGGGTTGGGGTGCCCCTTCGATTATTGATGATCCTTCCATAGCTTTAATTTTAGCAGGACGAAAAGCTCAGCTGGAGTCCACACATGTCCTGGAGGTGAAAGGAGAAAGTTTTCTGTACGCAGAGCTCCTCCGAGACCTCAAGTTGAAGATGAATAGAGGCGACGTGTGGGAAGAAGAGACTTGTAGAGCGAGCAACTCGGAGGCTCAGGCACTCCAGCGCCCGACCAAATTAGGACAGAAGAAGAAGAGCGAACATTTTCTAATGTTGCAGCAGGAAGAAACCAGCCAATCAGATGCCTTGCAGTGACCTCTGAGGCTTTAGTTATTAGAATGTGCGTGTGAGATGTTAGTGTGCACGCCACGGCGAGCAGTGGGGAAGTCCTTCAGCGTGCTGCAGACTACACTCTGACTTGCCAAAAGGTGGGAAGTTGGTGGTGCCGCGTTGCTCTGGCGATACGATGTAAAGGGTAAACCCCCGCCACCCCCCACCGTCTTTTTTCTGTGTAATGACTGGTGACGCTGCAGTGGCGACAGGCTAAAAGGATGCTGGGATACCACCTGAAGTCAAGGTCACTGTGTGTGTGTGTGTGTGTGTGTGTGTGTGTGTGTGTGTGTGTGTGTGTGTGTGTGTGTGTGTGTGTGTGTGTGTGTGTGTGTGTGTGTGTGTGTGTGTGTGTGTGTGTGTGTGTGTGTGTGTGTGTGTGTGTGTGTGTGTGTGTGTGTGTGTGTGTGTGTGTGTGTGTGTGTGTGTGTGTGTGTGTGTGTGTGTGTGTGTGTGTGTGTGTGTGTGTGTGTGTGTGTGACCCCCACCCCCCACCCTCCGTCATTCAGCTGACCAGCACAGAGGTGTAAAGGCGTCATGGCCGCTCTGAGCTTCATGGTGTGAAATCCCGTTGACTCTGCACTCAGTTTATGGTTTTGTTGTTGTTTACTTCACTGTTGGCTGCGGTCCCCCCTCCTTTCAGGTGCCACGTACCAGGGAGTGTCGTTGGGACGTCAAATACCTTCAGACGTGCGCAGATCTCTCACACCCGTCTCCTTTTCATGATTAAAGGCTGACAGAAGTCCTCCAGGTCATGTGGCGCGGAGCATTAAAAGGCTGGCGAGGATTTCCAGCAGACGTCTTCGGCTGCTCTGAAACGCTCGTGTGGTTTTTCCATCCTGCAGCGCTGCAGATCCACTTCCTCAACATTTGGGAGAATGGAGATACTTGTCTGATTGTGAATGTTTAGTTTTTCCTTGGTGCACTGTAGACACCAGCAGTTTGATAATGTGCTGCCTGACAAGATAACGCCACAAGATCCACTCGACTCATCCTTTTTGCACTTTCGTTTCAGAAACGCTTCGCGTTTACACGGCGATGTTTTGAAAATAATGTCTGTTTCTACTGAACCGGCAGAAACACTGAAAATGGTGTCAGTTAGCATGCCAGGCCCCTAGTGGGTGAAAACTTGTCTTTTACACGGAAAAAGTTTTGTTTTCAGTGGTTCAGAACATCGTTGTCGTATAACCAGACACCCAGAACACTATGAAAGTTTTCGCTTCTCACTTAAAGGGGACATATCATGCTAAATCCACTTTTTTAGCCCTTAAATGCATTTTGGTGTATATTTAGAGTGTTTAGAAGTACAGAAAAGTTCAAAGTAGTCTCTTCAGGTGCTCCGTTGATATCTTTATATTCTGTTTTGGTCATATTTTGCGATCGGTTTCGATTTTTCTATTCTCTATTACGTTTTTTGAACAATGACGTCACAGTATTCTCAGCGGAACTGCCAAATTAGGACATCGACGTTTCGAGCAATCCGCCATTTTTGTTTCTCGCTGCGATTTTGTAGTCCAACCGAAGTTACGAGAGGATAAGTCGAAATGTTCGGTTGTTGGATGTAGTAACCCACAAGCTTCGTTACACCGTCTCCCAGCATCAGAACCTTTTCCAAGTGCCTGGTTGAGTTTTATTTTTCACAGAAATGTACCCACATCTGTGGGTAAGGTCATTTTTGTGTGCGCGAAGCACTTTAAGGACGACTGCTTCAGCAACCTCCGCCAGTATAAAGAAGGATTTGCCGAAAGACTTGGTCTGATTGAGCGGTCAGTTCCTTCTATCTATGGAGACGACGAACAGAGCACTTCGGTAAGCTGTATATAACGCTAAAAAGTGTGATGATAAGACGTCCCTGTCATTGTTTTGTTAGCATTAGCAGTTGCACCGTCTTCATATGTTAGCGCTGTGTGCTCGTTTTAGATTAGAATGTAACTTCTGTGTTAAATAGTCGTTGTAATACAGGCAGTATTGTAGTAGTGGGCATGGATGGAGAAGTTAGTGTAAATATAGTAACACACCATTGCGTTACATCCATATGAAGACGTTGTTCTCCAGGTGCATCATCGTCATTTTCATCTCGCTCCGCCGGGTCCGACTCTGGCTCCAACATGTATGGCTGGATGGACAAATCTTCCGTTGTTGACATTTTGTAAATAATGTGTGAATATAAAGTTTCTGCGCCGCTAGATAATTGTATCTGTTCTATCAAACTACAAAGATGGCCGAACAGGGTGACGTTGAACCGAGTGTGACCTCTGCAACCTGGAGAGGAGGAGGGGTATGAAGTGTCTCATTTGCATTTGAAGAGACCGCCCCAAAACGAGTTGCTCTCAGAAGCGCATCAGAAAAGGGGTTGAAAAGGGGCCTGTGGAGCTCTAATAATGAGGAATTCAGACCCAAGCATTGCAGTTTCGCGTTGTATAGACCACAACTGTATGATTTATATGTAAAAAGGAAGGATTTAAAAGCATGATATGTCTCCTTTAAACTCGTGTAAACAAGTATCTAATCTAGTAGTTTACGTATCTAATGGATCACGGTTGAGGTAAACTGAAAAAAATGACAATTTTAATTCTGTTAATGAACCTTAATGTGACATTTTTGTCGAATCATTTGATAGTTTGTGAATAATCAAATTTTTAATATTTTGGTTAATCTTTCATGTGTCCAAAACTTATCACTTGAAGCATGGCCGAACTTCTAAAGCTGTATTTTATATTTTTAGACCAGGATGAATATCTGTCAACACTAAACAGGTTTGACCTCCGTTTCTAAGACACACTGTCAGTAAAACCTCTGCACAGTGGCTATGTTGACCACCTGGTTCAGACTGTCGAGCTACAAATCCAGACAGGTATGCTCGCGGATTAACGTGTTTATTTTCTGCTTTGTCACGTACAGTATGTATTGTATTTGAAAGGCACATGACTAATCTGATTACTATTCAAACCCTGTTGGAGCCTGTTAATGTCAATACTTGATTTATTCGCATTTCTGATCTGAAAGCACCGTCGAGAGTCCGAGAACCTCCGGTAATGTAACCATGAACTGTTTCTCCGTTACACAACAGCGACTGTCTCCAAAAAAAAACCCACTCCCGACAACATCAACAAAGCCCACATGGGCTATTTCCATCCTCCGTGTGTTGACTAAACTCTGCCTCCCATATTTAGTCTCCAGTTGACGGAGAAACTCGTCCTGACAGAGATTTACACGACGACCAACAGAGACGAAACACCCCAGAAGATAAAACTACCACATAAAAGGAGATATTAAGATCCGTTAACAGAGCCAACTATTCAAAGGTGTTTGAAGAAAAACGGAAAAAGACACTTTATCTTAGAAACTGTCCATTTCTTTTATACTTCAAAGGTTTTTGCTTGGAGCAAAACACTCTTACCCCGTCATCATGTAGGTGGCGGAAACATTTCCAGTGGTCATGCGGCCCAAGTAAATAGATATTCTGCACATGTGAAGATGAACAATAACAACAATGGCGGCCTCCAGAGCATCATGACTCGTGTACTCGCCATTGTTCATGTTTATAGCGTATTTTTCTCTGCTGTGTGTGTGGTTTCATTACAAAACCAACCAACAGTACCCACTAGTGGCCCAACATGAAAACTACATAATTTTCCATGTGGATAGACGTCATTTTAAGAACCTTGCTGTGTAAACAAGACACTTTTCTGAAACGAAAAGAGAAATTGAAATGTCGTCTGAACTGGGCCTAACTGCAGATCTTTATTTTTCAAGAGAATTTGTCCTTTACATTTGTATTTACTGTAGTTTAACTTCTACGTTTGTTACTCTACCTCTGAGAAATGGTGTTTGAATCTTTTAGCACAGGACTGCTTTTGCTCATTTACCAAGTCGAGCTATTCAGTGAGGGTTACAGTGACTGGGCAAAAGCATCGTCTCCTTGGGAAGAAAAATGTCACGTTTTGAGTGCATTCATTTGAAATGTTGTATAAACGCAAACCTCTAAAGGGGTCATATTGTACAAAATTCACTTTGTAAAGGTTTTCAAACAGTAATAATCGTATCCATACCTGGAGTGACGTCCCAGAAGTAAAGAGAGTCTGTCCTCGCTCTCTCTGGCTTGTTTCAGTTTTTAAAAAGTGTGTTGCTCCAACCAGCCAATCAGAACTCAAACCCTATATAGTGTCATTGGGGGTTTAGCCAATCCCAATCAAGGTGGGTCCTCCCTTTGACTCCTCCCACAATTAGGCAGCTCTGCTCTGGCACATGGCGCCACGAGAGGAAGTACTTCCTCCTTTTCCCAAGATGGGCATGTGTGGGCGGAGCCAGTCCAGCTCACACAGACACAGCAGATTCTGAATGCAGGTCCTATGATCCAATATTCAAATAGAGGAAAATCAATTAAAAGTAGGATTTGAGACAATAAAGTTTAAATACGTTTTTGGACCAATGAGACCATGTGAAAGTGTTGAAAAGTTGTATGATTTGACCCCTTTAAAGTGAAATGTGAAGCTCCGTCCTCACCCCACCTCTCCTTCTCCTCCCACCAGTGCGAGGATGTCGTCCAGGGAAGATCGTCCAGATGACGGAGGCGGAGGTGCGCGGCCTCTGCATCAAGTCCCGCGAGATCTTCCTCAGTCAGCCCATCCTCCTGGAGCTGGAGGCTCCTCTCAAGATCTGTGGTCAGTACCCGCATCTGCATGAGCGCCGTCCAGGAGGCGGAAACAACGCCCTCACCGGTTCCTGTCCCTTGTTTAGGTGACATCCACGGACAGTACACAGACCTGCTGAGGCTCTTCGAGTACGGCGGCTTCCCCCCCGAGGCCAACTACCTGTTCCTGGGCGACTACGTGGACCGAGGGAAGCAGTCGCTGGAGACCATCTGCCTGCTGCTGGCCTACAAGATCAAATACCCCGAGAACTTCTTCCTGCTCCGGGGCAACCACGAGTGTGCCTCCATCAACCGCATCTACGGCTTCTACGACGAGTGTGAGCTCAGATGCCGCACAGCTGGACGAGAAACTCTGGGAAAGGAGTTTTGTCCTAATTACATGACAGTAGTTGGCTAAATCGCTAACGTTGCTAATATTTCCATCTTTGTTTAAAACATTTGAACTATTAGTGAAAATAAAGCCATTTACAAAAGTCTTTTTGTTCTGTTTTGCGAGCCTAATTAGCCTAAGCTGGCTAGTTAGTATTAGCATTAAAACGGAGCACATTTAACACTTATTGGTAGGACAGGCAAAAACTTTAAATTCTATTTATTAACAGACTTGTATCATTGAGCTGAGGTGTAGCAGGCGTGTCTCTTTAGCTGTACATAGCATGCTAACGCTAACGCCCCCCCCCCCTCCTCCCCGTTGCAGGTAAACGCAGGTTCAACATCAAACTGTGGAAGACGTTTACTGACTGCTTCAACTGCCTTCCCATCGCCGCCATCGTGGACGAGAAGATCTTCTGCTGCCACGGAGGTATTTTGTTTAAAAATGTCTTTCCCGAGGTTATCCGAGGCCATTGGTCTGATCTTTATCTCAAGAGCAACATTGAAAAAAAGACCCACAATAAAATAAGGATTTAACGTATTTTCCTGACTATAAGTTGCACCAGTGCAACTTATAGTCAGGAAAAGTGCTTTATTTCTTTCCTTTTCTCCAGTTTCTCTGAACTATTTGTTCTGCTTTCTGTAGTCATACAGTGACACCTAGTGGCCACAAATGGCATGTTTTGATAAATAAGTAGCTTCACCAGGCAAAAAATAATAATAAACGAGGGCAATTTATGAAGAGTTATAGTATTTTGATACAGATTGAATAGGTCAAAGCAAGTTAATCCCACCTGTGTGGAGAGATTTACCCACTGTGTGTGTGTGTGTGTGTGTGTGTGTGTGTGTGTGTGTGTGTGTGTGTGTGTGTGTGTGTGTGTGTGTGTGTGTGTGTGTGTGTGTGTGTGTGTGTGTGTGTGTGTGTGTGTGTGTGTGTGTGTGTGTGTGTGTGTGTGTCAGGCCTCTCTCCAGACCTGCAGTCCATGGAGCAGATCAGACGCATCATGAGACCCACAGACGTTCCCGACACAGGTAGGTCCAATCACCAACGTGTGTGTGTGTGTGAGAGAGAAACCTGCTGCTCTGTGTCCTTAAAAGGCAGCGATCACTCTCCGATCCTCTTATGGTCTGTGTACATGTGTATGCGTCTCTATTTCTCTTTTTCATGTGTGTGTGTCTGTGTTAACCCCCCCCCCCCCCCCCCCCCCCCCCCCCAGGCCTCCTGTGTGACCTGCTGTGGTCGGACCCAGACAAAGACGTTCAGGGTTGGGGGGAGAACGACCGCGGCGTGTCCTTCACCTTCGGCGCCGACGTGGTCAGCAAGTTCCTGAACCGCCACGACCTGGACCTGATCTGCAGAGCCCACCAGGTAGGACCAGGACCTCCCACCCTCCTCCAGGGGTGTCCCAATCCAGCTGCAGCCCCTCACCATCTGCTGTGTGTGTGTGTGTATGTGGCGCCCCCAGGTGGTGGAGGATGGGTATGAGTTCTTTGCCAAGCGGCAGCTGGTGACCCTGTTCTCTGCTCCAAACTACTGCGGGGAGTTCGACAACGCTGGTGGCATGATGAGCGTGGACGAAACGCTGATGTGCTCCTTCCAGGTACCATACACCCGGACACCCCCCCCACCACCCAACTAATACTCAATGATCGTAGTATTGATCAGTAGAAAGAGAAAGAGTGGCGCTGTTCCAGCCGGTCTCGTTAGTCTGACATGTGGCGTCCCTCCTTCAGATCCTGAAGCCGTCTGAGAAGAAAGCAAAGTACCAGTATGGAGGGATGAACGCTGGGCGGCCCGTCACTCCTCCCCGCACAGCCCAACCCCCAAAGAAACGATGAGGACGCCACGCGGCGCGGCGAGCAGCTACACCACACGAAACAAGTACGAGGAGAAACCACATCCACACATCCTCCTAACTCCTTCTTCTCCTTCTCCACACTCTGAGTGATAAAAACGCTAAACCACCACCGCTCCACGGTCTCATTCTGTAGCATATCCAAGTGTCTTCGTTTTTCTTTTTGTCTTTGTCCTTCTTTTCTGAGTGACAGCAGGCGTATTGACCACATGCCCCGCCTCCCCCCCCTCGCTCACCTGTGCAGACAGGACACGTGTAAATGGCGACTGCTGGGTTTTCAATAAATAATACCGGAAGAAAAAACATCTGCGTCTCGTTTCTTTCTTTCTTCCACCAACAGGTTTCACACATACACACACACCTCATGAAGAAGCATGGTGGGGGCAGCAGCATCATGCTGTGAAAGTTGCTGGTAAATTCATTGATCAGGTTGAAGATGTCAAAGTTTTATTGGGGTAATGAAGTGAAGTGTCATTTTCTTTCAATTTGAATTATTCAGTGAAATGTTTTTTTTTCTTTGCTTCACTTTCTGAAGCGTATTTTCACTTTTCTCATTCATTGTATTCTCGTTCATTTAATACTACTTCCTTCAAACAAAACAAATTGCATTTACTCTGAATAGTTTTGCAGTTTTAGTGCAAATTGGATGTAAACGTTTGTGATAATGTGGCTGTTTCTGTATAAAAGAAAGTGACGATTTAGATCAAAACACACCAAAACAATCCCACATATTAGTTTCCAATGTTTCGCCACCAGGGGGAGCTTTAACACAATACTTCAGCACAAGTGGCTGCTGGAGCCAAAAATTCTCACTTTTGTACCTAAACTCGAGGGATGTGCAGAGACCTGTGAAGGGGAGGGTGCTCCAATTAGACAAAAGGACACATACTACCATATATATATATATATATATAGTAAAAGAACAAGACTGTAATGACATATGTATTTCAACAAATTATTTTTAAAAAAGGAACGGAGGTGTCTTGAATGCACCATAAAGCCCCAGTCAAAAACATAAATACTTAAAAAAGAATATATATATATATATATATATATAAACACCTTGCCAAAAGAATAGGCACTTACTGACTTGGGGCAGAAGGAGCAGATATGGGACAAGCATTAATAATGACATACTTTCAGTTTTTTAATGTGATAAAGCCATCAACCTAATAGAATAAATGTTTATTTGATAGCCAGCAGCACAAAATCTGGTTTTCCTGATTGTGTGCGCCGATCCAGCTGCTATGTACTGACCCATCTCTATGTAAACATTTTTCTTTTAATTGCCCAGGATCTTCAATGTGGTGAATAACCTTATTTCTTGTTATAATAAAGTTCCCCAAAACACAAACAGGAAATAAAGTAGAGAAAGAGTCAGAGTCGGTGTGGATGGTCAATTTATTGACATATTGAGAAAGGAGCAGCTTGAATGAACCCCTGAAGTCCACCTGCAGACCCTTAGGGGGCGTCCCAATAGTCCCTCCTCCCTCCTTTTCCTTAAACCCCGAAGGTGTTTAAGTAGCGGCCACGATAATGAACATTCAAATTCTCAATAAGCTTAGGAAAGGAGGCTCAATACTTCCTTTAGAACCTCCTTTAGCCCAGGAAACACTGATGCTTCCTTTACCAAAGGAGACCAGATCATGCTGCCCCACAATTCCTTGTGGCGACAACATTTAAAGGAACCAGCTCATCCGAGCGTTCAGGGAAACTCATGATGACTCAACCCAGATCATGTTAAGTTACCAAAGCAATATTCTGACTTGAACAACTTTAAATAATCTAAAACCCAGATCCCAACTAGGAATGTTATGCGGATGTTGTAAAACAAACACCGTAAAGTTTTTGTGCAGCCTATTCTGTTCGATTGGTTATTTATTCCTGGAGCCTCTTTTTCTTTGATTTCAATTCAAACCTTATGATATTTGAGATTATATCAGTTAGAGCCCCAGGAGAAAGTGTTAGAAATGTACCGGTACTTTTTGTAGTCCTTTTTCGGAAATTTGTAGTTTTTTGACCACGGCAGACGTCACTAATTTGCACCGCCGTCAGATTATTATTACGTCACCGGGTGGAAGTGTTGTCCGACTGTAACGACAACGTGATCATCTTTCCCTAACTCCTTTAGGAAGCCTCCTAACACCTTTCCGTGACTTATCCACGGGGTTAAGGAAAAGTGGATAGGAAAGGAGAAAGGAGGATCTATTTGGATGTACCCTCCTCAGAGACTTTGTGAACCCACCGCGCGGCGACTGGGAGGCAGCGTGACTGAAGACATGGATGGATCATGAGCACACACACTGATGATTGAGCTCTAGCGGGTGGAAAAGTTCATTTGATGGTGTTGGAGCTCCACCTACTGGCAGCAGGACGTTACTGTCAACCTTCAGACTGACGTTTAATGTAAAGGTGCAACACACCGACATCAAAATCAGCTTTCCTTTTTTGTGGTTTTGCCATCTCTTTTGACTTTTTGAATAATATTTACACATTTTGCAGTTCATGTTATTAAATATCTTACTTAAAAAAAAAACTATATCAGCAAGAGATTTCAGAAATTGTTCAATGTTCACGTATGGAATTTCAGAGGAGAGAAGAAAAATTACTTGAAGTGAACAAAAAATAAAGAATATTCATCTTTTATTTTTTTGAAATTCTGAGCCATTAAGAGCTTCGTTTCTTGTTCTATATTTCTATAATTGTTAAAAAAATAACTAAAAATACATTTAAATCATCAATCATTGATCTACATCCAAAAATCCAGAAAATAAGCATCTAAGGGTAAAAAATGTTAAATAAATATTTGATATCTAGTATTCAGGCTGAACTTCATTTCCAAAACTAAAACTCAATAAGTAGAAAAGTCAATCCATCATATTAGAATAAATATTGAATATTTCAGTGATTTATATGGGCGCAGTAACAAATGTTCATAATTAAACATATTGTAATATTTAGCAGCTAAAAACAAACAAAAACAATCCAGTATTTAAGAAAATATTGAAACAATAACAGACATTTACAGAGTATTTCTGTTCATCTTTTTCTTTTAAAAAGTACAGATGCACTTATATGTACTTTTTTCTTCCTCGGCTTCAAAGATGTTTTTCAAATTAATTTAACTTTGAACAAGTTTCTTTTGAGGTAGTTTTCAATGCTTGTAGTTTTTTGTCCTTTATTTCCTTTTTGTGAACATTTTGACGACATTTGTGGTGCTACGGTGTGTTTTTCCAAATTATGACATTTGAGTACCTCGGTTTGTTGGATGAGTTTGTGACCGTAAAACTTTCTGTGGTACTTTTGCAAGTATTCAGGCTCACACGTTTCAAGTGAAAATGCATCATTTTTGCATTTTTGTTTCAGAAACAATTCACATTTACGCAATGTTTTCAAAACAATGTCCGTTTTCACGGAAACGGCAGAAACGCTGAACCGTAGCAGTAGCAGCGTTTCCCCCAGTTTCCACGGAGAATGTGTGCATTCCTAAAGGTGCATTTTTCCTGTTTCCATGGGAACTGAGTCTTTTTGAAAAGCTGCGTCCTCCCCCTTTTCCACTGAGTCTTTTCAAAAAGTGGTGGTTTTCTCATTTCGAGAGACTGCACATTTTTTGAAAAGTTGCGTTTTCCCTGTTTCCATGGCAACAGAGCATTTTCAACAAGTTGCATTTTTCTGTCATTTCCACGGAGAGGTCATGTTATTGAAAAGTTGGATTTTCCTATGTTTTCACGGAGACAAAATGTTTTCGGAAAGTTGTTTTTTCCCCATTTCCAGGGAGACGAACACATTTTCATAAAGTTGTGTAATTCTTCTTTCAAGAGACGGAGTGCTTTCAAAATTTTGCATTTTACCATTTCCATGGATACAGTTTTCGTAAAGTTGCGTTTTCCCGCAAAAAAACGCAACAAAACGTTTCCGTTTTCTCTTGATGACATCATGGTGTAAAACAGAGGCTCTGTGATCCTTCGTCCATCGAACCTTGAGTCTCTGCTGCGATTTGACTGAATTCTAAAGTCAATAATCCATCCATGTCCTTTAAAACGAGTCAAAACAATACTACTGCAGGTTTTCTTTGTTCTACAACGTCAGTACAAAAATCCCACATGTAACTTATTGTCATACCAACCTTTGATCAAATAATAATATTTTTTTATTTATTTATTTTTTTTTTTTAAAAAGCTCATATCAAAAACCAAAAGCTGAAGTATTTCCTGCCATGACTGAAAGTCTTGGTCGTTTCCCTTTAAATCTAAATCCGTTCAGACGGTAATGCCCCGAGGCGACACGTCTACCCGACAGCAGCGGCGCAAGTCAGACAGAAATAAAGTCGAAAAAAGCAGTAAACATGGAAAAATGGTTTTCAGTTCTTCCCCCAAACGTCCAGAATGAGGTGTGTAGGTGTGTGTGTGTGTGTGTGTGTTTAGACCAGTTTCCTGAGGGGGAAGGACAGAGCGGCTCCGATGGACAGACCGAGGGCGAGAAAGAAGGTCATCAGAGCTCCTGCAGTCTCTGCATCCTTCTGCGCCACCAGCCTGCAACACAACAACAACCCTCAGAAAACACTTCTTAAAACTGCAAACAACAACAAGAATGATGTTTTGATCTGCGGGGGGGCCTCACTGAGGAGCGTAGGACATGGACAGGCACACGAAGTATCCGCTGGTGACGGAGAAGAAAGCCATGATGACGGTGAAGGCGGCATCGTGCGGGAATAACACCGGCAGGTAGGAGTTCTTGGGCTGGACGTTACAGAGCATGAGCAGCGGGATGAAGACCAGCCTGCTGACCACCAGCAGCGGGAACAGCCGGGACTCTTTGGCCGGCTGCAGAGGAAGCGTTCGATGTGGGTCACCGGGGGGGATTTTCACATGTGGGGGTAAAACAATCCAATCGTCACGATGAGAGGACAGTCCACTGTTGATCCACTCAGTTCAATCTTTTGTTTATTTATTTATTTATTTATTAATCTTTCTACGCAGCCAAATCGTCTGCGGACGCTCACCCAGCGGACCAGCGTGGTGACGGTGCGGCCGAGCCAGTCGTTGATGTTGAAGGTCAAGAAACAGCAAACCGAAATGAAGAAACGCTCTGGAGGGAGAAACCTTCAGTTTATCCAGCAGGAACAGGAAGTGACGACAACCAAACTCAACAGATAGTTGTTTACAGAGCGCCCCCTCTAAAGGTCTTTGTTTATAGTACCCCTGAAGTTGTTTACATTCCCCTCCCACTAAAGGTCTGTTTACTGTCTCCTCCCTCAAATGGTCTTTGTTTACAGTCCTACAGTTGTTTACAGTGTCCCCCTTCTAAAGGTCTTTGTTTACAGTTCTGCAGTTGTTTACAGTCTCCCCCCTCTAAAGGTCTTTGTTTACAGTCCTGAAGTTGTTTACATTTCTCTCCCACTAAAGGTCTTTGTTTACTGTCTCCTCCCTCTAAAGGTCTTTGTTTACTGTCCTCCTGAAGTTGTTTTTATTCCCCTCCCACTAAAGGTCTTTGTTTGCAGTCCTCCTGAAGTTGTTTACATTCCCCTCTCACTAAAGGTTTTTGTTTACAGTCCTGCAGTTGTTTACAGTCTCCCCCCTCTAAAGGTCTTTGTTTACAGTCCTGAAGTGGTTTACATTTCCCTCCCACTAAAGGTCTTTGTTTACCGTCTCCTCTCTCTAAAGGTCTTTGTTTACAGTCCTCCTGAAGTTGTTTACATTCCCCTCTCACTAAAGGTTTTTGTTTACAGTCCTGCAGTTGTTTACAGTCTCCCCCTTCTAAAGGTGCTTGTTTACGGTCCTCCTCATGAAGTTGTTTACATTCCCCTCCCACTAAAGGTCTTTATTTACTGTCTCCTCCCTCTAAAGGTCTGTTTACAGTCCTCCTGAAGTTGTTTACATTCCCCTCCCACTAAAGGTCTTTGTTTACAGTCCTGCAGTTGTTTACAGTCCTGCCCCCTGCAGTTGTTTACAGTCCTTCAGTTGTTTACAGTCCTCCCCCTGCAGTTGTTTACAGTCTCCATCAGTTGTCTACAGCTTCGTACCCCATCTCCCTCCTTTAAACGAGGTCCTGACGTCCACGGTGACGGCGGGGAACACGGACAGAGTGACGGTGAACACGAAGGTCACGCAGAACGCCATCACCCAAATCTGGAAAAGAAAAAAAAGGGTAGAAGTTGGATTCCTCTGCGCTCTGGGTGGATTTCTATCGTCTCCCGCTGCCGCCTCCACCTTTTTGAACACCTCCATGACGGAGGCCTTGGCCTGGTTCTGGTCCAGCTGCTCCAGCGACAGGAAGGCCTGCTTGGTTCCGTCCGCCGGGGCCTCCCCCTCCCCCTCCCCCGGGCTCGGACCCTTGGCCGGGGCGCCACCGCTCACCGATCCGTTAGCGTGACCGTTCAGCTTGCTGTTCTCCGCCGCGCTGCCCCCTGTGGGTAAAACACACAACACGTCAAGAGTTATTGACGTCTGCTCCGTTTGGAAAAAGAAACAGACCCCCTCTTTGTTCGAGCTCTAATTGGATAAACGGCAAGTTGACCGACTGAATGAGATAACGTTCCAGTGGATTGATTTGATTCGGGCCGAGCGTGAGGGAAGAGCAAACAGAGGATTACTGGCTATCGGACAAACAACCCCGCCGGGGCAATAATCCACAGGAGGAGTCGCACCTTTCAGCAGCTCGGCGGTGGTTCCTGATTCATACTTGCTGCTTTTATTCAGATGATACTGAGCAAAATCCTGCGCGGACACAACAGAAACAGAAGAAATCCTCATAACTGAGCGGAATTGTTACGGGATAATTGAAAGGACTGATGTCAGTAAATCATTTAGCTATTAGTCTTGCACTCGGAGGGGGGGGGGGGGGGGGGGGGGGGGTTGGTGCACTGACCAGGCGAGGCAGCAGCAGGTAGCTGAACAGTGTAATCAGAGTCCCGACACACGGCGTGATGAAGTACCCCAGAGCGGCAGACTCGGAATCTGCGTCACCTGAGTCACAAACACACAAGGAAAAAGAACAAACCAAACTAGTGAGCAGCTGAGAATTCTCGCCTAAGAAAAAAGAGAAAAGAACAAATTGTTCCTTTGAATGAATGAATGAATGAATGAATGTGCGGCGTCGTGCAGATTTCACAAGCTCCACATTGGGTTTCCCGTGCCCCCAGTTGCCTAGCAACTGGGGGACCCGGGCTCTGTCAGCATTGTGGGTGGGCTCACTGGCTAGGGCGAGCAGCATGGCGACGGCGGCGAAGGTCCCGGCGAGGCCCTGGCCGCTCATGAAGACGGCGCTGTACTTCTGAGGCAGCAGGCCAACCAGGCCGAACAGGCTGCCCTGCAGCACGGCGCCGAACGCTGCGGGAAGAGGGACAGGGAGGCGGTTAACGGGGGAAACGTCCATCCGGCGAGCTGCTTGACTTCTTCCTCCACTTACAGTTGATGAACCAGATGGTCGCCATGGTGACGTCGAAGAAGCGGTCCTGCTCCATGGGCACTTTGACCAGCACGGCGGTGAGGATGAAGAGCAGCAGGATGAAGACCAGGCTGCCCGCGATGCGGACGGCCTCCGAGATCCTGAAACACAAAGCGGACTCTGAAGGCAGGCGCTCGGCAGCGGGTCCTCTGAGAGATGTGGTGGCGGCGTGACCAACCTCTGGTACAGGAAGGAGTTGAGCAGGGTGAACAGCAGCAGGGGCAGCTGGGACAGCAGCGTCATCCAGTTGTTGAAGTAATATTCTTTGCGGACCACCGACGTGCCGTTGCTCCATTCTGTGGTGTTGAGGCGACCTTGGAAGTACTGTGGACCCAGACGAGACGCGGTAAATATCCAGCATGCAGCGTCCAATACGACGTGGACGTTGATGGAGGACATATTGTGGATGAGGAAACAAATGAGGACTCGTTCACGCCACATTTCGATGTGTTTTCACTTAGTGTGTAAACACGTCCTAAAAAACTCTCCTATCTCGTCCCAGAGGGGGCGCTGCTGTGATTTCTGCCTCTGAAAGGGGCAATTAAGTCCGGTAGAACGATAAAAGTCATCAAAACAGGGTTGACTGCACAGCAAATAAAAAACAGAAAAAGTTGAACAAACAAAGAAAAAAAACTAATGTTATTGAAGAGGTTCTGATGTATTGTCTCCATTACGGTATTTTCTGGACTATACATAACTTTTCCTATGTTCTTTGGTTGATCATGAAACTTAAATAAAAATATACAATATAAGAATAGAGAAAGGAATATTTTTGTGCTGGTATGCACATATTGATGTCATTCATCAATGTTTGTAAACGTCAAAATGCCAGAGTAACGTATTTCCTCGACTAAAAGTCTTTTTTTTTCCTTTATGTGTTTGACCAGTCAGGTGAGTTATACATCATTAATCTACCGATACTCACCATCCGCGGACACTACATGTCACTGTATGACAGCAGAATGCACAAATTCACAATAGGTTTGGAAAAGTAGCAGCTGGATGACACTCATACACTTTTATGGAAACAAAAACGTACTTTTTTGCATCTTATTATGAAACAAATTGTTGGAAAAATCGCTGTTTTATATGCTAGTGCAACAAATGTCGCGACTTATAGTTCCGGAAATATGGTGTGTATTTTATAGTAGAGTTTGATATTAACAGAGAAATCACCTATTCTGGTTTTAACTGTTAATGTAAATCACTCAGATACTCTGCAGATCAATCATGTGCTTCATATTAGAAGCAATTTGATGGTACTAAAATAGCTGTGATGCTTTCGGCTCTCTGAGCTTCATCTTCTGTTACTATGCGGCTAAATTTAACCGAATCTGAGCGCTTGTAATAGGAGCTACAGAAACCACAGACATCCAAATAACATGTGATTAGAGTTTTCACCAAAACATGTGAACACGCGTGCAGCCGCCCGCATGATCCCAGTCATTTGATAAGACTGAGCGGACTCATGGTTCCCACATGGGGTCATGACTCCAGAAACAAAGGAAATACCAGGTGGACTAATCCAAAGAAGAATCTGACCGGGGATAAGAGGGATTCTCTCAATTTGTAGACAATAGAATTTGAACATGAACACTGTGTAGAAATGAAGGTATTTTAAGGCATTTTATTTTTTTACCAGTGAGGCAGTCATGAAGAAATTCCATGGCAGGAGCGTTCCCAGGCCCAGAATGAAGAAAATGATTCCCACCAGGCAGCCCCTGTGGTTGTGAAAGGAGTGAAAGGATGAAGCTTTACTGTGCAGGTCTTTAATTAAAGAAGTGGGGTCCGGACATCACACACGTTGTCTGTCAAATGCAATGAAATTCAGCTTGTTGTCTGTCAGAAATTGTAAGGTTCACTGTAAGGTTTTGGCAGATTGGACATATATGTTTGTTTGAGGGAAATTCCCTTTCAGAGCATTTAAATGGACACGTAGTCAAAACGCCACCCAGAAACTGTGGTCGAGAGCAAAACAAAGGGAAGCGAGCAGTTTCACTCACCGGTCCTGTGGAGTGTCTGTCCGTCCCTTCATCCTGATGTAGGAGGTTCTGGTGAAGCTGGAAAAACACCAGGAGAGGAGAAAGGTCAGAAACATTACCGCAGAGTCAGGGCAGAGTCCGACTGGATGCTCCAGCTGCAGAGCTTTCAACCACTCGCACAAGCTTTACATTGTGGCATGTGGCTGTTAGTAACCCCGCCTTCTTCAAACGACTTGTGATTATATCGAATTGAAACAAGTGGAATTTGTTCAGAATGAATATCATGCGTTTGTGTACAGGAAGTGAACTGTGTAACCATAGTGACTCGTCACAGATGACCAGAACAGAAAGCCATTAGGCTTGACTAAAAACTACAACAAGCCGAAGGGATCGGTCCTGGCGAGTCGATGTTTGTTCGGGACAAAACCTTGATCTGACCTTGGTACAGCAGTTTGGTCCATTTCCAAGAGTGCAGTGTGAACTGGACCAAACTAACTGCAAGGGAGGAATTTTTGTAACACTCTCAGGCCCCGTTTACACGACAACGAATTAGAGTGTATCCGCAAAACTTACTTCACTTTTGGGGGGTTCGTTTACACGGCACCAGTTTGCGGATGCACTGTATCCGCAAAGTTTTTAATCCGGCTCCCAAGGTGGAAAGATTCTTTCACGGCGCAAATCCCTCCTGCGGAGACTGATGGAGGCAACAGTGCCTGTTACTGCGCATGCACATCTCTCCCCCTCCCTCCTGCTCATTCAGTTGTAAACAAACATGGCGGCCGCGTAGTGGTACGACCCGCGGTCCGTATTCTAGTTTTATCGTCCAGATCAGTAGTTTAATAGTTGAGACTCTCCCCTGATAACATCCGATGTGTCATCAGTCCATGCGGATGTCGGGTGCTCTCCATTTTCCTCACGTTTATCATGTGTTGTTCTCTGCATACACGTCTGTGTAGTTTCATAACAAAATCAAGCAACAGCGCCCTCCAGTGGCCCGGCATATTAACTACATCGTTGTCTCTGTGTACGCTGCTGCTGTGGAAACGCCCCCACTTTTTTTTGCGGATTAGGTGTTTGGACCTGAAATGTTGTCGTGTAAACAGGGCCTCAGCCTGATCAAACAGAGACCCTGGACTGTCCTGGTGTGAAAGCAGCCTCATTGTAATCAAGCTGCAGGCATCTGTGAGGAAACGTTATGAATGACCTGCAGGACTCTCCAGCTGGGGCCTCCTCGATGGGAAAAATGTCCCCCGCGGGGATTCAGAGTCCTTCCTGTGGCATTCTCAGATGAGAATATGTGAGAAGCATGTGGCCACGGCCTTGGTGAAGTACATTCCAACCCAGCAGTTCAGCTTCAGTAACAAAGGCTTGGTTTGATGCAAATTGCCATGGGAACTCTCGGCTGCCTCTCATCAATGCTGTGTTGATCTAGACTTCAAAAGCTATGGGTCTATCCAAAGGAAAAGACATTCCTGGGTGGGAAACTGATGTTCAAATATAATACTACAGAGGGCATGGGAATCCCTCCCGGTTTCCCTCCCATCACTACGTGATGCGTTCCTTTGGGAGAACTGGCTTGTTTGTGGCATTCAGCAGCTTGAAGGTCATTTGGAGGGATGATTGCTGGACTTGGTTTTCCTATATCAGAGAGAATCCAAAAACATGTTTTTCAGACATTATTTTCACCAAGTTTTCTGTCCCTGATGCTGCTGCCCAAGGCTCCCGCGTTTTGTCTTAAACATTGTGGTGGACGGCACCGCAGTGTTTTTATCTCGTCTATAAAACGACCATAAAACATGACAAACTATGCTGCTGCCAGGATAATAAAGTGGAACATGAAAACTGGGCTGGATGATCGACGGCATCATGTTGCCTCTTCTTTTTTAAATTTGACCCGAGAGAACGACATAGAAAGTGGATTGTACGTAGCCTCGGAGTGGCCATAGAGAAAAAAATAATAACATGTGGGAACGAGATAATAAGTTGTTACCTCAAATTAAAAAAGCGAGGGAACGAGATCATATAACCTCTGGCCGTGAGATTCTTTGTGGCCATGAAGGGAGAGGTCTGTATGAGGCTGTGTTGTGCTTTGAGACGCTCCACAGAACTTCTTTATAATAAAGCAATACTGTTGGTTCATCAGTAACTACTAAACAAACTACATACTACTGTAAATGAAAGCTTGGATTTTTTTAGCCATAAAATGAGCCTTTTAATGACTTCATGTGAAAGAGAACTTATATTGTCAATCAGCGTGTGCTTACATGGGTTGCTATTGGAAACGGCTGTAGAGCAGCGTTCTATCATTCTACCCCTCCATTCCTCCATGTTGAAGCATTTGATTCAGACACTTCCAGAAATAAAGTGAAAGGAGCAGAAATTCACTATGTAATGCCCAAATGTTGAAAAATAAGCCCCAGCCTCATGTACTTATGGTAAAGAGGGAATACATGATTCGGAGCTGCTGAGAATTAGATCCTCTCTTTTAGGATGAAGGTGAGTTTAACATGTCTGTATTTCACATGCTTTAGTTAGAAAACATCAATATCTAATGTAGTCCGTGGAAACATGGCTTTTAAAGCGTCCATAACAGCAAATATGGCGGGCTGGAAGTGGCATTGGTGAAAAAATATACGAGGGAACGACATAGTAACTCAGTGTCTCGAGTAATTAATTTGAGGTTACTAATTATGATCTAATTTCCACGTGTGTTAACTTTAACATCAAGATAACACTCGATTAACGTTAACCCAGTTTGAACAGGTCTGTTAAAGTTAACGGTCGGTTAAATGTATTTAACGGCTGGTTAAACGATAACCCAGTTTTGAAAAACCAGGACCTGGTTGTGCTCTAAAACGTGCAGGTCTTTTGATACACTAAAAGTCATTGATTGCTCAAGAGCCCAGAAGTTATTGATGCAGCTTGTTTTTAGCATCGTTAGCTTTAAGTACAAGAGCACTAGTCTTGTGATGACAGTCTTCCATCGCTGCTGAGCCGACATGACTGTCCCCAATGTTGTTATTTAGATATTACCTTCACAGGCAGGCGATGACGAGATCGGCTCCAAGTGTAAGAAGCAACATTAATTAAAGAGTCGTGACTGCCTGGAGTTTTGTGAAGCGACGACTCTAACTTTCCAGCTAATCCTGAGGCTGGTCATCAAGCTCACGCTCTCTAACCACAATGGAAAAAGTAAGGATGTTTTCACCACTGGTATTACACGGAGTGGCTGCTGTGCTCGTTGGGACTTGTTGGGCAGATGAGAACCAGACTCACATTTGTCCTACTTATGACTGTGGCCTGGTTCCTCACCAACACACAACAAATGTTATGTGCCTGTGAGGCAGCTGTGGGCTTGGCCTACATTTTCCACTGACTCTGCTCTTTCTTCAAGGGGTTTTACTTCCCTAAACTTGCCGTTCCTCCCAACTGAAGGAGGTGTGACACAGAGAGCAAAGACAGCTGCGTCACTCTCTGATCTCTGTCAGCCCAGTCATCACTACCCCTCCCTTGGTCACCAGCAGCCTTATTTAACCTCTTTGTTGCTCCTGTAAAAGCGAAAGCCTGGCGAGACAGTTTGGTAAATACTGTGACAATCTCAAGTTGCCTTTCAAAAGCCACCTGATTACAACCTGACCAGACTGTTTCAAGCAGCCAAGGAGAACTGACGAGGCCAGAAATCATAGATTCACAAAAAGACGGTTGGGAATAATCGCCTGGTTCTTCTATATGGCGAGAACCTCCTGAAAGGTGGATGGGAGTGGCTCTGACTCAGATGGCCACAGCCGGTGGCCGCAATTCAATTTTACCCGAGTGCTTGCTGCTTCAACGTTCCCCTAATGTATCTTTGTTCTGTCGTAATCAGATAACGGGAAAGCAGCATGAGGCGCACGAACAGAACAGACACCACAATGCTCCCTGTCCAGGCGGGAGGACCCGGGTGGGGTGTTCCTGTGCACCTATAGCGAGATCGTATTGACACAACAAACACGTCCAGGGGTCATTCGAGGTCAGGGCTCCGAGGCGGCGAGGCAAGGTCGCCAGAGGTCCTGGTGGGCTTCCACCACACCCGGAGGAATGCCAGCTACTGGAGTCACACTCATAAGCTACTTAAAGCACGTTTGTGTTCACTCTTAAAGAACAACACGTCCTGATTGCTTGGTATGATTTTCACTTAAAAAAGAAAAACAAACACGAGCGGTCACGGAACAGGTGATGGCAACAAACCTCGGAATCACAGACACAAGAAAATGCTATTTTCCCCAAATTAAAGGTCCAAGAATGACCTTCTCTTGTTATAGTTGCTCAGCTGGAGCAGATCCAACAGGGTCGTTTCAGTTCATCCTGAGATTCACCCTCTGCCTCCTTCAGTCCTCCCGACCTGACAGGATGCTTTCTGTTGATTGGCCAGTTTCTAGTGAAGCTTCTCATCACTCAGTCTGTCGATACAGAGCGCAGAGGTAATCCAATACCGTCCTACAGTCACTTCACCATATGAGGAAAGTCTGGACCAGCTGATGTCAGCTCGACTGACCTGGTCTGAAGTTCCAGCTTTATTCTCACAGGACTAATATACTCTTAAATTGTTGATTGTTTATTTGGTATTAATTGTTGACGAAGTGTCTGTAACATTAATGAAGATAACAATCGAGATATAACCTACAATTAAAATTACAATATTTAAGTATTTGTGCTTTAGGATATGTACTTATAACAGTCTTCTGTCTCTTGCCCCTTATTTATACCTTATTTATCCTGTAAATTTTTGCTGCCTGTTGGCTTCTGTGTGGTCACTTCCTGGCACCTTGGATTCCCAACACACTTATCATTTTGGTACAAATGAGAGTAAACGAGGGAAATTTTTCTCACTTCAAACTGGCAGTAATTCTCCATCCGATTCATCACTGAAACAATTCTTCGTAGTTCCGTCAGAATTTTGCGACGTCTCTTTGTCACAATACATGGCAGGGCTCTCAAACTCCTGGTAAACCCAATACGGTTCCTTTTTTTTTTTTTTTTATTTAGTCGCCTTCCTTTATTAAAAATAACAATTTATGTGGTAATTCAAATCATAAAATATAATTAACAGAAGAAGAAAAATCTGAATATTTTGTATTAAAATGTTTTTGCATTTGGCTGGCAAACTAATTTTTTATTTATTTATTTTTAATGTAAGGAAAATATTAGCGCGGACCCTGTTATGAGTCTGATCAGACTGTAACACCAGAAAGGCCTTGATTAGGTATTTAAAAATTAGGTAAAAGATCTGCTCTGACTATGTACAGTCTTGTTTACTATACAAAAGAAATAGCCTCCAGCACATTTCAGCTTGAGTTTCTGGAATTTCTAGAAACTTGAGGAAAGTGTGGATGTCGTTCAGAAGGCACAGGCGTGTATTTTAGCAGCCGGCCCAACTCTTTGTTGAGTTATACAACAAGAAATAATGTTTTGTGGCCCCGGGGAAGGGTCAAGCTAAGCGCAGCAGGATCTCTGGGGAGCGGGGGGGGACCCTAACACCACAGATCAACAAGAAAAACACAGCTGTACGAGTGGGAAAGAAGCTTCCATGTCTCGGCCAAACAAGAAACACTCGGGAACCTTTGTGAAACACAAACATGGAAATCTTACTTTTCCTCCTGAAGCAACGCTGTGGCTCAACTTTATCAACGCCTGTTGGCAAAACCAGCGCTGTCATTCTTATAAAACACTGACGTTGTGTAATAGCAGTGTTGTGCCAGCGGACGCAGTGAAAAGAGACGGGGCACCTGAGTACACAGTGATTGTTCAGCTTCAGGGTTTGGAAACCGGCCTTGACACCAGACAGAAGAGTGTGAAGGAGCCTCAGTTTGACTCAAACCACCGACTTGTACTTTCTAATAGGCCTGATCAAGAAATGATTTATAATTCTACAGGATGACTTGAAGCCTTCAGGGCTGGAAACCACCCGGTTTGTTTTCCGACAGCACATGTGAGGTAGGCAAACAGCGCCATGTCGCATGTTCGCGGTGACATCGTGACTAAAAATTAACTCGTGTCATTACAAAGTGTTCAAGCACACAACGATCACGATCAGCGGTCCATAAAGAAGAACTCGGTCAAGGGCGGAAAGAACTGCTCATATTTACTGTTTAGTGGAAAATCTTTCAGCGAAGGCCTGAAGTGTGTAATCTATAGACATCAGGGGGAGCTCAGTGTTTCCCAGCAGCCCTATTAGCACAATGCTGCTCATTCCCATCCGTTGTCCCACATAAAACCAGACAAGGTTACAAACACATAAAAATAAGAGCATATAAAAACAACATGGTAAAACGAAGACAAAGATAGTAAAATAATTCTTCCTGAAAACCTACCATTAAGTGCAAAGTGCTTACTCAGTCTGACATAGGTAAAGTGCCATTTATAAAAAAAATATATTTTAAAGTGTTGTTGATCTTGTACTGTTTTTTTTTTTTTTAAACGACAAAAGTGGAGCTCCTCAGATAACTGGAGATAATGGGCAAAGGAGGACTTTCTAAATATAATTTCACAATCACCCCTGGTGGTTGACCTGGTATTAGTAAGACTATTTAGTTTTTTTGATCAAATCCAAGGCGGTGGGGCCATCCCATGCATGGATCTGTATATTAGAGAGGCACGTTTAAAGTCCTCTACAGGAGGAATGCAGTCCAACGGACAGTGGTCAGCTGACACCCCCTCACCTCCCGACGCCGAACTGGAACCCCGCAGTGTCTCCTATTGCCTCGCCTCCATCTTCAATTAGTGTTCTGATTTAGTCCAGAAAGCTTTACAAACCTAGAAAGACATTTTGTGACAGAAATAGTGAAACCAAAAACATCCTTGCAGTCTATAATCGGATGATGAAACCTCACTGGCGATAAACCAGAATAACAAGGAATGTGAGCAGGTTATTTAACTTCTCTATAAAAGCAGGTTTAGTATCTCTCTCAAGGCCATTTGGGCCCTGCGCACACACATACATGTGCTAATAAGTGTGTATAAACCACTAGCAATTACTAATATTAATTTATTTTATGGTCTGAACGGTGTTGTAAAAAGCAGGATTGGTTTTATCAAAAATGTCCCCAACAGTCACAAATTTGACATTTAAATGAGGTTAGTTAAATAAAGAGCTGAATGTCACTGCAGGTGGTAAATGTTGAGTTTTTCCATCTGCAACTCCTAAAAAGCTCACTGAAATTAAAAAAAAAAAAAAAAAAAAAAAAGGAAAATGTGATTTTAATTCCAAAGACGCAGGTGTATTGTTAAAAGTAAGAAGAATTCAAATCCACACACATTAAAGGGGTCATATGATTCAGCTTTTCAACACTTTCCCATTGGTCTCGTTGGTCTAAAAACCTTGAATTCAAAATTTATTGCCCCAAATCCAGCTTTTCCTTCATTTGAATATTGGACGGTGTTAACACAGTTACCTTGAAACAGTAATCCAATTACTGATTACTAGTTACTCCTTAAAAAGCAACTTTGTCACTTTACTGATTACTTGTTGTTTTTTTTAGTTACTTTCAGCAGCTGCCGACATCCGCATCCGCTGCCATGGGCCAGAGCAGAGCTGGCTAATTGTGGGAGGCCTACCTTGATTGGGATTGGCTAAACCCCCAATGACTCTATATAGGGTTTGATTTCTGATTGGCTCCTTGGAGCAACACACTTTTTAAAAACTGAAACAAGCCAGGGAGAGAGATGACAAACTTTCTTCACTACTGGGATGTCATTTCAGGTATGGGGAAGATTAGTACTGTTGCAAAACCATTAGAAAGTGAATTTTGAAACATAAAGTGGAGATTGTGAACCTTGATAATAAAAACGTGTTGAAAAAAAAAAAAGAAAGGGAATTTTGCATAATATGACTCCTTTAAGATAGTCACTACAAACCAAACTCAGCATGATCCAAAATATTCAAACAGAAATACTAAAAACCAACCAGCTACAACTACAAAAATGACCCAAGCTGCTAGAACAACACAACACTTCAAACAATGTTTGTGAATTATCCTCCACTAATTGTTGTTTTGAATGTATTTTCTCTCAGTTCAGTCAGTCTTTCACCATGTGTATATTTTCCATTCTTTATATCAATATAAACAGCTGTCGACATCCAGGCCATAAAAAGCGAGCTAATCTCTGGTAAGTCTTTACATATAGTCTGTTACTAAAAGTACTTTATTCATCTACATTACAACTACAAGAACATGTGCAAAAAATCTTTACCCAGGTTTACCCTCCGAATACTCTTTTTTTAATTAGATTTTCTCATCACATTAACGGGAGCTCCGTTCTGAAGCTCCGTTCTGAAGCTCTCCTGCAGCGGTGTTGCCAATTTGTCGACTTCATCACTAAATCCGGAGAAAGTCCATAATCTTTTTTTTTTGTATCAAAAGTAAACAACAACAAATACAGTAGCATTTTTAAGTTATTTTGAGAAATAATGCCCTATTTCCGTCACAAATCTAACTAAATACATATTTTTTTTGTAGGGACTGCTGTTGCTCTCTCTTACATCAAAATCAAACAAAATTAATACATGTATGCTAATTTGGTTGTGATGTCATCGAGTTGTGTCCCCCATTGGGTGGGCGTCCCCATATTGTGAGAGCCATTTTAACATGTTAAAACCACATAATAAATGTCAACTGAAATTTTCTTTTCACATATCTGCTCTGTTGCACCAAAAACGTGCTGATGACATCACAGCCTAATTAGCATATCTTTCCTAATCAATTTGGATGACAAGAAAGAAGCTATACCAAACAGTGAGGGGAAATAACAGAAAAATAAACATATTTCCATCACAAAACCAACTAAATATCTGTCTTTTTAGTCTCACCTCTCTTACATCAGTTGAATAAACTCTAAACATATATGCTAATTAGGTTGTGACGTCATTGCCACCTTCTCGGAAGGGTTGCGCCTCCCCACCAGGTGGGCGCCCCATGTATTAGAACCACTTTAACATGATAAAGACTTCATACTGGATTGAATATCTAAACATATCACACAGCTGCTCTGGTATCTGGACAATAAAGAGTAAGCAGGTGAAACAAGAAACGTGACGTGTGTTCAAAGCTGCGCGAGGGATGCTGCCACGTTTTCACAGACGAGGAGGAGAAGGGGGAGAAAGAAACCTGCTGCTTGTTTTTTCTGGCTTTAAACAAACAAACAAACAAACTAACTAAACAACCGGCTTATATTCGTCCCGAACGTCGACGGAAGATGAGCCTGGAGCTGGAAACGTGCCGTGCCGCTGCGGATGTTAGCTAGACGTGATGCGGGACCGTGACTGAACACTCACCTTGGAGAAACGTCACTGTCCGCTCATACCGGCCGCACGCGCCCCGAAATGTCCCCGCGGAGGAACGACTGTCCGCGTAAAGTGTCCGTTGGTCCACACACGTGGCGGGAATGTAGAGATTAAGAAGCCGCCTCCATGAAGTCTGTGGTCATACCGGGAAAGGCTGCGTAGGCTTTACGGTGACTTCAATCTGGACTCCTATCCTCGCTGCTGATTGGCTGAGAGCGCTGTCAGTATACATCCCCACTAATCACAGCTCTGTATTTAGGAGCCAATCACACGGGCCTTCTGCCGTCACAAAATACATTAGAGGCCCGACGCCGTTGCCCTCACGCGCCTTTTTTTTTTCTGTTAACGTCAAAATGTGGAACCCCAGGAAACGCGGGAAATTTAAAGCGTTGTACGCGCCAAAGCCCGCCTCCTCCCTGAGTAAACACACACACATCAAGGTCAGGAGGCTTTTAGCCATTTATTGCAATAGTAGTTATTTATACACACACACACACACTCACACACACACACACACACACACAGAGAGAGAGTGAATGAAACAGAGACAGACAAATTTACACAAGGAGAGACACACAAATGCACAGGTAAACACACACAAAAAGATACATACATAGGTATGTACATACACACACACACACACTCATGTCACTATCACTATTTACAGATTATATGTTATATATTTTCAAGAAAATAAATTTATTCATATATCTATGCATTTATTCCAAATTTTTCCAAACAAAGGTCTTCCCTAATCAGACATGACAACATCCTACTACAGACATTTTTGTACTCGAAAAATTTGTGCTAATTTCCAGACGATTTATCTGCTGTAATCACCAGTAAACTCAGTGAGTTGTGATTCTTTTACCTGTGTGAGGGCCTCCTTCCTGTACAGGAGACATCTAACAAACTCATATTTGTCTCTGGTTGATTATGTAAATTTACCTTCTTGTAAAGAAATTAACCGTGTACATTTTCATGATTAGTCCTGTCACTTTAAGAACATTCTTTTAGTTTCAAGTCATTATAGGTATAAAAGATGCCTGTCACAGAATCAACCTCTTCCATTCAAACCTCTCCACCACCGTAGAGGGTTAGGGTAGAACAAAGAGCTGCCAAAGGAAGTCAGTGACAAGATTATAGACCTCCACAAGGCTGGGCTGGACTTGGTGAGATGAAGACCTCTGGTGGTGTGATTATTCCAAAATAGAAGAAATACCAAAAAAAAAGGACAAGATCATGAGAAAGGTGGAGGCAGATTTATGCTGGATACATCCCAAGAACAGCATCCCCACTGTCAAGCACGGAGGGGGTATCATCATGCTCTGCGGCTATTTCTGTGAAAAGGGAAGAATTCATCGAAGAGACAGTGATAGGGGGCATGCATCATAGAATCTTCAATGATGATAATAATAATAATAATAATAATAATAATAATAATAATAATAATAATAATAATAATAATAATAATACATTGTATTTGTAACGCGCTTTACATTTAAACAATCTCATCGTGCTACAGAAAAAAGAATGTCCTTCGCTCAACCAGAACACTGATGATGACATGTGGATGGGTTTTCCAGCGTGACAATGACCTAAAACATAAACAAACATAAACCATGCGGCCAAGGCAACAAATAAATACCTCAAGAGAAATGGTCAAACTTACATAACCAGCAGGGGATCGAATAATAATTCCTCCCATTAACCCATCCTAACTGTCATCTGATCTAATCTCCTCCTCTGAGTCTGGTGCTACAGGTTTCTTCCTGTTAAAAGGGAGTTTTTCCGTTCCACTGACTCCTCTGCTTGCTCATGTGAATTGTTTGTTTATTTTCTCTGTAAAAGAGTCTTGAGATGACTGCGTTGTATTTGCTTCCAAAAATAATAAAATGTTATGAATTATTGTTCAATAGTTTACTAGAAAAAATAGAAAAACTCTTTAATGAATCTTTATGCTTTATGTTTCCAAAGGTTTTATTCTCAGTAATGAAGCTCCACTTCCAGTTTAATGCTGTCTATTGATAGGAAACGCAATTAATGAACTCATCTGACTTGAGCATCTTAAATCCCATAAATTCACACAAGCTCCAGCAGCTCCTGATTCACTTCATACCATTAAAACTACTTTTTAAAAACAGGGAGAAAAACATTGTTTATCAAACATGTTAATAATCTGGGTGAGATGCTGATCCGGTTCCCTTTCAGATTGTCCTGTGGTCGATCTCCAGTCTCCGACATGGCTGCTGTCAGAGAATTGGAATGAAACACTGCTGGACACAAAGTCTTCCGAGGTGGGGGAAGATCTTCTCTTTCTTGTTTGCTAAAAAACTGGAAATATTTCAAGTGAAACATTCACAAACATCCTGAGACCCAGAACTGAACAGTAGAGGACTGCAGTGATTAAGGCCCCATTTATATGACAACACCTCCAGTGGAAAAGCATCGATTTTGCATTTTTGTTTGTGAAAAACCTTGAAGAAGGTGGAGGAGGAAGAGGAGGAGAAGAGAAGACGTAAGGCAGAGGAGGATGAGAAGAAGTGGGGAGACAAGGAGGAGAAGGAGGTGTGGGAAGAGAAGGGGAGAAGGAGAAGGAGGAGGAAGAGGAGGCAGTGGAGGGGTGTAAGAGGTGGAGGGAGGGAGAAGGAGACTGTGCAGGGAGAGGAGGAGGAGGAGGAGGAGGAGGAGGAACACAAAATAAGAGATTATAAATTCTAATAGGAATAAAGCATAATAAATCTAATTTCATCAAATTGTACAGGTGATTTTAAATGTGTCAAAATAAATTACATGTTGTGAACCTAGAAATTACTGTTGTGTGTGGTGCTATATAAATAAAGTTGAATTGAATTGAATGGAATTCTACTGAATCTCTAAAAGGACCACTCAGTTAAACATAATAAAATACTGAACTCATGGTGATCTGACTGTCAGTGGAGCTTTCCATTCGCTGGCGGCAATGATCAGCTGAATGCCTCCATCTACTGAGAACTATAAGCTCTTTGCTCCTTCCTGGAGTTTCAGTTTCCAGTAAAAACAGAAACAAAGCAAACAGCTGCCTCTCTCTCTATTCATGACAGTCCCAGGCTCCAGGACAGCACTGATCTGGATCACTACTGCTTAAGTAGATCTGTGGAGGAATTCTCTTACTGTAGAGTTCAGCACACACGTGTCGAACTCCAGGCCTCGAGGGCCGCAGCCCTGCACGTTTTGCATGTCTCCCAGCTTCAACACAGCTGATTGCAATGAGCAGCTCGTTATCTGGCTTTGTGCTGAATGTGATGATGAACCATCAGGACATTCAGGGGAGGGAGACATTGAAAACGTGCAGGGCTGCGGCCCACGAGGATCTGAGTTTGACACCCCTGGTTCAGCAGGTCCTCCATCCATCCACACGAGGACTGATCACTGCAAGGAAGGAAGCAAAGAAAGATGGTGACGGAGGAAGTGGAGGAGGAAGAGGAGGAGGAAGAGGAGGAGTCACCAGGCTCATTCCAGGAAGAAGAGGAGAAAGAAAAAGAAGGAATCTGAGTCTGACAATATGAGCTGAGTCACTGTTTATTTCAGCAGCTCAGCATGTTATGACGGCAACACTTAAAAACAGCAATGACTTTAATAAATAAAAAATAGTTAATAAAAAGATGATTAAAACTAGGTTATAAAATGACAATCCACCAACAAACTAAAACTGAACTATTGCTCTAATAATGTCGCTCTTGAGTGGCAGAAACCAACCAACCAACCAACCAAGCCGCCAGATAACCAACCAATAAACCAACCAATCAACCAATCCGCCAGATAACCAACCACCCAACCAACCCACCAGCCAGCCAGATAACAAAACAACCGAGCAACTAACCTGCCAGCCAGCCAGATAACCAACCAACCAACCAACCAGCCAGCCAGTCAGCCAGCCAGCCAACCAACCAAGCAACCAACCAACCGACTAATCAGCCAATCAACCAACTGACTAACCAGTCAACCAACCAACCAACCAACCAGCCAACCAAGCAACCAACTCGCCAGCCAGGCAGATAACCAACCAACCAACCAACCAACTAATCTGCCAGCCAGCCAGATAACCAATCAACCAACCCGCCAGATAACCAACCACCCAACCAACCCACCAGCCAGCCAGATAATAAAACAACCAAGCAACTAACCAACCAATGAACCAACCAATGAACCAGCCAGCCAACCAACAAACCAACCAATCAACCAACCAACCAACCAACCAACCAACCAACCAACCAACCAACCAACCAACCAACCAATCAACCAATCAGCCAATCAACCAACCAATCAACCAACCAACCAACCAACCAACCAACCAACCAACCAACCAACCAACCAACCAACCAATCAACCAATCAACCAACCAACCAACCAAGCAACCAACTCGCCAGCCAGGCAGATAACCAAGCAACCAACCAACCAACTAATCTGCCAGCCAGCCAGATAACCAATCAACCAACCCGCCAGATAACCAACCACCCAACCAACCCACCAGCCAGCCAGATAATAAAACAACCAAGCAACTAAACAACCAACCAACCAACCAACCAACCAACCAACCAACCAACCAACCAACCAACCAACCAGCCAATCAACCAATCAGCCAATCAACCAACCAACCAACCAACCAACCAACCAACCAACCAACCAACCAACCAACCAACCAACCAACCAACCAAATCAACCAATCAACCAACCAACCACTCCCTTAAAGCTTGTTTTCCATTCTCATAAATATATCAATTAGTGCTATATAAATGATTAACCAAAAAGAATGGCAACTCTAAATTGCCCCGACGTGTGAGTGTGTGTGGTTTGAAAAATACGTAATATTTCAACATCTGTAATTTATACTTGTGTTTCTTATCTTTTAGTATTTTTGTGCAACGTGGAGCTGCTGTGAAGGATCTTATCTTATCACATGTGTGAGTATTGTTATTAGAATAATTGAAATATGTAAAAAATAATAACCAAAACCCTGCATGCACCTTGTATGCATCGAATATCTATAAATGTCAGTACTAGTTCATTTTCTGTGTAATAAATTGAAGTTCACATGGATCTCGCCCTGAAAACCACCTAATGCTGCAAGTAAATATACAGGTATTGCACTAGATGGCAGCAAAATCCCATTCTTCTTTCTTAACTTTTGCAAGTCACTGCTTAATTTGTTATGTATTCCCAACTTTGTAAATGAACGGACATGCTGTCCTTCTGACAGAGACAATTTAAGATGTTTAAAATGTTGGTGAACCTTCACTAGAAATCCATTTTCTTCCTCCTGCAGTCCACTCCACATGTTCATGCAATGGTTTGAATGAAGGTTGGTTTCAACCAAAACTATATATCACGAGCTCTAAAAACCTCACAATGCTTCAGAAGAGTAGACGTTTCTAGAAGGACTCATTAAATAAAGACAGCAAAAAGGCACACTTAGCTACTGAATCCGAGGTATTGACAGCTGCTGGTTCAATCCACAACCTTATTTATACATTTATAAGCCTATGAGCAAGGGCAGTCACAAAATATCGGCTTGTGATTTATTTATTTTTTAATGCAAAGAAATCAATTTAGTTGTCGCATATTTATTGCACAAAATGTATTGTGGGGAAATAAAAATGCATTTGTCTTTGATCACAATCAACTGGCTGAAACCACATTCCCCCAACATAATGCAATAGATGGACAGAGTAAAAAGGTTTTTATTATTATAAAAAGCTAGAACGAGGCTACAACTGAAATTAGAGAAACGTTAGAGAAGACGGAAAACAATAATACAAGCGATAGAATTCTAAACACCTCTTTTTTATTTATTAAAAACTATTCTATTCGTGATTCTGACTTTTGACTCATGTTTAACTTTGACGGATATGGTATGGTTTGTATGTATGAGTATAGGTCGTAGGATTTGAACGAAGTTGATCGTAAAATGAAACAGGTGTGATTTTACGTCCATATGCTTTGTCTGTATTTGAATACAATAAAAGTTTTATCCATCCATCCATCCATCTTCTCCCGCTTATCCGTTTCCCGGTCGCGGGGGTGTCAGTCTGAGCACCGTCACCCAGATCACATTGCACCGATTAAGAACCTTCCCTGAGGGTGGTGACAGTGCTCAGACTGCCACCCCCGCGACCCGGAAATGGATAAGCGAGCGAAAATGGATGGATGGAGTACACAGATATTTGTATGGACAGTTATAACCAAGTTGGATTGTTATTACAAGTGACTCTTAATTATAAAACTACCAGAGACATGGGGTGACTTTATATTAAACAAAGATTATCATAATCGAAACATTTATATTTTGTGGTTTTCACACATCTCAGCGGAGATGGATGGAGCTCAGAGGAGAGGAAGCAGAGTTTCTGAGGCGGGGTGGAGACTGAATGCAGCGATGAGATGAGTCAGTGTGCCTCGATGAATCGGAGTGGAAAGATGAAGCTGGTGCTGAGCAGCCTGCTGCTCGCCTCCCTCTGCGCCCTCTCGTCCTGGAGTGAGTAGATACACGTCAGACTTTAACAACTCGGCTCCTCCACACTCAAACTGGAAGAATTACTGTAACATCCTCTGACACTGTGCAGCTCTTAGACTAAAGTATTCAGCGTGTGACGACTGACCAGACCATCCTTGACTCCTTGCAGGTGTTTCACCAGGAACGCTTTATGTGACGCAGAGTCCAGATGTTTCCGTCCCGGAGGGGGAGACGGTGAACATCTCCTGCTGCTGGACGGGACACTTTGACAGAGCACATGTTTCCTTCATGAAGAACCACACAAACATGAAGAACCAGACCAATTCAAGGGTTTTACTAAAAGACACTCACACAAAGAATTTAAATAATTGCTCAACTTTGATCTTTGAAAACATCTCAATCAAAGATTCTGGGATATACGTCTGTAAAGTGACTGTGGATATGCCAAGATTAATTGAGATTATGGGAAACGGTACAGTCGTCAAAGTTATACCCGGAGGAGGAGAAGAGAAAGAAAACAAAAGAGGTGAGATGAAAATATCTTTTAATCTTTGGAGTATTTGCCTCATGATATCTTCTCCATGGTGTCCATGTTCTTCAGGCACTCCCTTGGTGATAAATGTCCTAATTGTTGTGGATTTACATTGCTCTCACATGTTTCTGCAGTGTTTAGAAAACAGCATTAGAAAATGAATTTTTATTAATACATATATTTACTTTTTTAAACAGCTCAGGAAGCTCATGTCTGATTAGTCGTTTGCCACCGAACGTCACAACAAGTCACAAAGAACCTGAGAATCTGTCGGTGGCTCAGCTGTGGTTTCCTGCCCTCCAGTCTATACATGCAGTTTGTCACATGTTAAAGCATTTTATTGTGGGGATTTGTTCACTCTTCGTGTATTTATCAACATAATCATCACGGGGCTATATTTGAAAAATTACTCTTTTATACAATTTTCTCATAATTAAATATGGGCAGTAAAAGTCAATATTCAAAGTATTTCTTGTCAGTTTTATTTCTCGTAATTGTTTTTAATTCTTTTTGAAACAAGTATCCATAAAAAAAATTATCATAAAAAGGAAAAGATATGATATATAAAGTAAAGAAAGTAAATACTAATGTAAGCCATTGGAAAAGCGTATCGGAAGAAGTATACATCTCGAACTCTTCTTGGGGGGACCGCAAGTTGCTCCCAAACCAAGCCAGAGATATACAGTAGGCCCTGTCCATACAAGCCAAAACGATCTTTTTTCTCTCTGTCTTTCGCCCCCAAAGAATCCGTCCACACATCGCTATGAACGATTGTATGGGAAACACCACTTTACAATCAAAAACAGCACCAAATGCCAACAGCAGCGTCAATGTAATCCAGAGAAAGTAAAAAAAACAACAAAAAAAAAAACACTAGCACTCCATATGAAATCCATATTTTTGGATGAATCGCTCCATGAGGCTGCTAAAACCGCTGCTATTCCATGTTCCGCAGCTTGTAGTGAAGAGTAAACATGTCCAGCAGAACAGCTTGTTGTACTCTCAGCTAGCTGTCACCCAGTCGTAGTGTTGGTAGTTTCCCGCTGTAAAATGCTGCACAAAGCCTTTGGTCTTCCTCTACTCACAATTTACAAACTATTTTTTCTGCAAACAGGCGCCTTGAAAAAGGCCGTGAAGCAGGTCCGCTATGTTATCACCCGACCTTGCTGTTAAATTAGCTGCCATCACTTCCAGAATTGCAGATCATAACAGTGCGTCATCACCCACCTGCCCATGGGCCAATCAGTCAAGCTCATTTCAATGACGACACCAAGACCAGCACTAGAAACTCCACTTGCCTGAGGGCGTTCCGTCAATAACAGATCAACATTTGATTGGCTGATGATACAGTCACTCAACATTTTAACCCAATAGCAGCATCCAGCTTCGATCAGAGGCCAGCAATGCAGTTCCTGCTGGCCCCAGCAGAGGAAAGGAGCTGTGATGGGGGACATAGGAGATTTGAGCTCCACAAAATATAACCAGTCGTTTTCTGGATACATTTGCATACTGGACAAGTAGCCTAATTGATTCCAGACACAGATTTCAGAATCATTTTTTAATTATTAAAAAAAAAGAAAAATAATTTTTGACAGGGCTCGCCCTGCTGCCCCTGACTGCACACCACTGGCTAGGCCTTTAGGGGCACTGTGACTCACCAATAAACTAAAAACACAGAAGATGACATGGAGCACATAGAAATTTAGACTTGTATTTAACTCTGAGTTATATAGCTCCATGCTCCTGCTCCTCCTCCTGCTAGCGTCAGTAGCTTCTGCAGCACGACTTGGAGCATGTCTTCTGTGATTGTTGTGGTTATTAAGGTGACATCGCTCGTCCACACCTCACAGCCGAGCTGGTGGTTAAGAATTTCCCCTCTCTGGCACCCTTGTTTAGCTCCTAAAATGACGTCCCATGTTGATAATCGGCCCGAAATGGCGCGTTTACGTGAAACAGCGTTCTCATGTGGACGGCTCCATAATCTCTCCTGCAAGTCTTTCAGTTGGACCTGCCATGGTAAACCTCTAAAGGGAGGCCACCAGGGGGCATCCTAATCAGATGAACCACCTCAGCTGGCTCCTCTCAATGTGGAGGAGCAGCAGCTCGACTTTGAGTCTCTCCTGATGGCTGAGTTTCTCGCTCTATCACGAAGAGTGACGCCCTCCACCCTGCGGAGAAAACTCATTTCAGACGCTTGTATCCGCAATCTCATTCTTTTGGTCATGTTCTAAAGTTCATGACCGTCGGGGAGGGTTTGGATGTAGACCGACCGGTAAACAGAGTTTTGCTTCACAGCTCAGTTCCTCTTCTCCACACCAGTCTGGTACAGTGACTGCATTACTGCAGCCGCCTGTCCAAACCGGCGGCCGATCTCACGATCCCTCCTCTGATCACTCATGAGTCAGACCCCGAGATACTTACACTGCTCCACCTGGAGACGATCCATCCCCCCTACCTGGAGAGGGCAAGCCATCCTTTTCCGTGAGAGGACCATGGACTCAGATTTGGACGTGCTGATCCGCATCCCAACCGCTTCACACTCAGCTGCGAACCATTCCAGTGAACGCTGGAGGCCCTGAGGAGGATAACATCATCTGCAAAGAGCAGAGAAGTCACCCTCTGGCCCTTCCAGAGACCAGATTGCCTGCAGCAGCGGTTACGATACTCCGTACTTCCTCAGCACCTCCCACAAGACATCTCGGGGGACAAGGTTGTAGGCCTTCACCAGGTCCACAAAACATATGTAGACTGGATTGGCAAACTCCCATGCCCCCTCAGTAATCTGTGAGAATGTGAAAAGCTGGTCCAGTGTTACACGGCCTGGATGGAATCCGCATTGTTCCTCTTGTATTTGAGGCTCGACTATCGGTCGAAGTCTTCTTTCCAGTACCACCGCATAGACTTTCCCATAGAGGCTGAGAAGTGTGACACCCTGATGATTGGCACACACTCTCCGGTCCCCCTTTTTGAAAATACGGACCACCAACCCGGTCTACCAGCCCGAAAGTTGTTACCCATGGTCCATGCTATACTGTAGAGGCATGTCAACCAGGACAGCCCCACAACATCCAGGGCCTTGCCACCAAGCAGTTTTTTGACTACCCTGGTGACGTCCACCAGGGAAATGGACAAGGACACACCAGAAGCCTCAGGCCCTGCCTCTTCTAAGGGAGGCATTTTCCCCAGGTTCAGGAGATCTTTAAAGTGCTCCTTCCAAGTATTTTTTGTCAGCTTTGATTGTAAGAATTGTTTAGAATTTATTTTAAAACAAGTATACAAAAATGCTTGTCACCCATTTGCACACGATTGGAGGTGACGGCCATGCAGTCAATCCAATGGGAAAAGTTTGGGGTTCGTAGGCACTTTGACAAATTGACAGATGATGGATCAAACCTGCAACTTTCCAGTTGAGAGACAATCTGCTCTACCAACTGAGCCATAGCGTCCCTTTGTGACCGATCTGAGGCTGTTATCTCGTACAAGAGGCTAATGATTAATGGGGTGCAATGAGGTTGTAATATTTTAGTTTCGGGAGTGGTAACAGCTTGAATTGTAATCACTGTCATTATTTACACAACACACCCAAAATTCCCGTATGACTCAAATGATATTGAACTGTTTCATGAACAGTTATCCTGCTGTGTCTCCACAGACATTTGATCTGGTTTACATTTATTTACTCTGTCATGTTCTGCTGGTAATGATGTGTCTCTGGACTGATTTTAGATGCCCACCTGGCAGTGCTCAGTAACGGCCTCAGATTCCTGCTCATCGTCGTCCTCATGGCAGTCTGCCTCATCTGCTACTGCTGCTCCAGGAAGAAAGCTCAAGGAAAGACAGCAGGTGTGGCCATCTGCACTGACTGATCAGTCCAACACCCTCCAGATGTCCATTTCGTTTTGACTGCTTCATTATCATGCTTGCGTGGCTGCAGCCTCCATTGGTGGGTGAAAGTGTGTGTGAATGGGTGAATGTGATAAACCATGTAAAGTGTTTTGGGGCTGCTCAGGCAGTCGAGATGTGCTATATAAGTAAAATCACCCCAAAATACCGTTTTGTTGGGCTGCTTTCATCTGTGTTTCTAAATGTACAAACGTACTTACAGAACATCACGTCACAACCATTTGGTCGCCCAGTATCTCTATTTATTTGAATGTGTGTGCATTATCTATGTTTTTTATTCGTACTGATCACATTGCGTTCAATGTACCGACGTTAAAGGTGTTTTGACTTTGGATTTGCAGCCTGACATCAACCAGAGTCCTGGTAGCAACTTCCCCTGACGTGGATCTGAGTCAGACTAACAGAGCAGAGAAAATAGCTTTCCTTTGCCTGCAGAAACTTCTGAATACACACACACACACGCACGCACGCACCCACGCACCCACGCACCCACGCACACACGCACACATTCAAACCCAGGTCTTGCACCATCTGATAGGCAACTTCACTTTTTTACTTCCTTTAACTTCTGAACCAATTCGTTCAATTTGTTTGTATTGTCATGCCAGAAGAGTACAATGGAAATTACACATTTCATAATTTCCAAAGAAGAATAGTTAAATAATGCATTTGAAAACCTGGTAAACACCCTAAACACAGGGAAATACATGTTCTAGGCCTTGTTTCTGCAAAGTTTTCAAGTGAAAATGGAAACTTTCTTTCCGTTTTAGGGGTCTGTTTAGATGACGGTGCTCAGACGTACTGAAATCGCAACTTTTTGAAAACTTTCATGTACCGACACACTCCCGCCACTCTGAACACAAGTCTAATGTGGGAGGGAAACACTGAACATATCGGGTGAAAATAAAGGAAGGAAATGTATTTTGGTTCGAATTACGGCTTTTAAAAAGGCGTGTTCTACATGATTCTGTATTTCATGACTGTGTTTGCGGTCGTCCATCATGTGAACACATCTTGGCCTCTTTGTGGCGCATTGATACAAGAACCATCAGGAAGTAGGAGCTAAATCGCATTTAACGCAGATGAATCGTAACGACATGTAAACATCAAGCCTCTGAATTTGTGGAGCACGTTACTTCGTCGTAAAGAGAGAAAATCCGGTGAATCTCAGCCAGCGTTTCTCTAACAGACCGACGTGTGTCGTCAGCATGAAGGAGGAAGGAGCAGCAGTTGTGGTTTTCACACATCTCAGCGGAGATGGATGGAGCTCAGAGGAGAGGAAGCAGAGTTTCTGAGGCGGGGTGGAGACTGAATGCAGCGATGAGATCAGTCAGTGTGCCTCGATGAATCGGACTGGAAAGATGAAGCTGGTGCTGAGCAGCCTGCTGCTCGCCTCCCTCTGCGCCCTCTCGTCCTGGAGTGAGTAGATACACGTCAGACTTTAACAACTCGGCTCCTCCACACTCAAACTGGAAGAATTACTGTAACATCCTCTGACACTGTGCAGCTCTTAGACTAAAGTATTCAGCGTGTGACGACTGACCAGACCATCCTTGACTCCTTGCAGGTGTTTCACCAGGAACGCTTTATGTGACGCAGAGTCCAGATGTTTCCGTCACGGAGGGGGAGACGGTGAACATCTCCTGCTGCTGGACGGGACACTTTGACAGAGCACATGTTTCCTTCATGAAGAACCACACAAACATGAAGAACCAGACCAATTCAAGTGTTTTACAAAAAGACACTCACACAAAGAATTTAAATAGTTGCTCAACTTTGATCTTTGAAAACATCTCAATCAAAGATTCTGGGATATACGTCTGTAAAGTGACTGTGGATATACCAAGATTAATTGAGATTATGGGAAACGGTACAGTCGTCAAAGTTATACCCGGAGGAGGAGAAGAGAAAGAAAACAAAAGAGGTGAGATGAAAATATCTTTTAATCTTTGGAGTATTTGCCTCATGATATCTTCTCCATGGTGTCCATGTTCTTCAGGCACTCCACCAGTGATAACCGCTCTGGCTGTTGTGGGTCCGTTGCTCCTCATCACTCTCACATGTTTCTTCTTGGTTCTGCGACGGAGACGAGGTACAATGATTGGAGACCCTTTACTATCTGTAGTAGCTGGTACATGGTACATGCAACCAACTCACAGTTTCTTGGAATCTTCTCCAGCTTCTATGACCCTGACTTGGATAAAAGGTCAAATTGATCGATATTCTACAATCAGAGTATTTGGTTCAAGCTCAACAGTTATACCTAAACTGTTTCACAGGGTCTATTTCCTTGGAAGGAAGCCTTTAGAAATGTTCAAGTCAGAGTTGTGAAATATGCAGAGTGGTGAGAATGTTTTTTTTTGTTGTTTTTTTACTATCGCATTGTGAAATATCCAGCTTTCTAAAGACCACAGACACAATTCAATTTGTTGAGGACGAAAAGGTAACAAAGAAAAATGTGTGTGTGATTTTTGTGGAGCTTGAAGCAGATATAATTGTGCGTTCAAGAGTGGTAAAGATTAGTTCTATAGCTGCGCATTTGGTTATTTATTTGGTATTTTAATTGTTTAGCAGTAGATCCTGCAGAAATCGTGACGGCATTTGCAGGCGCTTCTATTAATTAGTAATATTTAGTGACATGTGATGAGAACGTCTCACTCTTACTTGGACAAAAAAGAAAAAAGCCCAAGAAGGAGCATAACTATTAAATTCTTAAATGAAGACATGTTTTCACATCAGATTGAAGTTAGAGGCCGGTTAGATTCCGGGTGTTGGGTTGATCTGGTAAATAGGAAAGAGTGTAAAATGTATGAAGATTAAACCTGTTAACTTTGATCTGACTGGGGTCATTTTTTTTATTGGTGAAGATTGCGAGTGCGATTCCTCAATTTGAAAAGTTGTTCCAGCAGCAAATCACAAGATTGCATGTTTGCCCACTGAGTAAACTAAGGGCAAACGGTCGCTTGATTTTTCAGCAGGAGGAAAGTTACCAGAGGGTAAACCGGCTCAAGCGTTCATAGCGGCGTCGCTTTTTGATCCTTCAGCTCTACCAAGCGCTGGATTGTTCATCCACTAAGAGGGAATGGCTCTGAGTTGACAACAACTAATTAAAAGGAAATACATTTATGTTCAATTTGACATTTAAAAGCTCAAATCTCGAACGTCAGAGTGCAAGAATGCAGCTCAGATCACGCCAGAGCGGCAAGAGACTGATCTGTTTGGAAAGCTGAGCGGCGCGAAGCGACGGGGCAAGGAGTCGCAAGGAAAGGAAGTAAAAAAACTGATTAACTATCTGCAATTTAATTCCTTTTGCAGTTGAGATGCTGAGTTTGAGATCATCCTCTACCTGGTGTTCACATACTTTTTTCTCCTATTAAGTGAGATCACATGGTCTGGTCACTCATTCCTCATGTGTAACAAGAAACCTCTAATGTGAGACACTGATCGCATGAGAATAACTTTGTCTGTATGTAACTTGCAGCCATTTTGTAGTGAGTATATAGTATTTCTCATCGTAATAACTGATGATGTGTTGTTGAAATAGTAATCCTGCTGCTATGATAGAACAGTCCGGTTTTTCTGGCTCCATTGGGCTTTCACGACCTCTACGAAGTCCAGCAGTCGGTGTTAGTTCAAACATCCAGGAGCATCAACGAGATCAAGAAAAGCCGTGTTAAGTTCAGCGTAAGCTCTATTTCCTTAGTCATGATAACATCTCCACTACGCAGGGTTTTTTTTTAGGCCTGCTCAGAGCAGTGACACAAAAACAGCATTGAGCGAGAACCTTTGGGTACCAAGACTTGAGCCCTGTGGTACACCACGATCAAAAAAAAAGACTGACTGCTGCTGTTTTGTTTGGTGGCTTAGATGTTTGTCACTTGAGCTAAGTGACATTGTTTTTTTTAGCGGAAACCATGCTATGTTCTCTTTTTTTTAAATTGGTGGTCAAACATGTTTCTTCTGTAATTCTGAAAGCCTTTGCGATTAAGCTCTTATAGATAAAAAGGAAAGATAAACAATTGAAAAAAGTCCAAAAATTTGACTTTTTGATACTATGTGGATATTTCTATGTATGTGTATCTAGAACAAGCGGTACGGGTGATCTATGAAGTTCCCCACATTGACTCCGACATGGACAAACACAGCACAACCTCCTCCAGAGGGTCTTCTGAGTGGGTGAGTATGAGGAGAGGGGGTGGTCGGGTTGGACTGGGCCACATTTCAAATAAAAAATATATGTATCTGTATAATTAAAATCTGGATTTCAAAATGTGTGCAGTTTTATGCAAATGTAATTACAGCCCAAGTAAAAGAAAAAGTAGATTTTTGATCCAATTGGACCAGGGGGTTTATTGTTGAAATAATGTTGGTATTCTGTGGGTCTTATGTAAAAAAACTGAAATGAAAAAAAGAAAATTAATAAAAAAAAATTTAAATATTTTTTTTTTTTTAGCTCAATTAAAGGTGCATTCAATTGTAATCACATTTAATAGAATTAGAAATGAATTCTACTAACGTTAGTGTTGTACTTGCAAGATCTCATGTATTTTTTTCCACTCACATTCATTGGAATATTCACAATCTACAAAAAGATGTAGTTTATTATGAGCAGTGATGAAGAGAGGTGTGGTGGTTTGCACTGGCCCCTCAAAAATAGAAAACGCCTGGTTGATGTTCAGTGAAAGAAATCAAAGTATGTGTTCTTTTTGAATGAGTCCTAATGAGGCGTTGCCTCCATCTCCACTGTGACACATTTATCTACAGGTTTTTAAGAGAGGATCCAATGCCAAACACCCCAAACTACATCCCTGCCTATGACTGCATATGTTGCACACAGCTATCCGTTTATTTTCCCGATATAGATATGCCTGTTTGTGCCCGTAGTTTGAACGGCCCCGTCACAACTACCAGTACACCTATTATTGCAACATGCCGTAAAGTTTCTCCAAACAGACTGGTTTTTACATTGTTTTCATTCCAGCGTTTGGAAATCACTGTGGAAATCTGCGTTCTGTGCTGTAATTAAGGCGAGTCTCTGTGTCTGTTTCAGCGCCAGGTACCCTTGTACGACTACTTTGAGCGTGTACAGGCACCAGACAGCAAATGAGGAGCCACTCTGGAACATTCCGTCGCCTCTTTCCAGCATGTAAATATTGTAAATAATAACCCCTGAGCTAGGTAACTATGCTATGTGTGTGTACAAGTTTGATATTTTTCTATAAACTCGCTACCCTGTCATTTGTTTGTGCTTTGGTTTATATCGATTGATCAGAAAGAGGAAGCAGATTTGACTCTGTTCAGTGAAGGGTCTTGATTCTGCAGCGAAAGGTGTAGGTTTCGGAATGAGTGTGGCTCACAGAGAGCTCAGTGGGTGGAAAGTGTGGTGCTGCGGGGTCGCGCCATAATAGGTCAAGCACAGGAAGTGGAAAGAGCGCCTGTGACGGTCGAAGCCTCTGCGTCAGATGCAACATGTCGGTGAGGCAGATGTGGAAATGCCTTCACATTCACATTTAGTTCTCACATTGTCCTCACACCATGTTGTTCATGTGGCCACATACAAAAACAACTTTAGCCTCATGTTAAGACCAGTTTGGTCAGATTGTTTAGTTCACCACTTTGTTTGTTTTGCACTGTATACACACACACACACACACACACACACTGCAAATTATTGGCACTTGATTTTAGAGTATAATTTAAATATGTAAAAGTCTTATTTCAAGATTTCTTATCAGGTAAAATTTGCTGCATGGATTAGTTTTAAATAATTTTCTTCTTCAATTTATTGTTTATATCTTACATTTGGGCTACCCTTTTTGCAGTGTGCACACGCACAAACGCGTGCACACACACACTGAGTTGAAATGAGCTAAAACCACTAACAATAAAGGTAAATGGCTAGAGAAGAGTGGGTTGTCTATCAATTTGGCAGGTTGCAGGTTCGATTCCCTATCCGTCTTTATGTTGATGTGTCTCTGAACTGAACTTACGTGACAAAAATGCATCGTTTTCACGTTTTAGTTTTAGAAAAGTTTTGCGTTTACACAGCAATGTTTTGAAAACGACGTCTGTTGATATGAAAACGGCTGAAAACGACGTAGTTAGCACGCCAGGCCACAAGTTGTTTTTGTCATGAAACCACACGAACACACGATGCAGAGAACAATACGCTATAAACGCTAAGCCCCAGGAGAATCTGGACAGTCCCAAGACAAACATTGTTGTTATTGTCCATCTGCTGAGCATGTGCAGAAGAGATATTTACTATGACCGTGATGCGCAGTGTTTCAGAAAAGTTACGTTTCCCCCGTTTTCATGAAGACGGAGTCTGTGTTTTTCAAAAAGTTGTGTTTTCAGTGACTCTGAGCACCGTTGTCATGCAAACCGACTCCCTAACAAAAGTTTTCAGCTTTACGCTGAAAACGTCATCATGTAAAAGGTGCCGAACATTGTAAAGCGCTTTGGAGGCTCCAAAAGTAAACTCAATATTACCATTTAAAATGGCTACAAAACAAGCCAAAGCAGCTGAAGATAAAACAAAAATGTGGACTGTTGTAAATTATACCTGTCAAAATTGAGATGCAGTGTCAGCGTCCCCCAAATGTGACTCATTTAATGGCCTCACCAACCAAGGCTCAAAACGTTAGTGCGGTCTCTTCAACAGTCGCCATGCTTGTTGTCGTGAGCACAACCTTTGCCGCTTCGTTGCCATTGAAATTGACCTTTGGTTAAGCTCTGCCCCCGATTGCAAACGAACCAATCGCATTCAACTACCGACTGTCTGGACTCGGACAAACATTCTCAGGTCTGTAGAGAAGCATTAGAGCTGGCGAAAACTTTTGTTGTTTTCTCAGCTCTTTAGGTCATTTAAGACGCAAAAATGGTCTGTTGAGGTCAACCTTGGAGGAGGTGTGCTGTATCGTTCACGCCACCGTAAAGGATGGTAGCAAAACCCTATTCGAAATGGACGCATTGGTTTCCGTGTATCCGTATATGATAAATGAGCCTTTACTGGGCAACACAGAGAAGAACACCAAACACAAAAGGTGAACCTGAGTTTACCATGAACCATGAAGACCACGGAACGGCGGGAAGACCGTTTTTATGGTAAACTTGCAGTTATTTTCCCGCCCGAATCATCAAACTGAAGTATTGCATTTTTAATGTTGTGCTTTTTAAAATGTGGGTCCTGCTTGTGCTCTGACTTGCTTGAGAACTTCCCTCCACCAACACGCCCATTTCTACGCAGATATCCTGAACATTCACAGTATTTATCTGCCCTCATGTCAAAGCATGAATAATAGCCTGATAGTGGACTCCTAATCTGAAACGACTCAAACCGATAAAGCAGTTAAATGTTTTCCCAGAGACACACCTTTACTCATGAGATTAAATACAACAAAGCAGTACTGTCACTATTGTGCTCTACTGTACGCCCACTGAGGTGTTTTCTACTGCTCACACTGAGCAGGACTTGGTCACACCTTTAGGTAGGTTAAAACTTTTAAACCAAAATGTTCATATCTATGAGACACTGCTGCTGTTAATGTGAATATTGAATTATCAAGTCCACAATGCAGTAATATGATAAAAAAAAATAAAAAAACGGCCACAATTCGCCCTTCATACAGTATATTTGAAGCACGTTGGAGGAGTTTCTTAAAATGTGAGTGTGCAGTCATAAACTTTGAACACTTTTCACACCTTCCTTTACTTTCCACCTTCATGAATTAAATAATTATCAAGTAATCTCCATACTCCAAGGTCCAGATGAATCAAATCACAGATTTTACTGCCTTCGTGTAGCGCAAAAGAAAAAGAGAAAAGGCCGTCGCCTTGAATCAAGACGTCAATGATTGAACTTGGCCTTTCAAGTGATGTGTGCCTTTGGTTTGGTACGCTCTCAGGTTGTGTTGATACAGACGGAGCCAACAACTCTGACAAACACTCAGCAAAAATACAGCCTTAGGGTCAACCGCGCCGCCCAACCCCCCCCCCCCCCCCCCCCCTTCCCCCGGTTCTCCAGAGGTATAGAAAAAGACACACCTCTCTAAGTTTCAGCTACTCCCTGCACTACAGCCCGAGCTGGTTGTCACCATCCAGACGGTACCATCCACCCACACAGCAGCGACCATGACCCAGCTGGAGACGGCCATGGCCATCCTCATGAAGGTCTTCGACACGTACGCCGCGGCCGATGGAGACAAGGACACACTGTCCAAAGCCGAGGCCAAAACTCTGCTGGAGAAGGAGCTGCCTGGACTTCTGAAGGTACCGTGTCGTAGGAGTTGATCTTGACACGTTCAGATATCTTCATTTGTGGAACCCGGGGGAGGTGGAGGCGTTGCTGAAAGGTCTGGATTTTAACGGCGACGCCGTGGTGGACTTCAATGAGTTTGTGATACTGGTTGCTGCTCTTACCTGTGCCTGCCATGGCCGCAGCTGCAAGAAATGAGAGGCCCAACGCTGGAGTGGAGTCCAACAGCAGCGATATCAAACCTGTTGTTACATTTCACTGTGACGTCTGAATAAAACAGTTTACCTGTCCATGGTTGTCAGGTGTGGAGTCATCTATTGCACGAATAAGCACATTTTGTTGAGTATTGGATACTACAGGAATAGTGACGCTTTCAAAACACATAGTAAAATCCAGTAAATACACAATCAGTATATATTCTTTTCTTTCTTTTTTTTAACAACTATAGTACTGTACCTGGTACCTGGCTGTTCTCATGGAATGTTTGTAACTTGGGGCTGAAACGCCAGAGGAGGAATCGTAACAGTCAGACATAACAGCCCTTCTTTAGTGAGCTGGTCTGACTGCATGTTTCCTTCAGTTGCTCTGACTATGCAAGGAAAGCACCATCGTCTCCATGGCAACCACAGGCCATAACGCAATCCCACCAAATAAAATCAGCGTTTTCTCGTTCACCACACATTCAACATGCCGACGGACCACGCGGCTGCTAATTAGCCTCAAGCTAACAGTGCTAATAACACAAGATGGTTGATCAAAAAACACTAAACGGATTCACTCTGATGCAAGCAGGTGTTTTTAAAGACGTTTTCAGGGTTTCAACAAGTTATCGTCCCTGTAACACTAGCGTTAGGTACTCTGTGCTCTCTCTCTCTCTCTCTCTCTCTCTCTCCTCTCTCTCTCTCTCTCTCTCTCTCTCTCTCTACCCCACCATTTCTCCCTCTCTCTCTCTCTCTCTCTCTCTCTCTCTCTCTCTCTCTCTCTCTCTCTCTCTCTGCAGGATCACTGACAGTGGTTCTGGAAGTTTGTCTGAGATTTTTTCAATCCAGCTTTATTTGCAGAGCACAATGGAAAACAACAACTAAGGTTGATCAAAGTGCTTTGCAGTTTAATAATAATAATAATAATAATTATTATTATTATTATTATTATTATTATTATTATTATAATTATAATAATTATAATAATAATTAAATAGTCTGTGCACTATAAAATGTAATAAGTTCAGTTTACTGAAGAAACTTGAGCTTTAAGTCTCAGCAACTTAATTAAGCCAAGAACAGTTGTACAGAGAAACAGAGAACAGAGAAATTAGTAAACCTATGGACTTAAATAAAGTAAGCACAACAAACAATTTGTTTTCAGAGTTGTTGTTTTTTATCATCCATCTTTTATCCCGCTTATCCCTCCAGCGGGGTGCCGATACCAGCCTCCTGTGGGCGAGGGCGGGATCCACCCGGGACGGGTCACCATTCTGTCACATGCAGGGAAAACAACCACACACACTCACATTCACACCCAGGGGCAATTTAGCGTCACCATTTAACTTCACATGCATGTTTATAGACTGTGGGAGGACACACACACACACACACACACACACACACACACACGGGGGGGGGGGGGGGGGGGATGGAAGCACTGAGGCAAGAGTGCTAACCACTGTATGCTGCCCAGCCCACATTATACAATATATACAAATTATAAATTTTGCAAGAAATAAAACTATTCAATACAATTAAATATAATGCCACGATACTGCAGTGTCAGCAGAAAGTCTCCTCCTCTGAGTCTGGCTCTACAAGTTTCTTCCTGTCAAAAGGGAGTTTTTCCTTTCCTCTGCTTGCTCGGGTGGAATTCTTTTGTTTTTTCTCTGTAAAAGTGCCTTTAAAACACTTTGTTGTAATTGGCGCTGCAGAAATAACATTGATTTTAACAGGACAAATTCAAAAATCCAGAAATTAAAAAGAAAAACGCTGGAATGACTTCAAACAAATGAAAAGATAATCTGCCAAACAACAGGTGAGTTAATGATTGTATAAGTAAACCTTGGTGACAAACACAGGAAGTGAATCAGACGATAATGTACCTGGGTACAAATTACAGCAAGGAGTGAGGCCAAAACAGAAAATTTGTCAATATCCAGGATGTGGCCTCTGAAGAGACTTGTTCTTTAAAAAAAAACAACTAACTGTGGTTTCAGTTTCATCTTTCTATTCGTTTTCATGTTGAGATTTCTCGGAAATACTTTAACTGAAGCTGTAAAAAAGCACATCATTTTCGTTAAAGCATAGGAAAACACTTTCTTTACACTCCAGTATATACACAATACACTACTTTTGAATTCATGATTAAACTTTGCATGTAACAATGCAATTATTTACTTATATAAATTCTAATCACTGTCCTGCAGTAGTAATAATGGATTTTGTACAATGTAATTCAAAAATATTACAGACACATGAATGACAAACAAAAACTACAAAGCTTCTAAAACACTCTGGCTATCACATGTCAATACATTTATAAGTTTTCTTTGTCCGATCCCTCAGTAGAGTGAATTCTACGGAAGAGTTTTAGGGCCACTGAAGAAAAAAAAAAATTCAGAGGCTAAAAAAACCCCAAAAACCTTCGTGGCCCCAGAAAAAGTCGAAAATCAAAGTCGAGATTCTTTTTTTTTCACGGAGAGACGTCTATCCATCCCTCATCATTTGCCCGTAGATGTGAATTCCCATTAAATCACTTAATTGTGACTATATCGGGTTGCTTACTGCTTATGGACATGTGATTTTACACAGGATTTCCTTGATTAATAAGAACACATTTAAATAAGCAGCCCGGGATCCCTGCCTTTGTCCTTCGTACTCGACGAACTTCCGCGACGGAACGAGGCAGCAGGCTGCTCTGTCTCTTCTGGTCCTGATACTGATGACAACTGCACCGTGTTTATGAGCTACATTCTGTCTTGGAGCATCTTTTCACCACTTCATTAAACCGCCTGATGCATTTTGAGGAAACAGTCACACGCGCTGGCATGTGGATGGACGGGTTTTTTTTTCCACCGTGAAAAAAAAAATCTCGACTTTGATTTTCGACTTTTTCTGGGGCCACGAAGGTTTTTTTTTTTTTTTTTAGCCTCCGAATTTTTTTTTTCTTCAGTGGCCCTAAAACTCTTCCGTAGAATTCAATCATTGAGCAGACTAAAAAAAAAAACATTTTTGTAGTACCTCTCCATCGAACTGCACCCAGATTGCAACCATGGTTTGCTTTGGTTTGGTTTGAAATGTTTATTTCGAATATATCAAGGTACGAAACAAAAAAAATAAGGAAAAAAAGAAAAACAACAACAAAGTTTTCCTCTCAAATAAATAAATTAATTAATAACAGTCACACCCACACCCACACCCACAGCCACACACACACACACACACACACACACACACACACACACACACACACACACACACACACACACACACACACACACACACACACACACACACACAACCATAGCTGATGTTTGGCACGTCAGGCAGCGTGACGTCAGCTCCTGAGGCGTGCCGCCCATTGTTAGCTCCAAGCCTAGTTCAAAAGGTATAAAAGCAGAGAGACTGCTCAGCCTTTCACTTCGCACTCGTCTGCCTTTTGTCTTCTTCATCCCAACTGTACTATCCACCCGTAAAGCGGAGCCATGGCACAGAAGACACGGTTGCAGAATTGCATTGAGGATCTCTCGGCCATCTTCAAGAAATATGCAAGCGAGGACGGAGACAGCGAGACGCTGTCCAAAGCGGAGGCAAAGAAACTTCTGCTGAACGAGATGCCTGAACTGCTGGAGGTACGGTACAACCCTCTGGAGAACGTTGGCCTTGCTGAGGAGAGCATAAGCTCTGTTTCATCAAAGTGTTCAGTTTCAGATGGTTCCAGGCAGTTTTAAGAATTCTGACAGGTTATGGGACATTAAGCCTTTTATCTGTAACCACACCCACAGGGATTAACCATCCCAATGTTGCAGGAGTCTTGCAAACGGAACTGTATTAAAGTTGCCTTTGTCATACTCTTAAAAACTTGGTGAAACAATCACACGCAAAGTTTGAGTTCCTGTTATACTTTCAACCTGTATGAAAAAATGTTTCAAGAATTCAGGAAACTGTAAATATCCGGTGCTGTGTCATTGGTCTTCACAGAAAACCAGCGACATGGACAAAGTGAAAGAGATAGCGGACGATCTGGATATGGACGGCGACGGCAAGATCGATTTCATCGAGTTCATGACGATGGTTATGACTTTGGGCTTCATGTGCCACCTGATGGATCAGGAAGAGAAGTGATGATACCAAAACCCTGTGACATCTGAATAAAGCAGTCTGTTTAACTACATGGTTGTCCAATGTGTAATGGGAAAGAATTGCATTCACACGGAGACACAACTGGAAAAAAAAACCCCTCATGATTTCTGCATTAAAAAAAATTATTTTCTGTCAATACCAAACACAATGTATACATTGCACTGAATTCAAAGTGAACATGCTTAATGTGAAGTTGTGAGGATTCTTAATGTTTTTCCCGTGAACGTTAAAAGGTTTTTTTAAGCTTGGTTCAGCTCTTGTCTGCACTTGTTCTGGCAGCTGACTCAATACCTCATACTAGTATCGATATCAGTGCATCAGTAATTATTATTTTTATGTTAGATTATTTATTTTATTCATTGGCAAAGGAAAATGTAAATAAATAAAACAATACCAAACCAAAGTTTCCAAAGTTATGAATGAAAGGGAACAGAAAGAAGCATGGACTTACATACAGTGCCCCTTTATATCACACGATCCAATAAAAACATACAACAAACAAACAAAATGACTACACGGTCACTTTCACCTATTTCTACCATGGCCAAAACACACTTCTGTTACTTTTGAAATTCTTGCGTGTTATTTAGATTCTTCTGATTGGTTCCAGAAATGGACCCCTTTACAGAAATGCAGCGTTCCATTCATTTTGTCCTAAATACATTCATATATACAGATACATAATATATATAAACTTTGTTCACAGGCATTATACCTAATTTACAGAATAGTATAATCTGTTATGTCATGATTTATTTATTTACATTTTTACACTGATCACCTTTATTGCTCTTTATCGGATGTTTGTTTTACTGGTATTTCCCCAAACTTCCACACTGTAGGTCAGATATGGAACAAGCAGTGCATTATATAACATGAGCAATGCTTTGCTGAGAAGGAGAAGGAGAGGAAGGCCCAAATGGAATATGTGGCCAACATTTGGGGGTTTGCAAGAAAAGAAGAATGGTGCATTCCCAACAATAAGCAGTAAAACCACAGCACAATAATTGTAGGTGCAAGACTAAATGTGAGATGCAACTGTGGAGGGTGGAAATTATTTCAAAGGTCTTGCCGTGGTGGTCAAATAGTCTGAATCTCGCTTGAGCGAGTCCTTGAAAACCAAAAGCCACAACAGTTCCTGCCTCACCAGGACAGTTCAAAACCCTTTTCATCAAAAGTAATTCCTAAAAATGTATTTACATGCACTGGATCAATTTGTTTACCATTAACAGAATGGTAAACATTCAGGCCTTTTTTCAGTTAGTGGGTGTTAGAGCCCTGGAGACTTTCCCGACATACAGGAATTAGAACTGCCAGTCACTTCTAAAAGGTTGGGCAGGCTTTGCGTCGTAAGATTGACGGGCAACTTCCTCTGAAAGGATGGGCCGTCAACCTCCGAGTGGAGAATCTTTGTCCTGGATGGTACATACGTCCACCGACGTGGTAGAAGAGGGGAAAATGAAATGTTATCTGCTTTGCTGCAAATTCATACTGAATCTCAAACCAAACACATTTAAAGGCGCCAAGATTAACAATAGTTGGGTCAAAAAGGGACTTGATAAAAACATTTATTTGTAAAAAGAAAAAAAGAACCAATAATCTATTATCATATTTCCTGGACTATCTGTCAAAAAAATGTTCTATGAAAAGAAAAAAAACAACATTTAAGTCAAGTCTCACACACTCTGAATTCTTTCTGCTTCTCGTTCTGGTTTTTGATGCACATTTGATCAGTTTGACGATAAAAATTCTGCCGCATATATTTTTATTTGGCAAAATATTTCTTGCTCTGTTAGTCAAATACAGCAATAATGTAGGTTTTCTGTGGTACTGTAGTAGTATTCTTTTGTCATTACAGTGACACCTCATGGTCCAAGATGATATGCATGAGAGTATTTTGATAAGCCTATTTGACCAGACACACAGCTAAAAACAAGTGAGACTTTTCTGTAGGGTTGGACCTCACAGGCCAGGACCTCTTGAAAGATCAGAGGTCCGAAATCCTGCTTCTGGAGAGTCCCTGTCTTCATGTTTAATTCACCAAGCTCCCGGGACATCCCGATGAGGAGCTCCTCTCTTCACATGACTTCTGCATTACATGGATGGCTCTGGGCTTCGAAAATGTGTTACTATGAGTTCATAGTAAATCATTAATACACAAGGTAAAATAACTTGGTTCGTACAAGGTAATAAAACGTTCCAACAAAATATTAACAAGAAAAAAACAACACCTGTTGGGACTTTAGGTTTATACCTTGAATGGCACCACCTATCGATCCTGAGGTTCATCTCCTCAATGGCGAATGGCTGGATGTGATTAATAGTGAAGTGATTATATACTGTGTGTGTATATATATATATATATATATATATATATATATATATATATATATATATATATATATATATATATATATATATATATATATAAGCTAAGTCGCAAACTTGTGCAGAGTAACGGCTTGGGAATTGCTGAGACACGTTCAGATGCTCACAGGATGAAGACGTCTGAGAAGATCTTGTGTGAGCGGTCAGAGCAGCGGTTTCTGAATCGGGGTGTCGTCGCTACACAAACAATCGTCTCAGCGCTCGCAGGTTGAGGGTTTGAAGGCAACAAGAAAAGAACTCGGAGCTCAGTGCTCTTACAGCTTTAACGTGTAAAAGATTGGACCAAAGAAAATAACATGGAAAACCAGCTCAGCTGTCAAGGGCGGAGCGATTTGCTTGACTTCAGTCCAGGGGCGACTGGTCATTAGGGGCAGGTGGAGCTGAACGCCACCTGGTGTCATCAGAAAGAACTGCATGCAAACTATGCTATTAATTCTTTAAGATTTCCGACAATATTTTCTTATCTGTGAATAAAACTTCCTCTTATATGGCACATAATTACTGTGTGAGGACTGTACTCCCTGGGTATTGGTCAAAGCCCCACTAACAACGTCATTTAGATGCTCAGAGCTGATTGGCTGGCGCTGATTTGGGTTGCTTCACAGAACCGGAGCCAGTCATCACAAATAGCGGCTTGTTTGCAGCTCAAGCTAATAAACAGTTATTATGTCGAGTTTGAAACTCTTACTTTAGCGGAGGAACTGGTAAACGAAGTGCTGCGGTGACCAAGAGTTTCTAAGAATCTCAAATATTTGCAGTTTTACCGGTGGTGTAGCAGTAGACCTTCTGTTTTTGAAATAGCATGACCTGGTTCAATTGCTATTATTGGCTTTTTTTTGTTTGTTTAAATTTTTTTTTTTTTTTAGATCGGTTATCTCCTGGCTCAACATTTTTACGGGATCAACGCCTATATGGTTGTAATAATGTTGTGGCTAAAAGGTTGTGCACACACTGTACTTTGGAATTCAGCAGTGTTACTAGACCTGAAATAAAATCTTGCCCCACCAAGTATTTACACCTAGAAACGCCACCGCTTCTGTCCCAAGTTCTGGTAAATACTGTTCCTGTTCATCATCGGTTTCCTTTGAATACAGCCAACGGCTTCAACTGTCTTACTGGACTGACGAGTTGGGGTTAGGGTTAGGCCCCGCACATAAACGTTGGCTGGGCGTGTTTCCAACCAACTGTCATGGACTGCCAACACCTCAAACGTGGTGAAGAAATCCCACCAGAGCACATTCGGGAGCATGCTATTGGACTGCATCACCGTGTGGTTCATCGTGCCTGAGCTCCCTCACCTGGACACGCTGTCTGACAGCAGACTGAGGATGAAGGCCGAAGACATTTTAATGGCGACCACACACCCCGGCAACTCCTTTGAGCCGCCACCTTCTGGGAAGCAGCTCAGAACAATACAGTCGAGCGAAAAAACCCATCTGAAACACGGCTTCTAACCTACTCTCGCTGTGGCTTCCGTCACACCCCGCCCCCCTGCTGGGACACACAACACACACAGCCCACACACTCCAGACTGTGTGTGGAACCACACACACAAAAGAACTGACTACACGCCACACCCATCTACCTCACCTGCAACTTCACACAATGTGCTACCTGTTCATACTTTTTAAATTGAAAATATTGAAAGAGGAAAAGACGTGGGCAAATTCATTTTACATCGTATACTGAGAATAAAAGTATTCTGATTGTGGCTGGAGGTGGTCTTCTCTGTTCTTCCTCTTGTCGTCTCGCATGCAGGTATGCACAATAATCCACCTGTCAAGAAGAAGGTGCGTTGATGCTGTTGTATGGTTTCTGCCATTCGTCATGTGCTTGGTTATGTTACGTGAACACTGCTTGAGTCTGGTATATACATATCCTCCTGTTGCAGGAGTATAAACTGTTTTCACACAGAAACAGACTCATGCATATGATATTGTACGTCTTAGCATGACGTACAAGAAAAAAGAATTGCACATTTTTTTAAACTGATTTCTAGCTTTTTAGTCAGAATTCTCATTTTTCTGCTATCATTTCTCCTTAATGGAGAATAAATGCATCATTTTATTTGATTTTAATGTAAAAAATCACAGAAGAAAATCAGCAGTGAGATAATAGTCAGAAATGTATTTATTTTTTAAATAATGAAGGACTATTTTCTTGCTGAAGCCTGTTTTATTTATTTTTTTTATTTTTAATTTTACAGTCACAGAGGCTTCACTGTAATTTTCAAACTGAAAGTGTTCTTACATAACTCACTTTGAGAGTAGAAAAGTCTCATGTGTTCATGCTGGTATTTGAAATTCAAGTTTCAGCTTGTTTCTATTGAGTTCCTATTTTTATGAATAGCTCAAGGGCTTCAGCTGCTGTTAATCTCACCTCAGCTCATGAAATCAGTAGTGTTGCATGAATCCCATCCTTAAATGTTCATTACAGCCATTGTTTCTCATGATATAATAAAAACTACACTGGAGCTGAGAATAGATCTGCTTTATTTACAGCATGGGACAGATTGAGGAGATTCAAAGATACGTTTTGGGATCTGCAGCTTGGTTAATCCTCTGTTAATCCCACTGTGTGTTACTTTCTGTGTGTAGGCCAGGCCAGGTCAGTGCTGAAACAGGGAGCAGCCGCAGTGTTTCTGCAGAGCTCCTGTGCTGCCCTCCACTGGCTGAAACACTTTGTACACTTCAGGTGATGATCTCCATCCTGACTGGAAACACATGTGGTGGGATGGGAGCTGATCGGAGCTGTTTGTGAAACACAGCCAGCCTGTAATCGGCTTGAAGCTCAGACTTTCACTCTCTCACTTCCTCTTTGGGGCATTATGGGGGCATTATGGGGGCATTATGGGAGGGATTAAGTGTCCAGAGTGGAGGAGGATGTGGCTCTGGAGTCAGGAGATACAGGTGAGAAAGGAAAGTGTGTATATCCTAAAATTCTCGTGTTCACAGACATCTAAGGACCTAAGGAATCGACTATGTATATATAAATAGATAATTGGATAAATATATATGTATCTATACACATGGAAATAAAGTGGGCAAAAGTATTCCGTTGTATTTCCAGAGGGTTGCAACGCTGTCTGTCCAGTTTGTCAGCAGGCTGATCCCACTAGATTACAAGTTTCGAGGTTTGCCATCAGGAGCAGCCACCGAATTTTACATTTATTATTCCATCTATTGTGTTTCGACCAGCAGTTTGATCCTTTTTGCACCAATGCCTGAGACCAGGCGCTGGACAGACTCACTACACCATCTTGTGGTATAAAGTGGCATCACAGTTTTGCCACTTTTGGTGAGCAACTGATTTTGTTGCCCCAAGAGGAAACAAATCCTGAAAAGTGTATCACTGTTGCACCAAGTGATATTAATCACATTATTGTTCAACATGTCATCAGATGTCTGACTTCATTGTGTCAGAATCATGAAAACCGTGATCGAGTTGGTGGAATAGTCTTTAAGAGTTTGATTATGTTACCCCAAGTAGAAGAATAATCAAAAATCTGAAGGGACAATAAAAAGTTTAAAATCCCCCCCCCCCCCCCCCCCCCAAGTGAAAAGTCCTCAAAGTTCTGACTTTGCTGTACAAAGAGGAGAAATGTTTCAAAGTGTGACTTTGCTGCCCCAAGTGGAGGAATCGTGCAAGACTGCCAACAGTCCCATCCCACTGATCAGACCTGTCGGGGAGTGTGTAGCGCAGAGGAAAGCAGAGGAAAAATCTTCTTCATGTGTTTTGATTCCAGAAATAGCTGCTGAGTCATTCTCCGGAGTCGCACATGCCCGGGATGACTCAAGCCTTCAATGTTCACTGTGAAAGTTATGGATCATCTGCTCCTCAAAGTCTCTGTCGATGGGCGTGGAACTCCTGAACCGGTCTCCCAGGACTGACCTGCGTGGAGGGCGAGCTCAGGCCAGCGCTTTGAGTACACAGACAGTTTCCAGGGCTCAGGCGACATCACCTCCGAGTTCCTCCCATACCGCGCATTCCTTTCAACTCGGCGTTGCCGAGCGCCGCCACCTCTGTCAAGCTGGATGACGATATCCATCTGCTCCCAAGGCTGAAGTCTCGCTGCGAGCGCAGGAGCCTGATTCACCGTCACGGGTTGTGCAGTCTGAAATCTGATAGCATATCGAAAGAAAACAACCGTCACCTTTGACCCACTCACAATCAGCTGGTTCATATTGCACATCTTCTCCTGCTTTCTATATTTGACAGTGTGAAATAGCAGTAAAGGGCCATATGAAAGGAAAAGAAATCCCTAAAATGTGAAACGTCTCATTTGGAAATCATTCTATTGTCAAACAAGGAGTGCTCTGAAGTAAGGTCATTCGTATTACCATTATATGATTTATAATCAAATACCTACGAAGAACTGGTGTGACGATAGGTTTGTGGAGTGAATGCTGATACCTGCCATACCTGAAGGACAGGTTCTAAAGGGCAGCGGCTCAGTGGTTCCCTTTGAACGCCTCTGGAGCGTTTGAGGGCAGCAAGTTTTTTTCAAATTGATGACAAATCGTATTAGATGTTGAATTAAAAAACAACAACATAAATAGACTATTTTTTGGGGGTCTATTTCAGTGGTGGAGTAATCCAAATTAAGGCCACGTTGACAAGACGATGGTTCAAATGAAAACGCGTCATTTTTGTCAACTCCTTTCAGAAAAGTTTTGTGCTTACACAGCAAAATTTTGGAAACGCTGAAAATGATGTGGTTTTCATGTTGGGCCACTAGTGGGTGCTGGTGTTTGTTTTTGTGATGAAATCACAAATATAGAGAACAATAAGCTATAAACATTAACACAGACATTCATATGAACTGACGACCAAGTTGGATTGTTGTTACAGTGACTGTCAACTATAAAACCACCAAGTCCCGGGAGAAGATAGACTGGGAGTCATGACACTCTGGAGGTAGACATTATTATTATTGTTCGGCTATTTGCACATTTTAAGATTCAAAATATTTACTATGGTTTCCCTGAGCATTTTCGAAAAATTCCACCTTTCGAATTGTTTTCAGAAGGCTGCGCTTTCGGTGGCTCCGAGCACCGTTGTCTTGTAAACAAACTCTTTTTATTTGTTTGCCGCTCCTTTGAAATCTCCCGTCTCCATTCTTGGCAGGGTTTTTTTTGTTTTTTTTATCAGGCGCCGATCGAAGAGGGTAAACAAGAGAATCCAATGGTGTCTGAGAATGAAAACCTGTTGGACTGACTATCAGAGGTGGTCTGTAAACAACAGGCAGGTTGAGAGAGGCCGAGCTATTTGCCTTGAGAGCAGGTTCGTGCCTGTGCCGTGCTGATAAGAGGCTCTCTCTGGAAGGACCGTGACCCCGCCGCGGAATCCACATTTTCCTGCTTTGGCAGCCGCTCTCCTGTGACGTAATTGAGCAACGTTTGTGCACCGTCCCGATGCAAACAGACCCGCTCTGTGTGTTTTTCCTGATTCCCTCACACACACACACACACACGCATACGCACGCACGCACGCACGCACGCACGCACGCACGCACGCACGCATGCACGCACACACACACACCGGGCTAAGCACATGACAAGGGGACTTTGTCCTTTTTTTTATCGTCAGCAGCTCAACAAACGTCCTTTGGAGCTGATACATTTACACATAGTCAGAGATACAGAGCCGTTACGTCACGCCACCCGCCAGGCACAGTTTTGAACCGGTTCACAGTCGTCTGGACACATTGCTCCGTTTAAAAACAGCTGGTACTTTTAGATCTCAGCTGATGGCGAGACGTGATGTAAACTGCGACGTCATCTCTGAGAGTAGTGTGTGACACCAAGGCTTTAGTCTGTAAAGTATAATAACACAGTTATGAGCATTGAAGCTGCTTGCTGATATTAGGGATGAGTCTTTACAGCTTTAATTTCATTTGTTGGTTAACAGTGTTGCTTCAAGTGCAATGCAGAACGGTTTCATCCCAGATAGACGCCAGTGTTTTTATTCCCAGATAGACGCTTCCCAGATAGACGCTTCCCATTTAGACGCCTTATTATAATAAGTTAATCATTTGTAAAATTTCCGTGACCTAGGATGAATAGTAATGTATTGTTACACAGAAAGAGATATAGTTCCTTTGAAAAAGTAACTCGTCATCAGTTTAAATACATAAGTCCACATCAGGAGACTCGTTTCCTTTTGAAAAAAAAAAAAAAAGACTCATGCAGGCTTGGTGCTGCTCCACCTCCTCGTCGCCGCTCTTACCACAACGTGGACCGCTGTCTGCAGAGGCTATGACTCAGTACAGGGATGGAGACCTCAGCACAGATGAATTCCCAGACACTGTCCAGCCCCTAGTTGCGCACTGCTAAAACAAATTGCCAGTAGTTGTTTGGCGTGAGTTGTACGTATTTGTTTATATATATTAATAAATTGTTAACTAAAAACATAAATGAGGACAAAAACAAGGTGACCTTTTGTTTGGTGTGTTCAGAGTTGCATCCTGTTATTAAGTGAAATGAAACGTCGGATGTGGTTTTCATTGATTTGGTCGAGAGCCGGGATGTCAAACCTAAGATATTAGTGATGCTGCAATGAACGCTGAGAAAATGGCCATGCTGTCCGGCTGAGGATGTAAAAACACCTATAATGCAACAGCTATAGGAGAAGAATTTTTTGGTCGGAATTTGAAAGTATTTTGCATCAGAAAGCTTCATTAAAATTTGCTTTAAATCAGTGCACATGCGCAGTAGCAGCACAGAACCCCACAGGCCCCACTTTCCTTCAGTCAGTCACGTCTCTCACCTAATCCACTTGGCTTAATTATTCCCACACCAGACACACCAGGAGTTTTGTCTCTCTTCATTCAACGTCCAGACCCCCTGGCGTTAGATTATCTGGAGGATTTGAGCTCTGCATTTGACGATAGGCAAAAACACCTAGGAATTCAGACCATCGGCTCAATGAATAAAAGCTACTGATGATCCCACGTGTACTTTTTGCTCTCTTTGTACAAATGTTCTGGGAATGTACACCTGTTGCCAGATCCTAGAAGATGATCTTCAACCTGCTAATGGGCATCGTTTTCAAAACTTTCTGGAACGGAATAACAAAGCGTTTTCACTTGAAATATTGTTGTGTAAACAGCTCGTCAAATTAATAGCTGAAGATGGTAAAAACAAAATAATGAAAATGGCAAAAAGAAAAAATAATAAGAACAAATCAACTAAAATGGCTAAAACAGTTTCAAAAACTTAAAAAAAACTCAAAAGTAATAGATTTCAATAATAATAATAATAATAATAATAATAATAATAATAATAATAATAATAATAATAGTAATACAATACAATACACCACTTACCAAGTGGACTACATAGAACACATTTCTGATGTTTTTTATTTAAATAATACCAGTAAATGTCAAAGATCTGTGATGTGAAATATATGTCACGTTGGGTGTTTATGGTACATTTATTTTGAATTTGACAATAAGTCAACAAGTCTGTTATTACTGTTTAATAACACCGATTCACCGATTTTCACAATGTATATATATGTTGATAATGTGGTTTATCAAAAACAAAAAATTCAGATTTGCTTTTTGTCTTAAAATAAGTGAAAAAAAGTTTAATAAATAGCATTGCCTCACTGGGGGGCTTCTCAACAAGTGACTGCAGGTGTATGAATCTGAACAACAGACTTCAGTACTTTAGTTAATTTCTAGCACTAAGAACTGCTGAAGGAAAACCATGACTGAACCATATTCTGATTTTTGTACACGGTACAAATGTGTCTGTTCTCTTAGCAACTCAAGCATTTCTAGTGTCATAAACTTTCTGAAATATTCCAGAGGAGTAAGAACTTTGTTTGGAAGTGTGATATGTGGTCCTTTGAATGTGCACTTTAGGGGCTTCAAAAGGTTTTGTTCTCCACGAAAATGTTTTATTTCCATGGACAGTTCCTTGGATTTTGTCGTCCTGTGTGGTATCTTAACTAAATCATTGTCTGAATCACCACTGTCACTGGACTCATCACTCTCCATGTCTTTGTTCTTGGGAGTGTGATTAGAGTCGCCAGGATCTTTCTGTCATCGCATCCCTCAAACCCGCTATTATCTCCTAAGATGATGTCCAGTTCATCCTGAACAGTGTAGCACTTTTTTTTAATCCATATTACAAATAAAAAAAATTAAAATAAAAACAATTACAATAAAATTAGAGCTGCAGGGGATAGTAAATTTTTGTTTTTTTTAATAGCAGACCTGCAAAAATTGTTTTGTTTTTATATTTGTTCAAATGCACTTTGACTAGAACAACAGAACATATTTTAATTCAAAACAGTTGAAACAATTGAGAGGATTGTTCAAATTTTTGCTTTTGTGACACATTTGTCACATCAAGTTTTTTTATGACAATTTTCAGGCCAAAAGCCCGATGTGACGTATTCATCACAGCCATATTTTCTTCAATTGTTTTAGATTAATTAGCTCAAACAATTTGGTCAGAATAGGTTAACTGTATTGTAGGACTTCCTATTAAAGCATTAGACAAGGTAAATGGGTTCAAACTTAACTTTAGTATAAAAAAAATTAAAAATGCTTCTGAAAATTAGCTACCTCCTTCACTTTTGTTAGCAAGCTACGCCAGCATTTTCAGGAAGTCACATCCTGCCACAGTCACATGACTGTCACATGACAACCATACTAGGATGTTAAGTCGATGTCACTTAGGGACTTAATGAGTTTAGTTCAAGCATAAAGTAGTATAAGTAAGATTTTAGGTCATTTAAAGTGTCGGTGACCCCCGTGTCATAGTGGGTCCTTCTGGGTTCAAATTTGTAACATAAAACACAGTTTTGATATATATATTTTAAAAAAATCAATGATATATTGCTACACTCTTACGAGCTGTGTTATCCTCATTTTAAGGGTTAAACTTGTTTTGTGGCTCCAGAGTTGTTATATTTGTTGGAAAGTTGGAGAAAACGTTATCGAAGATAAAGTTTTGCAGATCATGACGGGATCCTGGATCCATGACAGGAGACGTTGGGCTGCATCAGGACTGGTTATATGTTTATTTTAAACCCGTTTAAGGTTCAGTGTCAGAAATGACACCCTTTATCAAGAAAGACCCTTTAAGCTGCACCGGGAGTTAAATATGACCTTCGTTTTTTTGTTCGCCGGGATCTTTTTTCAGAGCGATCTGGAGGATTTGAAAAAGTTTGACTTCATGGGCCGTCTGGCAGCTTTGTGAGCGCAGACTGGCTGATTGATTTACACAGTCTGACCCGCTGATTGAACCCCCCCCCCCCCGTTAGTGTGATAACCGAGTGCGGTGGGTCACATCGAGTGCTAACGACTCCCCACCACAAAGACAGCAGATATCACAGCGCCGCCGCTGACCTTTCACACCACACAAAGTATCCGGACAGCCGCTAAAGAAGGAACTCGGCGACCTGCTGTGGAAGCATTCGCAGCTGCTGGAGGGAAAATCTTTACCACTGGCGAAATCGCAGACATTAAAATGGAAACTGAGCCTCTAAAAAATAAGTTCAAGCAAAGGTCGACCACTTGGTGGAGGAAGAGAAATGACCAAATGAGGAAAAATACAACGGAACAGGATGAAAACGATCACAATTGCTGACAAGCAGACAGTTACAATGGAGACGAAGTCGGTGCATTTTCAAGAAGTTCCACCTTGAGAAGTTTTCAGTGACTCCCGAGTGCTGTTGTTGTGTAGACGGACACCCAAAACGCAACGGAAGATTTGCATTTCCACTTGAAAATCTTGTGGAAACGAGGGGCTCAACCGGTTTATCTACAGATCTTCCAGATAGTCGACACCACCTGTGGTCAGGAATGTCTTCGCAGCACATGCAACCCCAACACAGAATTTTGAAAGGCCTAAGACGGCATCAAGGCAACGGATTGTGCTTAAGCCCGCCTTTATATCATCACTTTCAAACACAGTCTACGTTTTTTTTTTTAATAATGAAGGAATGTTGATACATTTCTGGTCTCTTTATGCGGAACTGGGCTGGACGTAGGTTTCACTGTATTATGCCCCGTTTGCGCAGCACAAAAAGTGCAGGGATGAAAAAAAAAAGCCAAATCTGGTGCGTTTCCTCTGCAGAAAGTAAGCGGGGTTTAGAGCTCCGCAGGTACGTGACATTGCAACAGTAGTCTCAGCCGGGGTGGTTGATCTGGACCTTGCATCACGTTGCGTCTGGAGCCGCTGGCCGGTGCACCGTAGCTCTGTGTCCGCACACACCGGCAGGTTCCAGAACTCCATTGGGGAACCGGCGCTCCAGGGCCGGCCAGTGTGTCCAGACACGCGGCGGCCCGCGCATTGGCGCACCGGCCAGCAATGCGACGTGACGCGATAAGGGGGCTCGGTAGTGCATCGGAGCTGCTTGGAGCTGCTTGGAGCTGGCCTACACACATCCGCGGCCGCCTCCGAGCTCCGATCCCAGTTCGATTACGGCCGTAGCGTCTGCTCCCGAATCCTCGTCTCCCTCCCTGCCTCGCTTCTGCTCTTTCGGGACCAACATGAAAGTTACGCTGCAAAAAACAACCAGTGTGCAAAGCTGAAAATGTTAACAACAGAGGATTCATACAGCCGACATCTGAATCTCTGAATCTCTGACCAATCAGTAGACCCGTTCAGTTGTCCTGAGTACCCCAAATGAAGAGTGACGGAAAAGCGTCAACCTTTGGAGAGCTTATTTCGGTACCATCAACAATTCTTTCTGTGGAAACCTGAACTGTACCGGACCACACCACTCCATTCCTGCACTTTTTGTGTGGCAGAAACGGGGCTTTAATGATGTACCTTGAATGTCATTTGGATGTCTGCTTAAGGCCCCGTTGACACGACAATGTTTCATGTGCCAACACCTAATCCGTTAATAAAAGGGGTGTGTTTACACTGCAGCACTGGACATGCTGAAAGCCATGTACTTATAGATTCACCAAATCAGCATGAAATGTGAGAAGAAACACAGGAAGAATCCACACAGAACCAGGATTAATCTTCCTCTAACCGCGACACTGCTGTGCAGGCCATTGGTCTGACTGCTGCAGGTGAATGCAAAGAGACTCTTTGTTTACTTCATCTCTTTCATTATTTGGATTCATAATCATCTGCTGTTTTTCCAGAAATGCTGTTTTGCAGTTCGTTCCGGAGCAATTAGCGCTGCAGCTTTCCACACGAGGCTGAATTATTTAAAGCTGGTATGAAATAGGCAGCTCAGCGTGCCAGAGAGGAGTCCTCGCCTCTGAACTGAGGGTGGAACTCTGCAGGCTCGTTACCTCTGCAAGACGCAGCATGACCACAGTAACAGAGTCAGGTGGAAATGCGTGCGCGGCGTCTTGAGAGGAGCTCATTGTTATGGTGGAGGGCCTGAGGTGACACATTGTGCGCAGGCCGAGCGCCAGCTGAGGTATTGCACAAGACCCAGCACAGGAAGCTGAACATCAGCGGGCCTCACAGACCGAGAGCAGACAGACAGGTCGTGATGGCCAGGAAGAGGAACCACAGTCATGTGGCTGAGACGAGAGGCGGGACTGGAAATCTTCCCCAAACATGCCGATTGGCCACGTTCATGAATGCTCCGAGCTGTGATTGGTCCCCTCGTGGGCAACTATTTAAAACCTGTAGAAGGATTAGCGTCATGAGAACTGTGTCAACTCAAGCAGAGGGGAGAGTCGCTCGCTCTTTGCAGCGCAGGCGGCGGCTCCAGTCGTGACCCTGATGTGTGACCCGATGGAGACAGTGACCTGGATCATGTGTTTACTGCTGGTTACATAACGGTGCTCGGAGCCACTGAAAATGACAGCCTTTGGAAAATGGCTCCCAAGGTGTAACTTTTTCACAACACTTCAACTCCGTCTCCGTGAAAACGGAGGAAAACACAACTTTTCTGAAACGCTACTAGTGCGCACGCGTACCGCAGCCATAGTAAATAGTTTGGTGTCATCCCAGATAGACGCATCCCAGTTAGACGCCTTATTATAATAAGTTATTATTTGTAACATTTCAGTTACCGAGGATGAATAATAATGTATATTTACACATAAAGACACAAAGTTCCTTTGAAAAAGTAAATGCTTCTGTATTTAGAAACAAACACTCTGCAGGGTCCTTCACAGAGAAGACGCTTGAAGTGGGGGAAAAAAATCAGGCACATCAGCACAGATGAATTCCTGGACACTGTCTAGCGCCTGGTTGCATCCTACTAAATTGAATGAGAAATAGTCTGTATTCCTTCAGGGGTAAAAAGATAAAAACAAGGCCATGTCGCAATGTCCGATGCAAACCTTCACAGAAAAGACTAATATATATATATATACAGACTATTTCTCATTCAATTTAGTAGGATGCAACCAGGTGCTAGACAGTGTATATATATATATATATATATATATATATATATATATATATATATATATATATATGTGTGTGTGTGTGTCTTTACACTTGAAACGTTATCGTGTAAGCAGGGCTTCAGAGGTCTTTCTTCAAACAATACAGCTGTTAATCATAAGAATATGAGAAATGCATGCTGTCGCTCCAGGTGTTTTGCTTGTAAACATAATGTGTTTATTTTTGGGAGAGGAATCTCAATCTTTTCTTTCTCTTATGATTTTTCTTCTTTTTTAACTTAATGGCCTTTTTCCATGGATTCCTATTACAGCTAAAAGAGCAAAATAGCTAAAACCTGTAAAAGATATTGAAATGTTAAAAGACAAGAACAAGAACAAAAAAGACCTAAAATGATTATAAATGCCAAAATTGTTAAACACGTTAATCTGCTGAACAGCTAAAATAGCTAGTAGGCTACTGGAAAAATGGTTAAAATTACAGGAGAACTAAAATGGCCAAAACAGCTAAAATTGCTAAACTGCCTGAAACTATAATAGCTATAACAGTTAAAGAAAGCCAAAATATCTGAAATGTATATAATCGTTAAAAGACCTAAAATGGCAAAAATGGTTAAAACTGCTAAAGAAGCCACAAGTACTATATCGCTTGAAATAAAAAGAGTTAAAATGGCTATAAATGCCAAAATGGCTAAACATCTTAAGTTGCTAAATGGCTAAAAATACAGAAGAACTAAAATAGCTAAAACAGCCAAAAAGCTAAAACTGCTTAAAAAAGAGCCAATGTGGCTCATCGGCTAAAATGACTAAAACTGTTAAAAGTGTAAGATATAATAATTGAATGACACCAGTCCGGAATTGTAGTTTTTAAGTTATGTGACTACAACTTAACTCTGTTTTGTTAAAAAAAAAAAAAACAGTAAACCTTAAGACGATTTATATGTTATCAGAAATGTCATAAATTCAATTCAATCCAATTCAACTTTATTTACATCGTACCTATCACAACGCAGTCATTTCTAGGTGCTTTTTTTACAAAGAACTCAGTATGTTAATGTACATTAAGTGTGATCTAAGTGTTGATAAAACTTGTGCTTCAGGCTTACTGCATTAAGTAAAGAGGGAGCTTGCTGTAAATATATATTTATAAGACATGAACTTATAAATAATGTTGAGGTTATATTCCTGTAAAAATCTATAATTGCACCTCAGGCAATCATGCATTTAAAAAAATTGTTAATTACATTGTAATGCCAGATTGTTGTTATATATGTAAGACTTATCAGAATAATATATATTGTGAGAACTAAATGGCAGTAAAATGTACCAGCTCAGGGGTTTGTGCAGGAATGAAACTGTGTCTGTTTGGACTACAGCAGTCTCGTGAGGTTGCGTCAGGACACAAACACAACGTGCACGAGTCGCCGTGCGCCCTGCTCCACATGTCTGCGGCAATCCAGCCTGCAAACTGTGACTAATAAAGGATTTACCTCGGTGACCCACCCTGCAGATGATAACCAGCCTCGCCTCGGACGACCCCGAGAACTGGCTGTGAAGCTGGAGAGAGAGAGCGGCGGCGCTCGTGGCTGGCAGGGAGGAAAAGCAGAAGTAGAAAAAAAAAGAAAACCTTCGAATTTCACTGCACTGGAATAAAAGCAGCCAGAGGCAACGCACGACCCATCTCACCCAACCCCCACCCCCAACCTCGCTATCAGAGAGGATTATGGGGCATGTTTTAACTGTGCCATCTGCTCCAAATTGACTTTCAATTAAGGCTGGCAAATGAGAACGCTGTCGGAGCGAAGATGACGGAGACGCTGCGAATGTGAAGTCGTCGAGCCAAGCCGCTGCCGCCGCCACCGCCGCCGCCGCTGCCACTGCTGCCACCGCTGCAGAGGCGAGATCATATCAGCTGCAAGAGAGACAGTTGGTGAGGGGGTAAAAAAAAAAAAAAAAAGTAGATAAAGAACTGACGCAACAGCTCGGATCAAAGAAGAGGACGCTCTCTGTTTGAGATATCGAGGACAAAAATCCCCCTCTGTCCTGCACTGGGTCAATATGTGTTTGTCCTTTGGCTGCCAGGGAGCAGATAAGAATCGATCTGGCAGCCGGAGCTGTGGGATGCTGGGAGCTGTGGGATGCTGGGAGCTGTAGTGAGATTTCATACTGTAGCGTGTCACCAGCTTATATAAGCACACTTCTTCTCGCACACTCCAGTCCTGACCTCTTTTACTCTCTGTCTGCACACGCCTGGTCGTGGTGCACTGGAGTTACCCCTGACACGGCAGTCAGGTGAATGCAGCAGCACAGGAATGTGTTTGGATCTGCTTTATCTGCGTATTAATGCTCAACCGGCCTCGTCTAATCAAAGTTTTTAAAAATGCCCGTCGCCTTGTAGACATTGAAAACGCTGCCACTGCACATGCGCACCACAGCCTTGTTAAATAGTTATTTTGTTCATGTGCAAGTAAATGGACAATAACAACAATGGCGTCCTCCATAGTGTCAAGACTCGCCGTCCATATTCTCCTGGGACTTGGTAGTTTTAGACCCTGGCCACACGAGAGCGCCGTTTCATGTAACCACGTCGTTTTTGGCCGGTCATCCACACGACGCTGTGTTTTTTTCGGAGCCCGAATACAAATTTGTTTTGTGATTTGGTTCCTGAGTGGAGAAATTTGAAAATGCCGCCTCGACATTGAAGTATGGAGGTGAGCGAGACGCACATTGGCCTAAAACTATGATGTCATCGCCCCGCCTCTCGACCCAATAACCCCCGTGACCCTCACTTAACAACAAGAACAATGGCGGACTGCATGCTCCAGATTGTGCGGCAGAAGATACTGATGGTTTTTGGTTTAATAAGGTGAGAAGTCGGATTTGTCGATTTCTCCATATTTGGTGTTACAGCGACGCCTATAGGCCTGGCATATGTACTACATTCTTTTGAGTCGTTTTCATGGTGTCGTGTGGACGGGAAACTTTTGAAGAACAATGGGAAGATCATTTTGCCTCGTGAGGACCGAATAGTTGAAATTCACCCATAACAGCAAACCAACTACATCGCTTGTCCATACAAATGTCCGTGTTCGCCGACTGTTCAGACGTTCCGAAAAAGACGTTTTCACAGGAGGACTTTGTATTTTTTTGGAACAGTTTCCGAATGGTTCTTCCAGGTGTGTTTGAGGGTTTTCAGCTCCATGTGTGTGTGGTTTCGTTACAAAAGCAAACAACAGCATCCCCTTGTAGTGTTTCTGCCATTTCCGTGTAAGCGGACATCGTTTTCAGAACTTTGCTGTGTAAACAAGAAACTTTTCTGGAGCGAAAACACACAAAAAATGAGTTTTCACTTGAAATACTGTCATATAAACTGGACCTAATAAAAGACGACAGATCCTGGAGAGGCAGTACTTCACTAAAATAGTTTTTTCTAATGGATGTTCCGATATCCAAAACGTGCTGCACACGCCAATGGTAGAAAATCAACAGGTGTACTACTGTGCTGGTAATTTTACTTGTCTTACTAACAACATGCTTCTTTGATGAGTTTATCCGGACAATAGAATAAATTGAGGCATTTTCACGGCTTGTAGATCTTAATATAGTCCAGATCTGGAGCGTGGACTGTGAATGCAGTGTGTGACCCAGAGACTTTGAGAGACTTGTAAAGGTTGCCGGGTCAGGTTTCAAGCTCTCACTGTACAGCTTCTGCTGTTGAGGAGCGGCGGCAGTATAAATAGCAACGGTAACACCACAGTTGTAGTAATTTGAGCAGCCAATGTAGGTACAGTAACAGTAGCAGGACTGGTGGTATTGTGACTGCAGGTCCAAGAATTCTTACCGTGACCCAGAGATAGCTGGTATCAAGCCCAAATATGGTATATGAGGTGTCAACTTCCTGTAACATCCCAGAATCAGCCAGATGGATGAGAAAAGATTTGAAACTTTAAATCTCAGTGGAGTTGCGTTTTAGGTGTCCAGTTCACATAACAGTGGGCGGTGCATCTGAAAACACAACTTTTTGAAAACTGCTCCCAAGGTGGAACTTTTGGAAAACACGGTCTCCGTGTAAACGGGGGGGAAAAAGCAACTTTGTGAACACAGTGCAACTGTCTCCATGGAAACGGAGGAAAACGCAACTTTTTGAAAACAGTCCGACTCCATCTCCATAGAAGGATTGTAGAACAACTCGTCAACGAACAACTCGTCCACAAAACTGCAACCCCAGACAACTCGTCCACGGATGAGATTTCAGAATTTCTTGGAGAAAATAAATACTGTACAATGTAGTTTTACATATTATTTCGAATTCGTATTTTATATATGTTTCATATATCGAGTATATGTCCATATATATTTAGTATAGTATCATATGGCTTTGTTTCCCACAAAGAATCTGAAATGCTGCCAGTTCACGTGTGCAACACACCCGTAGTTAATAGTTCTTTTTCTACAATTTTCTTTACAGTTCTACAATGTTTGCCTGCAGAGTGTCATGTCTCCCAGTCCACATTCTCCTGTTACTTGGTAGTTTTGTATGAATGTCTGTTTACTCACCATTTCTTTTTATAGCAAGTAACGTGGCTAACTACATAATTTTCAGCATTTCCATGTAAGCGGACGTTGTTTTCAAAATATTATCTATGTAAGAGCGAAACTTTTCTAAAATGAAATTGCAAAAACTATGCGTTTTAACTTGAAAGGTGTGAAGATCTCCAAATCAGAGATCTTCCCTTCTTCAGTCCTGTCATCAAAAAACACAGCTGCTTTAAAAGCATCAATATAAACACATCTCTGACATCTTGGTGGGAATTTATTAAAATGAATGGATCTTCACTCATCCCCTGCAAACTCACACCCTCTGGAACAATCCTGACATCCTGCAAAAAAACTTCCCAAGATCCCTAACCGCTGGCTTCCAGGCGGGCTCGTACTGGGCCCTGCGGGTCTTAGACTCTGCTGTCCGGCCGTTGGGTGGGGTGGGGGCTTCCTGCCTGGGTCCTCTTGCGGCACCTTGTCGGGGTGGATGTTGTTCCCCGGGTTTTTGGCTGGCCGCTCGGGGGTGGGTGGGGCAGCGCGGGGCATCCAGCTGGGCCAGGGTCCTAGCAACGGGGGGACCCCCTCTCTCACAACCCTCCTACCTTACCTTACTTCACTCTACAATAGGGAACAGTGAGGCGGTGCCTAGGGTGGGGGGTCCAGGCTACTTAACTGCGGTCTGGGTCCTCGAGCGACTTTGCACCGCCCACAATTTTAACCACACCTAGTAACGCAGGGTCTTGAGGGGGCAAGTAGCTTTCGGGGTGAAACACCCCCGCTACCTCTCAATTTTAAACCGCACCATAGACAAACATTGCATCCACCTCTTCAAAACACAAAGACACACCCCCTACATGCATCCAACAACCCACAGGGTGGGGGAGGCGGGAGATGGGGCTCCCCCCAGCACCTCCCGCTGTGGTCTCACCCCAGTCCGGGGTGAGTACTGCTGGAATTCTGGGGGCTTCCCGGGGTGTGGCGGGCTTCACCGCCGGGATTGGGGAGGCTCCCGGCTTGCTCGGCCAGGGGGCCCTGCTCCGGCCGGTCTCGGGTTGGCGGCTTGGGTCGGGGCCTGGGGCCCTGCACCCTGCGCCCTTTATGCTTCTCTTGTGGGCCCTTCTTGCCTGGGGGGGAGTCCTCTCTGCATTCTCCGTCTGGTGCTTTCTGGGCTGGGGCGTGGCTCTCTGGGGTGATTGGCTGAGGCCTCCCCGGGTCTGGGGGGCTTCCGGCCGCTGGGGTGGCGGCATCCGGGCCCGATGACCTTGGGCCCTGGGGTGTCGCTACAGGCCCCTCCACAACACCACACCCAGTGGACAAACCACACACACGCACACACACACACACACACACACACACACACACACACACACACACACACACACACACACACACACACACACACACACACACACACACATTTCCACTCCTCATCAATGAGATATGTTACTGATGTCACTTGTTTTCTGCTATCATTCGTTCAACTATCAAAATCATGTTTTTCTTTTGTTTTTGCTTCTTTGTTAATTCATGAACCTGCTTCATGTTACTGTCTAGATAGAGCTAGATAGAGCTAGATAGAGCCCGGCAGCCATGCCAACTTCTAGTAAAGGCAGCAACAATAAGAGACTCCAGATCTCTTCCTGTTGCAAGAGCAAAAACTGTTCTGACACCGGAAGGCCCTCAATCACATCATATTGTTTGCCCAAGCTGCCGAACAGGACAAGGGTTAAAAAAAAAAACAACTTGAAAAGTTGTATTTGAGGCCTTAAAGTAACAATTTCTTCTTTTGTCTGCGGTTGAAACTTTAAAGGCAAGTTTCATGGTTTCCAGTGTTTTTGTAAATTAGTGAATGAGCGAGACATGGTGTGTTTGCAGTCATTGTGGTCAGTTCACACTAGTTTGCGGAGGTTTTGCTTTCAGTCAATTGTTCTCTTTGTGTGTCCCTTTGCTATACTCCTAGGGTGTCGACGCAGTGTTTTGCTTGTGCTTGCTTTGAATTTGCATTCAGTTCATCGTATTTACATTTGTTTGGGTGTTTCTGTCTGGAGCAGGTTCATTTGCATCTTGTGTCCTGTGATTTTACCTCAAAATTAGGTGTTTTGGATTTTTTGGATTGGTGCACTGTTTCATCCCAGATAGACAATTCCAAGTTAGATGCTTCCCATATAGATGATTCCCAGATAGGCGATTCCCATTTAGATGCCTAATTATAATATGTGAATTATTTGTAACATTTCAGTATTATTAAATAGTAATGTATTTTTACACATAAAGACACATAGTTCCTTTGAAAAACTAGCTCAACATTAATTTCCCCTAACGCAGCACGGTGTTGCGCTCTCCGTTAGTTCACTTTTATAATTATTATCAACATGTTATTTCCCCATATTTCCACACCATAACTCAGGTATGGAAGATTGAGGGAGTTATAGAATAAGTTGAGTAAATTTTGATCTAATACTGATCGTATTTTACACATTATGCCAATATCTTTGGCTAATTTTGGCTGGAAGATATTTATATGTGGGTTCCAACTGAGCTTTTCATCAAAAGTAATTCCTAAAAATGTATTTACATCCACTTGTTCAATTTGTTTACCATTCAGAGAATGGTAAACAAAGAGAAACAAAGCTATATCATACTATACTAAATATATATGGACATATACTAGATATATGAAAAATATATAAAATTTCACTTATAAATAATAAAATGTGAAAGTAGATTGTACAAGATTTATTTCCCCCCCACCCACAAAATATCATGAAATCGCAAACGTGGACGAGTTGCCCAGGGCTGCAGTTTTGCGGACGAGTTGCCCTACAAACTTTTGGATCAGGTGTTTATCATTTCAGGGGGTTTTCTATATCATTTAAGTCATTATTAATATCACTGGTTTGCACTAGTTCCTTTAGTTATTTTTCAATCTTGTTGTATTTTGATCCTTTACGTTTAAGTTGACCATATTTGGTCATTGTCACATTTTTTCTCATCAAGTGCAAGTGGCAGTATCACAGGTCTCAAACATTGTAGGACAACTCGTCCGTCCAATGCATGCAATACCTTTGATAACTATTATTATCCAGGATTTTAACCTTGTTTAACCTAAAAGTGCAATTGAGGACAAATTATTGGTGCTGCATGGAATTTAAAAAACAAGATGTGAATAACTTACATTCTACAAAACCATGTAATGTAATGACAGGTTATCCGAAAATGAATAATTGTGAATAATCCATTTATAATTTCGATACCAACATACATCTTACTGTTGTGTGTAGATTATAATTATAAAGTTTACAGCATATGTCGTGCTTATATGCAAATTCACGACAAGTTATCAATTGATGTTTACGTAGTTATTTGCAGCCGCAGCAGTGGTTATTCTACTTCAGCATTGATATATAAACAGTAGGAGTACTAGTTGGGCTTCTGATGCAATACCCCGGCGGAGGAATCACATCCACACGAGCAGGACGGGCAGAGCTTTGCCCTGTTGCCTGGATACGAACGCGGAGGGTGGCGCATTACAGCAGTCCTCTCGCAGATGAAACTGCCGCTCGCCGGCGGACATTGTGGCTCTGCGTGCTACGCGTCACCGAGCGGTGACCTTCCTCCGTGCCGGAGCCCGAATGTCAACAGTTTCCTTGACGCTGTTGAAGGAGCAGTGGACGTAAAACACAGCGCCATTTCTGTCGGCGTCCATGATACGCGATGCTACCGCAGCGGATTCCAGAGCTCGGAACGGCAGCGGGAGAGAAATAGCCGCTCCCCTTTCGCCGCTTCTCTCTACTTCAGCCCGCGGCAGGTAAGCGAAGCGGCGAGACTTCTTCTGCCTCTCTCGTGCCCGTTTTCTTTGCTTTGGTGTCTGGACTTGGGCTCTTTCTGGGTGACGGTATGGCGCACATTTTTGAAGGGAAAACATCTGACAGTCCTCTGGTAGCTACCGGCCAGCCGCTCCTCCTCCCCCTCGGTCACAACAACAAACCTAGTCTCACTTTGGCCATTTAATTCTTCCACTGGCTGCACTGTGCTCAAGTCCTCCTTCATATTGTTGCATGTTGAACGCGGGTTGAAACACCCGGACTGTTTACTCCCCGACTCTGTTTAATGTCAACCGCTCACCTGCTCGTCTCCTACCACCACTAACATGCCCACACACCTTGTGTGACACAGTAATCTTCTAATCACAGCGGGGTTGTGTTTTGTTTGAGTTGTGCACGCTGCGTGGTGTAAAAATGATAGAAATAATAAAAACAAACGTCTCGGCTGCTAGCTTAGCTGGTTAGCTAAAGGTCGGTGGTCCGGTGTTTCGGATTAACTGGTTTCCCTGTTAGCTGATGGCCGACTTCCTTTTGCGTTCCTCGTCGCTGCGAGTAACGGCAAATGTTAAAATAACATTCGCAAAAGGTACAATTTAAAACTTCTATTTACATGAGGTTAAATGGTGTTCGCTACGGATTTTTATCATCTGCCGTTACTCGCAGCAACAGCGGGACGCTAAAGGAAGTCGGTCACCAGTTAGCAGGGTAGCCATTTAATCCGAAACGCCGGCTAACCAAAGTGACGCTTATGCGACGTTTTAAAACTTAACAGTTCTGCACCAATTTAATGCCTGCCGCTGTGTTACATTAACTGTGTCGTTACCGCAGTCACATGTGCAGGAAAAAAACCCGTGTTTGTTTCGTGGTGGTAAAGATGACCTCTTGCGTAAAAGTTTGCGTGTTGACAGTGTGATTGTGAAGCTCGCAGTCGGACCCGGTGTGCACGCAAGAAAACAGCTGGTCTGTAACACACTGGTCAGCCATATTTAGCGTTCACGGAGCCAACCTTGCAGCCGCCTCATTATTCACCCGGCGCGGCGAGGCTGGAAGTGGAGCGGGTGAAAGTGTGCCGTGGAGCCGCGCAAAGGCTCTTATCGTGCCCTTTTGGCGTCTCGAACCGGGTAACTTTATAATGTGGCACCGCTGAGTGACGAGCAGGCCGGCCAATCGCCTCGGTGCAGCCTCCATTTGCTCTTCCTAATCCGCCGCTGCCACATGAAACCGGCGGCTCCTCCGCATGTGTCTGGAGATATTACTCAGCATTAAACCGCGGCAGTGCTGCTACTTGTACAACTTTGTGCAGTTTGATGTCCTTTAATAGACACCAGGCCCAAATGATTCGTCGTCACCGCGTTTATAGTATCGTGCGGGGTCCTTCATCAGTACAACCACGAGAGAGCATTTTGCTGGCTACTGTCCACCCGTCTTCTACCAATTTATCCAGTTCAGGATTGCAGGACGCTGGAGCCGATCCCAGGGTACACCTGGAAAGGTCATCAGTCCATCACAGAGAACCACACACACTCACACCTCGGGGCAAATTAAAGTTACCCATTAACCCATTCACATGCATGTTTTTGTACTGTGGGCGGAAACCAGGCCAACGCACACGAGGGGATGACATGCAAACTCCACACAGAAAGGCTCAGGGTGGTATTATAACCCATGATCTTTGCTAACCATTGCGCCACCATGTGGTCAATTTAGCTGATTTGACATGGGACAATATTTCCGATTCAAACATGAAACCGGTTCAGTTTGTTGAGTTAGGTCTTCATCTTTGCTTGTGAAGACGTTCACCTAAAGGCTGATTTATATCTCTCTGTCCATCGTCTGCACGGGGCAGTGTGTAGCCTCTGTGCAGTCCCTTCACCCCACAAAGTTCTGCTTTTTGGTCTTTTTGTGCTGCATAGCAATTCGCTGCCATAATGCTAGGAGTGTAAAAGGATCAGTAACAGCAGGAAACTTGGTGGTGGTGGTTATTTTTCCTGCCATTTTGAGCACTTTGACTCAAAGATTGTGATTATTCATCAATTTATCCACTAGGGGGGCATTTTGTTGGTTTCACGTGAGGCAAGGTTTCCAATTCAAACAATAATGAAACAGATTGGAATTGAATTACAAACTTTCCAACTATTATACTGCACAACACTGCCACCACAGGTCATCAGTGGTATTACTCCATATGCTAAGCAGTTAGGCAGAAGGCTCCATTGGCATCCGACTGGCAAAAAAATTAAATGGTGGCCAAATATGAAGAAGAATTCTATTTTAGACAGAAGGAGGTATTTGATGAAGGCTCCGGTGTGAGGCTTTGGCACGCATGTGGATGTTCAGAAAGAGGCACAATCTGCAGCAGTAATCTCAGGTTGCTTTTTTGGAACTTCCATCATTTTCTCCTCTGCACAGTTTCACAATTGGTTGCTAAAAAGTGAGTTGTCTTTACTGTATCATCTTGCTACAATCATTTCTATCCAGGAAGTGTGCATACATACTCATGGACATGTAGACAATGTATCGCTGTTAAATTAGTAAGTTAAGTCTCTAGCATGCCTGGTAAAAGGAACGGGTAAAATAATTCTCAAGACATAGTGTGTTTGTGGTTTTATATGTAAAAAAAGCAGATTGAATTAACAAATCATGTGAGGTTTCAAAATGTTTCCAGTGTAATGAATTAGTTAAATCCAGGAAGTGGTTTTGGTTTTTGAATGAAGAATGATGGCAGTCCAGCTTTTGGTACTCATGCAGTCATGTGACCCAGCTGTCTTAAAGAAAGACTGACTCACCCAATAGTAGTGCAGTATTTTTTATTAGACAGATGCACTCATATCTGACGAAGATGAGATTTATCAATGAGAGTTCTCCAACACAGTATGCTTTTATCTTTTTTTTTCTCCTTGATGCATTTCAGAGACTTCAGACGCATGACACATAACCATTGTAGAAAAACTTAAAAAGCTTTCGTACTTATTTGTGTTGATGTAAATTCACCTTTTCTGTCACCGCCTGCATTCTAATTTGTTTGGATTTTGTTGCTGATTCAGGCCATGTTTACTAAACCTTTTAAGTAAAAACACGTATTTTTTGCTTCAGTAATGCTGAAAACTATGTAGGGAGCATATTGGGCCATGAGTTGGTGCTATTTCTTTGAGAAGAATACGATATAAACATTAACAATCGGAGTACACAGTCTTTCATATGAACGGACGACCCAGTTGGATTGTTATTACGGTGACTCTCAACTATAAAACTACCAAGTCCCAGGAGAATATGGACTGGGAATTGTGACACTCTGAAGGCAAATATTATTGTTATTGTCTGTCTACTCGCACTCATGCAGAAGAACTACATACTACGGCCGTGGTGCGCAGCAGCAGCGTTATGTTTTCCTCCATTTCCATGGAGACGGAGTGTTTGCAAAAAGTTGTTTTCATTGCTGCTCCAAGCACCGTTGTTGTGTAGACCCCCAAAACACATTGTGAAAACTTGGCCTTGAATCATAAGGGGTTTAATTCATTAACTGGCTTTATGGCCCAACAAAGGGTCTGATTTCTAAAGAGTTTGATTAAAGATCAAATGTATACTCATGGTATTATTCGAAAATGCAAACCATTTGCATGAGTGACATCATGTGCAAACAGGAGGATAAATAAGAGTTTGAGTGTGTGAGTTAGTCACTGTTTACATGAGATCAATCAATTGGAATGGGTATCATTCTGTGTTTATTTGCTGGAGTTCGCAGCTTTGTCAAGTTTCCCAAATAAAACCTATAATGTCCAAACCTTTTCAAGTTTAATTGTGAAGTAAAATTGGAGGAGTGGACTGTGGAAACTGGAACCTTTTTTTTCCCTTTATTGGTAAATTTAGGACTATGACTTTTAGTTTTTATTAATGGAATGTCACTAATGTTATAAATCCTGTGTTTTGTGTGCTTGTAATGCATGTTAACTTGTTCATTGTGGCTGCTATGGCGATGCTCATGCTCTCCGTTTGCCCCATCAGTTGCTATAATCAATAAACTTGTCCTTTGGGCTTGTAGAACTGAACGTATCCACTGCTGAACAGTCCGTTATGACATTTTTCCTCATAATGTCGGTCCTTGTTTCGTGCCTTGAAAAATCAGAAACTGTAGTTTCGCTCCTCAAAGCAGTGACCTCGTGCCTTCATGCATTTATGAAAATCAGAAGACTCTTTGTATCCTGTTTGGTTGAACTTGAGTATTGTATGTGATGTTTGTTTGTTCTCTTCCAGGTCTTGCCGGTGAAGTGAGGCGTAGCCACAGAATGGCTCCTTCTTACTGAGATGCAAACACGTCTTGTGTTCTCGCTCAGCAGCTGAGATCCATCAGCAGCTTCAGTCATGCCTGACGAGTAAACCCCCCCTTTTTTTGCTCAAAGCAATAAAAAAAGAAGAAGAAGAAAAAACTTCCTACATGCCTCCCCATGTAGAGCCCCTTCAGTGCATCCTGCTGGAGTGACACCCCCGCTCCCAGATAGGTTCTGCCTTGTGCTCCTCGCACCCCCGACTCCTCTCCGCCAGTCGCCCTACAGTAACAACCCATCAACATGCTGCTTTACCTGAGAATGGCCAACACCTGAGGTCCCATGCGTCCAGTGAGCACCGAATCTGACGGTCCTGCTCCTCCTGAAAGCCTCTCTTGCCCCTACCCCCTCGTGGGCCCCCTGCCTGCCTCAGAGATGTCCCTGCTCCAGTCGCTGGGGCCAGTGCAAAGCTGGCTCGGCCAGGAGCTCGAGAAGTGCGGGATCGACGCCATGATATACACCCGCTACGTCCTAAGCCTCCTCCTGCACGACAGTTATGACTACGACCTGCAGGACCAGGTGAGTTCCCTCAGCGAGTCGCCCCAGGAATGAAAAGCAGTCTTTATTCTGTCCTTTGCCAGTTAGACTAACTTTCCTCCCTCTGTGTCCGCAAGGAAAACGACATCTTCTTGGGTTGGGAGAAGGGATCTGGGAAGAAATGGGGCAAGAGTAAGAAGAAAGGAGGGACCGACCTGAGTCTGGAGGAAATGAAGAAGCAAGCCGCTGTGCAATGTCTTCGCTCTGCATCCGATGAAGTAAGCTTTGTTGTAATCATGCACTTGTCGACACACCTGTAGGGAGGAGGTGTTGGGCAGCTTGAGCTTTATTCGCTTTTTGTGAAAGTCCTGATTGAAAGACTTTCTGAATATATTGGGCCAGATGATGTCATGTGTCTAATTATGTCAGGAATCGGTGACCGTCATCATCCTTGGTGCTTGATAAGGTGCAGTCATGCACGTCCTATTGACATGAATCATGGTGGAAAGATGTTGAATAGACGCAGGGAAACACTGAACAAGAGAAAGTTTGTTTTGGAAGCACACAGTCACCTGATTTGTCTCCTTCATTTAAGTCTCTATCAGGAGGTTACACTCGGGTCAGCTGTGTGACAGAACTGAAACAGTGACCTTCTCGAGGAATCTCCCTGATGTATAAATATTTTAGTCAGTGTTTCTGAAGCGGCTGAAATCTGCTGACTAGTGGCCAGCTGTAGTAAAGTGAGTGTGCGTTAAAGCAGGAAGGATCTGCTCAGAGGAGTGGACTTTAAACCAGCACAAGATTTCTGCAGCCAGCAGCAGAGTCGATCAATCGTCAGCTGACCAGCATTAGCACAGTGATGCAGGAGGAAACTTCACCGCTCATGTAGTGGCATGGTGAGGAATGCTTTAATCTGGAAGACTGCGGCCATGTTGGGATTTAATAGCGGGTATTTCCTGGCTTTTGATTGCTGTATGAGGCCATCCTGTGTGCTATTGCTCAGCCATCTATTGACTTCTTGGCTTTTTTTGAAGGATTTGTGCACCACAGCTAAATTTAGCACAGTCATGGCTGAGCATGTCTGAGGTCTCACAAGTCAGCTGGGTCGAGTTGTGCCAACACCCCCCACTCCCACCACCACCCCCGGCTTTCATTCTTTCTTCTGGGTGGCATTAGCTGTTGTAAGTTTTACATTTTACCAAACCTTTCTACAGAATCCATTGTTGTTTTTATAGACGAACATACAAATGCAATTTTATGTAGTTATTTGACTCTATTGCTTGACAAGTGGATTTGCATGCATGCAGTATACTGTCATTAAATGGCCTTCAGGTCTGCTGGAGCACAACCGTCCAGTCACATGTGTCTTTTTTAACAAACAGTACAGTGAATATAGTGTACATTTACATCCCATCTATCTTTATTTTTGCATTAGTATTCATTTGAAAATTCCCATATAGTATATGTTTAGTTTTGTTTGGATTTAGTGATAATTTATGCTTTTAATTTTGTTATTTCTGCAGTTTTGGCCTCAGTAGTTCCTGGAAATCCCCCCTGAACAAAATGACATGTGCCATCTGCAAATATAACCAATTTTAAAAGATTAGAAGCTTTGCAGATGTCACTCATAAAGAGCAGGGATGTCCAACATGAGGCCGGTGGGCCAAAGCCAAGAAGAAACACTTTAAAGTTTACATTTTAAGGTTATTATACTATTTTTCCGGTCAGGCCCACTCAAGGTGAAATTGTTCTGCATGTGGTTCTGAACTAAAATGTGTTGGACACCCCTGATATAGAGGATGACACTTTGGGACCTAGTACTAACCCCTGGGGGACGCCACAAACAATGTCCAAGCATTAATAAGTAAAGTTTCCCAGCTTCACTAACTGCCTCCTGTCTTTTAAATAACTTTTCACCCGGTTTAATACTATTCTCCTGATCCCATACATGTTATGATTGATTGTGTCAAAAGCTTTTTGTAGGTCCATCAATATTCCAGTTGTGGGTAGTTTGTGATCAGTAGTTCATGATTTCCTCAGTTGATTCCATTAACGCCAGTGATGGTTTGCTGTTCGATCTGAATCCATACTGACTCTAGACAAATTCATAGAAAAGCAAAAATGACTCAATCTGCTACAGATTATTTTTGAGAATGTTGTTGGTAAGGAAACGGACCTGTAGTTTGAAGTGGAGTCCATCCCCAGGTTTAGACAGCGCCACAACCTTTCATTTTGTTTGGAAGTTTAATGTTTTGGCATAATAAGTTACGTGAATGTCAACATTACTTTCCTTGCATAATACATTCAGTGTGGTATTCTTCTTTTATTAACGTTCAGTGACAGCTGTTGTATGTACATCTGCTACATGATGATTTTATTTGACTTTATTCTCGATTCACTACTTGGATATGGGATTAGGTTCCATCTGTTCCACTGTGTCCACTTTATTTTTCTTTGTATTGGTGAGTAATTGTGTTCTGTTGGGGTATTATAATTCCCAAACACTTGGTCTGCCATGCTAGATGATACTTCCTCTTGATTTCTTCTGGTGGTCTGTTGCATTTTCATCATGGTTGCCATGTAAACGGATAAAGTGCACTCAGCTTGAAAAATCACACCATGACAGTAACTTGCCCTTCATGTTTTTGTGTGCATTTACTTCTATTTTTTTTTAAGACGGAGGTACCAAATGCATTTCCAACCTTGTTCTTTGTCACCTCTGCAGAACTCTGGAATTGAGAGCCTGGTTGAAGAGCTTTGCTCGAAACTGAAGGACATCCAAAACAAGCAGAAAGGTTTGATACACCGTATTTTTAATGGATACATTGCAAAGAAGTTTAGTAATAACTGTTCTGATGCAATATTTTAATTGGATGTCTTTCAGAGGAAAAACAGATTCAAAAGAAGTCTGATGGCTCTCAGTCTCCAGAACGAACTGAGTCCCCCTCTTCAAAGGACCAGGTGGAAATGTGAGTTACGTAATTAGACCATCAGATCTTTGTTCACTAAATGTAACGGGTGAACGCATCCTTACTCACTTGTGATCTGAAGTATTTAAACCGTGTTGACCTTTCTCTCTTGTGGCTACAGGTATTATGAAGCCTTTCCTCCTTTGTCAGAGAAAACTGTTTGTCTCCAAGAGATCATGACGGTGTGGAACAAGGCCAAAGCCTGCACGTACTCCAGTTCCTCATCTGCAGCCCCGCAAACCAGCACAGACACCTCTTCCCCCAAAGATTGCAACAGCGAGGGTGAGGCTGCAAAGGAGCGACACCTGGAGGCATGTGGTACCATCCCTACGGCACCCAGCGAGAGAGGCCAGCAACGGAGGAGCAAGAAGGAGAAGGAGAACCGATACCACGGCGGTGCAGCAGGCGAGGAGAAATCCACGGTCCACTCCAAGAGGCAGATGAGACACAGATCCGAAGGCAAATACCGTCCTCGGTCGTGGTCTTCTGGCTCAAGTGAGGCTGGATCGAGCTCAAGTGGGAACCAGGGCGACTCAAAGTCGTCCAGAAGCAAGGCAGTTAGAATAAGGCACAAATCCAGAGAGGCTGCGAAAAACAGAAGAGCACGCAACAGCGGGCAGGTAAAGCTACAGGTGAAGGTCATCGACAAGGACGCGCGAAGAAACGCGGGGGGAAGCAGTAACAGCGCCACAGGCAGCATTGCCAAACAACCACAGCTTTATAAAAAGGGGAAGAGAATGCTGAAGGAGATTCGTAAAGATCCCAACTGGATGGAAGCGAAAGAGTCTGCAGCTGAGGCCAGAAACAAGAAGGAATACAAGGAGGAGCCCCTCTGGTACACCGAACCCATCACAGAGTATTTTATACCTTTCAGCAGCAGACAAAGCAAGCTGGAAACAAAATATCGGAGCAAAGTAGACTCCTTTGACAGCTTTGACTTGCCAACTGACTTGGAGAGGTTGCCAGAGCGAATCCAGGGAATCTGCATTGCCAACGAGAGCTACCAGAGAGCGTACCTAGCAGCCGGCTCATTTGTGGATGGGCACTTTGTGGAAGGGCCTGGCGACGCAGACGACGACTCTGCTGAACTCACTGGGACCTCAAGCTGCCCTCAGCCAGAGGATAGTAGAGATTTAGATGACAAGCATCTGTCCGAATTCACTCACTTCTATGAAGTAGATATTTATCAATCCATATTGGATACTAGTGCCTCAGACTCGATACAAGAGAGTCGAATCTTAAGCATGATTCGACAAAAAAGCAAAGAGCAAAGAGACGTTGAGGCAGAATGTTGTTTAGTGTTAGATGGCCTTGAGCAGCAAGGGAAAAGTGCAATACGGGCAGACTCACAGGATGCTTCGGGATCTGTTGGATTTCTTATGGAGGATCTAGAAAACATGGCTCAAGTGTGGGGATGTTATTCTCCATCCACTTCAGAGGATATAGACGGAGAGAGCTTCATAGGAGACTCTCCCATTCGGCTCTCCCCTCTTCTCGACAGTGTCTCATTCACCCTGAGCAAACTGTCTGGAGCCCTGGAGGAGCCGTCTGCTCCTGAAGCCACCAGTGACCGATCTGGTTTGAACTCTTCCTGCTTCTCTCTCTTCGAGCTGCAGTACGACAGCCCTACTTTTCCTTTTCCCCGCGACTCACTCACCGTTAGTCACGAAAACAACACCGACTCCAGCAGCTGTCTCGACCCGCATTCAAATAAACAGTCTCGTTTGCTTATATGGACCAAAAATAGTGCCTTTGATGAAACTGAACACTGTTCGAACCTATCAACACGAACTTGCAGTCCGTGGTCACATTCAGAGGAGACACGTTCTGACAACGAGCAAGGAACCGCTCCTGCAGAGGATGCTTCTCAAACTGGCAACGAAGAGATTGATTGTATCATCCCTCCTCTCTCCGGTACATATCTCGAGGATGAACTCTTGGAGTTTTTGCAAGACGACTCTGGCCGGAAGTGTGAGGAGGTTAGTGTCAGCACAGCATCGAATCAGACCTTCACCAAAAAATCTAAATTGGAGTCCATTTGTGGTATCGCGTTGGAAAAGGATGAAAGTAAACAGTACAGCACTGGCATGTTTTCGGACAACACAAACCAACAGAGTGATGATTACAGCTCAGGGATTATAAAAGACCTTTGGACTGCGATTGGAGATGGCAAACGTGCAACGTCAAGACAAGGAGCGGAAAAGCCCAGGGAGGGGCCCTTCTCGGACGAGTCGGGCGGCTACCGCTGCAGCTGTCTGGAGGTGCAGGCGAAGGGCGATCACAGCCAAAGACCGCAGAAGAAAGCGGTGCAGCGGTCCGAGTATCACCTTTGGGACGGCAAAAAAGAAGAACAGGACTTGGCCAAAAACAAACTCTCCAAGACTGATGGAGCCGGGGATTACATGACTCCGTCCAAGCCCTGGGACTTGACCTCTGATAAGGAGAGCACGTCGTTCATTCTTGGAGGGGTGTATGGAGAGTTGAAGACACTAAGTGGTGATAAGAATTGGGCCGTCGTGCCGCCAAGCGACACCCAAGATAGCCTGCTGCAGTGCACCGCTGCCGCCGCCGCTGCTTCGTCTGCTTCCAGCTCTGATATGCTCACCATCACTGGCACCGATGTGTTCATGAACACGGGAAGCTGCTTCGCACCCGGGCACAGGCCCCTGTGGAGGCCTCTGGTGTCTTTCGGGCAAAGTGACCAGGCCATGAAAGGAGGGGGAGAAGGTCTGAATAAGGGATTCTCTTTCATCTTCCATGAAGATTTGCTCGGATCGTACGGAGGCTTGCACGGCGAGGAGCAAGGTTTAGAATACCCGTTCGCATCATTCAACCTGAACAATCCCTTCTCTCAAGTCCTCCACGTGGAGTGTTCTTTCGAGCCCGAGGACATGGCTTCGTTCAGTCCAGGATTCAAGCCCAAATCCATTCTTTGCTCGGACTCTGAGAACGAAGCCTTCCACCCACGGCTATATGGCATCAACCGGACGCAATATAGAGCCATTCGCATTTCCCCCAGGACTCATTTCCGACCTATATCGGCCTCAGAGCTGTCTCCTGGTGGAGTGAGCGATTCGGAGACTGAGACTGACAAAGAGGAGATCAGTTTTCCCGTCCTGGCACCAGTGGACGTCTTTGACGATCCTCAGGCAGACCTCAAACCTCTGGAGGAGGATGCAGAATGCGAGGGTCCCTATTACGGCAAGTCAGAACTGGAATCTGGTAAATTCTTACCCAGATTGAAGAAGTCTGGCATGGAGAAGAGTGCCCAGACCTCTCTGGATTCACAGGAGGGCTCCAGCACCCTCCTGCCAATCGCTGAGCAAGAGATTTGCTTAGACTGCAAAACGGCAGCAGCTGCACCGAGTGCAGGCGAGCAGCCGGACGTCTCGGTCGACAAGATTCAGAAAGATGAATCTGCAGGAGAAAAACAGTCCTGCTTATGTTCACCAGCAGGTCAGATCCCCAAGTACGGGATCGCCTATGACTTTGTTGGACATGTGCCAGAGGTGAGGTCTCCTTCTAATATACTTAATATTCTTCTGTATTTATCATCATGGCTATAACAATTTTAAAGGGGGGGGGGGTCATTTGTAAAATAAATTGCACATCATGTGACTGTTTACTGGGGAAAACCTAACCACCTCTGATTTGTCTCCTTCAGTTCCCTCTGTTGAATATAAGTGGACAAGGAGGAACTGGCAACCAACAAAATGAGTGCTGGTGGCAGAACACAATCTGTTCCCCTCTTTTCCCTGGATCACAGTGTACAGGTAAACGGCTCATTCACACAGTTGGTTTGGAGAAGTTGATGAGGGCACTGCAGCTTCAAGTAACGCTTCCTGTTGACACTATACAGATGTCATTTATCTGTCATTAACTGTTGCACCAAGAGCACAGACTTGTTCCCATAGAAACACTAATGGTTATTACGTCCAAAAAGCCAGTTAGCAGATTTACGTAATTACTTTTTAATAATGTGAACGCAACTTTGAAAGCAGTTTGTAACGTTTATGTCTTCTCTCATGTTAGCCTGTGATCGGTGTGATTGGAACATCCATGAACATGTCTGACAGGTGAAAAGACTGATAGATTGGACAAATATTGAGTGTGAGCAACTTAACAGGTTTTAGCTTTATGTGAGACGTCTAACCAGGAGCGCAAACCAAAATCCACTGAAGCCCCGTTTACACATTATCAAGTGAAAACTGAAAACCTTTGTTGCATTTCGGGTGTTTGTTTACACGACATCAGAATAAAAAACAAAGAAGAAAAGGCCAAAAACGACGGCGAACTGCTTGAATAAAATTTTGTAGGTGCTAATATGACAGAGAAAATAACACAAGGTCCAGGTGTAAACAAAGCGTGGGAGAAAGAGCACTGTTATTTGGAAGGTCAAAGAATTTGCATTAGTTCCTTTCAATCGTAACGTATGTTTGGGATTTTCCTAAAAACTCATTTACACCTTCAAAGATTTCAAGTGAAAACACAAAACTTTCATTGTGTTTTGGACGTGTGTTTACATGAAAATACAACTTTTTAAAAACAAAATGTTGTTGTGTTAACGTGGCCTAAATGAGGTAAAAACTTCCACATGAGACCGTTTAAAAAGCTGCTCTGCAGGCTTTCTTGGGTTTAAAACCTGGCCAATCCAGCAGGGGGCGCAGGTGATTGAAACACTCCATGGTTCATACTCTCACTATTCCTTCCTGTTCTCTCTCCACAGGGAGCAGCAACATTTGAATACTCCAGTTTTGCAGAGGACGCCCGTCGCTGAGAGGAAGCCTTTCCTCTCCTTGTTGTGACTGGACCTCTACCAGCAAAAGCTTCAGGGTCATCTCAGTGCTGAGGGGGGAAAAAACAAAACCTCACATAGGCGAGTTCTCTGAGACAACCCCCTTCAAAATCCTTCCAACACATTATCCTGTTCTGTTTTAGGTATTTCTTTCCATTTACTAACTTAAAAACAAAAAAACCAACAAAAAACAAAACCTTGTCTAATCAAAAATCCGATCAACAAAAAGCAAGTGAAAAAAAAAACAAGTTAAAGTCCAAAAAAAAAATGTTCTGTCTTTACGCGATGTCGCGTGCATTGTTAGGATTTGTTGAGGTGACTCTTCTTGGTCCTCATGCGCGTCCCACAGTTGGATAGTTGGGACGACCTTTCTGTTCTATCCTCGTCAGTTTTGTTCCCGCCACGTTCTTTTGTTGCTCTTCAACTAGGATCCTGGTCGTCGGTTGATGTCTGAATGGTTGTGCATGTGTGTCTGTCCGGCTGGTCCCACTCCTCCTTTATCCAGTTGAAAGCTCATTTTGTGTGAAACAACTGCTGTCCCATCCTCTACTTCCTCCATCTCTCGTTCAGAAAGACGACACAAGGATGTTGAGGTTTTGTTTTGTTCTTTTCTTTTTGTTTGAGTTGCGTAAGACTTTGAAGAGTTTAATTTCTATAGTTTGTTTGGACGACTTTCTGAATGTGTAGAGAATGTGTGCAGCCTCCTCCTTTATTATCCATAAAATTCCCCCATGTGTGGAAAAAGTTCATACGTCTGAATTTTTAATTTTTTTTTTTTTTGAATGTCTTTCAAAAAGCTAGTAGTAGACATAGTTTGGTTTGTGAGGCTAAAACAATAATGAGAAAAAAAACTTAAAAAAACACAAAATAACAGGAAATCAAACAGTTTTTGTGGCAAAAAATACTAATAATTTACTTGAAAATGCAATGCTGTAAAAATTGGAAAAGGAAAACTCCCCCAAAAAAAGTTTGTGTTTGTGTTTTTGTTTTTTACAAAAGCCCATCATGGAAATACACGACTACAGCCATTTCTGCAGACGCCTGCGCTGTTTTCAATGGTACAGACAACTGGTGCTATGAATATGTTCATCCCTCTTCTTTGAAGTTGCAGTTCAATTATTCGACTCCATGATCATTGTTTATTTAGCAGAAGCCTGTGAAAACATTTTTTATTTTTTGTTTAATGTGGCTTGTTTTTGTTTTGTTTCCTTTTATTTCTTTTGACATTTGAATTGTCAGGCCTGTATTAAAAGAAGCAGAAATCCTCACTTTTACTTTCATTCAGACCCTCAGCAGAGACTTCGCATTATCCGTCCTGCTGCTTCTAAAATACATAAAACATAGGAGTGAGGGCGTACGTCAAAACCAAAAAGCAAGACATAATAACTACACTAAGGTACAAATGCTTATTTTTTTTCATATGAGGTGTGTTTTTTTATTTGTTGGTTTACAATATTATCCTGTTGAAATATTGTGTTTTGTCTCACCGCGTGTGTGCGCTGGCTTTGAGCTCGCGAAGGTTCAGAGTGAGTGTATTTGAACTTTATCTCAGAGAACTTGTGGATGTCTGCTGAGACTTTCACAAAAATGCAAATGCATTACCCCCCCAACCCCCCCACGCTATCCTCCACCTCCCCCAACCTGAATAAATTATCTGTAGGAACCTCGAGGTGTGCTCCCCCTGCTCGAGGGAGACCAAACCGAGTGTTTGCAGCATCACGTTTCTTTAAATAAAAAAAATAAAAAATACAGTTCCCACAGATGGTTGTGTCTGCAACCTGCCAGACGAGGGTCTCTACAGGTGTGTCTCAAACAAATTGTTAGATTTACGGGGGGAAACAAAAATAAAAGACCCTTTACATTATGAGACGTCTTTTATACATTCAGTCCACGTGAACTGAAATGTCCAACATCTCAAATAGTCATTGAAATTAAGTATTTTGAACTATTTCATAAGATCAGATAGATGTTGGGGTTTTTTTCCCCATTTTTATTTTTCAAGTGAAATATGAGGATGCTTGAAACATTTAGTATGAATGAAGAAGCTGCTGCTAAAACTTTTACCTTTTCATTGATGTTCTGATTTTCTGAGATGCATCTGTTCATCCTGCTGGACATAAAACCACCTCGCCAATATCCACTTCCTGTTTCCTCACCTGGGAGTGTATCTGCTAAAGAAGTGAGAAGTTCCCCAAATCACACACTGGTGTTTGTGCACCGACTTGTGGAGTTCCATTTGATCACTACTGGTTTTGTCAACTCCTTTCCTTCAGTCATAGAATGATCGTTTTGTTACATAATGTGGAAAATCTCCAAAGCTATTGCACAGGTTGCTATTTGGAAGATGCTTCAAGAGTATGTAGCTGTGGCCCCGCCCACCAAATACTATACCTGGTATCAGGCAGACCAAGCAACTGAGCCTACCTTGGGATTGGAAATGCCCCCATTGATTAGTGCATCTCCTTAACGGTTATTTTAGACTCCATAGTACTAGTGCGAGAATACGCACATTGGGTCGTCAAACCTTTTGGCCACACCCCCTTTTTAGCAGACACGTCCACCTCTGCACCCACTCCTCGACCATGACCTATCAGTCATGGTCGAGGAGTGGGTGTGTGCTCGATCAGATACTCCCGCTCACTCCGGCAAAAATGCTTACTTGCTTTTGTCGTGCGTACGGCGTATCTACATGCAGCTTTAAGGTCGTCCCAAATTGAAAGCTGTTGGTGAGCACTGGCTAAAGAGCTGCTAACCACAACTTTTGAGTTTGGCGTGTTTAAAATATCCGTTTTTTTTTTTTTTTTAACCAAGTTTAGTGAGTGAAAAACGACTACATACGTCAGGTTGAAGTTTCGTGGGCGTGTCCAAAGCTTACCGCGCCTTGTAGGTCCTCTTGGTTTTCTCCCCAGTCACACTTCTATCAAACAAAGTTAGCAGCTGCAAGTGATTTTTTTTTTTTTTTGATTTTTTGGGGGGTTTTTTGGCGATATTTAGGCCATAAAAGTGAAGCACAGATTACTTAAAAAAAAAAAAATGTCTGGGTGAAAGATAGCAGTGTGGCTGTGCTGCTCTGTCCTGGGTGGAGGCGTTTCTCATTTCAGGCACGGTTTGGGGGGGGACGCCAGCGTGTCGTGATTATCGACGTTTTTTTCCGCATGAAACGAAAGAACCCTCCCCTTCCGTTCTGAGTAGCAGAATATGAGAGAGAAAAATCAAGAACCGTAACTTTCAGGGTCTCGTCACCTTTCTTTGACAGTCATCAGACACTCAGGAATTTTTTAAGCTGTGCAGCATAACCTCGTCTCAGACCTGCGGGAGTGCTTAGATGCATTAATGTAAAACCTTTCTTTGATTGTAAAGAAGATTGACAGTTGAGGTCTTCCCAGGCAAACCGCGGAGGTGGCTGTCTTTAATTCAGAGCAGTAGTTTTTAGGTGGAACACAAAAAAAAAAAGCAAGAAGAACTAAGCCATCGTGGGTTGCATACGCAATGTTGGGAGGGAGCTTGAGAGCATCCCGAGTCCTATGCAATACCTCGGCGCATGTATACATTCAAGAGTCTATGAAGAAAAGTCATCTGGTTAATTTTGCATGTGGATTCTTTTTGAGTGAGGGACATCCGATAGGGAGGAGAAAAAAAAAGTGGAATGTCTCTGGGGGGGGGGGAAACTGCATGCAAACATCACACTCCCTCTTTTTAAGTTGGATTGAAGGAAAGATTTAGTTTGGAGAGAAAAAAGGTCTATCCGGTGATCGGAAGAATGGTGTGTGTGTGTGTGTGTGTGTGTGTGTGTGTGTGTGTGTGTGTGTGTGTGTGTGTGTGTGTGTGTGTGTGTGTGTGTGTGTGTGTGTGTGTGTGTGTGTGTGTGTGTGTGTGTGTGTGTGTGTGTGTGTGTGTGTGTGTGTGTGTGTGTGTGTGTGTGTGTGTGTGTGTGTGTGTGTGTGTGTGTGTGTGTGTGTGTGTGTGTGTGTGTGTGTGGTCACAGAAGCACCTACTGGGAGTTGAAAGGAAAGTGTCACACCTTTCCCCGTTGAATTCTTCCATTTCGGTAGGTTGTGTTTGGGGCGCAAAACAAAAAAGAATAAAAAAAGAATTAAAAGACGTTTGTGACGAGAGCGTGTGTGTGTGTGTGTGTGTGAGCGTTTGGAAAGATGCTGATAGGGTTGCCGAGTTTCAATGGCACTGTGGTCTGAAGTAACACGTCCAGCACTGAAAGCCGGAGTTCTCCTCGTCTTTTCATTCCCACATAGGTGACGATCCTTCCCCCTCCTCCATGTTCCCGACCCCCATCGTTCCTGAGTAGATGTGTTCTGATTTCATGTACACCCTGAGTAAATTATTTTGTTTCATTGTGGATTTTCTTAACATCTAATAAAGGAATAAACCAAACATCAGTCTGAGTGATTGTCTTTTTTTTTTTGGTTTACATCTGCAACTCCTTGTATGTACCTGATGAACAGCTTTCTATGACTGATGGAGCTTCGTCTTTAACTTTTCCTGTTTTCTACACCGTTTCATAAAGTTCAGGAGGAGCACTAGAAAAGGAAAAGGAAGTGTTAAAAGTTTACTAGTTGTAGGGTGTTGGAGAAGCATTCAGTGGCAGTAGAAGCGTGTAGTGATGGCATGATACCATCCAAAAGTGATAGTAGTGCAAGGGAGGCGTGGACCAATCGGTGCTTGAGTAGCAAGGAGGGAAAACGAGTAGTAGGAAGATGGAGACATGAAAAGTGGTGGTCCAGTACTATGAAGGGTCCATCAACAGTAGGAGAAAAGTCCACTGATAGTAGGGTGCCACAAGAAAAGTATACTGGTGATAGAGCAATGAGAAGTGTGGAATAATTACAGGGCGCAGGAGAAAAGTCTAGAAGTAGTATGGAGCTGGTGACACGTCAAGCACTAGTAGAGGGGTTCATTAATAAGCACTGGAGAAAAGTACTAGTAGTAAGGTGCCATTACTACTACTGAGTGGCGGCTGTGCTTTATGAGCTTAATGCAAAGATCCATGCAGCTCCTTTATTTCCTGCCTTGGATTAACAGATAAATCCAAGTGTATCTGGCCTCACTGGCGACAACAACAATGATCAGACACACCTGGACTAATCCGTTTGTCCTTTACTGTAAAACAGGAAGTGGAGGACTTCAGGAAGTTGTGGAGCCGTTCATATAGCCTATTAAGTCAGTTTCATCCCTAAACAATTTGACATCAGTGCTCTGAAAATGGTAATTGAGCAATACCTATATGAAACAATGGTATATTGCACACACAAGTTTAGAACTAAACTCGAAACAAATAACTTATTAGGTTAACACCTTTACACACTAAGCAGTTGACTGTGGTTGCAGCAACGTCACAGCTGGACACATGAAATGGGGGCCGCTAGAAAATTCTATGTTAAAAAGTGTAGAAATGTTGTGTAGCAGCAGTATTGTGGCACTGGAGAGGAGTCCAGTATCAGTGAGACACTTCAGATATAGAAGTGTTCATAACTGTACTTAAAGCGTTGCTATAGTACAGTATTTGATATATACCTTGTGATATGCTTCAGTCTGTCCATAAACACAACACAAACTGGATTTACACGGGACTTTGTTCATCTCCAGAGTTACCGGACACCCAGTGTTTTTTTTCTTCTTCTTTTGTTATGATCTAGAAAGTTGTTTCTTCGAGAATATTTAGACTTTTCCCACCATTATTTTCCAAAGGTTGGCAGTGATTTACACTGCGACACCAAACACAGGAGCATGAAAAAGTCTCTGACGAACTGACAACTTCTCTCTTGATGACACGTCTTCAGAAACCTCAAGCAAGTTGAGCTTGCATCACGGTGTGACCTACCACGACCTGGATGACTCCTCCTCAGCAGGCATGTTTGCGTTCGCTCGTCCGCCCCACTGGAGACCGTTCAGAGCAGCCTTACATTTCAGCTCTGTCGCCTCATGGGGACACTAGAGAACAGAGGGAGGATGCTGGAGGAGAAACAGGCTCCTCCACTCAACATATCCCACATCAAGCTGCAGCTTGTATCTCATTGGCTACACATATTGTCATACATATCCAGATATTTTTTTTTATAATGTTTTTCTCATTAATAAAAGTGCTTGTGATTATCATAAAAACGTTTTTTTTTTTTTTTCACATTTTAGAAGTATTTAAGATATTTTTATACATATTGATGTGTATATAAAGCTGAATTCTTTACTGACACACACAAACATATATATGTAAACCTTGTTATTCATCATTCTTTGTTTCTCTCCTGGTTTTGTTTCCTCTGTTATGAATTAAAGCTGGATTAGTAATACTTGTGTTATTAAAAAAACCAACTTGTATACATTTTAATATTAAGTCGCATTTACATCCTAATAATCAAGTTCCTGTGTAATGCCGTGACTGATAGAACTGAAAGGCGGAAACCACACGTGACAATAAAAACAGTGTAACCTTCAGGCGTTGCAACCTCGTGACCTTTCGTGTACACAGCCCAACCCAAAGGAGAGGTGGAGATATAAGCTTAAAAGCTTCTTTATTACTGTTACAACACATCTGTCTAAATAAAATAATGTGGCTAAAGAAAGCAATTAACATATTTGAACTAACAAGTTACCAAGAGGAAGACTTTGAGGGGTCGATACCAAGTCAAGGCCAAATCCAAAGCTTCTCAAAACCATCAAATGTGATCACGAGACCAAGACCGCTCTGAAGTACTATGACACAAGCACAAAGGGGTTACTACTATAATAATATCATATAAAACAAATGTATAAATTACCACTTAAATATTTGCTAAGAACACAAATAGGTATTTTTCTTTAATTGTTCATATCATTTTAATATTGTTCTTGGAATAAAGTTGAATAAACTCAGTGTTTTATGTTGTAGTTATGCATTATTTTTCATTAATTCATTGATTTTATCCATTTATTAAGAGTATCCTATATTCATGAGAGGAACATTGAAGAGAAGTAAGATTAGTTTCAAATATTTTGACAGACTCATAAATACTTTCTAGGACCTCAGGTGAGCGGCTCTCGCGCTCGATTAGTTCTGCCTGCAGGTCCAGACAGGTGAACCCATCGAGGGGCAGCGCTCTGGGCTCGATTCCACTCCCCGCTTAAGTTTGTGTTAAGATGGCGGCGGAAGCATCGACGCAGGTATGAAGCTGAACCCGGAGAAAGTTGACACATGTCCCCGTCTGTGAGGCTGCTGGAGCGCCGGGGGGGCGCGTCGCCCCCCGCCGTGGTGCCGTGAGGGCGGAGCCGGGCGGCTCTGTCGAGTGAATCGGGGCTTCCTCGTGGAAATTATCGGTGAGTTTCGGATAAAGAGAGCAAGTGCACACGGGGAGGGAGCGCGGTTCGCCGCCTGTTCGCCGGGCTGCGTGCGGAGCGCAACACATGAGCGCGACGCGCGGGGGTCTGTGTGCACTCGAGCGGCGCTGAGGAGGGCGGGAGGAGCATCACCATGGAGACCGCGGGCCGGAGACTGACTCCCACCCACCTGTAGAGTCTCACCGGAGGACATGGCGAACACGACGACCCCCGGAGCCCCGGACCGGAGAGAACACACCGGTGAGAGAAACAATGACGTGTCAGAGTAAGAGAATGGTGTGTGTGTGTGTGTGTGTGTGTGTGTGTGTGTGTGTGTGTGTGTGTGTGTGTGTGTGTGTGTGTGTGTGTGTGTGTGTGTGTGTGTGTGTGTGTGTGTGTGTGTGTGTGTGTGTGTGTGTGTGTGTGTGTGTGTGTGTGTGTGTGTGTGTGTGTGTGTGTGTGTGTGTGACGGAGAGAGAGAGAGAGAACGAAGTGTGTGTGTATATGTATGAGAGAATGAAGTGTGTGTGTGTGAGAGAGAGAGAATGAAGTGTGTGTGTGAGGGAGGGAGGGAGGGAGAGAGAGAGAGAGAATGAAGTGTGTGTTGTCTTTGATCTCACACCAGACTTCACTCACTTTTTCTCATAGTTAGGACACTTCTTTTTTTTATTTTTTTACTTTTATTAAATTGTCAAATAATAAAAACACTTTCTGTCTTTATCTCATGTCCGTCTCTCATTCGGCTTATGTAGAATAATATTTATTAATCCACGGTTAAAGTTCTTCACAGGAAGTTGTAATTGACAGTAAATCGAGTTAAAATATTAAATAAACAATTTGAATGAAAATATACAACAAATCAACACGGTCAAGAAGAGCAACTTGATGAAGTTGTGAAAAAAGAGATTGACATTGCAGCGGCTAAGCTAACACTTTGAACCACTGAGACGCGGCAGCAGCAGCATATTAATTCACAATCAGACTGGTGTGTTTCATTCAGGCGACTCTCTGAATCCACCGAGGCGGCGGAACACAGGAACAACCTGTTGCTGTGTTTTGGGACAAAGTCTGCGGCGGCTCACATGACCGCCTGCAGGGCAGGGTTTAGAGGTCGGCGTGGGAGTGGAAACGGCGGAGACCACGTGTTTGTCTTTTCATGTTTGTTGTACCCGGTAGAGTCTCGCCTTGGAGGGGGAAACGAAGTGGCAGTGAGTCTGGAGGTTCTCTAATGCAGCTTAGAGCTTTAGCTGAGCCTCGCAGATGGTGTGGAGGATGTGGCCGTGCGTCGCTCACTCGCGTTACAGCCTGTGGGATTAGGTTGTATCTCGTCAAGGCTTCCACTCCCATGTATCCAGTGTCCAGGTCAATGAGGAGAGACGCTTTAGTGGGGCAGAATTGTAGATTTTATTAACGATTCCATGCTCTGCGACTTTTAAAGGGAACAAAGTGGATCCTGTAACTTTTATGGCTCAAATGTGAAATGTCATGTGTTGAAGGTGGACGCTGTGTCAAACGGTGAATTTAACTTCATTTGAACTGGTATGAGGAGAAACCCAGACGTCTCCTGTTCGCGCACGCTGATGACATGACGTCACAATTCCTTATATGGTCGTCTGCTTCAGGCTCGGCACACACACCCTCCTGAAGAGGGAATCTGGTTGCCAATGAGACTGGAAATCTGAGCAGTTTTGTTGTGTAGTGGAACTAATAAAGAACCCAGAAATAAAAATAGGATCTGAGCTTAATTTTCAAGATGGCGGCACGCTGCGTGACACGTTGGCATCGATTTGTATTTTCAGCTTTTCTGCCAAACCAACAGTGTTGATAACTGACACTAATTGATTTTCCTAATTCACATGTAATAAAGTTAATGACTTGTTAATAGTTTAATAGCAGATTATTTGATCCAGTGTATATAATACTTGACCAATAATTGACGTTATCTTCTTATTGAAGTAAAACTAAATGTGCTTGTTAGTCGTGGCTCAGTGTGTTTTATCGTTTGAAGGTGAGTCTGGAGGAGTGATACAAGAGAATGGCTCTGCAGTCAAGGAAGCAGCCGTTTCCCCCCTCCATGATCACCTCAACAACCACTGCCATGAGCCCAGCTTGAGCCCGCTCTGCGAGCCCCCCGCCCTGCCCACCTACAGCTCCCCCTGCTCTTCAACCCCCATCTACTACAGCAGCCCCCGCAAGTCCTACTCTGATGTGGACCCGGACTGCCACAGCCTGACCTCCCAGGACTCGGGTATCCCCACGCTGGAGATCAACGCCCCGGAGCCCCCCCCGCAGAGCCACCAGCAGTCGGACGACGCCGGCGTCGCCCTCGACTCCAGTCAGGACGCCCCCGCTACCTTGCCCCTGGACGATGACCCCTCCGACGGGCGCGCCATGCGCAAGTCCTCCACCTTCCCCCGCAGCGGCTACGACTCCGGCCGCCTGTTCAGCCCCGGCCTCAGGCTATCCGCCACCGCGGGGACGGGTGTCGGGGGTGGGGCCTTGAACCGCAGTGACGACATCTCGGTGTGCAGCGTGTCCAGCATGAGCACCGAGCTGTCTGTCTCCAACGAGGACATCCTGGACTTCACTGTCACGTCTGACTCCAGTGCCATTGTCAACCTGGAGACGGACGAGAGCGGCACCATCCACTTCTCCGATGTGACGCTGTCGTCGCCGGGGTCCCACGGAGATCTGTGGAGTCCCGCTCGGGCACATTCTGGGCCCGGCGCTGAAGACGGGAGGCAAAGGAAACTGGGACCTTTCACCAGTTTATTCAACAGGTATGTGGTCGTATTTGTTGGTACTCCTCCTCGTTTCACAAACGTGGAGATAACGCAGTTTCAGCTCCATCGTAGGTTGAATCAAGATCTTTACATTTCATGTCTTTCTGTTGGTCTTCCTGAAGTGTTGCTTTACAAACGTCCCTCTGAATCCTCCGTCCACTCCGTCATAGGGCAGTGACCCAATTCCCTGCTAATGCTGTGAAAAGCTCAGCAAAGAGTGGTTTTATAACTGAACCGTCTCTTTCTGTTAAGAAGTGTTTAGTCTTTTATAACCATCATATCCCAGACTCCTTCATGAGCTCCCAGCTCAAACTGGTTCCTCTGTAAACAGGATGTCGCACTGCTGTTGCAAACTTACTTCTCCCTTCTGAATGTGTGAAGTTGCAGGTGTGGCGTTCCTTCCTCATGAACACGTATATCTCACACTGGCATCAGTTTGTGTTCACAGAATCAGACAACAAACACTGAATCTGCTCGTTTAGGGTGTTTTGCAATGTTAGCGTTTTGGACGATGAAGGGGAGAAAAACATGTATAGATGATACAGAACATGGACTGGGAGCCATGACACTGCAGGCCGCCATATTTGTTATTGTCCACCTACTTGGACATGGGGCAAAGACATTATTACTACAGTCGTGATGCGTAGTAGCAGCATTTCAGAAAAGTTGAGTTTTCCCCTGTTCACATGGAGACCGAGTGGGAGAGGTTTTCCAAAAGTTCCACCTTGGGAGCAGTTTTCAAAAAAGTTTTCCGTCGTTGTGAGCACAGTTGTGTAAACGGAACCCCTGAACGCATCGAAATTTTTCCATTTTCCCTTGAAGATAGATAGATAATAAATAGAAGCATGTGGTTAATCCCTGGGGGAAATTCTTTAAAAGAAAGGTCCAGTCCCCCTGAAATATGATTTATTAAAAAAACAAAAGTTAAGATAAAGCAAGAAAGAACACGGGGCCCGGCATCCATAAGAAACGGAGGTGTGTGAAATACTCAAACCACATGTGATGGGTTTCGCTTTGAAGTGTCTTTTAACTTCAGTGGACTTGAAATTCCTTGAAGTGAGTTTGTTCCTGCACATTAAAAACATAATCGGCCGGCTCTCTTTGGTTCCCTCACACGGCGTTGTCACATTCCTCGTTGTGCCGGGACCGTGGCGTTTCCTTGAGTTGGTGTGGAAAGAGAATTCACAGCACTGAGCGAAGCTGCAGTTTTTATTAGTTTTGAACTCGACTCGTATAGAGTCACACTGTAGTAACATAACGCCGCCTGCGTTCTTATGAAAGTCATCTTCACAAATTCCCTCACTGTTATATTTTTCAGTACTCAGCTTGGTTCCAGTACAGAACAGTCAGAACCAATGACTAAAGGGGACAAATGACACAGGAAATTCTACTGTGAGTTCACAGAACCCAGAGTCCCATCGGGGACTTTCTGGGAAAGTCCGCTTCGTTTGGGCGTCTGTGAACGCCCCGGATCAAACAAGGGAACTCTGGTCCCCTTGAGAACGTCGGTCATGGTTCTCATTTCCGTGGGCTTTTAAGCAGGCGGAGGGAGAAGACGTGACATGGAGCGCAATGCACTTTGGGTATTAAACAAACGGAAGAAGCAGATGCAACAACAAAAAGTTAGAAAATATGTAACAGGTCGAGAGGAAGAAGTAGTGAGAAAGGCGCTCATTGGTATCTGGTCTGAAGACTATATGTCGCGGCTGTTTGTGGCCACCCGTTAGCCATGGGCTAATTAGCCTAGCCACCAGTGGTGGGACTTCCGCTCTCGGTCCGAACCCACCCAATGAGCCGTGTTTCTTTGCTCCCTCTCTGATTGCCGATTTGGGCGACAGCGCCCCCAAACCATCAGCTGTTGTAACTGCATGATCTTTTCCAGGTGGTTTGATTTGCAGTGTGAACGCAAACTGAATCAAGTGAACCGGATTGTCTGAATGTGAAAGGCCCCTTCCTTTACTTACCAGATGAAGGAAGATAAAATACTCTAGAACAGTGGTCCCCAACCCCCGGCCGCGGACCGGTACCGGTCCGTGGATCAATTGGTACCGGGCCGCACAAGAAATAAATAAGTACTTCCGTTTTACGTATCATCTGTGTCTAAACGATCTTTTATTTTGAAAAATGACCGGATTCTCTCGGTTACGTCTCAGTCACTTGAGCGCCAAAGTTTAACCTTACTTTGAACGGCCGGTTCACACCAATGTCCAGCGGAAATGTTAAATTTACATTTCTTCTGCTAGCGTTACTGCTTTTAGTCGAATGGTGACCGTCGAAACGCTTCTCCCACTCGTTCTTTGTGCGATGATCCACTGCTCGAGATTTGGCGTTATGGTGAGTTAAAATTTTCTTTCACTCTATGTTCGTTTTTGTGGTGTATCTGTATCAGATTTGGAAACGTTAACATAGCGACCAGAGTCAGCGAGTGTTCGGCTGACGGTTCAAACTGGCAACCCCCCTTTTGCTCATGTCCGAGTAGATCGACAATACTAACTATTTATAACAGCTGTGGTGTGCATGTACAGTTTCAGTGTTTCGGAAAAGTTGCCTCTCCCACTAAATAAAATGAATTATATAACACCAGATTTCTATTTACTACTGCTTTATCAAGTAAAAGTATAGTTTGTTGCATCTATGAACTAAAGAAAAGCAATTGCAACCATATTACTGATTTTAGCTCCTTTCAGTCCTTTTAACAGGCTTTTTAAAAAAAAATCTGTTCACATAATAAACATACAGGACTTCTTTTTTTTTTCTCAAATTTATAAAGTGGTCTTATGATAGAGGCAACAGATTTTTGCCAGGGTTGGAAGATTTGATGAGTCTTCTCTTTAATAACTGAGCATTGATGAATGTAGATGATTCTTTTTGAAGCAGTAGTTTTCAGGGCTCGTGGAGAGACTCCTGAAATAAGAGACTGTCTGACAACCTTTTTAGAAGTTTTCAGATCAAACATTCTTAAAACATTTCTTTATTTTTGTATGAGATCCTTGGATACGTTTCTGGCGTAGTTCCTTGTGATGGGAACATTGAGGCAGTGCAACTCATTTAATTTCTGATCCCTGCTCTTTGCAAGGCCGGCAGATTACGGCTTTTTTAAAGAAGGATCGGCTGGAAACAACATTGTTGTGGCGAGTTTCTCACATTCAACAGCATTTTTAACAACAATGGTAGTCCTGCACGTTTCAGGAAAGTTAGTATTTCCTGTTTACACAGAGATCGAGCTGTGTGCTCTCTCGCCAATGATTCATTCACTCCCAACACTTAAATGAAAAAAACCAGCAAGTGGAGGAAAATTGATCAGTGTCGATCGCTAATCGGCCCCGGGCCTGAAATTAATATAACACTCCTGAAACTATTGGATTGGAAGTTGACTGAATCTTTTGAGAGTAAAAACAGCTGTTTGCTTTCTGTTAGTGTTCTGCCCCTTGCATCCACTCCTCCTCCTCCTCCTCCTCCTGGAGGAGGCGGGGTCGCCGAGGAGCAGCCTGCTTCTTGCTGCTCCCGCTCTGTGTATTCAGAGCAACTCTGCAGGACTTTTCTCTGACTCCTCTAAAGCTATGCACCCATGGGACTAAACTTTGAAGAAAAGCTTTGAGCGTTTCTCCTTGAACTTTGAGTGGTTTGATTCAGGATGGCGGCTCCATCACTCCTCCTGTACATCGACAGGTAAGGTCCCGGACGCCAGCAGCATTTGTCCCGTCATCGACATTCCTTCAGTTCAATGGTCCGTGGCCGTGCTCCGTTTGTGAAGGTATTGAAGTCCGTGGCAGTGATTTGATAGTGTGACTGTGGTGTTAAACGGCCGGTTTTCTTCTGGATTCGGCTTCACTGTTGTGGAAGTCGGCCCCGAGCTGCTCCTCTGCCCTGTTCACTCATGTCTTTTATGATGAAATGGGGAATAAACTCACCGTGCCGGCTCTACATCTTCTTGTTTGGGCTTGTTTTAGTATCCCTCTGCACTTCCTTTGTTTTTTTTTTTTGTAAACACATCAAACCTGAGCAGTAGTTCTGAGAGATCCTGGAGTCCTTGAGAGATGGAGCCAGACTACATCAAAACAATCACGTCTGCCCTTCCTTTTGGACTTTCTCGCTGTTCCACTTGGGCACTCGAGCATGACCGCAGCCATTCAGCTGTCAGGTCCAGGGACATTGTGGCCCAGCTGAATGCAAATCGAGTCGGTTGTTTGTTGATGTTTGACTGCGCAGCTGAAAACCCTGTCCTCTGTAGTGTGGCACAAAACTCTTGATATTGCAGATGCTATTCAAGGCCTCACGTGGACGAGGCGCCCTGCTGGCTTCTGCACTTTGATCAGTTGTTGGATTGTTTTGAGGTTACTCAAGCTCACCACTCCTGGTCCACAGCCTACTTTCCACCCAAGGTTAAAATGTTCCTCTTATTGTTTTAGAGCAATACAAACGCTGTTAATCAAAACATTACGAATGTTTACAGAAGGTAGGAGCTTTTTTTTTATGTACTATGTCTCATGGTCACTTATATTTCTTGGCTAACTTTGCTAAAGGTGAGTGATAAGAAGAATGTATGGGTCACGGCCAACTCAGATGTTGACTCAGACTGGAATCACTTTAGAAAAAAGCAGAAACAAATCTTTTTCACCCTCCAATGTGACATTGACTCCATTTCTTTCAGAAAGGTAAAACAGATTGTAGGTGCCTCTCTCAAACCAATGAATAAATAAATTCAGGCAGACGAAAATAGAACCTTCTCGGCAAACTTCGTTGACGAAGGTAAATATGACTCACTGGTGCCACCCAGAGCACAAAAGCGGTATTACTTAAATCTTGCTAATGTTTCTTTTTGAAGCTTCAGAAACCGGGTTTGGGCTTTTTAATCTCCTTTATATTCAGCCAAAAGTCTAAAGAATGACTTGTTAACCTGTCCCTGGAAGTTTGTCTTGGTTTGTTTTGGCAGAAATCGTCGTATTTTCTTAATTGTCACAATTTAAACACTTAAACACACTTCGTAAGTATATAAGCACATCCCACCTCCCAATTCAAGCGAGGAACGGACTTTATGTCAGGAAGGCTCACGATAGTAGAACACATTTCAGCAATGAGGCAATTCAAAGTCACATTTATCCAGCCTCGTCTATATAGTCACATTTAGACATTCATGTTTGTCCGGTCATGTCTATACAGTCAGGTTTGTCTAGTCACGGTTATCGAGTCACGTTTGTCCAGTCACGTTCATAGAGCTACTTTTATCTAGTCACATTTATATAGCTGCAGTACAGTTCAAAGTGCTTCACGTTCATCATTTACAGCAGACAAGCGCAAAAGCAATGCAAAAGATACAGAGAAAATGAGGAAAGACAAAAAATAGAATCAAAAATGAAAAAGTTAAAGCAATTAAAAATAAGACCTAAAATGACAAACATTTAAAGATACAGTCCAGCATAATATCATTAGTTTCTTAAAAAAATAGCAGCTGCAAACGCAAATGTGTTGGAGCCACGCTGCATATTTCTTATTTCCTCAAACATTTGGTGCATAAGAACTAACAGCGGCTTCTGTATGTTTGTTTCTGGGAAGAGAATAAATGTAAATGGAGACGTCTTCGCACTGCGCCACTGATATTTAGCTGAATGTCCCTCTAGAAATTGAAAACAAAGCAGCATGAACAGAAAGTAAAAAGGAAGTTAAAAGGTGTGAATACACTGATGCCATAAAGTGCTTCGTACTGTTGTAGCATTTAAAATCAGATATAAGGAATGATTCACTTGGAAAACCCTCCAGGCACTGGTGTTATCTTTCAGCGAAAGATTTAAACAAACTGTGCTTGTTTATTTCACATGGAGTGTTTCCCCCTCAGCTGTTCTTGAAACAGCTGAGCAGATAGAGAGCCGTGTTGTCTTTGAGCTCCTCGTTTAAAAAACACCCCACAGAGTGAGGAAACACCCCCGCTGCTGCCGTTATCTCAGCGTCGTGCCGTATCGGTCCGTGAAGTGGGAAGTATGCAGGGCTGCAGCTGTGAGTAAACATTGGGGCCCCAGGTCGATGCGCTGCTCGTTTTCAGTCACTTATTAAAAGGTTCCCGAGTGAAAAGAGCAGGTTGTCATGGGCAACGAAAACGTCACGGGCTGAAACAGATTTTACGAGTTATGGTGTGATATCTGTGTGTGTCTCTGATTAGTTTCGGTCAGAGTGTGTTAACAGCTTCTCAGGCAAACACTTGACTTTTGTGTCAGCAACTTAAATGAATAAATGGATGATGGATGGCTGATTTATTTATGGTCATAAATTCACATAAAATACACAAAGTAGTTATATTTAATTGTTTTGTCATTTCCTGAACAACAATTATTTGTCTCATCATCAGCAAATGTAACAAATTTTTACTTATTTGATATTGTAAATATGTAACTTAAATCAAGTGTAACTTTCGGTCCCAACACTGAACCTTGTGGAACACCACAGGTTACTGTTGTGCAGTGTGATTCAGTGGCATCGAGTACAACATAGAAGATTATTCGGATTCATTTTAATCCAATGTTGAGCTGTACCTCTTATAGCATTTATTGCTGCTGATATATTTTCTTCAAAATCCATTAATTCCAGAGATAAAGTAATTTTATATACCAATCTTCTGTGCCTCAAGTTTAAATGCCCCATTTTCAGATTCTAGAGATGTTTCTTTCATTGATGCCACTAAACTCAGTTAATATGGTTGCTGCTGTGCCACAGCAACTTTAAGTGAGAAACCTTTGTGTAAACTTTGGTGGTATTGTAACTCACTTCTAGAGTACAGCTTTTTCTAAATGCATCCCGTTCAACACATGAGTATGTTGGTAAAACTCACACTTACTACACTATTGTCTGCATAAGCGGTGACACATTTCTTACATTCATTACATACTGAGTGACACTGAGCTGTTTGTCCTCGTGGAGACGAGGTACAATACTGATGATGTTTCCCAGGTCTTTACACCCTGGGCTGTTTGGCTGATATTGTGCTCATTTTCACAAAAACACCCAGTAACGTTGTATATTTCTGGTAGAAAATGTGGAAAAGCAACAGATCGCCTTTAGCTCTGGCACCTGGTTCTTGATGATTGGAGGGTTATCGTAATTACATAAACAGTGGAAGAGACTGAACCCAAACAAACTGGGCCTCTTTGATGCCCCCGTCCTTTTTATTTATTCACGTCTTCCCACCGCTCCGTTCTATTCAGGCTTCTGATTGAAGCCCGCGCTAACAGCACCTCAGCGCGGACAAAGGAGCATCTGGCTAAACGTGAGCCCTGCTGAGAGGAGGAAACCTTTTCTGCTGCTTTGCATGTTGTATTGAAACTGCTCGCACATGAATGCTAAACATGCAGATGGTTCCCTTTTCTTTTCCACCTTCTAGCTTCCATCAAACACCGAAAGGACAGTCTGCATTTAATATAAAGTAAGAAAACCCAACGTGATTCTCAGCTGATTTATTGTTGGAGTCGTTAGGGTTAGGGTTAGTCGTTCAACAACACCAAGCTGAGCGTCTTTGTCCCTGAAATCACAGATTAGATTCATGGCGCTTATCTCAGCAGTGGGGCTGCACACTTGTTGCCTCCTAGAGACCATCAGACAACTGGGCTCGTAGCTTCTGCTCCACACTCTGTGTTCTAATGACCTCCTGTCTGATCCGCCCTCTCTCTGCTCCCCCAGGAGCCTTTTTGCCAGGAGGGTGAAGGACAACCGGCCGGTGGACCAGAGAGATCCCGGCTGGAAGCTGTTTGGGAAAGTCCCGCCTCGGGAAGGCCCCATCAAGGACCCCAAGAAAATCCAGAAGGTAGGAACTGAAATGAGCCTCAACCAGCGACCACGTTTACCCACAACAAAAGATGAGTGTTTTGATCACAGTGAAAACACGGATTAGAGTTTTCCTTTGGTTCTGACCTCCACATCTGATCATGGCATTTTAATGTTGTTTGAATACTCAGACAATAAAAAGCTTGGTTCTTAGAGACAACTAATAAGGGCCCAGTTTACACAACGTTTCAAATGAAAATGCATTGCTTTTGCATTTTCATTTCAGAGAAGTTTTGTGTTTATATGTCAACGTTTTCAAAACAATGTCTGTTTACACAGAAATGGTGAAAATAATGTAGTTGGCCAGCCAGGCCACGAGTTGGCGGAGGCCACCATTGTTCTTATTGTCCATTTGCCTGAGCATGTATGTGCTGAAGAAGTATTTACTACAGTCATAGTGTGCATCTGCAACACTCCTGAGATTCCTCTGTCACAAATCAAATTAGCAGTATTGTAAAACTCTTATCTTATCTTATGGAATTTCTCACCTCTTTGACCGTCGATGCTGATAAGTGACAAACCCAGCCATGTTTTACCAAGAAATGAAGGCATTTTTACTGATAGATTTCAAGTCTAAAATCTCACTAGCCCTTGAAAAAAACCTGCTTATGTGTTGTTTCTATTTATTATGTACAACATGACAAGCTGCCACGTTGTCCTGTTCTGGACCAGATATGAGCTCAGTGGGTTTGTTTGTGTCTGGCTCACTGTCCGTTTAGCTGGAACTTCCCAACTCCGAGGGAGCAGAAAAACGATTTCCTTCAACTGTGTGAAAATAATTTTAGTCTTCTTAACCTCTGATTTGGTTCCAAGGTTTTTGTCTTTAATCTAAATGAACTCGGGCCTTTGAGAAGCAGCAGTGTCTTTATAGAAAGAAGCTCTCTACGGGACGCTGTGAATCAAGTTTGTGTGGCCTTGATGTCGCCTGTCTGCTGGTTTATGGTTCTGCACAAGTGTCCTCTGGGGTGATGAATCAGGTTTGTTTTGGTCGCTTCTGTTGCCTAATATTTCCCCTCGTGAGCTTTTGTCTTGGTGTGACGACAGTCAGTTTCATGAATAAGATGCTGTAGCAACACTATTCATAGCAGTTATGGGTTATTTCTGTTATTATATTAGTCGGACACCGACTGAGGTTTGAGTGGCATCTTTTGTTGTAGATGAGCTGCCGAAATACATACTTGAATACAATGAGAAGTTTTTTTCCCCATAATTTAAGTCAGTCACACGTTCATCAAGTTTAGATTTCTTTATTTATTCCACAAAAAGTTGAAATGTTCCAACACTTTCTCTTGCTTCATACCTTATTATTTTGTCTTTAAATCTTGAAAATGAAATATTATTGTTAGAACAGATGCATCAAATGGAGACTGTATCACAATTAAAATCTTTTTAAAAATGCCTGAAGCTTCTTTGTGATGTTATCTATTTACACACAGAAAACTTACAAACAATTAAGACATTGTTTTTTTGATATTGTTGAACTTGGAAATGCCCCAACTAACTCCCAGCCAAAGATGAAGCATTATTCCCCATTCACATGCATCGTTTTACATGGCAATGTATTGAAAACATTATCCGTTTCCATGGAAACGGCAGAAACGCTGAAAGCTATAAATAGAATAGAAATAGTTTATTAATCTCAGAGGGACATTTTTTAAATGCACAGAGAGCAGTTGGCATTCTTGCCCACTAGTGGACGCTGTTGGCTGTTTTCATAATGAAACCACACACGCATGCCAGCAGAGAACATTACGCTAAAGATATTAACAATGGCGAGTATGGGCGACTCTTGATTCTCGCTTTCCTCCGTCTCCACAAACACAGTCGCAGCATTTTCAAAACCTTAGGAGCCGTTTTCAAAATGACCATGTTATTTTCCGTGTGTGATAATTAAAGTAACTCAAGGCAGTTGAAGCACATTTATTGTGCTCGGAGGTTGTTGTTTTTTTTTTTTTTAATCAGAAGTTTCTCATCGCTGCAGCACGTGACCGCTCAGAGCTCTGCAGTTATCTCTCTGTGGACACGCAACTATATGATTCACAACTCTGGACTCGAGTACTAAAATGACTTTATTGAGGCATTACGTCGTTCACAGTTTCTGTTTTAGAGCAAAAGTAAACTGCAGAATACTGGTGAGTGGAGCTGATCCCACCTGGCTGTGTTTGAGTCCAGACTGTGGTCTTCCTGAACAATGCCTCCAGCAGAATCGCTCCCCATCAGTGACATTTATGTTCAGCAGCTATATTTAGCCTGCCACATCCTGAAAAGGCAAACAAGCACTCAGTGTTTGCTTTAAAACCCTTCTCAGAAACATAATGGAGGCCCAGTGCGGAAGCTTGATTCAGCAAATGTTTAACCACATATGAATAAGTTTACACTCTCGCGGTTATAGTGAAGAAGCTGTTTGCCTTTTTGATTGCAGTTTAATTTGTACTTTCACTTTCTACTTTGGCAAAAATATCTAAGGTGCATTTTATAAAGAAGTTACAGAAAGCGCTATTAATTCTTCCACATATTAAATTATTACTGGGAGGATGAAGAGGTTGGACGACGAGGAGAGTCACGGTCATCTGGATACAGAAGGCATATTCCGGTAAAACCTCAGTTTAATTGATACATGCTGGGATGGATCAAACCAAGCTCTGATGCTTCCATCGTTTTAAATGTCGGTGTTGCAGATTTTGCAAGTGGCAGTTGGACTGTTTTGGCTTTCTATTTGGTAATACTTCCAGACCGCCGTGATGAGGTTGTAGTCCATAAAATCAGCTGAGCTGAGTTATGGCTGCGTCCGGCAGTAATGTGGCTCATGAAATTGATGCGGTGTTCAAAATGTCAAGGACTCTCAGAACTCTGCGGTAGAAAGCCAGCTGGTGACCCAACACCTCTCATTTCCCACTTCAGACGTTAAAGGGGGAAGAGTCTCCAGCACAATTAAAGAGCAGGACAGCTCTCTGCTGGTAAAGTAAACATACGAACAAGATGGCAGCGTGAAATTACACCCACAAGAAGCCTATTATTGAGAATCCATTTCCCTGTGTCTGACAACAGGGAGGAAGCTTTTGTGTGTGAGTGCTTTGTTTCTGTGAAGCCTTTTCATTTAGATGTACCACGCTTTAGTGTATCATGTATTTTGTTTTGCAAATGGTAAATGTCAACCACACATTGGTTGGAAACCAAGCACACACGCGTTGTATTACCAGTCCATCTCATCTGTGCCCGTAACCCTATATCGACCTGAGGAATCGGGTTGACAAGGCTAGGATTTCCAGCTTTTGTTGATCCTCTGATGCCGTTCGAACACGAGTCCAGCAAACTGTGCGTGGACTGCTTTATTTGCTTAAGCCATTGTTCAACTGCTGCTCAAACCACGTGCTGCTTCCCCCAGCAACTTCTTTCCCCTGGGAGAACAAAGCCGCAAACGAGCTCCACGCTGTAATTTACACCGCCACACTTTGCTGTGAGCCTCGGGACACGGCGCCCGGCTGCATCTCAAGGCCTACGGTCACAGCCAATCGCTGCCTGCTGCAGAAAGTAATTGTTCCATAACCTGCTGAGCCTCTGAATCACTCAGCGTGGCAGCCCGGACACGTCACGGTTACCGGCAGCAGGAGGGAGAGGCTGAAATGAATTCAGATGATTTTCCCAGTGGGATTTTTTTTAATTTCAGCAGAGGCCCCACAAGATGTTAATAAATGAGGGATTTCATTGCTGTACAGGTGTTGGACCTGGGTACTGTTGTATGCTTGGTGGCATAAGTAAAAATTTTAAGCCGCATTTCCTGTACAGAAACGCCAGTCAGAAAAACTGCAATTCTCTGATGGATATAATTTAAAGTCAGTCTCCACTGTAGTACTTGTTCGAGCATTAATAGTATAATGGGCTGGAGAAAGGGATACAAAGGGGACGACTACCTGCACGGCGTCTTTCTTTGGTTCTGCCATTTTTCATCACTCAGCAAGATTTTTCTTTTACCGGCCGAGTTTTGTTGACAAACTAACTTATATAGTCACGGTTAATTTTCATGAATTGGCTTGTGTTCCATGACGTTTATCGAATTTGCTGGAGTCCATCAAAAGTAAACCACCGGCTGCGATTGGCTGTAATGGAGACACATTTGCTTTTGACGCTTTCTCGTTTTCCGCATGGATTGCTCATAGAACAGGATCTGATTGATGTTCTTAATCTGATACCATATAATCAATTTTAATATGTCTTTATTAAATATTGATGTTGTTAAAAGTATGTGAATCCTTCTATTTGATGACTGGTGACTTCTTTTTGCGATTCCATCCTGATTTTTAAGATTCTGTGTGAGCAGAGTTCTTGAGGTCTCTGCTCTCTCACTCCAGCTCCCTCAAAAAGTCTTTTTTTTTTTTTAATGCTATTTTCTTTATTTAACTGAAAGCTGGGACCCCCGACTGCTACTTCATTATGGGTATGGGAGCATATGCATAATGACAATTAAAAGGATTCTGATTAAAGTCACAGCAGCAGCTGCTCGTTTCCTGCTGTTTGCATTAGGGGCTCAGCTGTAACCTGATCCATCACTCTGTGCTTGATTAGAGCGACTGCCAGGACACGGCAGAGCGCCGAGCTGCTCTCGGTGCAGCAGCACAGACTCACAACACACGGCAGTGCTGATTTGCTGACACACACGTAGCAGAGATAGACCTGATGCAGAGCCGAGCGCTGTAGCGTCACTGCTCAGAGAGAGAGAGAGAGAGAGGGAGAGGGGGGAGGAAAATAGGGTATCATGCTGCTGCTGCATCCTTTGCAATGCTGGGTGTGTCCCTCAGCCGAGCTTCCCCACCTCCCGGGTGTCCTGTTGCCATGAGTGACCCCTCCGGAGCAGCGATGACGCGAGGCTAGGGTTTTAGAAAGAAACCCCCACCTGAGGACTGGCTCGTCTGTTAGGAACTGCAGCGTTCATGGTGAGTGAGCAGCGGCGACGACCCGCTGTGTGTGTGTATGTGTGTCTGTGTGTGTATGTGTGTGTGTGTCTCCTTGTCTGCTAGAATCAGAGGGCACCGGCTCCAGAGGACAGCTCGGGTTTCACATAATAGCTTCTTTCAGTCGGTTGTAGCTCGGCGCCCTGAGCCGGGGCCACACTGACCGCGAGAACGTCTGCTGAGACATGGAGGTACCCGATCGTCGGGATGGGTTGATGGGTTGAAGGAGGAGGTGACCCCTACTTCCCGGCATGGAGCCGGACCTGAAGCCTTCCGCTCAGTACAGGAGGAGCACGTGTTCTTTCTCTATTTTTGATTTCTGGAATCGTATCGAGGGGATTCCTCTCGACGTTCAGTCAAAGAAACTGTTTGTGTTTCTCTTAGTTTATTCCACTTCCCTTGGATAACGTTTTGATGCACTGGATTGAAGCCATCTGTTTGTCAGCTTCCTGCCAGATTGTTACAGTCCTGATATCAGGCTCCTCCTCAGCTCTAATTCTGCCGTCAGGCTGCCGGAAAAATAAATTTGGCATTTCATCAAATACATGCAATTATCTCAACAGGACGGATGTGGGCGTCCTTTATACCTAACTACATCTGATAATGCTGTGCCTGGAGCATGTGTGTGTCCTTGATGGATTCTTGAGGTTTTGTTAGAATCCCAATGTCACAATATTGTAGCTCTTGATTGTTCCCAGCTTTTTCTACAAGCTGCTGATCTCACCGTCACTCTCCACGCTTGCTTTGAGCTAACTCGATAGCATTAGCATCGTGCATTCATGCTCTATATGTTAACATATCTGACCGTTCAGAGCCCTACTGCACTACGTTGTCTGGATCTCATTTGAATTATTGTCACCTGGTAACCTGGTGGCGACGAGCCGGAAGCACAAAAATTGGGGGGAAATGATAAGAAACATCAAAGTCGAGAACTGCTTTGCTTCTGAAACTGCAGACAAAAAAAAAAGAAACTGAGGGGCAGTTGTGGCAAATTGAAACAGTCAGAAACAGTACCAGGCGTTGCTGTGTTGACGGTGACGAGTTGGAAATGTTGAACAGGTTCTTCATTAGAGATGCACTGATACAAGAGTGTAGAAGTACCTGCGTTTGTGCTGACGAGTACTTAAGAATGCAACTGCAGTTCTTAGAATTACTTGACAAATGTATGTCAATTAGTGTTTTAATCAGACGTCCCATCGCTGCACTTTAAAGGGGTATAACCACTGTCGGATTGCTTTTGTGCCTCTAACCCTGTGTCCACCAGGAATGATGTCAGATTTAATGAAGTGAAATACGATCAGTCGACATTCACAATGCCTGTCCTGTGGGTACTTCCTGTTTGGCTCGCTCTTCCGTTATAAGCACAACTTTGGTGTATTCTTCAGAGTGAAGCTCGCTGTTTCCTCGCTTCACCTCCTAACCAAGACCAGGGTCTGTATCCATTCCTACAATCCCTACCTCTACTCAAACCAGGGTTTATATCCCTACCCACTGCCGAAACAAGGTTTGAATATCTCCCCGTCTCTTCTATCATTTCCTCTCTTTCTATCCTCAAACCCAACCATAACAACAGAAAGTCTCCACCTCTGAGTCTGGTTCTGCCAGTTTCTTCCTATTATAAGGAGCTTTTCCTTTCCACCGTCTCTTATGCTTTCTCAGGTGGAATTGTTGGGTTTTCCTCTGTAAACAAACCTTGAAATGACAGAGTTTAATTTGGTGCTATTGAATCGAAGCACCGAGCTGCTTCTAGTAGAAACACAAACGTTATGTAGAATAGCAGCAAATGACACCAAGTGCAATGGTGCAACCGCACCTGCCGTAAATGAACATTTCTTTTTGCAGCAAGCGTGCCACTTACCATAGATTTAGCATTTGTTAGCCTTAGAGAAAAACAGTCTGTTCAGTCATTAATATACAATTAGATCACCAATTGGCACAAGTTTGTTGCAAAACCTGCAGTTAACTCTTCTTTTGCAGTCGCTGGTATTGGTCCTGCTCATGGCTCAGCTTATTATATGCTCACGGGTTGGAGTCGGGTTATGCTAAGTATCAGGATCTATTCAAGCGCTTTTATGGGGCAGTGTAACGAGAAACATGAAGCCATAATAGCCAATCAGAATCCTTGAAAAAAAACACGCCGCCGCTAATTGTGACGTAAATATCCGCCTCCTCCCCTTTAGACGCAAACAGAGACACAGAGTTTTTAAAGATCTCCACTGGAGTTTTCAGGAATCCTTGTTTCTGGAGACTCAACAAAACAAAAGTCTGTGAAATCCTTATTTGAGTTGAGTTGCTCTTGAAATCGCTTTTGGCGTGTGGAATCTGATCAAAGTATCTGATATCTGTAAACTGAACCTCAGGATCTGATGAACACACGTGGATAACCTCCTCCCCCCGAACCCCTCTGAAGCCCCCTGACTCGCTCACATTTTGTCCGTTGCCAGCCGGAGTGATTGTGTTAAACAGGCTCTACTTATGAGTCAGAGGCCTCTGGCCTGCGGTGAAACCAGCCTCGGCACCCTGCTGCAGCCTTTCATCTCTCAGCTCCCGTTATTAAAAGAAAGCCAGCTGGGTTCTTGCACAGATACGATGCACACAATCCTTTGGATTTTACCTTTGTGAGGCTCTTGCTCGGCCACGTATGACTGGCCGTGAATCATCGCCGTCTCCAGGGCGCCGCTTCCGTATTCTTGTGTTGGTTTAGAGCGTAAAGGCCATTAGCAGCCAGGCGCCCGGAGAGCTCTTACCTCACTACCAGGAAATTAGAGAAGTTCAGTGAAAGCCAGCGTGACGAAGCAGATTGCCGCCGTGGCAGGTTTTCATGAGATACGCAAGCCGCCAGCTTTGAGGAGGGAAAAAAATGTACTGAACAATAGAAGTGTTGTCATTCGTATCTCTTGGTTTGAGGTTTTCTGCCTGTGCGCTGGCAGCCAGCCATCAGAGAAACTGTATCCTGCCACATGAAACAGTGAGGAGGCCAGAGGTGTGTCACAGCCACAATGAGTTGTGGGATTTGAACAGTCGGGGGAACGAAGGGGAGCTGCTTTTGTCGGCTGAGGTGCCGATTCTCTCGTACAGATGGGAATATATGATATTATTGTAATCCTTATCAAGACTCTGCTCCGCAGTCTGCCTCTGAGTCCACCATCAGTCCTCATGTTGCTGGTTTGGGCGTTTGTCTCACTAACCCCTCCCTCCGTCCCCCGGGTGCAGAGCTCCCGCTCGCCTCTTTTATTTATTTTATTTTATTTAATTAATTTATTGACCTGCAGCTGCTCCCACATGAACCACACAGCAGCTCCTGCAAGTTACCTTTATATTGTGTGACACTGCTGAACCCTGACAAAACGCAAACCAGCACTGCTGGGATGATTCCTTCATGTAATCTTCAAATACCTTAAACTGAAAGCCAATGGGAGCAGCGGTTTGACCAAACCAAGGTTTGATAAACATCACAAGAATCTGACCTATGAGTAAGGAGAGGAGGGAGGGAAAAAAAAAAGCTGCTCGCCTCTAAATGAACCGTTCATTTCACTAATCTACATTTTGGGATGTCTGCTCCACAGATCGTTCTTTCAGGCCTCGTTTCCACGACAACGTTTCAAGTGTAAACGCATCGTTTATGTGTTTTCACCGAAACAAAGTAAACAGTGAAAATCATGTAGTTGGCATGTTTGTCCACTAGTCTGTGCTGTTTTTTCTGCCGTTTTTTTTTTTTTTTTCTTCGGGTCACTAGTCCCTCATCGTTGGGAGCACATAAAAACGTGTGTAACGTTCAGGAATATATTGCTAAGACTTTTGTGAGTGATTCAGCTAATCGTTTCCGAATAAATCCCCGAAAACCTGTGAAAAAATGTCCCATAAAAAGTGGGTGGGAGAGGCACCTCATGGAGGAGGTCAAAGGAGATCAAAGAACACCTGTTGATGATATCTGAAAGCCAAGCTTGACCCTAAGAAATATTTTCGTCTTCAGCATGTTTGTGTGACAGAAACCTTTTTAAAACTGTCAGGGTCACCGTGTTCTCTCATTTGTGGACTTTTCAAAGCGGTGATTGCATCGGTCATTGTTTTATCTCCCGTCTCCAGTTCATGGTGGAACAGTCACACCTGCCGCTTCAATGTCTGACCCTCTTCAAGCACAAATCCAATATAATTCAATTGGCTTTATTTGCCCCCGGAGGCAAATAGAAACCAGACTCTGGTAGAAAAGACGGGGACACAAAGTCAGATAAATCATGCTGGCTGCATCACAACAGTCCCCCTGTTGCAGGAATGGATTTTTCTGCCCGTGTTTTTCTGTGCCCTGATCAATGTGAGCGTCCCCGAGGCGGCACAGTGTTAAGCTGATTGCTCGCAGACCTCAGCCTGCATTATTAACCAGCTCGCTGCACACCGGAGGCCATTTTGGAACCGACAATGGGATATTATTATACTCCGACCTATTTAATGCCACGACTTAATTAACCAGCGGGACAATGTAGGCTCCTCCAAAGGTCTTCCCTGAACTGCCTGCGAGTCAGCTGAGGTTTAAAACTGCCCCCTGGCTTCTTTTTGCACCAGGCTGACTCTCACGTGACCCGGGCTTTTCTGTCGCGCTCCCAGCGGTGGAGCAGAGGTCACACAGTCATTAGACACCAGCTGACCCCAGGTCACTGGTCAGAAGAGCCGTGTCACAAGATCGGGAAGACATTGCTCACGGACACGCAGTCGCAGGCTGCAGCCAGTGTGAGCCGCTCATTCTGGATATCAGCGTTTTTATCTTCTCATCCATGTAATAGGTGGAGAGATATTTTTGATTGTGGCTTAAAATCTGAAGTCTAATATGAGAAAGTGAGACGGTTTCTAAGGTTGTGTGACCAGGCTCACGGGGTGAAGCTGCCAGCAGCCAATAGAAATGCTGCAAAAGTGACACCAGTCTTTAAAACAAAGATTATCAGTGTCTGGATGAGGTAAAATGCTGAAACTCATCTACTTTCTCCTATTTTCATTGTATGAGCGATCATTGGCAGCACTGAATCCTCCCGTCTCTGTACACAGAAACCAGAAAAGTGGGACAAACAATGGAGGTCTGTGTCTGAACTGTTTGTCTTCTTCGTCTTATTCCTCTTCAGGAATATGAAACAAAGAGTGGCAGACCTGGACCTGGCAACCCGACGTCTCCCAGGCCGAGCGTGAGGAAGAACCTGGACTTCGAGCCTCTCTCCACCACCGCGCTGATACTGGAGGACAGACCGGCGTACGTAAAACACATGCTGCCGGAGGACCCTCACACTTTAATCCACGCTGTCTCACTCCCAGCAGATTTGGCTCCTCAGTCGGCACCAACATTCTCTTTGACTTTATCAGATGTCCTTCCTCCGCTCCGTCGTTGGAGCCCATTCAGCATTTAAAGTTACCCTAGGAGCTCACACTTATACCAGCTGGACTGCATCCCCTTCAGATGCAACATGAACACAACTGACAGAATTTCAACCACGCTTACAAATGTCTCAACCAAGGTCCAACAGTCTAGTTCTCAATACTACAAAACAACTATGTGTATGATTCAGCAAAAGACCAACAAAGCAGAACATCCTTTCACTCTATAGATGGAGACGTACTTGAACTAGTTTCTCAGTTTAAGTACCTTTGAGTCATACTGGACTCAAACTTCACCTTCAAGAAACGGATCAAAAAGGTTGTCAACACTATAAAATTCAACCTCCAAAATGTTAGAATAATTGTTGTTGTCTTAAATGTACAAGGACTATGGATAGAAAGTGGCCCCTGGCTAAACCTGGCACGTTTACACAAAGTAACTGTACTGAGTGTCCATTAATGTGCACCGTCCTCTGCAATTAAACTAGTAAAGGAAAGAAAGTGGAAACAATCTCATCAGTGGACCCCCGGCTGGATATTTGACGTGAGACTCATCTTGGCCATCTGTTGAGTGATGCTGGACGAGGACAACACAGACTTCACATAGAATCCAACCTTGACTCATCTCGCACTGAGCTGAAAGTGCAAACCACTGCATCACCGTGCCTCCTCCATCACAAACTTTAAACACAGAAATCCACTGTGAGGCCACAAGATCACATCAAAGCTCCGACAGAAGAAAAGTATTAATCCAACAGTCATGATCAACACGAGAGAGATGTTCCTGACATTTATTGTGAAAAGAATCACTCAGTACGTCATCAAGTGTTTGATCAGGTGGTAATCGTGTGTGTGTTTGTGTGTGTGTTGCAGTAATCTACCTGCCAAGCCAGCAGAGGAGGCCCAGAAGCACAGACAGCAATATGAAGAGATGGTGGCCCAGGCAAAGAAGAGAGGTGACACACACACACACACACACACACACACACACACACACACACACACACACACACACACACACACACACACACACACACACACACACACACACACACACACACACACACACACACACACAGAGGGTATCCCTCTAACTGTGTGTCGACCCTGCAGAGTTGAAGGAAGCTCAGAAGAGGAAGAAGCAGCTGGAGGACCGATGTAAGCTGGAAGAGAGCATCGGCTCGGCCGCTCAGACCTGGAACCAGGACATCTTACCCAACTGGAGCACCACGTGAGTCAAACGGATCATTTCAACTGGTGAAGAACACCGCAAATGTAAAGACATTAACATCCTCTGCATTTAAAAAAAAAAAAAAAAAAAAGCAGTGCGTCTGCTCTTTCGATGTTTTCCTGAAAGTTACTCAGTACTTTTTGTTGGACTATAAATAGATGTGTTTCTACTACGAGGCTACTCCAGATGAAGAGTGACCTCGATCAAGCTGTGTCAGGGTTATGGAGGACTGCTCATCTTCTCCTCGGAGCCAAAATGATTAAATACGAGGGAACCTGTATTACTAGCGGAGCTCACATTCCTTTGTGCTGCTATGAATGAGCCTCGCCGTCATGATTATCATCCTAAAATAACTCCTCCAGGCGGAGGTTTCTGGTTTCAGCTCAGAGGAAATGGCACTGCCGAAGATAATGTCATGCAGAGAAACCACATTGTGACCAAAGTACTATGTACTGATGAGTGTAGTTAGTGTGGTTAAAGGCTCTGAGGTACACTCAATAGTCCCACCAGGGGCAGACTAGACTCCCCCTTGTGGCCACACTGTGTCATCGCTGCTGCTTTCCTCCTGCAGGTGCACCTCTCGGAGGGTGAGGGACCTCTGGTGGCAGGGCATCCCGCCCAGCGTCCGGGGCCGAGTGTGGAGCCTGGCCGTGGGCAACGAGCTTAACATCACACATGGTACGTGAGAGTGGCGTTAAAGAATCATTTTAAATAGTGTTTACTTTCATGGCTTTTTAAAGTCACAGGACTTTAAACATTATTACATTTCTTTTGTAATTAATGGTAAAATAATAATTAGCGTCTAACAAAATGTGTCTTACAACAAACTGATACTTTTTTTTTTCTTCGATCAGAGTAAAAAAAAAAAAAAAAGTTCAAAACAACAAAATGAAATAAAGACATTTAGAAATGTGTATTTAAAAAAAAACATTATATATATGAGAATATTCAAAAAGGCTCATGAGTTTAAAACCATAGATAAAAACAAACGGATAATAATGATAATAAGAGGCTACTTGAATCATCTGCATTATTCAAGAAATCAATAATGATGTGCATGTAGTAAAAAACCTGCATATTAAAATTGATAATTATTAAAAAATAAATATAAAAATACACACAAGTTAAAAAACATATTTTCAAGTTATATATAAATATAAAATATTTTAAAATGAGCATTAGTTAAAAAAAATTTATATTAAAAAATGTGCATGAAAACAATAACATTTTTAAAATGTACACTAATTTATAAACATTTTAAAATTAGTAAGTTAAGTTGGACCCCAACATGACAAGCGCCAAGCTTTTTTTGGAGGGTCCATTTTTTCATGATTTTGCATAATTCAAAATCATTGTGTGTGAAATTATGGATAATAAATAAATAAATAGATGAAATAAATAAATTGCTTAAAAAAATGTGTGTGAAAAATGTGCATGATTTAAAGCAATCAAATTTTTAAGAAAAAAATCATTATTTAAAGAAATGTAATTATATTCAGAAAATGCTCATTCAGAAGCAGATGAGTTTTAGTTGTTTTTGGACAATTTACAATTTTCCATCCATCCATCCATGGCATAGCCACTGTAGGTTTTGGCTGACGTGTGGTAAAGCCCTCATTATTTGACTGCAGAGGGGAGAAACGGCTCAGACACCCTGCAGTGGAATAAAACCATGAAGCACCACTATAAACCTTGTCCTGTCCTCTTCCTCCCCCGTTGTCTCTGCCGTGTCCCCGCAGAGCTTTACAACATCTGTCTGTCCCGAGCCAAAGAGAAGTGGAAGAACACCGCAGCCCCCTCAGCAGAGACTGAACCTGAAGGTAGAGGCCTGATCCAACCCCGCACGTTGTTCCCGTGTTCGATCTTTGACCGTCCCACATGTCTTCTAGATACTGGCTCTTTGGACAGAGAGTCCAGCCTGGAGCTGATCAAGCTGGACATCTCCAGGACTTTCCCGCAGCTCTGCATCTTCCAGAAGGTCGGCGACACAAGCTCCAACACGGTTAACTCAATGTCAATTAGAAATAGTCAAATTCTTTAATATGTAAAAAAAATATTAGGAGTAGAAGAGACTCTCTTATACACTAATAATGGAAAATGTTCACAAATATATAAATATAAATGAAGAAAACCCTCCTGTGCCCAAGTTATTTTGTTATTGTGCACTAAAGCGAACAAACGCAGTTTACAAACTAGTCGTAGTTTAAAATATAATGAAAATAGGAGTTAAATTCTGTCACATATCTGTCCAGATGAAGGCACCAGTGTTGTTTGTTTGTTTATTAAAAGTGATGTAATTAAAGCACATACTGTTTTACCAACATTCACTCGTCAATAATAATAATAATAATAATAATCGTAATACTGGAATCAAGTCGACCCCAAAAATTACAGTATTTTCTGGTGTATAAGTGGCACAGTCTTTCTTGTGTATTAATTATTAAGAAATCATTTATATACCTAAATATAGCAAGTATTAATGTAAAGCTCACACTTCTTTACCAATATGAACTTTATTTCTGTATTACTTTTTAAGAAGCCACTCATTTATCAAAACATGGCGAGTTTCAATGTAATTAAAGTACACACCAACACATATTTACTGTCAATATACTGGAAACTAGTAAAAATTCTCCAAAAAGTTCTTACCATATTTTCTTTACTTTAGGTAGTACAAACAGTTTATGAGTTTAATCGTTATGTATGATTTGTTTTAAGAAGTGACTTGTATACCAAAATAGGTAGTTTTAATGTAATGAAGGCCCATTCTATTTTACCAAAAAGCAAAATAAGCTCTTCTATGGTAATTCCTTTCTCCAAAAAGAATAACGTACTTTCTGGACTGTAAGTCAGATTCTCGTTAGTCGTTTGCCTGCTCATATGACATCCACCAGTGACTCGTATATCTATGTCGATTGCTGCTATTGACCTTCTTGCCCACTTTCAATTCTCCGGTCATCTATATTTTATCTTAAAGGGGACATATCATGCTAAATCCACTTTTTTAGCCCTTAAATGCATTTTGTTGTATATTTAGAGTGTTTAGAAGTACAGAAAAGTTCAAAGTAGTCTTTTCAGGTGCTCCGTTGATATCTTTATATTCTGTTTTGGTCATATTTTGCGATCGGTTTCGATTTTTCTATTCTCTATTACGTTTTTTGAACAATGACGTCACAGTATTCTCAGCGGAACTGCCAAATTAGGACATCGACATTTCGAGCAATCCGCCATTTTTGTTTCTCGCTGCGATTTTGTAGTCCAACCGAAGTTACGAGAGGATAAGTGGAAATGTTCGGTTGTTGGATGTAGTAACCCACAAGCTTCGTTACACCGTCTCCCAGCATCAGAACCTTTTCGAAGTGCCTGGTTGAGTTTTATTTTTCACAGAAATGTACCCACATCTGTGGGTAAGGTCATTTTTGTGTGCGCGAATCACTTTAAGGACGACTGCTTCAGCAACCTCCGCCAGTATAAAGAAGGATTTGCCGAAAGACTCGGTCTGATTGAGTGGTCAGTTCCTTCTATCTATGGAGACGACGAACAGAGCACTTCGGTAAGCTGTATATAACGCTAAAAAGTGTGATGATAAGACGTCCCTGTCATTGTTTTGTTAGCATTAGCAGTTGCACCGTCTTCATATGTTAGCGCTGTGTGCTCGTTTTAGATTATAATGTAACTTCTGTGTTAAATAGTCATTGTAATACAGGCAGTATTGTAGTAGTGGGCATGGATGGAGAAGTTAGTGTAAATATAGTAACACACCATTGCGTTACATCCATATGAAGACGTTGTTCTGCAGGTGCATCATCGTCATTTTCATCTCGCTCCGCCGGGTCCGACTCTGGCTCCAACATGTATGGCTGGATGGACAAATCTTCCGTTGTTGACATTTTGTAAATAATGTGTGAATATAAAGTTTCTGCGCCGCTAGATAATTGTATCTGTTCTATCAAACTACAAAGATGGCCGAACAGGGTGACGTTGAACCGAGTGTCACCTCTGCAACCTGGAGAGGAGGCGGGGTATGAAGTGTGTCATTTGCATTTGAAGAGACCGCCCCAAAACGAGTTGCTCTCAGAAGCACATCAGAAAAGGGGTTGAAAAGGGGCCTGTGGAGCTATAATAATGAGGAATTCAGACCCAAGCATTGCAGTTTCGCGTTGTATAGACCACAACTGTATGATTTTATATGTAAAAAGGAAGGATTTAAAAGCATGATATGTCTCCTTTAAGGTTACCGAAAATGACATTGTGGTGGACGGCAGCGCAGTGTTTTTATCTCGTCTATGAAACATAACAAACAACGCTGCTACCAGCATATTAAAGTAGGAACACATGAAACCGGAGTTGGGATGACCGGACGAGGCATCATGTTGCCTCATCCTTCCTTAACGTTGACCCGAGAGGTGGACATGAGAAAGTGGACTGGTAACTTCCGATGTCGTCATTCTCACGTCATGCTCACGGAGCAGCGATGATCAACTTTAAGAGTACTGAGGTGTACCAGTATCTCGGGGTGTGAAACCCGGGTCCTGGGGGGCCGCAGCCCTGCATGTTTTCCACGTCTCCCTGCTTCAACGCAGGAAGAAGGGAGACGTGGGAAACATGCAGGGCTGCGGCCCTCCAGGACCCGGGTTTGACATCCAGTATCTACCAACATGCAGAGCAACCAGCTGCTCCTGTAGCTTTAATATTGCGGAAGGTTTGAATGTCATTATATGAAATATGAAGTTGTTTATTCTTTATTACAACCATGAGCTTTACAGTGTGGACAACTCTGCAGTCACTCGTCTTCTACATCAGAGGTTATGTTGCTTTAAAGTCGCACAGTGCTGCACAAATCCACACAACAGTCCTGTCTCTCCTCTTTATGTTCAGAACCTTGTTGGGTTCAACCGCCTTCTCCTCGTTATCCAGTTATGACGCTCCGCACGGAGCATGGAAGGCTACACACACCTAGTGTTGTCAGAGAGGTTGTCGGACAAAATGATGCAATATATGGCGGCGCCCTAGTTTTGGTGAAGGATAAGGTCAATAATACCAAGCAAAAACCTCCATTATTACCGTATTCCACGGTCAAATGTGCAGCAGAAAACCTGTTGTATTGTCCTCATCATTTCTTTGTTCCTCCTCAGGGCGGGCCCTACCACGACGTGCTGCACAGCATTCTGGGAGCTTACACTTGTTACCGGCCAGACGTCGGTTATGTAAGTCACACACTGGACACAGGTTTCTGGTCCTGCTGGTGAGCAGGTTCAGGACTTACACAGGTTTATTACCAACCCCGAAGCAGCCAGTAATGTAGTCATTTTGTCCATTTCATTCCTTTAATGATGTGATAACTTATTGTTGTTGGCCAGATGTTTTTACAAAGATTCAAATAACGTGTTGCACTTTTGCAAATTATTGGCTTTATTACTTTTAAAATGGTTCAGATTATTTAATTGTTGGCTTTATATACATTTCATATGGTTACAGTTATCACATTATTAGCTTTATTAATTTGAAATGGTTCAGATTATTAATTAATTGGGTTTATTTACATTTACAATTGTTGCTTTATCGGCTTTATTTCATTTACAATAGGTAAAACATCACATTATTTGTTTTATTACATTTAAAATGACCCTAAATAACAATAAACACATCTAATTATTGTTGTGTAAACCACGGTAACAAAACAAAGCATTCCAAACATATTTGTAAACATATGTCAAATCAAGTCTTTCCATTCAAACTAAACACCTTTGCTCTTCTTCATTGCAGCTCTCTGCTTTACTTTTTTAACAGAACTGAATTCATAAATGAGGACACCTTGTGGTGGAATTGAAGCACTACACCCATATCTCCACACGAGCAGCAACATTAAACTGAGAAAATAACAAGCGTCACATCCAGCAAACCTTAGTGACATATTATCAAAATACACACCTTTAATACAAATATGATATAATTCAGCGTTGTAAATAGAATATCAATATTATGCGGTATAGTAATATTACTCATTAAAAATAGAATTTTATTGGTGAGAAGTATATATAAGATAATATAAAAACCAGAGTAAAGAGAATTTACTGTTCTTATGTGTATATATATATATATATATATATATATATATATATATATATATATATATATAGTCTATATAATAGACATAAGTCACATGGAACCACATAAAAAAAGTTATGACTAAACTAGAATAAAAAAAAAAGGCTGGTTTGAATCAGATCTGCAGCTTCAGTGAGAAGCTGGTGTGTAAACAGTGCTGGAGTGTTGGTGCACGTTTGAATTTGCACATTTGGAGCTTGTAGATGCGGTTTGTGTGGATCGAGATGACTGTGACTTCCTGCACGGACCCCGACTCTTCACCGGCTCCACGCCAACGGCATCCACCTCTGCAGCTTCTGGTCTCAGATTCAGGAAAACACTGCTCCCTGCAGCTTTCACTAAACTGTGTAAAAAGAGACGAACTGGTTTATTTACAGAGACTCTTGTCTTACATTACTTTAAACGTGTTTGACGACACCTGATCAATTGATAAACGCTGAATAGTTTCTTTACCTTATGTGAAGGAGGTTTACCTGTAGCATTGATACATGATGAGAAATGACAACAGAGAAAACTGATTAAGCCATTTATTTGTGCTTTTAACCTTCAAAAAAAAAAAAAATGCAATTATGGTCAAAAATAGCTTTTGAATTGAAACAACAAAATTATATAATAACCTAAATGACCCAAAAAAGAAACAAAATAACCTCTAAAAACATGTAAATCTACACACACACACACACACAAAGTCACAAAACAACCTACAGAAACATGTCAATAGATTTGTTTGACCTGTTTTGTTTAGTTTATTTCATTCATTGTAAAAAGATTTAGATAAATTGTAAATAATAAAAAAATTATTTCAATGCAATTTTACAATATTTCTTTGCGTGTATTGTAAACAAAAGTTTAGAATATATAACGGAGCAAAAAAGTTAGAATTCTTGACAAAAGGGAGCAGAAAGACGATTAACTTGTTTACTTTGCCCCTTTATCTCAATTAATCCTTCCCATTGAAAATGAAAAGCAAACGGCAGATGTCAAACAAAATGACTATAAAGTCGGAGCGGCCTTCATCACTTATATCAGTTACATTTCTAAAAAAAAAAAAAAACAACTTGGTGGTGCACTGTTCACTTAAAAGAATAATTACACTAGTTGAAGCCTGCTGGATTGTACATGATCAACAGGTACAGTGAGAGGAAAAGCAGGAGAAACCGTGAAGCCACTCATCTCTGCCCCCTAGTGGCCAACGGAGGCAGAAAGACTTGTTCCAATGCACCTCATTGAAACGCTCCAGATCTGAGTGTGGATCACCCCGTTAGTTTCTTTTCCTTGCTGTGCTTCCAGGTGCAGGGGATGTCCTTCATCGCCGCCGTGCTCATCCTGAACCTCGACACGGCCGACGCCTTCATAGCTTTCGCCAACCTGCTGAACAAACCCTGTCAGATGGCCTTCTTCAGAGTGGACCACAGCCTTGTGAGTACATCTGGGCCCAACTTACGCAACTTTCTGAAAATGCTAACAGTCCGTCTCCATGGGAACTGGGGGGGAACGCAACTTTTTGGAAATGCTCAGACTCCGTCTCGAGGGAAAAGGGAGGAAACACAATTTATTGAAAACAGTCTCTAGTCAAGTTTCTGTCTTTTTGGAGTCCAGTGGTCTGTTTTCACTGAAAATGGAACTTTTTGAAAATGGCTTCCAAGGTGGAACTTTTATGGAAAAACACTTCAACTCTGTCTCCATGGAAACGTTTTGAAAATGCTTCGACTCCCGTTTTTGTGGCTTCATCTGCACATGAGTAATTAGATGCACAATAACAACAATGGCCACTTCCAGGGCGTCATGACATTTCTAAACATGGAATAATTTCCCAGCAGCCTCTCTGATGATGTGGTTTGTTTTTCTCTCCCCAGATGTTGACCTACTTCTCGGCATTTGAAGTGTTCTTTGAAGAAAATCTACCAAAGCTCTTTGCACATTTCAAGAGAAACAACTTGACCCCCGATATTTATTTAATCGACTGGTGAGTTTCCTGATCTTCAAACTTCAACCTTTAGTATTTTCACTTTGAGATCCTCTCACTTGTGTCACATCTGTATGAAGCCAGTGAAAGCTGGTGTTATTACGGTGTCAAATTACAATTACAAAGCAGAACATTTCAGATTTTTCTAACCCCCTCCTCTCCTCTGCAGGATCTTCACCCTCTACAGTAAGTCCCTGCCGTTGGACCTGGCGTGTCGCGTGTGGGACGTGTTCTGCCGGGACGGCGAGGAGTTCCTGTTCCGCACGGCGCTGGGCGTGCTGCGCCTCTACCAGGACGTCCTGACCTGCATGGACTTCATCCACATGGCCCAGTTCCTCACGCGCCTGCCGGACCTCATCCCGGCCGAGCAGCTCTTCCAGCACATAGCCGCCGTGCACATGAGCAGCCGCAACCGCAAGTGGGCGCAGGTCGGTGTGAGCGCCAAACTTTTAACCGGCTCCTCAGAAGTCTGTCTGACTCCGCCTCCCTCTGGCTCCTTCAGGTTCTGCAGGCGTTGACGGAGCAGAAGCGATCAGGGGCGTGGCAGCCCGGCGCCGAAGCTTTGAGCTGAGGTCCGCTCCACCGGCAGCTTGCGCTGCCACACTGCTCTGACCGGAACTACTTCCTGTGAGGGCGGAGGTAGGTCCTGCCGGTGACGAGGCGAGGGGGGAAAAGAGGAATCCGAGGCCTTATCTAACTCCCACCGTCCCTCCTCCGCTCAGAGGCAGCCAACTGGACACTGTAGCTGGGAAAGGCCCAAGAATGTAACCCTCACCTCCGTCCATGTACCCAGCAGGCTCCTCCGAGGCCACAGCTCACCTCCAACCTGCATGTGTCTCCTCCCGTCTCCTCCCGTTTCCTCCCGTCCTCATCGCAGCTTTAAGTTTGACCTGACAAACCTAAAGATGTCAAAATGCTTCAGCTGGAACTCGTCTGATCCTGGCGTTCCCCTTCATTCTCATTCCTTCCAGGTTTGAGTGGGATTATTATTTAGTTTTTGTTCATGTGATCTGTTTCTTATCGGGTTTGTTCTGAGTCCATTCCATGAAGTCAATGAAGCTGCAACAGAAATGCATGTCACTGTCCGGTTACTCCAAGAATGTGAGAAGTTTTAAGCCTCTAAAACGAGGCAACTGGAGTAAAAATGTGTTTAAGGTACGTTTTGTTTTCTTAGTGTGAGCTTTGTTTAATATGAAATAAAAGAGGGACAGTTAGATGCACTCGGTCCGACGTTCTTCATGAATGCTACGAAAAGTGCATGTGACGACGGCTCTAGGTGTCAGACCACATCCTGCTGGAGACGAAGACCACTGGGGCGTCGCCACATAAAACAACATAAAAAAACCAATATCTGCAGCAGTAAACATCACAAGCTACAAGTTCAGAGCTTGTTTTACTTCTAAACGACTTATTGGCGCTTCACTTTTTCTACAAAGCTGAAGATGAACTCTGACATTGACCAACTTATCGTACCTAAACGTCTTTTTTTTTTAATTTAATTACATTTTTTTACATACAAGCACTTAATGATGAGACCCAATTCTGGAAAAAAAAGTTATAAGCTGATAAAATACGGTTCTTAAATTACAAACTTCACTCTGATCATGTTTAACCTCTGAATTCTCTTTAATCTCATGAATCTCTTCAAAAAAGTTCAAACTCTAAAATGTCTGTGTATAAGTCCCAAAGTCATTCTGAAGTTTTTACCATTTCTACAAAAGTATCTCACGGGAGTCTGTAGTTATGAGACTCGGGGTTAAATTCTCATTTCTCTGGTCACGTCAATGAATCACATCAGACTGTAAAACTAAAGGTAACTAAAGGTCACTTCTCTGTGTCGGTCTGTGAATTATAGACCAACTTTAACTTCTGACCTCAAGTTTAAACTGATGAGACAAACTCCAGTCGAGGCGTCACACCAGGAGTCGCACACCTTCTCAGTCATGAGAAAGTGAGGATTTTGGTTTTCCCCCATTTATTTCGTCAAAAGCTGAAGCAACGTGTTTGTGTGTGTTTGTGTGCGTTTCCCACTGTAACCACGTACGATGACGACGCTCTTCTCTCTTTGCACAAGCGCTCAACTCGTCTTTATGTCTTACTAAGTCGCGAGTCGTCGTGTCACTGGACTCAAACGAAACACCGTTCAAAACTCTCGGCACTCCTTCCAGGTTTAACACTTGTTTTGGTGAAACGCCTCGTTCCCACTGGAGGCGCCACACCTAGAAAGCACCGGCATCGTCCTCGGTCTTTTATTCAGACAAGTTTTATTTTGAGTGATAGTGAAGTCTTTGCGGTTCGGACGTGACCTATCGTAGGTCTTCAGCGCCGATGCTGCTGACGCACTGTGGTAATATGTTACTCTGTCCGCAGCCGGAGTGGGCGGAGCCTATATTTATACGACCACAGAGGCTGAAGATGGTACATTCCCACAGAACTGCTTCGAAAAGTGACCCAATAAAACGTCTTGCTGGTGTTCATTGCGCGATTCGTTTGTATTTGTCGGGAAGTGGATTGTTGCTCTGTCGTACTGAACTCTCGTCTGTCTCGCCGTCGTCGCCGTGTCGTGCTGCTGATTCTGTGCGAGTTCGATTGGAAGCCGTCGGGTTCCTGTTTGCAGACCACAGCTGAAGTTTTTAGAAAACAGGAAGCACCTTTCACCGCCGGCTCGCCTGCGTGCTCGCTGTGTGATCACTCTCCATAATGCAAACCCCCGCCCCCATGTGGTAACACACCACAGGACTGCAATAAAGCGTTTTGCACATACATGTGGGCCTTTGAGTTGTGCCTCGCACCGTCACGTCACGTCGTCCCCTCACGGTTTTAAACGGGTTAGCCACCTTTTGTTTTTGTTGCGTTTCTCTTTTTTGTTGTTTTTTTGCCTGAATAGTGTGGCTTTTCTTTCTTCTAGTTACTGCTGAGTTGTTGCATTTAACCGCTGGCCTTGGTAGGAAGTGACCGTCCCAGCTCTGCCAACACTACCAGCTCGCCCACTTTAATTCTAAATTTGAATACTAAATGTAACCTGCGGTCACGTGACGATCAGGCCGACTCAGGCTGCTTGTGTTGTTAGTTTGATTTGCTTTTCTTTGCCCAGAGACTCGTGTACTGTAGAGGACTGAGACGGCAGTGAGTCACCATGCAACTGTATCTCACTTGAAATGTAAATAAACGATGGTTTTATTAAAAATAAAAAGCTGTACATAATCAATCAACTGCTGGTTTTGGTTTTTTTTTCTTAGTCTGACTGTCTTTCAGAAAATCCTGAAATCTTCCGGATGTAAAGGCACCTCAAGAATCCTCCCATTAGTTTATTGGTTTTTCTGATTGAAGAACTACTTTCTGTACCCAGTTAGCACCGAGCTCGGTGGCGGCACAGTCTTTTTCTTTTTTTAATAAGAACTTTATTGCACAAATGGGAAACATCCAAACAGTGCAAACAAACATCAAACACAACTATAACAGATGGTGCTCACAAATATTACATTCATATCCTCTTCGGCTTTATGACAGGTACTTATAAAGTTTATAACAAATACAAATGAGAATGACTTCTTTAATGAGTGGTCTTAAAAATTTTTTTTAACATCTTGACAGTTTTATTGCTGTTTTGGTGTTTCTATGTATCTATTCTATGTCTTTTTTTGGTAATCATAATATGCAATCACACTTTTACAATCAATTTGAACATGAGTTTTAGTTTCACACAGAATATAATTATCAACTTTAGTCCATAGGGGAGTTGAATAAGAACGGTAAAAAAAAAAAAAAAAAAAGACAATGATTCTGGTGGCTTCACAGTCGATACAGATATCATGAAATGTGTGACATCATCCAAGAAAGGAGCGACTGGCCATTGTTTCATTGTTGGTTGTGTGTAGCACCTTAGCTAGCAGAGCTCGCCCTCAATAGTAGTGCTAAACTGTCACGTGGCCCTTTGGGAGATTTGCTCGCCCACCCCCGGTTTAGAGGAAGAATCTGGTTGATTCTTCAGGTTAGGGTAAAGGCTGCCTTCTTCATAAGTATAAAGAAAACTGGTTTCCGGGTCTAATTGACTAGTAGCAGGTTAGCTAGCTATGCTAATATAAACGATTGTTAAAGATGGTAGGTTTGGCTGTTGAGACGCAGCAGTGCAGTCGGTTGGCTTAACTTAAAAACTAACATTAGTGGTAGACAAGAGGTTAGAGAATCAGAAGTTGCTATGATTGAAACAGAGCCGAATTAGTTTTATATAATTTTTTTGTCATAATTATGGGATAATTATCTCATAAATCCAGAATTTTTTTTTTTTTTCAGAAAACCATCATCTCATAAATTCTGAAAAACAGAGCCGAAATTATTTATTTTTTCTCATAGTCATGAGATAATTATCTCATTCATTCAGAAAAACGGAGTTGATTTTTAATGTCAACGTAATACGCTTCTATACAAAGATGGTCTGTATGCATTAAAACCAAACTGCAGTTCAGATTTAACATCTTTTCTTTTGAGTTTAAAGTGAAAAAAAAACTATGAGCAGCAAAAAAAAAACCAAATAACTGCGTCCTCTGAGTCGCTACAGTTCGGTCTTCTCGTTTGATGAAAGTGTTTGGTGGATGCAGACTCTGGTGCTGCTGCCTTTGAGGTAACCACAGGTGCATTTCCTCTACCGTCGCTGCCCGGCCAAACCCAGTGGAAAGTTTCTGTCACAGCCCCAGTTTGAAACCACAACCCACCCCCCCCCTCCTTCCTTTCACCCCACCGACATCTCGCTACGCTTTTGATATGAATAACCTCGCCACCGCATCGCCTCTGCTGCCAGAAGCTCTTCTCCATCTCCATCAGGGTCTTGTCAGCACCTCCCGTCCAGAAGAAGTACCATGAGAACCGGCGGCGGCGTCCTGCTCTGCCTCCTGGCAGCTGCTCTCTTCACCACTGTCCTCTGCAACAGTAAGACCCGTTTGCTTCATCTCGCTTTGTTCTCCAGGTTCTTGTGCTCACCCGGTACTTTGCCCCGATGATCTAAAGATGCAGCCGGTCCAGACGACTGCTGCTTCGAATACTACCCGAGAACCATTTCCAAGAAGTACATCACTTCGTACTTCATGACAGACAAACGCTGCCCTCAGCCCGGCGTCATGTAAGAGCTGCTCACTCCTTCAAAGACTGTTAAAGCTTCTGATTCTCTTAACTTACTTTTGTCAGATCAATGATTGTGTTTCTCTCCTTCACAGTTTCACTACCAGAAAGTTAAAAACCTTCTGCGTGAACCAAGAAGAAGACTGGGTCCAGAAGGTCATGAACGCTGTGGACAAGGTTTCTCTTTAGACCGGTCAGCTCGGTCCAATGTGCCGCCCCGCCCCGCTTCTAGAGATTCACCCAGTGAGACGCTTCAGATGATCTCGGTTCTCTTATTAATGTGCAAGTCTGCTTTTTGGTTTAATCCAAGATTTTGCTTTGGTGTGGCTTGTTGGGAAGGCTTTGTATTACCCTCATTATCCTCCAGAATAAACCTCTTTTAAATACGTCTTTTGTCTTATTCAAGTCTAATTTAACCCTTTGTTTTGTAAAGCGCTGGGGTTGGTGTTGAGATGATTGATTGTGTTCATGTAGATATTTATCATTTTGTTTTTGAAATTAAAATTTTTTTAATTAATTTTTTTATTTTTTAGATTCGGTTCCATACGAAGTCTAATACAGCTGATTATTATCACACTTCGTACGCTTACATCACAAAACAGTTGCAGTACACTTCAGTTGAGTACATGATGCAGTGAGTTGGTTCATAAGTGCACTGATACCGATACCAGTATCAGGTCCGATACTGCTCAGTGTACTCAAAAAAGAGCCTAGAGTATGAATCAGGCTTTATGGCATGTAATAAGTACTTGTATCAGGACTTGGCAGGTACCTAAAGGTTAGTACTTGTACTTATGTTTAAAAAAGTGGTATCAGTGCATCCCTGTTTTAATTATATAATTTTCACACTATGTCACTCATTCACGGTTGTTCTGAGATGCATTATATTTTACAATGGTAGAAGGAAGTTTTCCGGACACCCTTAAAATTTTACACAATCTTAAATACTATCATGCAATATTTGTGGAAAAATCTTTTTTGTGCTTTAAAAGGTGTGGCTGCATTCGACACATAAACAAATACAAATGATGTTTCCTTTGTTTAGTGTCACCAAGAAAAACTAAATTGTGGACAGTTTTAATTTGTCAGTTCTCAACATTGTTGCTATCACAGTCAACAAATTACACAGAATGTGTTCAAAAGTGAACAAAAACTAAATAAACCAACACACGATCAAATGAATAATCCATCTAATCCTGGCTGGCAAGTCTTTCACACTGGATCTGGTCTCATTCTTCTTTGATTAGCCTTTTTAATTCTTCTTAATTCTTTGGTTTACTCTTTGAAACAGACCTGTTGATGAATCATGACAGAGGTAAAACCTTCATGTTGTTGTCCTGCAGCCAACAGACCCTGGTTGTGTGGCGTCAGGCTTTATCATGTTGAAACATATCGTTCTGGAACACTGGACACCAGTTTGGTGAACTTTCAAATGCTTTATGTAGACACAAAGCACAGTACCAAAAGGGTGTTTTTAAATAAATATATAGATAACTGGATAAATAAAAAGCATGAGATTCATTAGTAGACCATACCAAAATCTAAAAGTGACGACTTAAAATTATGTCAATCTGTTGCGCTTCAAAAAAAACATTGAAATGGAAAATAATTAAAGGTTACAATGAAAAATGATTGAAATCAGAAATAATTAGAGTAAGTTTTAGTTTTTCTCTTCTTTTGTATTACTTCTGTTATGTTTACTTTTTTCAGTTTTTTTCTCCCCTGGTGTCCTGGGTAGATTTATAGATTTTTAAGGGATAGGCAAATATAAGCCTTGGCTTCAGCCTATACCCATTTCAGCTGCAGAAATTGTTAAAAAAAAAAAAAAAAAAGAAGCAAAAAACAACCTTTAAGCTCTAACTGCACAAAATTCAATTTTTGCACTGTAACTGTAACCAAAATAAAACATTCATTCATTCAAAATGACCCAATACTCAATATTTCTAAGACCTTAAAGTGATTCTTAATGCAATATTTCATAAATGCATGAGGTGTCGGAAAACCTTGTACCACCACTGTAAGACCGTAGTTTCTGCTCTGAGACCTGTCATAACGGGTCTGTATCTTATGATCCCAGACCAGACGAGTAGTTTTCACAACACGAGTCACTGTATAACATGTAATCCACTTTAATCTGGTCATAACCTACAACTTCTTGTTGTTGTTGATTCTACAGACATTTTAAGATAAAGGGTGTAGTGATGCTTGATCCTCTCAGATTTTTAATAACCCACATTAGAGCTTTTGAAATGGGGTCACAAATAGGTTTGTGTTGCTTCACATAAATCTGTGTCCCTTTGGACTTGTTTATCAAACACACATGAGACCATTGACCAGGTGATACCTCTATAAATGTGGTTTGGACCCACAGACGTATTCGATCCCAGGCTGACAGGATGCGGTGTGCTGTCAGAGTCAATGTGGTTTTCCTGGTGCTCGCTCTGGCCGCCTCACACGTTCCTCCAGGTGAGACAAACTGAGTCGGTGGTTCTTTGCAGAAAGAGATTCATGAAGCAACGGCAACAAAAGGAAAGCGACTGAGAAAAAGTACCAGAAAAGGGAAGCTGAAGTTGCTCCGAGGCTGCGATAGCATCTCAGAGGCTAATGCTAATGCTGCTGACGTTTGGGATTTCAGGAGGAATGAATTAGTTTGAGGTTACCGAGTTGTTCCTCCTTCAAACAGGAGTTTAGTGAAATAGTAACAGAACAGCTTTTGACTACAGACAATAATGCTAATGATGCTAAAGCTAACAGCTGGCCTGGCAGTGAGCGATAGCAGCTCTGGAGCGACTGGATGAAACTTCACCACTTCACCGCTTCACCATAATGTACAGCCCATTTTGACCTTGAGAGTAAGATGACGGCAGGACAATCCTTAAAGGAACACGACTCCAAATGTTTGTTTGACTGCAAAGACGTGTGGATGAATTTATTGTCACGAAAACTTGTAAAATTTAAAAAATGAACCATTTCAAGTTCTGCTGTCTTCAATAATACTTCCTGGTGCAAAACAAAAAAAGAGACGGGTGAGTGTAATGAGTGAAAATCTGAGCAGACAGGATTCAGTTTGTCCTACACAAGTTCCATGTTTGACTTCCCCTGTGTTGGTACGTCTCTCAGTATCTCCAATGTGCTTTTCTCAGTCTTTGTAACTGTAAGTGGAGTGCAGTTTCCTATTGTGCAGGCTCCTGTTTTGAATGAAAAACATCTGATCTGTATGAACTCCAACAGACCTTTGACGGTGTGCTGTGGTATCTGGCACCAAGATGTTAGCAGTTCTCAGAATTGCATAGAACATCGTAGAACATCCCAATGTTTGCCTGTTTCCTGTGATACATCCTGGCACCTTGTGTTCTGGACACAAGCTCACTCTTCAGACTCGACCACCTTCTTCCATTGGTCTGTGGTCCTCTGCTAATAGTCACATACTTGATGGACAGGAGTCAGCATGGCCACACTATCTGCTCCGAAGCTCTGCAGCTTCATACATAACCATCTCAACATTAAAGCTCCTCGCATCCTTGCTTGTCAGGAAATGGAAGCATATCCCCCAGGTAGTGTTGTGACTGACGATGCGGGTTGGACTGTGGATGTGATGAGGACCGACTGTGACAATACATGTAAAGTTTCAGTCAGATGCATGTATTAGCTGAATTACACATCACTTCCTGTTTGATGGCGACGAATGGAATATCGGAGGGCTGCTATGGCCACGCCCTTTGAGATTTGAGTAACATTTAGATGCCTTCTCATCAGAAAATTATGTTGTAACTTTAGGCCTCTAGGACTTTCTCCCTGCTGCATCCATGCCCTAAATGTGTCCAAACCTTTGTGAAAATTTGAACAAACCTCAGAAGTGGTAAACCGTTTTATATTTTATGGTCATTGTGCGTGTGTTTGGCAAAATGACTCTCCGTACATTATTCTTCCATTTGTAACATCTATGACGGGCAACATGTTTAACATCTTTCACCTACTGTATGTCTAAGAAAATTTGGTTGACACATGCAGCAGAGACTGGACTTTCAAATTAAAAGGGCTTTATTCTGAGACTAACGGAGAATAATGTCCATTGAGTTGAAATCTGTTCAGAAGTACTAGTGTCTAAGGTGTTTGCTCTCTAGGGTCCGGAGGAAGTGGCCTTCTACAACATGATCAATTACAGGAAGTCAGCCAGACTGAAGAGATGAACCCGGACACTGACACTGATGTCAAGTAAGTTTTATGTCACTGCACATCCAATCATACAGTGGCTCTTTATTCTCTACAAAACCTGATCTTTTTTTTGGTTTCCTGCAATGTTCTTGGTGATCTTTTTTTTCTTTAGAGTAGATATTCATAATTGAATGCTTTAAAGAGTTTTTTTGCTAAACCCTGTTATCATGTGTCACGTCTGTTAAGAGACCAAGAAATTTCTTCTGCATCAAACCTGGAGGCATCGGAGTTCACGACGACCTCGCAGCCGATCACTGTCATCGCTGCAGCAGCTGGTGAGTCTGTCTTGATGTTTACTACCATTTCTATCCAAAACATTTTGTGAAAAAAGAAAAAAAAACTATGACTCAGCCATTTGCCATTTGAATCAGAATTGCCTCGATATTTTGTCGGATTTACATCAGACGACTGCTGCTTCGAATACTACCCGAGAACCATTTCCAAGAAGTACATCACTTCGTACTTCATTACAGACAAACGCTGCCCTCAGCCCGGCGTCATGTAAGAGCTGCTCACTCCTTCAAAAACTGTTAATGCTTCTGATACTCTTAACTTACTTTTGTCAGATCAATGATTGTGTTTCTCTCCTTCACAGTTTCACTACCAGAAAGTTAAAAACCTTCTGCGTGAACCAAGAAGAAGACTGGGTCCAGAAGGTCATGAACGCTGTGGACAAGGTTTCTCTTTAGACCGGTCAGCTCGGTCCAATGTGCCGCCCCGCCCCGCTTCTAGAGATTCACCCAGTGAGACGCTTCAGATGATCTCGGTTCTCTTATTAATGTGCAAGTCTGCTTTTTGGTTTAATCCAAGATTTTGCTTTGGTGTGGCTTGTTGGGAAGGCTTTGTATTACCCTCATTATCCTCCAGAATAAACCTCTTTTAAATACGTCTTTTGTCTTATTCAAGTCTAATTTAACTCTTTGTTTTGTGCAACAATAAAGTAAGGATGCACCGATACCGATACCGATACCAGTGTTAGGTCCGATACTGCATGGCATACTGGAAGAAAGAGAACCTATACTTTCACTGCAGTACAGTCAGATGAATACAGTAAATGGTTGATCGCTTGAAAATACTAAACACAGGAAGAAGGTTTTTCAAGAGTCCAGTTAAATGTTCCGATATTGTGATACGTATCGTATCGCCAGATTCTTGACCGTACGCAACCCTGACATGACAGGACCTCTTTGGTTTACAAGCCTTTTTTATAATCCACCACATATTTTCAATGGGGCTAATGTCCGGGGACTGAGCTGAACACTCTCAGAAGTTCAACACACCCTGGATGTGTGGCAACAGCCGTTATCTTGTTGAAACATCCAGTTTTGACCCCGGAGGGAGAGCGTACGGACAGAAGGGAGCATGTGGGTTTGGAGAATGACACAATACATGGTAGAGTTCAATGTGCCATCACAGACGGTGAGATGACCACCAGCAGCTCTCATGCATCCCCAAACCATGATACTGCCTCCACCATGCTGGACAGTAGGTACATGCTGGAGGTGATGCTTCCAGCATGTACAGCTGAGAAGTTCCTTGTTTGAGCTATTTTTGTTAATTCATTAATACATTTTTAATTTTCACCTAATTTAAAACATTTTTGAATACATTTCTAACTGTCTTAATGATTGATATCTTTTCTGGTGATTTTGGTCACTGTAATCATTCAATGTTTTTTTTGTTGCTATATTTGCGACAGATGTTTTGCCATTTATTGTATTATCTTATTTGTTGTTCATAATTGTTTGAGGATCTAAAATTGAATAATTTTTTTTCTTTATCTTTTGAACTATTTTAACATTATATTTTATTTATTTTGTTGTTTCATTTTATGTTCTTTTATTTATATATTTTTAAACTTTGGTTTTGATTTATTTTGTAAAATGTTTTTATTTAAGTCAGTTGTTTTTATTTATTCTTTCCAGTTCTTTTTAAATTAAATTAAATTAAATTAAATTAAATTAAATTAAATTAAATTAAATTAAGTCAAGGGTTTTTGGCCCGTTTACCTTTTAAAAGTAGGTTATTTTAGTAATATGAGCTGTTTTCAGTGTTTCCAGCCTTTAGCCAATGAGGATGCTTGTCCAGGTATAGCAATTTCTTTTCTATCAGGTTTAAATTTTTTTGCTGGCAGTTACTTCAGTGAGCAAATCAGAGAGAAGCATATTTTTTCTCTCCTCTTCTTCTTCCTTATTCAGGGCAGCACGGTGTTTATATAGACATGGTTTTTTTTAAAAAAGCAGAGAAACAGCTCTATCTATTGATTCATATGAGAAATACACTCAGATGGAAAGAAGCTCCTATTTCCTGCATTCATAAGCACATTCAAACACTTAAAACCTCAATTCATAGAAATTATTTCTAAGTTATTCCAGTCCAGGCGGTCTGATGTTGGAGGATCTGTTTGCAGGAGTTTACAGTGATGTCTTACTTTTATCGTCACTTGAATCTAACTGATGTATTTTATTACTTGTTACCTCAGACCTGCCTCAAATAAAGTTCATGTTGGGGGGTTAGTTTGAGCAGATTGGTGGAGTGTGTTTGAAAGACCTGACAGAAACCAAACTGTGTTTTCGAAAACACCCGCAAAGCCACTCTGGGGGATTTTTTTTTATTATGTTGATGATGCAGTTGTTTTACTGTCGATTGCTTCATCTCGAACCTCGAACTGATGAAGCTATTAGAAGAGCGTCTCCTTTTTTATCGTTCAGTGGAAGAAGTTCACTTTAACAGTCCACACACACACACACACACACACACACACACACACACACACACACACACACACACACACACACACACACACACACACACACACACACACACACACACACACACACACACACACGCAGACACACACGCAGACATGCACTGGACTCTCCAGGTTGCTGTGTTTCTCCTAAACGTGGGATTGATCGCCTTCTGGTTCCACCTGGATCCTCTCTCAGGTGAGAGTCGCCTCAGAAGCTCCCTCAGCTGGACACGTTCATTAATATCCTCTCATTTCATTTAAGGTTTGTTCTTGCTGGGAAATTCATTTTCACCTCACAACTGCTGGCTTCTGTTTTTCAGTGTTTGTGCAGAAGCGAAGCAGCCCTGACCAAGAGATCCACTTCAGCGAGTTCTGTATCGCTCCTCCATCTGTTCAGAAGTCCATCCACTCCTCTGCTGACACGACATCTCAGTGTGAGCGCTACATTCACCTTAATACGCATAGTTCACTATAATCTTAGACTTTGAGTCTTTTGACGGACTGCTTCACTCAGGGTACGAAGACATCCTCTGCCTGGGACAATCACACTTATTTCCTGCTTTAGACCTGCATCGCTCCTCATTTCAAAGAATGACACTTTTTCCACCCGACCTATTTTTTGCCTCTCTGTCTTTGCTGGTGAGACACAGTGAATTTCCAAACCTTGAGACAAATACATGTTGTTTTATGTTCACATCAGTCAACAAGACGGCAACGTTGTCCTCAACACAGCAACCTGCAATACCTACAAGACCTGAGATGAGGTACGTTGTTGGTCAGTGTTGAAGCATCTATCTTCTTGGTGCGTCAGACGTAGATCTGTAAGCGTTGTACTGTGGTTCTGCTAAACACTGTTGTCATGTGTCACATGTGTCTCCTGGGCTGTTCTCCCACGTCAAGCCTGACTGCCTCAGAACCCGCCATGACCCAACAAGAGCCTCCGACCAGAAGCTCTGCAGCTGATAGTGCCGTCACCGGTCCTCCTCACGCTGGTCAGTTGGTTGTTGTTGTTGTAATTCTTTATTTCATTCAAAAGTAAAAAGAAACTGTGACAAAAACTTCCAGTTTAACCCATTTTGAACAAAAGGGAGCAGAAGAGACGATTACTCTTATTATATCTGGCCCTTAGTTGCCTTTCAGTACCTTCCTTTACACAATGTTCAACATTCCAAATATTTACAGATTTATAAGCATTCTATGTACAGTATCTACAATATACACAAAAAAGTAACACACGCAATAATAAAGAGAAAAAGAAAGATAACCAGCATTTTTCATGTTTTTGCTCTAATCAAATATCTCATATTACTTATATTCAGATCTATTTTTCATTCTTTTTTTAACATTGCTGATTTGATGACTTTCTGGACTTCCAGGAGAGCTCCTGATTCTTTTATTTCTTTCTGAAGTGCGTTCCATAAACTGATTCCTGTCACTGTGACAGTTCGTTCCATTACCTTGGAGTTAAAGCTGTTTTCCTTTTTGTTTTTTGTTAAGATATCTGTTCCTTTCAAATAATAGTGACTCTCTTTTTTCAAACTTTTCTTGGATGTTCATTGGCAATATTGTTTTTATTGGCTTTAGACAAAACCTGTCAGTTTAACAGTCAGTTAAATGTGGTATAATCATTGTGTTATATAGAGTGAGTAAAGAAGATTGATTTAGAGACCATTTGACTTTATGTAACACTGCGATAGATTTGGCTATTTTTCCCTTTATATAATTTATATGTGACTTCCATTTGAGGTCCTCATCAATGACGACTCCTTAGAATTTTATTTCTTTAACCCTTTGAACGTCCGTCCCATCTATTTTTATTGATACATTAATGGTGTTTGCTTTGTCATTGAATATTACATATTTTGTTTTTTTTTAACATTGAGAACTAATTTATTTTAATCAAACCAATGTTTTTTTTTTTTTTTCTGTTCTTCATTTACTACTTCCATTGTCTCCTGTATATTTTTCCCTGAGTAAAATAAGGTTGTGTCGTCATTGTTACGGCGGGGAGACAGAGGCTCAAGCGCAGAAAGTCACCAGAACAGAGATGAAGGGAATCAAGGATTTTATTTATCATAAAAATAATAATTTTAGAGTTCTCCTCCAGAAGAGATAAAGTCTTTGGGGAGAGTGGCTCACGGGTCAGGCTAGCGTGGACGGAGTCAGGCTGACGGAGCGAGGGGACGTGTCCTTGTCCGGACGGGGGCTCCCGGATGTCAGCACCAGAGCCGAGTACAGAGCAGATTGGGGCAGAGCAGGTCGAACCTGTGGTCCAGTGGGCGGCGGCCGAGGCGGTGTGGGAAGAGCTGGTGCTGGCTGGGCCCGAGCGTGGAGTGTTGACGATGTCACTATGATGATGAGGAGGAGTGAGAGAGTGGATGAGCAGGTAGCAAGAGGTAGAGTTAACAGACAAAACACCACAACTACTAACTCTTGTTGCTTTTACGGTCCCGCGTCGAGTGGAGTGAGGAGCCCGTTTAAAAAGCAGAGCCACTCCTCCAAAACGCCTCCACCTGCTACCCGCAGCTGTACTGAATCCTGGTAATTAACCCAGCCAGCTCTTCCATCCCAAACACCACCTCCAGGCACGCCCACCTGAAACACACTGCAGGGAAAAAAGCACACACCTGCAGCCAATAACCCCTCCCCCTAAGGGGCTGCAGGAGAGCCGATCATGACAGTACCCCCCCCCTTACGTGCGCCTCCTGGCGTACAATTGAGTTGCCCCGGGTTCAGGTGGTGGAACTCCCGGATGAGTTCCCGATCCATAATGCGACTTCGGGGCACCCAGGAACGTTCCTCCGGACCATAACCCTCCCAGTCCACCAGGTACTGGAGACCACGCCCCCGGCGACGAACGTTCAACAATCGCCGCACGGTGTAGACAAGGCCACCATCCAGCATCCTGGGTGGTGGAGGGGGGCGGGCCGGAGGGGACAGGTCACTCTCCTTCACCGGTTTGACCTGAGACACGTGGAAAGTGGGGTGAATATGCATTGAGGCAGGTAATTTCAACCGTACCGCACTCCGGTTGATGATCCTTTGGATCTCGAATGGACCCACGAAGCGTGGGGCGAGCTTCCTTGATTCCACCCGCAGTGGAAGGTCCTTGGCCCTCAACCACACCTTCTGCCCAGGGATATAGCAAGGGGCCGGAGAGCGCTTCTTATTAGCCTGTCGTTCCATCTTGCGGGATGACTGGAGTAGCGCTGCCCGGGCCTGCCTCCAGATCCTACGGCATCGCCTGACATGGACCTGTACCGAAGGAACCGCCAGTTCTTGTTCCTGGGACGGGAAGAGGGGGGGCTGGTAACCCAGGGAACATTGGAAGGGAGACAGGCCAGAAGATGAGTTGACCAACGAGTTATGTGCATACTCAACCCAGGCCAGATGGTCACTCCAGGCTGAGGGGTTCTCTGCAGTTACACATCTGAGAAGGGTCTCCATCTCTTGGTTGAGTCGCTCTGTCTGCCCGTTAGACTGCGGATGGAAACCCGAAGACAGGCTCACCTTAGCTCCCAGTGCGGTGCAGAACGCCCTCCAAACCTCTGACGTGAACTGAGGGCCTCGGTCCGACACAATGTCCAAGGGAATGCCATGCAAACGAAAAACCTCAGAAACCAGCAGGTCTGCCGTCTCCCTCGCAGTGGGTAGCTTGGGTAGGGCCACAAGGTGCGCTGCCTTTGAAAAGCGGTCAATAATAGACAAGATGGTGGTCTTACCCTTAGAAGTTGGCAGGCCAGTGACAAAATCCACTGCAATATGGGACCAGGGGCGGGTCGGGATGGGCAGTGGCTGGAGGAGACCGGAACTGGGTTGGTTCGAGGTCTTATTGCGGGCACAGATGGTGCAGGCCACTACAAATTCCCGGGTGTCCCGATCCATGGTAGGCCACCAGAATCTTTGACGCACCACTCCCAAGGTGCGGGTGACGCCAGGGTGACAGGAGAACCGGGACGAGTGACCCCACTGCAGGACCTGGGAGCGTACAGGGACAGGAACAAACATTGTGTTAGCAGGTCCACCACCTGGGTCCGGTTGTAGCCGGAGGGCCTCTTGGACCAAGGCCTCGATCTCCCAGGTGAGAGAGGCCACTGTGCAGGTCTTAGGCAGGATCGGGACAGGTTCAGATGGGGGTTCCTCAATGGAGAACTGACGGGACAAGGCATCTGGTTTGACATTGCGGGATCCTGGGCGATAGGTGAGTGTGAACCGGAAACGCCCAAAAAACAGGGTCCAACGGGCCTGGCGAGAATTTAGTCTCTTGGCAGAGCGAATATATTCCAGGTTCTTATGATCCGTCCATACAATGAATGGCTGCTCAGCTCCCTCTAACCAGTGCCTCCATTCCTCCAGGGCCATCTTGACAGCCAATAGTTCCCGGTTTCCAATGTCGTAATTGCGTTCTGCCGGAGAGAGACGTCGAGAGAAGAATGCGCAGGGATGGAGCTTATTGTCTGACGCGGAACGCTGTGAGAGCACCGCTCCCACCCCCGAGTCTGAGGCGTCCACCTCTACCACAAACTGACGACCGGGATCTGGCTGGACGAGAATAGGCGCTGAGGTGAACCGGAGCTTGAGGGTCTGAAAGGCCTGGGCTGCTTCACGAGTCCAAACAAATGGTCGAAGGGTTGAAGTCAAGGCGGTCAGGGGAGCAGCGGTCTTGCTGTAGTCCCGGATGAATCGTCTGTAGAAGTTGGCAAACCCGAGGAATCGCTGGAGCTGCTTCCGATTCTCAGGTTGCGGCCAATCCTGAACCGCCGAGACCTTGCTGGGATCCATCCTCACCTCCCCTGGCGAGATGATGTAGCCCAGGAATGACACCGTGGTCTTGTGGAACTCGCATTTCTCCGCCTTTACATAGAGCCGGTTCTTGAGGAGACGCTCCAGGACTTGGTGGACATGTTGAGTGTGTTCCTTAACATTGCGGGAGTAGATAAGAATGTCATCCAGGTAGATGAAGACAAAGCGGTCAACCATGTCTCTGAGGATGTCGTTCATGAGTCCTTGGAAAACTGCAGGGGCGTTAGTGAGTCCAAAGGGCATCACAAGGTACTCAAAGTGTCCCAGAGGTGTGTTGAACGCAGTCTTCCATTCATCCCCCTCACGGATGCGTACGAGGTGATAGGCGTTTCGAAGGTCCAGCTTGGTGAATATAGTGGCGCCGTGGAGGGGAGTGAACGCAGAGCTGAGCAGAGGTAAAGGGTACCGGTTCTTGATGGTGATGTCGTTGAGTCCCCGGAAGTCTATGCACGGTCGTAGTGAGCCGTCCTTCTTGCCCACAAAGAAGAACCCGGCTCCTACTGGAGAAGAAGATGGTCGAATGAGGCCTGCAGCCAGGGACTCCCGAATGTAGGTCTCCATGGCGGTGCGTTCAGGTCGGGACAGATTATACAGGCGGCTGTGAGGCAGCGTGGCTCCTGGTAAGAGGTCAATAGGGCAGTCATATGGGCGATGTGGGGGCAACGAGAGAGCCTTGTCCCTATCGAACACTGGAGCCAGGTCACGATATGCCTCAGGGACCAGGGAGAGGTCCGTGGCATCCGGGGGTGCAGGCCTGGTGGGCGTAGACGGAGTCAGGGCCGACCACAGACAGTGGTTAAGGCAGTAGGCACTCCAGGAACTGACCTCCTCCCTCACCCAGTCGATCCGCGGGTTGTGAGTACGCAACCAAGGGTACCCAAGAACCAGCGGGGGGCGAGAGTGGTCGATGAGGTGAAAGGAGAGGATCTCCTGGTGGTTACCTGCAAGCACCAGAGTGACGGGGACAGTCTTATGGGTGACCCGAGCCAGATGGAGACCGTTGAGAGACCGGGCTTCTAATTGGGATTCCAAGGGGACAGACGGGATGCTTAGTTGTTCTGCCAACTGGTAGTCCATGAAGTTCTCCTCTGCTCCGGAATCCACTAACGTAGAGACCATCAGAGTCTGGGCCTGGAAACAGAGCGTCCCGGATAATTGGAGTCGCTGGGGGGCATCAGAGAGGTTTTGGCTCACCAGTAACCCCCTTACTACTGGTGGGCCCGTCCTTTTCCCGGGCGTGTAGGACAACGGGTGATGTAGTGTCCCAGTTCACCACAGTAGAGGCAAGCGTCATTGGACCGGCGTAGTTGTCTCTCCTGCGGGGTGAGCTGGGCATGTCCAATCTGCATGGCTTCTGGCTCGGAGCTAGGACCTGGGGAATCTGCCCGCGGCTGTCTGGGGAGTGCAGGAGTCCAGTGCAGAGATCGCTCGCGGCGACGCTCCCTGCGACGGTTGTCGATCTGGATGCTAAGTTTAATCAGCTTGTCAAGGTCTTCAGTTCGGTCTCGGGTGGCGATCTCATCCTGGAGGTGATCCTGCAATCCCCGGTAGAATGCAGACTGGAGCGAACGGTCATTCCAACCACTACCCGCTGCTAGGGTCTGGAACTCGATTGCAAATTCAGCCACACTGCGGTTGCCCTGGCGGATGAGGGTGAGTCGGTCACTGGCCTCCCTTCCACGAACTGGGTGGTCAAATATCCGCTTCATTTCCTCAGTGAACGTCTGGTACGAGCGACACTCAGGAGCCTGGCCCTCCCACAACGCTGTTCCCCAAGTTCTGGCGGTTCCGGACAGGAGTCCAATAAGGTAGGCAATCCGGGATCGGTCGGAGGAATAGGACTGGGGCTGTAGTTCAAACACCAGGCCCACCTGGGTCAGGAAGGCCTGGCATGATCCCAGATCACCTGCGTACCTCTCTGGAACGGGAGCAAAGGGTTCTCTGAAGTGGGCTGCAGGAGGTGGACCCAGGTCTGGCACTGAGACCGAAGGCTCAGGTAACCGGAGGGCCGGGTTCTGCTGGACAGTCAGGCTGGTCATCTGGGAGGTCAGGCTGGCCACCTGGGAGGTCAGGCTGGCCACCTGGGAGGTCAGGCTGGCCACCTGGTCTAGAATTGCCCGATTGTTGGCTACTAGGCTCTGCAGAAAGGCGTCATGCTGACCCAGTCTGGCGTCTTGGCTGGAGAGGCACTGCTGGAGAGACTGGTCCATATCTGATCCTGGCTGGTGATCTGCTGAGCTCATCTTGGCGGGACCGTACTGTTACGGCGGGGAGACAGAGGCTCAAGCGCAGAAAGTCACCAGAACAGAGATGAAGGGAATCAAGGATTTTATTTATCATAAAAATAATAATTTTAGAGTTCTCCTCCAGAAGAGATAAAGTCTTTGGGGAGAGTGGCTCACGGGTCAGGCTAGCGTGGACGGAGTCAGGCTGACGGAGCGAGGGGACGTGTCCTTGTCCGGACGGGGGCTCCCGGATGTCAGCACCAGAGCCGAGTACAGAGCAGATTGGGGCAGAGCAGGTCGAACCTGTGGTCCAGTGGGCGGCGGCCGAGGCGGTGTGGGAAGAGCTGGTGCTGGCTGGGCCCGAGCGTGGAGTGTTGACGATGTCACTATGATGATGAGGAGGAGTGAGAGAGTGGATGAGCAGGTAGCAAGAGGTAGAGTTAACAGACAAAACACCACAACTACTAACTCTTGTTGCTTTTACGGTCCCGCGTCGAGTGGAGTGAGGAGCCCGTTTAAAAAGCAGAGCCACTCCTCCAAAACGCCTCCACCTGCTACCCGCAGCTGTACTGAATCCTGGTAATTAACCCAGCCAGCTCTTCCATCCCAAACACCACCTCCAGGCACGCCCACCTGAAACACACTGCAGGGAAAAAAGCACACACCTGCAGCCAATAACCCCTCCCCCTAAGGGGCTGCAGGAGAGCCGATCATGACAGTCATCAACTAAAATACTCTTTAATGTATCCGATGCTTTTGTAAAGTCATTCATTTATATAATAAACCCTCATTTAATTTAATTGCTTTCCATTCTCTATATAACTTTTGATCCATCTTTGAGCAATACCTCTAATTCCATATTTTTCTAGTTTCCAAAGTAGTCCTGAGTGGTTGATTACATCAAAAGCCTTTTGTGACTCTGTGAAAATACTTACAAAATGTTTTGTATCGTTTGTTTCTCTTGCTATTCTTTCAGTTAATTCCATTATCGCCATAGCTGTGGAAGGATTTTTCCTAAAACCATACCGACTATTGTTTAGGATATATTTGTCCAGTCTTGTTCCTTGGTTCCTTGAGGTTTGCTTCCTTTTCAGAGTTCGCTAGAAGCTGACAAAGTCTTTTGCTGCTTGTGCAGTGCTGAGGTTGTTTCACACTTTCCGTTGCATTGAATTGAACTTATTCAGTTGTATTTCTGTTTCCAGGGATGAACCCGACGTGCTGCCTCACTTATTCCTCAGCAGTCCTCAATGTCAGTGCAGTAGAGGGCTTCGTACACCAGCCAATGTCTGAACTCTGTGCCATAGAGACTGTTATGTAAGTCCATCCGTCCGTCCATCCATCCATCCATCCATCCAGCCATCCTACCAGATAATTCAGAGCAACCAAACTAAAATTGACAAGGGAAAATAAAACCCGGCCAAATCTATTTCACTATTTCGCTGGGGACACTTTTGGGTGAAAATCCAGGATGCACTCTAACATTTATAGGTGAAGTTAACGTGACGTTCTCTAAACATTTCAATGTTTTAATGTTTCAGTACTTTGCTGTTCTCTAACAAGGCAATTAATGGCAAAAATCACAGCAGCTGTTCGACCCCAAGAATGAACCAATAAATGTGCTGGTTCAATTAGAAGTGGTAATTAAACAGTCCTCCTCATCATGCTGCTCACATTATGACATCATGAGACTAAGATGACAACCAGCAATTGATCACCTCACCATTGAACGCTTCATAACTGACGCTTTGTGATTATATGTCATTTCAACCCGTTTTTCTTTGTTTGGACAGATTCTTTACAACTGACGGTGAGGAAGTTTGTACTGATCCACGTGCTCCGTGGGTTTTGGACTACATCATAGGCCTTTATAACAACTTACTAGTCACTGCTCAAAAAGAGACGGGTGGGTGTAATGAGTGAAAATAAGAGCAGGCAGGACTTAGTTTGTCTGACAAAAGTTCCATGTTTGACTTCCCCTGTGTTGGTACGTCTCTCAAGTAACGATCAGGTTTGACACATGAAGAGAAAGTACTTCACTGTGTTTAAATACAGGGAGTAGAGGTAAACAAAGGGGACTGAAAAATCAATAAATACAGTTCATATGTATCACTGATACATATGAACTGTATTTATTCACCATAGAGTGACACCTCTGACCCTGTTACCTTTACTCTTCTTTTCCTTACTTCATTGATCAAAACAGTATTTTGATTAGTACTGACAGCAGATTAGGAACTCTCACTAAAGCTACAGTTTTAGGAGATTTTCTGACCCGAAAAGGGTCAAACTAACTCAAATCCTAACAGCAGCCTAATCCACCCCACTCACATGAGCTGTGGTGGAGGACATCAGAGCTCCTCCCTTCACCTGACAGTGGTTATAATGTTATTGCTGATGGATGTTTTTTGCTAATTGAGCTGCACAGAGACTGGACTTTCAAATTAAAACGACTTTATTCTGAGACTAATGGAGAATAGTGTCCATTGAGTTGAAATCTGTTGAGAACTACTGGATGTTTGCTCTCTAGAGTCTGGAGGGAGCGGCCTCCTACAACATGATCAATTACAGGAAGTCAGCCAGACTGAAAAGATGAACCTGTATCAGGCAACTCCACCCGGACCCGGTACTGATATCAAGTAAGTTTTATGTCACTGCACAGCAAAAAACACAGTGGTTCTTTATTCTCTCCAAAACCTGATCTTTTTTTTGTTTGGCTTCCTTCAATGACCTTGGTGATCATTTTAAAGGTACATATTCATTATCAAATGCTTTAATGTGGTTTTTGCTAAACAGTGTTGTCATGTGTCACATCTGTTAAGAGACCAAGACATTTCTTCTTCACCAAACCTGGAAGCATCAGAGTTCATGACGGCTGGTGATACCATTACCCAGTCCAGGGTCCACCAGAGGAGACGTCCCTTTGGAGCTTGTGAGTCTGTCTTAAAGTTTGCTACCTTTTCTTTTCAAAAATTGGATGAAAAGAAACATTTACTCGGGTGTTTGCTGCTTAATTGTACAGTCCGTAGCTTGCATTAGAATTATCTCTGACATTTCGTTGGATCACACAATACAATTTTCTTTTTTCACTACAAGCTTGCTGCATTGCTTATAGCAAAGTGAGGATACCTCGCCGTTACTTTCAGGACTTCATAGTCCAATCAACAGAAGAGTGTGGCATCAAAGCTATTATGTAAGTCCAAGCGGAAATTCTACTCTTCCATTGTAGCTACTTTGTGTTTGTTCATGTTTGATGAATTCATTTTAAACATCCAGTACCATAAAATAACAGAGGCCATCATCTTGCTTTCTCTCTACAGACTTCGTACACGTCATCACCGAATGATCTGTGTTGATCCAAATGATAGATGGTTCCAGATAATAATGAAACAGCATCAGTCGAAGATGACACCCATTGCTACCTAGACTTCCCAGCAAAGCACCCCACTGCCAGTTAATACATTAGCCTAGAAGTCGCAATCATTGCTCAAAATGTGTACACATTACATAGATTAATGCTTACCGAAGTAAAATAAGAAAAGGATCCAGCATGAAGCCTACAGCTTTAGCGTACATATCATAAAGAACTGAAAAATAACCTTGTATCTGCCAGTAGCTTCATTAAAGCTTGTTGTTGGTGTCAGTGTATATTCTCTGCCTCTTTTTGCCTCTTCTATCATCATGTCAATAAATGCTGTCCGAATATTTTGAAATGTGCTATTCTATTTGAACATTTTGGGGCAAGGTGTAAAGGTTCAAACCTGCAGTACTGTATTTCTTTTTTATCCTTCAAAAGTATTTTGATAACGACGCCAACATGCCGATGTTCTGTGGTAACACTGCATTATGCAATAACAACAATAATATTAATAATAATAATATTAATATTAATAATAATAATAATAATGATAGCTTCGCAAGGATTTACATGTTTTCATTGTTGGTTGGATGGATTGTTGGATGGGTGCTGGATAAATACAATGTGTGATGCTTTCCATGATGACGGTGAGGCTTTGCCTCTCCTGACCGCTCCACACCGCGATGCCGGCTTGGTTTAAGCCCACGGGCCTTATATTTGAATCGACTGGGCTTTAAATGGCAATAAATGACTTTATTTGAGAAGTGAAAGATGCTTTGACTCCCTCTCAGTACTTACAATGAAAATGTTTCCCCGCTTCGGTCTGATGGTGTTAGAAACAAACGAGAGGAAGGCTTATCACACTCAGAGATAGGAGAAGAGATCAGCTTCTTCAGCTTTCAAACTTCCTTCCTGCTTTGTTGCAGATTATAAATCGTCTGTAAACATTAAGCACAGCTCATCCTCTGAATAAAAAGCCCGTCTTCAAAGATAAACGTGTTTTCCATTTGATTCTACGATGGTCCTCTTCATCATCAGTCGTCTGCTTTTATTGACTCTTCTGCTTGCAGAGACTCTGGAGGGTAAGATCTCATTTCTTTATTCATCTTAATACCAAAGATTTCAAACTACGTTTTACACCATATTCATTCATATAATATTTAAGAATCTTGATTATTACAACATTTTGTTTGACGAGTTTCTAAAATGTATTCATCTTTTATCAAATTCAACTATTGCAACATTTTAAGGCTCATTTTTTTTATATACTTTTGTGACATTCCAGTCTTAAGATACACAAATCAGTTATTAATATGTAACAAAAACAAAGTGTAAAACTGAACAAAGTGACATTGTATTTTACAATTTATGGTAAAAAGGAAACTCAAAATAGGCTGAAATTCTCACTCTCAAAAAGCTTTCCCTGCCCTGTTGTCTCATGTCTCATAACTAGTGGACTAAAAAAAGCTTTTTTGTTTAAACTCAGAATAACATTGTGTTTTGCAATTATTTTTCAGCATGTTACAGTCACAGATTAAAGAACTTTTAAAAGGAGAAAATTTAATGTTAGAATACCAATCATTAGTTTATTAAAAACAGTGTGGAGTCACTTAAAACTTCTGTAATTATTCAGGATTTTTTCTTTTTTTTTGTGTGAATAATTCCATGTCATTGTAACAACATGGCTTATTTAGATTTCTAATTTTGTAAAATTAGTAATGTATTTTTCGTTATTTTATGGGATTTTTACTCGTGTTACATAAAAACTTTTATAAAACTCTTGAGCTACTCTGTTTATTGAACCAGGTGTTAGCATTAACATTAGCATTATCTTTAGTATTATCTGAAGCTGTTGTTTTTCGCTACACAGAGGAAAATAATTTTTTTTTTCCTGGAATTGCTGGATCTCTTAGGAAACATTTAAGAAGCGACAAGGGACTACCAAAGTATATATTTATTCATAATCAACTATAGCATCACGGATACCAAGACAGGACTAACTGAGAGAAGAAGTTAATTTTTGAAATAGCCAACTAATACCTATAATCACTGACTTAAATAAAAGCAGGGTTTGAAAACTTTAAGGAATCAGAAGTCAAACATTCGCCAATATTGTTTTTCGTTCAAGGTTAACATGGAATGAAAAATAACTGATAATGTGTACTACGATTGTAGAAAGTTCTACACGATTCAAAATGCACTATCCGGCAGGGGAAAATGAGGGTGGAGATGGTTGTAAGGACAGGCGTAGTCATAAAAACCACAATCCAATAATCACTGGAGAATCATTGCTGGACAGAAGTCAGACACATGGATCCAGGAACAGGAACGCTGGAACGACTGGCATGAGGAACACTGACGACCTGGCAAATGAGACACACCAACAGAAGCCTAATATGCACCCACACTAAATGTGAAACACATCAGGGCAGGGAGCAGCAATCAGACACAGCATGAGCCTTCAAACAGAAAATGTGCATTCCAGATAATAACAATGGAGGATTCCACACTGTACATTTACAACACCATCATCAAGTGCAGACACATTTTCCCACATACAGCAGAAAGTGAGTGAACCTGTACGAGGAAACAACACAGTTTGAAGAAGCTTGAATGTTTACATCGTAGTGTTTTCTTTGTGCATGTGTGTCTGCCTGTATTGAAAAAACAACAACAAAAATAACAATTTCAGTGTTTATTCAGTGTTTAGGTGTGTCCTTTTAAACACGTGGAACAAAAATGCCAAAATCTGTTTTCAGTCAATGATTGTCATGTAAATGGAGCCTTTTTCTATGTAGGTCAGAACAGGAGGATGCCAACCAGCCCGGGAGATGACAGCTCTGTGCAGTTTGGAGAGTTCTGCCTGCGATTTCCTGACGATTCTCATTGGTCCGACACCGAACCTTCTACCCAGCCTTCTACAGACTTGGCTCATCCAACCAAACAGCCCACTGAACAGCCATTTGAAGTCCCCATTGGAAATCCTACCGGAGACGCCTTTGAAGATTCCACTGAACAGCCCGTCGAAGATTCCACTGAATGGAACATGGACTGGCCAGCCGACTGGCACAATGAACAGCCATTCGAAGACCCCATCATAGAGCCCATCCAGCTTAAAAGAAATGGACCCGCAATGCTGAATTCTTTTCTAAATGCAAAACAACCGAGAATGGACAATTCGCGACAAAGTGAGTCTTATGTCTTTTCATCTCGCAGACACTTCCCAACTGCATATTTTTTTGGGTATCATTTTTATTTCTTCACTATCGATATGTTGGACCATCTCAAGCCCACAACGGCTGTCGCTGCACCAGGAGAAACACCAAGCAGCCGGACCAATCCACAGTGAGAAACATCATTAAGTGGTACCCCAATGAAACCTGCCGCCTCACTCAGTCCGTGTAAGTGTGTGTGAATACAGTTAGGAAAGGCTGACTGAGCTGACTTCAGTTAATTCGAGGGAAGGACTGAACCAGGATGTCAAACACGATCAGACTGTTTCTGAATTCAAGTATATGTCAAGAGGACATTCTAAATTTTGAGCAGGAATCACAATAAAAATAAATAATTGTTGGGTAAAATAAAGAGTTTTGGTGCTAAATGTGACATTAATGTAATTTGGATGATATCAAGTTTACCCTTTATTGGTCAAGTGCCATATCTGGTAACTTTCAGTTATTCCTGTAACTTTTAAACTAACAATAATAGATTATTTGAAAGCATCCTGGAAATAGAACTAGCTTATATGGGACTTCCAGAATGTATAATAACCATTATTACCATAAACATCATTGTGTTTCGCCCCATTGACATCGTATTGGGTTTTATTCATATACTTTATATTCAACCAGGGCAAGTTACAGTAACTCGTTTCTCAATGCATCCAAAAAAATTTATTCAGCCTAATTTGGTTTATTCTTTTAAAAGTCGTCATATCTTTGTACTGCAAGACTCACAAAACAAGGGACTGAACTTTAAGTCTTTATTTGATTCAAATCACATATAATCAGATTTTATTCTCTCTTTAAAAGGCTACTAAAAAAATATCCTAAAATACACAACAATAATGAGGTAAAATTTCCCGCGTCTTTCTCAGTTATTCTAACGCGACCTAGTTAATGTAAACATAGATAAAGCCAACAATCGTTCCATTTGACGGAGAGAGACACAGATATAACTGAGGTTACACCCCGTCTACTTCACGTCCTCTGCAGGCATCAGAAAATACATCACATAATACATGAAATAAACCGAGGGGACAGAGGAAGAGCTGTTTTCACTCAACTCAATTACAATTCTTTAACTTAATAATCGCAATTGATCGCCTTTTGATCTGTCTGATACAAGATGAAACACTGTCTGATTTTGATAAATGAATGATATTATAACTAAATAATGCATTTATTTTGATGGATAAATAAATCAATAAATATACGTACCTATGATTTTAAACCTTGAGAAGGTTCACTTCCTGTGAATGTATTAGTTGGACGATGTTCTGACGCCGGATGGCAGAAGTGATCTGATTCTAATCTTTCTATTCCAGCGCGACACTGGCAGACGGCAGCATGGTTTGTGTCAGTTCATTCATGCATTTGCCATTTTTTGAAAAGCTTTTGAGGTAAGTGTCTACCAACATGTGCGCTCAAACAGGCGATTCACAGATTTTTCCTTCATGCCATCATGCAGGGAAATAACCAATCCCTCTGGTAGCGGATACTCACTTGGTCCTTCCCACAGGCAGTAACTGTAACAACACATACGACCAAACTAAGTAACATATTCAGACACATAATATTTTTTAACTAAACGTCCTGAAAAGTCCTGCTGCAGCAGCAGAGTCTGATCCTCTTCAGCAGCCTCGCCTTCTGGGTCAGATCATGGTTCAAATGGGTATCATTGGAAAACAGCGTTTCTACGAGCCAGAGCGATAAATCCACCGTAAACATTAACACATGGTACCGGAAAGCATGTCTTCTCCAGGGTTGCCAGGTCTGACTCAATGTTTCCACCCCAAACAATATAAAACCCGCCCACCTCAATAAAAACCAGGTCAAATCTTAACCTCTGTACAAACTCATGTTGAATCTGTAAAACTATTATATGCGTAAAAGAACATGTCATAATATGGGACCTCTTCGTTGTATGACCTTCTCTCACCTAGAGTACTATTTTACTGTTTGGTAATTTGCTGGCATCACTGCACTAAAACCCGTAGAACAGCTGAATAAAGAAGCCATCAAGTTTTTGCCCCAAAAAAACCCTGCTCCTCTCACCATTGTCCAATTTTAGAGAAATATGATCTTTTGAGTTTTGAAAACTTCAGAATTTTGAAGCGCGCTTGTCTTGTCTACAAATCCCTCCATGGTTTGGCCCTCCCCCTTTGGTGGAATTTATTAGATGAAAAGACAATAATCAGCCACCAGAGGAGACTGTGAGGTTCCATTCAGATGAACCACCACTGGACAAAACACCATTTCAGTGAAAGGGTTAACAAGCTGGAATGGTCTTCCAAATACTATTAGAGAGTCTTCCACTTTTACAGCATTTAAAAAAGAACTCAAACTATGGCTAAAGGCTAATCAATCTTGTGATCAATTGAAAGACTTGATTAAATGTTATAGATTGGGGAATTTGTTTATATTGCAGGGTGGTTGTAAATAGTGTATATATTCTATGTTCGTGTTTGTTTGTTTTTAAATAATTGCTGTCTTAAATGAGGACTATGGATAGAAAGTGGCCCATGGCTAAATCTGGCACATTTACACAAAGTAACTGTACTGAGTGTCCATTAATGTGCACTGTCCTCTGCAATTCCACTAATAAAGGAAAGAAAATAAAACACGACTGCACTAAATAAACAAAGAAAAACGGGAACACAAACAGGGTCGCCAAGAAGCCCAATTTGGCAGGAACCCGCCCAATCTGGCAACACCGATCTTCTTGAGAGTGTGGTGGAGTCGGCGTGGACAGACACAGAGACAGCCTGTTCTCAGCAGCGCTCCCTAGAGGGACTTTTAGACTGGATGAAATTCAGGACCAAGGCTGGAATTGGGGAAACACACTTTGAATACCTTGTTGGACCTCTGACACCAATGTGAAATTGTTGAAATACTATATAATGTGAGATGAAACAAACACATATGATACCCTCTGATACTCGTATCAGTATTCCAGTATTCTGGATCAATACAATGTGATTTCCTGTTGCAAAGAAAGGCTGCAGTTCATTTTTATCCAGATCGAATAAGTGTTGCTGTGATATAACTGCTTGCGTCAGTGTTTGTGAGTTTTGGTATCTGATATCGGCCATTTCCTTTCTGATTAAGAAGATTATTTGTATGCGCCGAGCGTTAATTTCCTGTGAGTTGACTTCTCGGTAAAGAATGTATCATGTAGGTGGATCACTCCGGAAGCGGAACCTACTCCAGAGGAGAAAACCACTGAGTCGCTCACAATTCCTCAGCCTTCCTACGTGGAAAAAGTCGTTCTACAGGGAGCTGGTTCTGTCATAGGTATACCACTTCCAATGCAAACTGTGCACATTCTGCGTTTTCTTTTACTTGAACAATGATGACTTAAAATAGCCAAATTGTGAAGGTTAAACGTGTTTTCCATGTCACTTCACAGAACATTGCATACACTGTCCGCCATTTCTCACCAACAACGATGATTTTGATGTGGAGGATGTACAATCCCTGCACATGAGGGTGCAACCATTCCCTTGCTCGGCCAACATCGAGTAAGACTGCCAATATATTTGAAAAAAGCAGCGTATTGAACCAACACCGCCTGGTAGAACTTAGCTCTCACATGAACCGATACAGTGGCGGCAACCGGAAACTGATGACAAGCAAGAAGCTAGAGACATTTTTTAAGCTGATAGGAATAACAAAACGTATAATTGACCAGTTATTGTGGATTAAATGTATGAAAAAACCCTAAATACTTTGTTTTTTTTTGGTGGACAGTGTCATCCTCAAGAACAATAAGGCTTTCTGTTCCAAACGGATCCCCTTCAGGCCAGTCTTGCAGGAATTGGAAAGGTCTCTTCTCCATGTGTGGGATTCGGACGAAACCAGTGCGTAAAAATCTATAAAATCTATAAAATAATCATACTTCACAAAACACAATGTCTTACTCAACTACTAACCACCACCATCAAACATATTGGAATTTACTTGATTTACTTTTAGCCAAATTCTTATTTCAGAAATGGCCACATACCAGATTATTCCCCAAATTGTTGTGGTTCTACACAATAAACAAATCTACTTTGTTAAAAAGTTGTATTTTTGCCTGTTCCGAGGTGGATGTCGCTGCAGCCTGAGCACCACTGACCACCCAACTGAAATAACTCTAGTTGAGAGCACCACGATTTGGCCTGCCAATGAAAACTGTGAAGTGACTGAAATAATGTGAGTATTATTATGTTTATTGTTTCAGGATTCCTATTAGTCGCCCTGACACATTCTGGTATTAAACAATAGATAAGTAACCTATATATTAGTAATCTATATATAAAACTGTTATTACAAAATGTGGGCGTTCCACTTTTTTTTAAGAGAATGTCATAATTGAAACGGATAAGCGAGAGAAAATGAATGGATGGATGGATGTTATAAAGTTTGCTCTTTATACATAGTGCTATGTTTAACAATGAGGAAAAACAATTTAGACTCAGTTGGACTAGAATTATATGTCACTTTTGCTTTTGCTCTTATCCTGCCAACACAGCGATGATAGAACGCAGGGCTGTAAATCAGGTTGAACTTTTTGGATCACCTGCTGTAGTGCTGGCAGATGTTTAAAGTTACGAGCCAATCAGTATTTCCACCAGTCATTTCTATTTTCTTGAAGAAATGAAACCAGATTGTAAGTGCAACTGAGTGCGTTTAATCATTTAACCCGCATTTTGAAAATAACTGTTACAATGTGTAACAAGTTGATGTAAAACGTGACAAGGTTTATGAAGAAATGTGTTCAAAAATGTCATTACAAAATGTGGCGTTATTACATAGTCAGTTGAAAATGTCTTACATTATTACATATTAAACCATCAGAAGGCTTGCTTTACACGTTAGATTCTCCAGTTTCGACGTGACGTTGTGACGTTGTGACGTTGTGACTGGTTTGTCAAAAATGAAAAAAAATGAAGAAGAGAACAAATGGCACTCCAAATGCTCCATTACTCCAGAAGAAAACCCCTCTCCCAACACGCTCAACCTTTCCTCACTTCTAACCTGTTCTGTCCACTCCACCTTGGGTCAGGTGAAAGTGTAGTTCTACATTTAAACACGAGATGAAGCTCCAACATAGGTGTTGGGTCTAAGCTCCTCCTGCTCCACCCACCAATTGAAAATCTATTGCACCTGTGTGTTTAGACACTCAGACAATGCAGTGGAGGAGCTCAGGGACGTTGTTGGTGAGTGGCTTCAGATTTATTGAATTATTATGGTTTATTTTAAAGTTAAGCTCTGAAAAGCAAGTTTTTAAGTTGGAATATACAGTATGTCATCTTAAAGTACACAGGCTGATTGCATATTTATATGTCATTTGACCCCAATTTAAGTTAATTTTACAAATAGAAATATTTAAACATTTTATGCTGAAAACATTTAAATATTAAACAGCAGAAAATGTATTTATTTAAAAAATAAATTATTTAGAATAGTAAAAAAGCTCAGGTTGTTCATTCATTTAAATATGACATAAACTTCTGAAGTGAGCTCCAGTACAAAACAATACATTTTGTTGGCTAATAAAAACAGGCCGTTTTGAGGGCTTTACGTAATGAGGTATTTAATTTTTCAGTGAAAAAGTATCTAGTAGGCTTCCTATAGTCCTTTTATTTTCTTTCTTTTTGTTTTGTACAAAGATCCCAAAGTCCATTTATATTATATTCTATTCAGAAATGACAGGAATTCCACAATCCTCTACACCAGAATGGTAAATAGTAAGCTACACTATATCATGGAACTGATATTTCATAATTTCCACTACTGTGCAGTATAGGCTCTAGGATGTTAGTAGTGGTTGAGTGTTTACCCTCTGAAACATTTTAGAGATGAGTGAAGGAGCAAAAGCAGCGTCAGAGATTTGTTTCTCAGAGATGGCAGTGACTTCACATCGTGTTTGGTTTATTAAAATGTCTGAGGCTGAGATGTCCTACACTTCGTTCATACATTTATTGACCCGAACCAGAGTTTGCAGAGAAGTCTGAACAAACCCGCTTCCTAAAGCAAGACCCTTTTGAGTGGACAAGCACCACTGGGAAGAGTTGTGGCGGTTGGAAATAGTTTGTATTTTACATTTTTCAAGTTGCCACTGTGAACAATGAAACCTCAGAAACGCTTTCATCATGTCACAGCACTCCACTGTTTCTTGCTTTTATTTCAACATTTCAAAAGTCTCAATGTCCTATTGTTAAGACGAGACAAACGTTTCTAGAATTGGTCCAAACTCAACTTACTGCAGCCTTTGATTTCCAGGGAGAGACTGATTGATGGCAGGGAGCTGTGTCGGAAAGCATCCAACCTTGTACTGTACCTCAAAGCTCTGTAAGCCCAATTGTTCGTTCTGTTCGCATCTTCATCACATGTATTTGGTGATTCTTTACACGAAGCCTCAACAAAGAGCTCGATCTGAACACTGCTTTGAGTGTGAGGCAAATACTAGAACTGCAGGTCTGTGTTTCCACCTGCGGTAAAAACCAACGTACTGCACCTTCACAGTGACCGTGGGATTTTCCAAGGGGAAATCAGCAATCAAATGATTGAGAGGCCATCTACAGGTAAGTCTAATTACACCTTCGAGACAACTTATAGTATGATGTCATTGTAACTATGACTTGGATATTGGTACCTACTACTAGACATTCCCAAACCGTGAATATACACCAAGCAGCTAAAATATTATTACCTCTGACAAGTGCAGCGAATAACACTGATTATGCTTAGCTTTTGCACTTTATTGAGTTGGATCCAGGAAGAGGAACCTTCAACCTCAAACTTGATGTATTAGAAGCAGAGAAATCGACAAGCATGAGGATCTGAGTTTGGCAGAAACCAAAACGTGATTCAAAGGATCGTGTAAAAAGTTACTTCATACTGTAGTAACTACTGTACTAGCTACTGATTTAAGTCACAAATACAGCAAAGCATAGAATGTGATGTGGGGTCCCAGGTCAGAGCACTGTGGTACCCCAAGAAAGAGAGGGGGCTGTTTAAAGTGGAAATATTATGCAGAATTCACTTTCTAATGGTTTTCCAACCCTAATAATCGTCCCCATACCTGGAACGACGCCCCAGAAGTAAAGACAGTCTGTCCTCACTCTCCTAGGCTTGTTTCAGTTTTTAAAAAGTGTGTTGTTCCAACCAGCCAATCAGAAATCAAACCCTATATAGTGTCATCGGGGGTTTAGCCAATCCCAATCAAGGTAGGCCCTCCATTTGACTCCTCCCACAGTTAGGCAGCTCTACTCTGGCACATGGCACCACCAGAGGAAGTCTCTTCCCGAAATTTGCAAGTGTGGGTGGAGCCAGTCCAGCTCACACAGACACTGTCAGGGGTACGTGTGAATTGTCCCTCCTTTCTCCTTATCTATGGACTTTACCTTAACCCCATGGATGATGTCACAGGGTTAAGGAAAGGTGTTAGGAGGCTTCCTAAAGGAGTTAGTGAAAGGCAATCACGTTTGTGTGGCAGTCGGACCGCACTTTCACTTTGTGAAACCATGTCCGCCATTGTGGGGAAAAGAACTACAAGTTTCCGAAAATGGACTACAAAAAGTTCATTTGGGTTTTAGATGATTTAAAGTTGTTCGGGGCAGATTATTGCTTTGGTAACTTACATGATCTGCTCCCTTTTTCCGACATCGTGAGTTTACCTGAACGCAGGGATGAGCGGGTCCCTTTAAATGTTGTCGCCACAAGGAATTGTGGGGCAGCATGAGCTGGTCTCCTTTGATAAAGGATTCATCAGTGGTTCCTAGGCTAAAGGAGGCTGTAAAGGAAGCAACAAGCCTCCTGCTTATTGAGAATTCGGACAGTCACACAAAACACTTCCGGGATTAAGGAAAAGTCGATAGTTAAGGAGTTAGGAAGGACAATTCGGACGTACCTCAGGTCTCTGTCTGCCCCTGTGTGTCTCACCTCGTGTTTCCAATCAACCAATGATCTTCTCCCTCTGTGTGTGCCCATCATTGTGTTCCACCTGTGTCCACCCCTTCCTTGTGTATTTAAACCCCTCTCCCTCTGTTGTCCTTGTCGGACTATCTTGTCTACGTGTCGTCATGTTGCTCCTCTCGTCACCCTGGTGGTCCCTGGACTTCAATAAACTCTGGTTTTTGTAGAACTCTGTGAGTCTGTGCTTGGGTCCATCCTCACACCACCTGCAATCCTTGACAGACACAGCAGATCTTGAATGCAGCTCATATGATGTAATATTCAAATGGATGAAAATCAAGGAAAAGTGGATTTGGTGCAATCAACTTTGAATTCAATGTTTTTGGTCTAATGAGACCCATGTGAAATTGTTGAAAATCTGGATAATATGACCCCTTTAAGCTTTGGGTTTGATCAGATTGGTGTCACCGTACGTAATGATGGAGGATCAGTCAACATTTGTTGGTCATAGGAATCAATTGAAAAGCTAATAATAAAAAAACATCCATTAGTTGCTGAAAAATATTGATGCTAACTTCCAGGCTGTGTTGGCTAAATACATGTTTGCTCAGCACTGCCTCCTACAGTCAGGCGGCTGTACTGACTCTCACTTCTTGCTTTTTCATTTCAGTTTCATGTTGGATTGGCAAGATTGAACTATTATGTAGACACACATGAGTTACAATATTTTTTCTAGGGCAAAGACTTGCAGTTAAAGTGTCGAGAAACTGGAAATAAGCTCTTTCTGTGATTTTGATGGTGACAGTGATTGAAGTGATTTGTAGCACATGCCAATTCTTACATTTTTATAATGATTGCCTCAACTCACCCAGCCCCAAATCCAGCGCAGCAGCAAGGGGGCCCCATTAGGGAGGTTTCCAAAATGTCATTGCAGTTTAAAGGAGTCTAACATCTCTTTGTGTGGAGTTAATGTTGTAAGGTTTATCTTACAGCCAAAGAAACATGTGCTCTCTGCTGGCCGATTGAAAACTGGAACAGCCCTGAACAAAGTTCTTTTCGCTCCCTGGAGGTGAGCGTGCCGCCGCCTGCCTGCCCTGCCATCATTCAGTAAGTGTCTCGCCACTGTGATGCCAGCTCCTCCACCCCCAATGTAAAGACTACGACCTGTATTCTGATCTTCTGCTCGACAGTGTCGCCCTGAAAGATGGACCAGACTTCTGTGTGGACTCGTCCCAGTCGGGGTTCAGGGATCTGCTGAAGAAGTTGTGAATGAAGTTGAACTTCTTCCATCCGGTTAAGCTTTAATGCAATAATACACAGTGCTGAATGGAACTAGAGTGCAGTCTAATGCTTCTTCTTTGCTTTTATGACACGAGAATAAATGTATTCCTTATGGATGGGTCCCATTTTCTTACTTTTTCTTGATTTCAATATTGCTTTTGAACTGTAATGATGCTTAAATGTTATGTTGTTTTTTCTTATGCCCTAAAACATTTCACAATAATTCCAGAAAATACCGATTGTATATTCTTATTATGAATGTTTCTGACAACTAATTTATCTGTTAACTAAACTAAAACATTAAACCAGGAATAGTCATCTAGTCTAAAAAACAAAAGTTGCTAAGCAACATTTAAAAAAAAAAGTCTTAACAGGTGAGTCAGCATTTAATTAAGCTATGTCACGAAACTACTAAGTTTAAGAATTTACATTTGCATTTATTTAGAGGTAATAAGCTTGCAAATTCAGCAGTGGTAGAAAACTGGCAGCGCGTCAGGCTGAAGAGAAAGATGAATCGGTCAAACAAAAAAAAAGAACCAAGAAAGTTACATTGAATATGGTATTTTAGAAGGAATGCACAAAAATGGAGTTTATCCTCAGAGAAAAGGAACCCGTCGCTACACAATATAAGGGAGAAACTGGATTTCACATATAGTGTGTTATGAGGTTCCTGTCAGTTGGGAATCACTGCTCTCGGTCATCGTTTAGCATCCTACTATTCAAGTTTTAACAGCTTGAAGCTTTTACCTTAAAAAAACAGTCAAGTGGAAGCATAGCTTGTGAAATCACAGTGTCTCTGGGTAAATGATATCAAACTCACCCAGACATGGAACAAAAACAAGGAAGTAAGTGCATCGGATGCAATTTCTGAAATGTTCGATCATTTATTTTTCTTCCTTGACCATTAGCAGCAGTCTTTCTTCCAGGCGGTCTGAGGCCTCCATGGTGTCCTCAAAGTCCCTCAGCAGGACCTTGTTTCCCAGCAGTCCTCGTTGGTCCTTCAGGTTCAGGTTGTCTCGGTGCAGCTTATCGCGGGTCTGCCTGATCCTGGTCAAGACGTTTCTCTGTTCATCCAGTGTGGCCTCCAGCTCGGCCAGCTGGCCTCGCTTGGCCTGGACCTCCCTCTGGCTGAAGTCCAGCTTGGCCTTGACGTTGGTGAGACGCTGACGCGGCACAGCGGAACACAGTCAATCACACAGTCGGAGCAGGATTTGTGACGGAGGATGAATCCACCTACCTCCAGGGAACTGGCGAACATCCTCTGCAGCTTGGAAGTTTTCTCCAGCTTCTCTGCGTTTCTCTCCCTTTCCAGGCTGGCAAGCTGCAGGTGATGGAACTGGAGCAGCAGGGGGTCCACGTCCTGGTCCTCCTCGGTGGAGACCTGCTCCACCAGTCTGCTGATCCTCATCCTCAGTTTATTGTTGCGCCGGCACAACCCAACCACCTGTTGGAGCTGCACATCCGGCCTGGGCGACTTCGCCGTGGCCTGAGCTTCTCCGCTGCTCTGGAGTCGACTCAGTGCGAGCTGCTCGTTGTCCATCTGGGAAGAGATGACGAGGACAGTTTGACTCATCTGTCACCACAAAGGAAAACATCTTTCAGATATTGATGTCCCAGTCACTCTGCATCAACCCTATAAGATGATAAATGTGTTTGGTAGAGGGTCTAGAGCAGGGCTTTTATGACCAGAAGTGCTGTTTTCACAATTTTCCACCCCAAAACATTTGTGTGGAGCTGAATTCAATAAATAAGTAAATAAATAAAAACATTGAAACAATTGCTATTCGTACAAAAAATTAGGTTGCAATAATCAAGAATCATAATTACAATTTAGATATATTTTATTCAATTATTTTGCTGTTTATAGCCGCTCTGTTTCCCAATGATGAGAGCAGTTTTAGCTATCCCAGCAATTTTTTATTTTACAATTAAATTTTTTTATTTTCCTTTTTTCTAATTTTCCTTTTTTTTAATTGTTCTCCCTCTTTTTCTTTTTTAACTTTCTTTTCTTTTCCTTTTTTTTATTTTTCCTTTCCCGAGTCATTGTTGAGTGATTTGAGTTTCCAGAGTTTCTTTTCTTTAAACAAACCACAACACAATTATCAGCATTAGAACTGTAAAAGAAATTACATTATTATTAATGCTGCTTCAAATTCAACACTGAAACGTGATCACAATGTGTTAAAAGCCATATACATCAGAATTGTTTGCGATGGACTGAGAGCAGACTGGACAGTGACAGGTGCTGCCACCCGCTGCACAAAAATGGCATTACATGTATCATACATATTGTACCTTTAACATTTTACTGGGTTACATTTTCTTTGTGTGTGTGTGGTGCTGAGCGCAGTGGCTCCACGGCTCAGTATGCCTGTCACATCCACCCAGCGAACTGCCCTGCCAGGCAGCATGTGTAGAGCCTTTGTGCTGCTCTTCCACAGAGAGATAAGGGGTCATTTAGATCCCCTCCATGTTGTGTCTTCAAATGTAAACACTTCTCCTGAAGCAATAAATATCAACTGATAAACAAGGCAACGTTATGCCTGGAAAGATCTGTTCTTCCTGAAAAATATTTTAGATGCAATTGTTGTTGAAATTAATATTAAAAATGTCATAAACCTTTAAAATAGATATTTGTTAAATAGCCATAAATTAGATATCGAGAAGGAATAAATGCCACTTCAAATTGTAAAGACAATAGACTTTTTAAAACTATACAAGACAAACACGTTGTTTAAATGGGTTTTGTTTTTGCTTTTAAACTTAAAGGAAAGGCGTTTCGGCTCGTTCTGAGCAGTTGAGGTAAAGCAGCGACTTTACACTTTAGAAAGTGACATAGCGATTTGATCAACTGCTTTAAGAATTTAGATGCAGCAACATTTATTTACCAGTAACTGCAGCGGAAACTGTTTATTTATGCTTACAACCTCAACGCAGGACGTCCAGGGGTGAAGGGACTGCGCAGCGGCTCCACGCTGCTCCATGAATATCATAAACACGGTAGTTTATATCTTTAAACCTTCAATCTCAGTCTCCATTACTCAACATATATTTCTTTATTCATTTGTGTTTATACCAATGAGTATGGAAGGACATTAATGGCATATTGAGGCGAACAAGCGTCTATCACAAAGATTTGTTTTGGATTGTTTTGAAGCTCATCAAAGATAAACTCAGTCATTCACTCTGAGTGAATCAAACGCTGATGAACTGTTTTGATAATTGTATTTTCCTCCTCGCTTTGTTCTTTGATGTGTTTTTCCTCTCCTCGCAGCAAGGTGGAACTTCGCGAAAAAGCTTCGTCTCCATGTAGATGGTGGAAACAAGTTTTCTGGCAACTTTTCTGAAACGCTGGAACTGCACATTCGCTCCACGGCTGTCGTAAACATTTCTCCTGCACATGTGCAAGATTTGAAATAACAACGTTTGCCCCCTGAGTGTCATGACTGCAATATTTGGTAGTTTTATAGTTGAGAGTCACCGTAACAGCAATCCAACTTGGTCTGTCCATACAAATGTCTGTGTGGAACGGCAACAACTGGTGGCCCAACATGAAAACTACAAAACTATTTATATAAACTCTTTATTCTTTATATAAATTAAATACTTAATTTAGTTTTCTTTGCTGACAGCCCAAATATTTTCTGTACAGAGAACAGCTCACTCAGGTTATCATTTCTGAATTAAACAAGTTATAAGATATACGGAAACTATCGTTAAATTTTGATAAAACAAAATGTATGTTGTAGGATAGAGGGTGTTCTGGGGCTGATAATTGATGAAAACATCTGCTGGAAACCTCACATTAAACACAAAAATATCCAAAAGTATTTCAGTCCTCAGCAAAGCAAAATACTTTTTAAACAGAGAAGCACTATATATTATATACTGCTCACTACTACGGCCATATTTGAATTACTGTGTGGAAGTTTGGGTCAACACCTAGAAATCCTCACCCTGACCGCTGAGCACACTCCAGAAAAGAGCCATCAGACGGGTTCGGAAGGTTTCCAGGACGACACTAATGACTTATTGATTAATTCCAGCCTACTAAAACTAAAACTCCCTGATCTGGTAGAATTTGAAACAGCTAAATCAACTCACAGACCTAGAAACAAACTGAGTTTGTGGCTGCAACTTCACCGTTGGTCCTGGGATTACTGCGTAATGACGTCACATACCTGCGTCGTTACGTGAAGCACTGTGTGTGTGTGTGTGTGTGTGTATATGTACATGCAATATATGTGATTACACACTGAATTGTTGCATGCCTGAAATTAATGAATGAAAAGAAAAAAAAAGAAAAATACATCATTTTCATTGAATCAACCATCTCTGTTTCGACATCATATTTTCACAACGTTTTCGTGTAAATGTTAAACCTTTCTGAAATAAAAACACAAAAACGATGATTGAAAATTAGAACTGCTGTCGTCGAAACTTGTCCTTAGAGAAGAACTGTGGGTCCTCTGCTTTTCTGCAGAGTTTAGGTTCGTGTACACACTTGAAATCCCACCAACCTCTTGTAGTTTTTCCTCCAGCTGGGCCACCTTGGACCTGAGCTGCTGCTTCAGGTCGGCCTGGCTCTTCGAGGACGTTCTAAACTCCTGCAGCAGCTCTTCATAGCTCTTCTCCTCCGCCGGCCTCTCGTCGCAGGCCTTCTTGCTGAAGTACTCGGAAAGCTTCACCTGCAGCTGGACGTTGTGCTGGCTGGCTTTCTCTCTCTCCTCCACCAGCTCCCGGTACATCCGCACGCATTCTTCATATTCTTGTTTGCGTTTCTCTTGAAGCTCCTCGTCATCCTCCTCCTCCTCCTCAGTGGGACTGTGGTTGCTCCTGTCCGGGGCGTCAAGGTCAAGTCTAGGAGCTTCTTCTTCATTCATCTCAACACTTTCTGTGTTATCAGATGTCTGTTTCGTTCCTTCTTCATATTCTGCCTCTCTTTCCATTGTTTTAATTATTAAAAAAACAAGTTATTCTTGTGCCTGCCTGAGTGGCAAATGTGAGAAAAATGTCCCAGACAAGGCAGGCGGGAAAACCACCTCACAACAAAGGAGATCACGCTGGCATTTTCTAGTTTCCTTTAGTTTCTCTCCCCCCCTTTAGTTTCTAGTTTTAAAACTACAGTGTACAATGTATGGTTTGGTTGCCCTGGAAACAAGACACGGACCAATCACAGCGCGCGCCCGGCCCGGGCTCATGAATATTGATAAATAGCCAGCGCGCATGCGCAGCCGTCGACAACAAGAAGCAGGAGCCAGGCAAGATGGCCGACCTGGGGAAGAAGTACTGCGTGAACTGCCTCGCGGATGTTACCAACCTGCGGCTGCGCTGCACCGACTGCCCGGACATCGAGCTGTGCCCGGAGTGCTTCTCGGCGGGGGCGGAGATCGGGAACCACCGGAGGTGGCACGGCTACCAGCAGGTCGACGGCGGCCGGTTCTCCCTCTGGGGTCCCGAGGCGGAGGGAGGATGGACCAGCAGGGAGGAGCAGTCGCTGCTCGATGCCATCGAGCAGTATGGATTTGGGAACTGGGTACCTCACTTTTCTTCTTCAAACTTCTTTAACTCCACTCAAACTCACTCAAACTTCGTACACGCTCACGCAAGTTGGTGTTTGTAATGCTTAGAAAGTGCAGGGAGTCAAAGTTTGAAAGTCGTGTGACGATACAGGAGCTCTGCGAGTGACTGAAATTCTCCACCATTTAGAATGGTACAAGATATTACATTATTGGCTTTTTTTTTTACATTTAAAGTGTCTCAAACTATCACAGTATTGGCTTTATTACATTTAATGTCTAAAATTACCATAATATTGGCTTTATTTCATTTAATATGGTTAAAATCATCACATTATGGAGTTTACGTTTAAGTGGTTCAAATTATTGCATTAATGGCTTTAATACATTTAAAATTGTTAAAAATATCACATTATGGACTTTAGTGCATTTAGAATGGTTCAAATTATTGCATTAATTACGTTTAACATGGTTAAAATCGTTACATTATTGACTTTATTACATTTAAAATGGTTCAAATTATGACATTGACAGGTATTGTGGTTGGTTTAACTGAGAGATAGCTTTCTGATCCAGTGTAGCAGTGATTATGCTGTTGGCATGACAAGTTGGATGTTTGAGCACCAGACAAAGGAAAGTTGTCAAACAAATCAAGAATTATAAGCAAACGTTTTTATCATTGGTAAAATGCTTTTTAAAGCATCAAGCTTTAAAACCAACACGATTCACAGGAAGCTGCAGACTGATTGTTTAGATAATTTAGATGTGAGAGGAGACGGGTTACATGTAGACACGTTGCCGTTCCATCACAGGACAACATAAACTTGGGCGATTTCGAGAAATGAATTCACTTCATGTGTTTGTTCTTGCAATGTTGGCGGAACATGCAAACTCCACACAGAAAGGCCTGGCCCTGACTGGAAATCACAATATTCTCCATGAGGAGGGAGCGCTAACCACTGCTGCTAAAACGAATAGCACAGTACAAATTATTTTCAAAATAAGAGTAGATACGTTCTGTCAGAACCAGCCAGTCTTGTTTTATTCTGTTGGAATTAAATATGTTGAAACGCTGCAGTTCATGAAAGGAGACAGTATTACTCTTAAGGACAAACTTGTGCACATAAATCCACAATGCAAATGCCAAATGTGTAAACAAGGCCTCAGAGAGATGAGGTACAAGGTACCTTAACAATAGGATTGTTTTGAAATGAATACGGGGATAAATTGTTCCTCTTACGTACAATAGAGGGCAATTTATGTCACTTATCCACAGAAAGGCAGACATTTTTAACTGTGTAATCCGAGTGTAAAGCTGGTTGTTATAAGCAATATTAGGTTGTACAGTTGTACAAGGACGTCTCCTTCAATGCTTTTCTAATTTTGGTCAGAACAGTTAAAGATATCAAGATTTTTCTTTCTCTTAAAGGCTGTGAGACGACCTAAAGGCAGGTGTGGGTAATCATGACCCAAAAAAAGTTATTGATTTATTTGCTGGAGACACGCTGTTCCCAGGACATTGACTGAAGACCCAAATCAACAGTTTTCTGAACAACGTTAAAAAAGTCACCTTGATTTCTTCTCAGGCAGCTCATGAAATACTGGTTTTGATATATGTTGTCAAAGTTCAAAAGCCAAGAGGCAAAACAAATACTGTATTTTTTTCGGTGCTTCACAACTCCAGTAGAGGTGTCTTCTCGAGAGTCTCCACTCTCCTCACCAGAGCCAACTTCCTGTTTGTGTTGTTCCAGGAGGACATGGCCGCTCACGTCGGAGCGTCTCGAACTCCACAGGAAGTGATGGAACATTACGTCACCATGTACATCCACGGCAACCTGGGTAAGGCCTGCATCCCGGACAGCATTCCCAACCGTGTGACGGACCACACGTGTCCGAGCGGCGGCCCCCTGTCGCCCAGCCTCACCACGCCGCTCCCCCCGCTGGACATCAGCCTAGCGGAGCAGCAGCAGCTCGGCTACATGCCGCTGCGCGACGACTACGAGATCGAGTATGACCAGGACGCGGAGAAGCTCATCAGCGGGCTGTCGGTCAACTACGACGATGAGGACGTGGAGATCGAGATGAAGCGGGCCCACGTGGACATGTACGTGCGCAAGCTCAGAGAGCGCCAACGGCGCAAGAACATCGCCCGGGACTACAACCTGGTGCCGGCGTTCCTCGGCCGGGACAAGAAGGAGAAGGAGAAGGACAAGCCGGGGATGCTGGGCGCCGCTGGCGCCGCAGGCGGGGTGGGGGTCGCAGGAGCCGGGGGAGGCGCCGTTGGACCGGGATCGACGGCGGCACCGGGGTCGGGTCCCATTCCAAGCACGCCCAAACGAAAGATCACCAAGGAGGAGAAAGAGCAGCGGGTGAGGCTACGAGGCCTCTGCCAGTTCATGGCCCACCGGGAGTTCGAGGACTTCTTTGAGAACATGCACAAGGAGCGGCTGCTGAGGGCCAAAGTGCGCGAACTCCAGCGCTACCGCCGCAACGGCATCATGCGCCTAGAAGAGTCCGCCGAATACGAGGCGGCGCGGCACAAGCGGGAAAAGCGCAAAGAGAACAAAAGCGTGGTCACGTCGAAGCGAGGAGGCTCGGGAGGCGGAGGCCTCGGCTCTGGGATGTTACTCGGGGGCGGGACTGGGGGCGGGGGAGGCGTCGTGGGGGGGTTGGGGGTCGGAGGTGGAATCAAAGAGGAGGGAAAGGACGGCGAGTTCGCCGCCATCGAGAACTTGACGGGCTTCGAGCTGCTGTCGGACAGAGAGAAGGTGCTGTGCAACTCTCTTAACCTGAGCCCGGCGCGCTACCTGACGGTCAAGACCATCATCATCAAGGACCACCTGCAGAAACGGCAAGGCATCCCGGCCAAGAGCCGCCTGCCCAGCTATCTGGACAAGGTCCTCAAGAAGCGCATCCTCACCTTCCTCACGGAGAGCGGCTGGATATCTCGAGACGCCTCGTAGCGAGAAGGCTGAGGAGGCGGGACTAAACTACTGGTTTTCTCTCCTCATTCCAGAGGGGTCGCCTTGTAAATATGTCAAAAGAAAACAGATCCCCTACTGGAACCTGAAGAAGTATATTTTCATACCAGGGCTTAGGACTGAAACCAAGCCTTTATTTTTGCATTCGGGAAGGTACACGGACAAATACATGTGCTTCTTTTTCACGCTTTGCGTAGCTGCGGAGGTTTTAGTGCAACAGGTCCAGGAAGGGTTAAAAAGCCATTTCATGCTGGAAGGAGGGAGCAGAGAGGACGTTTCCAGAAGTCGGATTCTTAGTATGGGAGATCCAGATGGTGAATGGAGTTTTCAAAGCTCGTCGGCCTCGACAAAATCAACTTTTTAAATACTATAGCAAAAAAAAAACAACAAAAAACCCCCAATACATTTAGAAAAGTGAATCATATCAGAAAGAAAGAAATACCAAAGAATGTAAAGGTGATCTGTCCACTACATGGTACTGATAGTATTTCTTCATGACAAGTCTTTGGTTGGTCCACTGGGAAACATTCCAGAAATATCTATCGTCGTACAGACGATCTTGTAAGATGGTTTTAAGGGTTCCTACAGGTTCTTAACATATAATAGTTTATTTACCCATTTCCAGTGTGTTACTTCCTGTTACTCAGTGTCAAATCTCTGTTGTTAAAGTGTCTTCAACCTGAGGCTAATGTTGCTACCGCCGTCAGCAACAGTTAGCTTTCCAACGGTTTTTAACTTGAAACTCATCTCTGAAATGCAGTTTTACATACTTTTGGTTAATAACTTTGCAGAAGGCGTGAAGCAAACGAACAACCCACTGAGACCGCGATTCAGTTCTGTGAAATTCATTCTCCTCGACCATGTTGAGCGTTTGTGACTCCGCCCACTTCAAACCACAACTTCTTTGGGTAAATACTCAAAATATGCACCTTTTTGAAATGAGGTTTGAGAGTTGGTGCTTCTAATTTTTATAAAAACTTCTGATTGATATAAGTTACATCAATCAGAAGGAATGCATCTAAATTTTACAAAATTTAAGAAATAAGTGCAATCCGTGTTGTTCGAATGTGGTTAATTGACTTTTCTTGCATCAAACCAAGATTTAGAACAAAAACACAAATACATTCTTGTGAATGAAGTTGAAATTCCAACATAATTTCATTGGGGAGCAAGAAACATTGCACAGACTTGTTTCTGTGAGACTTTTCGGTCATGTGAATATTTATGGCATTACTAACCTGTGCTAATTGCTAACCGCTAACTTTGACTCTGCAGGAATTAGAAAAACATTATATTGATATTTTTCAGCATAAATCCGATGGTTTTTAGTAATGGAGCTCCACAAGTGTTCTGAATATGGTTTGTGTTTTGGTTTTTGTTTCCCAGTTGAAGATCTTTGATGTTTTTTTCTATTCTTCAAAAGTTTTCTGGTTCTGCATGTGTATTCAAACCCTCCAAGTCCTCCCAGATCGAGCCGGATCGCTGTAAACGTTTCCCAGTGGGAAAGTATTTTTCTAACGGAGTTTTGCTAACTTTCCGTCACTGAATGTAAATAATTTTGTAAGATACATTGGAAAAGAAATACAATTGCCGACCTGTGAAATGTATAGCATTTTATGTCACTGACATTTTTACAGCTTTTGTAATGAAAACAATCCGTTTTTTTGGACGGTATTTTCTAAGACTGTGGTTGTAGTGATGGCATGCTGTGGAACCATCTGAAATCTGGTTTTGCTGTTTGGTTCCTTTGCTGTTGCACTTGACGAGTTGTTTATGGAGATCTAATAAAAGTGCAAATACTTTATAATCCTTTGTTGTCTTTGTTTTTTTTGTTTTTCCTGCAACTTGTACCCATTTCCACTTCAGAGTTGCATACATTTGGCTGTTGTCAGCATAACAATGAAAGGAGATGTTGTGCTTTCTGTAAATAAAGTGAGAAAAGCGGGGGCCCTAAGATTGAACCCTGTGGAACGAGAAGCGGAGGAGGGCTGAGAATCTGAGATGTTTATGGTAATGGTTCTACCTGACAGAATATCAACCTGTACAAAGCACAAGCACAAATGCTGACGAATGCAGTAAATTATTTAATAAATATTGTCCCTACCAGAGTAAAATATGAAGGTTTCATAACCTGTAAGGAATTCTGTTCATTGAGACTCTTTAAAAAAAAAAGAAAAAAGTGTGAGGGTCAAAACGAACAGCACCCACTAGTGGCCCAATATGTTAACTGAATAGTTTTCAGCATTTCTGCCACTATTGTCTAAACACACCATTTAAAAAATCAAGAGAGATTAAGAAGATAAAGATTAGTCTTAAGATTAAGAAGCTTTGTCATTGTACAAAATTCAGTGAAATTCAGTTTGGTTGCATCTCTTATAGCAGCAGCAGCACGTCACATTCACAGTCAGATAAATAACTAGTCTATGGTAAGGTGCAAAAGTTGTTTGAGTCATGGGTGTACAACGTGTACAAGACTGGACTCAGAACACAAGCCTGGGGAACACCAGTATTGAGGACGATGGTGGAGAGTGGAGGTACCCATCCTGACATGTTGGGGTCTGTTAGTCAGGAAGTCCTTGATCCACAGGCAGGGGGAGGTTCCAACTTGCAGGGTCTCATTTGTTGATCAGTCGACTGGGGCTGATGGAGTTGAAACCCCCAAACAGCATCCTGATGTATGTTTTGGGGCTTTCAAAGTGGCTGAGAGCGTTATAAAGGGCGATGGAGATGGCGTCCTCTGTGTTGCCGTGGAAACGTGATTCGCAAAAGCGATGCGTTTTCACTTGAAATGTTGTCGTGTAAACGGGGCCTTAAAGTGTTTCTGTTCTGGGAGTCAAACTGTATAGTCAACTTTAAAACTGTAAAATACAGAACATTTCAAGTGATGCAGTTCAAACTGATGATGAGAGATACTGTCATTAATTATGTTATTATATTCTTTAGATCTTTTTATCATTTTGTTAACAATTATCCTTAATTACATGATTATTTTACTGGAAATGATGGAAAATGTCATTGTGGTCAGTTTTATACAACTTTGAAAGACTAATTTATGCTAGGATGCAATTGTGCATGTTTGTCCTGACTTTAAAATCTGGAAGTATATAATCATCATTCAACTTGTCAAAGCTGAGTGTTTGAGATCATTTCTGGTGATAAAATGTGACTTGGATAGGCAGCAGAGGATTTAACCTTGTATTGGTGAAGGTTTTTCACAATTGTCCTTGATCATGTGCACACATGAACAAATAGACTTGTGTAAGTAGACATAGACATATGTAAATAGACTTCACCTCTCTGCCAGTTAGAGCTGATGGCTCACCATCTCCGCCATCTTGGATGGGTCTGCTTCTCTATGGCATTCATAGAGGACGGGTGTTTTCGCAAATAAAATATTCACCAATCATTAGATTTTCACACAGTTTAGTTTAAGATAGAAACGAGACATGTCACTATGATCCAGGAAGCGTTAGCCAATGTGGCAAAAAATGTGGTTACTAGTTACTTTAAAAAAAAAAAAAACACTTTGCAAATTACAAGGTAATTAAAATGTAAACTGTGTGTGTGTGTGTGTGTGGGGGGGGGGGGGGGGGGGGCTCCACAAGCTAAACCAGCATAGAAGACGGATGGAGAAAAAATAAATATATACACTATTCACTGAGAAAGAGGCTTGACAATAAAATCATCTAACAAAAAGGACAGCAGGGTTGTAGAGTTTGGGGGATCTGAAGTTTAAAGACTCATTAGAAGAGAATACTAGACAAGCTGATCCTCATCCAAGATGGCTGCTCAGTCATTGGAAGTCACGTGGTATTCTGCTCACATAAGTCTGAACCGAACTGCAATGTTTCGTCACACGACTGTCTTTAAATCCGATTGGTCAAGCTGTGGGCGGAGCTCCTTGTTCTGTTGCGTGATTGGCGGAGGCCACACGGCGCTGCCATCAGGGTTGTACGTCCCGTCAGCGTGTGTCACAAGGAGGAAAAATGGCGAGCTGGTGTGTGCGAGCCGTGCGGCAGAGCTGCTCTCTCCTGGCTTCTCCTGCGGTGATCAGGTGAGCGGAGTTTGTTAGAAATGTGTATTTCTAATCCAGCTTTCGGTCAGGCTCAGTAGCACCGGGCTAGCTGCGTTAGCTTCCTCAGCATGGAACAGTCCTGAGTGTTGACCTTTAGATCAAAATCATCCGCGCGGGACATGTGTGTGTGTTTCAAACTGAAGATAGAATATCTTAGTGTCTGTTAATGTGTGTGTAAGACATTGTCTGCATTTCATTCATAAAAGCTGGGACATGATGACATAACGTGACATCCTGAGTATGCTAAGCTAACGTTGAAATCCTACGTTCAAAACTGGCTTGTTTGGGATCACCCCCCCCCCCCCCCAAAAAAACAAACTACATGTTAATTTCATTTAATTCTACCTTTTTCCACCAGTGTGTGTCCACTCTCACACATGGTTAAACAGGAAGTTGTCATGGAAAACCTCAAATCTAAAATCAACACAGGTTGAATCAGTTACTCAAGATGCTGAGCTGCTGGCAGGTCAGCGGCTCAGGGAATGAATCGGTCTGATACTGTGATTTAACAGGTCAAAGACCTAAGTCACCCAGGTGAATGACTGGGGAAAGCTTGATCATTTTACCAATTCAGGGGTCATAAGGTCACCCCTCTTATAAGTTTGAACTCTTAGTCTTTCATAATTCAACGTTTTTTACTCGGTGGCTTCTCATTGTTTTCTATTCTCGCTTGCATTCTTGTTCTTTCTTTCTTATCATTCATGTTATTTCTCTCGCATTGCATCTAGCTCTCTTAATTTTTTATCGTTTTCATTGTAATATTTTCTATGATCATTCTCTTGTGTTTGTCTCAATTCATTCATTTTAATTCTCTCGTAATGAGCAGGTGACTTCAGCTGGGGAGTAGCTGCCTTGTGTGTCGCCTCAGCTTAGAAAATGGGTTTAATGTACTTATTCTCCGTGTCCTTCCCGCCCAGAGCATCGCCTCGGTTGTTGTGCACGGCCACTCAGCAGAAGAGCGGCGCCGGGTCGTCGGAGGAGGCGGAGGCCGAGAAGAGCGAACAGAGCGCCGCAGACAAAGCTCTGAATGAGGCGAAGACTCAGCTGGAGGAGCAGGTGAAGGACATGACGGTGAGGACATCGGCACGCTTCAACACCACACAATGAGTCATGAAGAAAAAAAGAAATTTGATGAATTCTTTTAAACTAAAAAAAAAAAAAAAGTGCCAGTTGCTATCTAAACTATCTAAATGGTGACGTGATTCATTCAGTCATTCTCCGAGCTGTGTACTTATGATTCTTCCTCACCGCGTCCAACAGGAAAAGTACAAGCGGGCTTTGGCAGACACAGAGAACCTGAGGACGAGGACTCAGAAGATGATCGAGGATGCAAAGTTATACGGTAAAGATGAACCTCTGCGAGGTTTGAGTTCATCTTACACCTTGTTATCATTTTACCTTTTAATGTTGTGCTTTTGTTTGTGTGCATATGCAAGTGTGTAGAAATATATATACTTATAATCAAACCCTCCTGTACCTTGTGGAAAACTGTCCTAGAACAGTTGAAGAGCGAATACTTTAGGCATTATAGTCTATTTTGAATGAATGTGCAGGACTCAATATGACGTATGTAGAGAATTAATTTCTATATAATGGATGTTGACATAAATTGTGTAGTATTGTGCAGTTACAGTTATCCACCACTAGATGTCACAAAAGGACAAGCTAAGTCTTTCCCACTGTTGGACTTCAAAACCAACTACATGTAACGTTGAAGTTCAGCTTTAGTGATTCCATCGGGGTCAGTGGTTCGATGTGTTTCCCCCCATCAGGGATCCAGGGTTTCTGTAAAGACCTGTTGGAGGTGGCCGACATCCTGGAGAAGGCCACGGAGAGCGTCCCCAAGGAGGAGGTGACGAGCCAGAACCCCCACCTGAAGAACCTGTACGACGGCCTGGTGATGACGGAGGTGCAGATCCAGAAGGTGTTCACCAAGCACGGCCTGTCCCGGCTCAACCCTGACGGCGAGAAGTTTGACCCCTACGAGCACGAGGCGCTCTTCCACGCCCCCATGGAGGGCAAGGAGCCCGGCACCGTCGCCGTGGTGACCAAAGTGGGCTACAAGCTGCACGGGCGCACCCTCAGGCCGGCGCTGGTGGGGGTCGCCAAGGCGCCCTAGAACTGACCGGGCAATGGGATTGGTACTGTTGCTAGGGCGACGGACGACAGGTCTAAGGCACCCCCCCACACCCCCGCCCACCCCCGAGAGATGGGAACCCACTAGGACTCCGTATCTGGACAACATCCAGCAGTTTTTTAACAGCGGATGGTCGTTTCTGTTAGATTTCAGCTTGTCATTCGAGTCGTGTTCTGTTGTCGTCAGTCATAATATCAGTCACAGGCAGGAGGCGCTCACAACTTCTCCCACAGAAGCTCCAATCCTAAAGGAATAGAAGAGACCTTTTGTGATTAAATCATCATTTGGCTTGAGACTGTAGTGGTCACAGCGTGAGCATGACTGGTATCATTCCAGACTTTTGTTTAAAGCCATGGTAACGTCTCTCTTGAGCTGAAGTACATGCTGTGAATAAACCTGGAACACCGAGGGTGGGTGTGACTTTTACTCTCCTGTCACTCTCTCTGGTAAACCATCTCATTTCTCCACCACAGAGTTTCTCCGTCATGGCCGACATGCGATGTAAAAGTTTTATCTTTGTGGAAACGTGACATCAGAATAAACTGATCACCTTTGAAATGATCAATGGTCGAGTTGTTGATGCTTTTCACGTCTTCGCCCTGCAGTGATCGGGTGGAAAATGGTGGTCAGAGATTCTACAAGCAGTGCAGACGGCAGTCAGCCTTTACATTAGGACCACTGACGGTCGCAGTGATTCATGACTGCAGCTGCTAATGTGTCAGACCAGGAAGACTTTATAGACAAAAGTGTGATGCGTCACTTTTTCTATGGAAAGTAATAATAATTAAACTTTGAATGGTGAGAAAGCAAAAGACACAAGCTAGTTTATATGTGCTTGTGCAACCTGAAGTGAGGCCCAGCTCTCTGCCTCACCTGACGAATCACAATTTCACTGATTTTGGTGTGTAAAACATAAAAAATACAGAAACAACATTTTTGTGTCAGTACATAAAGCTCTGCCTGTCGAGTGTCATGTACTCCTATAGCCTGAAAAACTTTTAACAATGTTGGAACATCATTGAAGCAGTTTTCTCACACGACTCTGGGGCCTTGTTTGCACGACAACGTGTCGAGTGAAAACGCATCGGTTTAGTGTTTTCGGTTCCGAAAAGTTTCACGTTTTCACAGCAACGACGGAAACACTGAAAATGTAGTTTTCACGTTGGGCCACTGGTTGGTGCTGTTGGTAAATACTTTCATCAGCTGTCATCTGCCATCAGCCTGAATAAGATCGACTAATGTTTAGAAAGTTGACCCTAAAAGGGTATTTTTCATTTGAAGGTGCCACCATAACTCGCCTGGGACAAGCTGCATTCTTTTGTCCATCTGAAAGCCCCAAATTAGCCCCTCATTAACGTAACGTTAACCGTTGGATGCTTCTAACAGGAGAAATGTGTAGATCTGGATTCATTACAGGCCTGGAGACGGTCAAATTGCTCCTCGGAGTGACATTTCCACTTCCACCCTGAGACATGTTGTCACTCCGTCTGCCTCGCCGGAAGCTAATCAGCTTCATTGTAGATGAAATGAAACCTTGCGTCATCTTCCCCTCTCTCTCTGTGTCTCTGTCTCTGTCTCTCTCTCTCCTCCGCACAAACAGACTCCAATCTTCTTCTCATTTCCCGTCTCCTCCCTTCTTTCACTGCACATCTGACAAGGCGGAGCTAATTGATAGGCATGCTGTTTTCACCGCGCTCCCTCCTCAGCTCCGGGACTCCACCTGTTCGCTTGTCTCAGAAAAAGGGGAGGAGGAGGCAGAGGCAATTTACTCCTTCATTTTGGAGCGAGTGGAGCCGACAGGTTGGCGCTTCCTCATTAGGAGGAGGTTTGTTTCACCAGGATCCCTCTTGTTTCTGCTTTGACGAAGCCTCGCACGGACGGACTTTGATGTCTGTCATTAATGAGCCTCTTAAAAGACGTTAGATCGGCGCTCGGTGGGGAAGAAGTGACTCGGGCAACGTGGTAGTTACGAACGTTCACTGTGAAACCCGGAAGATGCTCACGACTGTCCAATCAGGACATTGTAATTTACAGTCTAAGAGGGTTGAACTGATGCAACACAGTCACCAGAATATATAAAGAACAGTCGTGACGGTGAGTCAAAGACGTCCAATTCTCAATGAGCTGAAAGTTACACGACGTGGTCCCCATCAGCTCTGCAGAGAGTGTCGGCTTGCCGTCAGATGCTTGTTTGTTTCTCTATCCTTGTTCATGTGAAACTTTGACTTCCTGTGTCTGGTGTAATCTATTCTATACAAATCTATTGTGACAACATCCTACCTCGTGAGAGGCTGTACGTTACATACTGATTGACAAGTTGGACGAATCCTCCGGGATTGAATGGATCTTCATTGCCACTCAAATCGTCCACATCTGGCCATGTAACAGTTGTTCAGGAACTTTAAAGAACTGAAATGTTGAAGTCATAGTTTTTTTTTAACCTCTGATGTCTCAACAGATCTAATTCTCTGTCTTTCATTGAACCAACCTGTATTTCTCAGCCCTGCTTCGCTTTCCAAAGTTTGACTGAGGACCGCCGATCTGGGTTAAGGATTTAGCCCTAATGAATAGTCATCGTGAGGCCTTGGGGATGGCGCGGGAGACAGAGACGTCTGTTTGTTTACGAAAGACGCTGGAGCGACTTGCCTCGAAGCTCAGTGTGGTGTCAAAGCAGGAGGAGGAGGAAGCTGATGGGAAGGAGTGAGGGGCTCTGAAGCCGATGGAGAGCCAGAACACAAGGGCAACGCAGGAGAATGAAACCGGCTTCAAAGCCAGCCTGTAATGGAAAAAAGGTCGAGAGCTGGTGGGTGGATGCAGATTGTCTGAAACTTTTTTTTTCTTCCTTCTTATTTCCAAGCAAACGAGAAGACAACATATTTAAGAGTGTTCAATTATTCATGTTCGGGGATCTTCTCCAAGCCCTTTCACTTCCAGTCCAACACGACTAACAAGAGCTTGGCAGCATTACCTCGGGGATGTTTGTTTACACGGATCAGATCGGGAGCGGGAAAGTAGCTCGCCGGGGTCAGACGACTGCCACGAGTTAGTTTTTTTTGGGCAACGCCGTACGCAGACCCTGCCAGCAGGGGGCGATCAGGTGCATGTTGAAATGAATGAGGTCAGTGCTGCTTGGCTGACAACAAGGCCCAGCGGAGGGGAAGAGAAGCAACGCAACAACAAAGCCCGGGGGGCAGGCTTCTCTCAGTGTTGGTGGCACCCAAAGCAGAGCCCACTTCACAAAGGAGGACTTCCTCCCCCACACACACACACTTCCTTTGAGAGGCCGCCGAAGCTCACGGGGTCCAGTGTGTTCCAGAGTGTCACAAAGAGAGAGACGCTGTCAACACTGCTATCTGTGAAGCCCATCACCATGCGTAATGGAGAGAGGCAGAGTGCGCCGGTGCTGTACGGATGTTAAATACAAAAGCAGCATGAAATAAAAAGGAGTTGTCCTCAGTCGGTCTGGATCTCCAGTTAAAAAAAAACAAAAAAAAAAACCCATCAACTGGAGCCTCGTTTTCACAGCCTAGATATATTGGACTTGATCTCACAACGCCGGTGAGGAAGCGAGTGCCACCCTGTGCGCTACTCACTCTTGAAACAACAAAACACAGAGTTTACCCATTTTCCTGTAACCAGTTTCTGCTGAGTCAGACTGAAGAGTATAATCTGTGTTTGCAAGCCACTGTTGTGCTCTTTAATGTGGCAGCGGCGCATTTCCTCACCTCCTCCCGGACCCTCTGCACACCATCTCACACAGATTCCTCTCCGCCTCCATCCACAGCGCTGCCTTTTCTCCCAGCAGCCCTCCCCTGACGATAATTAGGACATTTACCTTGCGTCGTAAACAAATCTGTCACAGTTAGTGTTGGTTACAGCGGGCTGTGTGTCTGAGGCCTACCTTGGGTCTGGGGGGGGGGGGTGTACCTGAGGGGTTGGGGTGGGAGTGGGGGGGTTCCTTATTGAGTGGGAGTTGTAGGAGGGCGGGAAATGGTCAGGGTCCTCGGGGAAATCTGACAAATGGAAATGCATCGTGAGAGTTCCCGAAGTAAAAATTTACAACAAGTTCTGATGGAAAAAAAAGCAACTATTTCGCTGTCTGTTGCAGCTGCAGAGGAGCTTTAAAGAAGCTCAGCTTTAAATCGCTCAGTTAAAAAAACAAACAAGTTTTCATCCCTTTTATCTCTGTATGGCAGCAGAACTTTGAGGTTTTTCAAGCAACAGTCAAGGCATGTTGCCGAGAGAACACTTGGCTTTCGAGACACTCGGTGGTTTTAAACATTTACAAACATAAGCAGTTGTAATTTTAGACAATGCAATAAATGAACTTCACAAATATCTTACATTTGACCTGCATGGTGGTCTTTAAGTGCTGCTCAGTCACATTCACATACAAAAGGTGGAAGCTGCCATGCAACATGTTGGCTCACTGGTGGTAGGGTTTTGCCCAAGGACATCCATCCATCCATCCATCCATCCATCCATCATGCAGACTTTTATCTTTGTGCAATTTAGTCACCAATTAATCCACAGGTGAGCTAAAGCATTTAAAATGTGCACAAAAATAGGAAATAAAGAAAAATGCTACCAATGTCGCGATTATGGCTTAAAATTGCAAAAAACATTTTTTAAGATAAAATAAGAAAAAATGTAAAACTAAACTGTAAATAAAACTCTCTAAGCTGTGAATTCTTCATTTCAAAGGTTAAACGTGTTTTAAAGAATTTTTATTTGCTGGACAGCAGGAAAGAATGGCTCCAAAAGGTGCAGCCCCCTAAACCATCCTGACAGGCCTGTCTTCTGATCGTGAGAACATACCAGGGAAAAGCCAGACAGGCTCAGGGAAAACATGCAACCTCAGCACCGAGAGGTCCCGGGCCCAGTGCTGGCACATCAACGCTTACACCGTTCAAAAAGAATCACAATATCTGATGACTGAACCAACTCTGCAGATGAGGTTTACGCTAAGTTTTCAAGTGAAAACAGAAACCTGTTTCCATGACAACAGATCTCGGAGCCACTGAAAACACAACTTTTTGAAAACGGCTCCCGACTCTGCCACCGTGTCAACGAGGGAAAAGGCAACTTTTTTGTAATTCTGCGAATGCTCATGTGCACTCTCACAAAAACTGGGTTCAAGGGACGACACGAACACGAGGATTTTAATAGGAAACTGCTGACGTGCTTTTATTCACAAAACGGTGCAAAAATCAAAGGTCAGTGAGAAAAAAACAACTGCAATATATGGCAAGGCTTCAGTCCTTCTCAGGTTGTGTATCTCTGTTTTGCTGTCTCACTCACAGAGACATGGAGGCCACAGGCGTTAATATGATTAGCCCCTCCTCCCTGGATCTTCCATACCACACAACGCAAATGAAATACAATGGGAAGCAAAATCATTTTCAAACCAACTCCTTTTCTATCCACTTTACCTTAACTCCCTGGATGACATCACAGGGTTAAGGAAAGGTGTTAGGAGGCTTCCTCAAGGAGTTAGGAAAAGACGATCATGTTGTTGTTACAGTCGAACTGCACTTCCACTCGGTGATGTAATAATAATCCCGCGGTGGCGCAGGTTAGTGACATCTGCCGTCGTGACAAAACTACATGAACTACAAAAAGTACATTTCTAACATTTCTCCTGGGGCTCTAACCGCTTATATAATTCTCAAATATCACAAGGTTTGAATTGAAATCAAAGGAAACGAGGCTCCAGGCTACGAGGAAGTAAAGTGAAACTGCTGCCAGGTGAATAAAAAACCAATCAAACTAAGAATAGGCTGCATAAAAGATTTACTTTACTGTGTTCGTTTTACAACAGTTGAATAACAGTCCGAGTTGGGATCTGGGTTTTAGATTATTTAAAGTTGTTCGAGGAAGATTAGTGCATTGATAATAACATGATCTGGGTTGAGTCAGCGTGAGTTTCCCTGAACACACAGATGAGCCGGTGTGTGTGTGTGTGTGTGAAAACTACATCACTTTGTGACGTTTCTGCTTCTTCTGTTTAAACTGACATCGTTTTCAAAATGTTGAAACGTTGCGTAAACGGGGCCTATCTAGCTGTAAGATATCCATGATATTAAGGTTTACTACACCATCGTCAGCATAAGTGGAGACTTTGAGTCGACGTATTTGAAGAACTGCAGCTAATATTGGGCTTGAATGTTTACGTCTGTTTGTCCACATGGCCGGCTCACTTCAATGCTTCTGTTTCTCACATTCCCATATGTACGACGCCGCTTCTCACTGTTTCCAGCTGAATCTTCTTGACATTTTATTTGATGCTCTACGATGTTCTACTTTTTCCAATGAGCAGTAACCGTAGCAAGTGGACCACTTACGCAGGAACTGTTTTTGCCTTTTTGAGAACGAACTCTGTTAACTTTGTGATCCAACCTGCGCTCTGTGTTTTATTCACTTCATACCTGCCAGACTCCATTAGTCAAACGGTTCAGACGTTCAGCGGAACACACATACGTCCAACGCTGTCCTCCGGGATGGGTTAATGAAAGCGCGGATTGCGCCGTCTCTGATTAGCCCATCATCCTTGAAGGATTATTGTAGGTCAGTGCGAGTGTTCGCGGAATTAAATCGCGGCCATGATGCGGCTCTGCACATCACTCATCGGAGCACATAACTCAACCTCACACGGTTCAAATGGGGAGAAAGAAAATCATGTGCCAAGAAGCTTCACCATTTCCATGAAAACAACCTCCACAGGCACATCTGGAAATCTAGACTGTCACATTCTATACTTGTGGAGTCTTGAGTTTTCCTGGTGAACTTTATACAGACGTGCCGCGGTGTATTGACTGAGGGGCTGGAACTACACGATCCACATGTACACGCCGCTATGCATGGCTGCGTGAACACGGAAAGACTCGTGTATATTCATCCGGTACAAGTGTGCGTCTTCATGCACTGGTGGTGCCAAGGAACATGTAGGCTTTTCAATCTGCTGGTCCAGTGGCCGGGGTGAGTTATCAACTCCAGGGCTGTTAATTTGAGATGACACAGTGTGACCAAGAAGGGAGCATGAAGGGGGCGGTGGCCTCGTGTGGCCCTTAATAGATGGTCACACCTTTCAGACCATGCGAGAGCAGATATGAAATGCGTTGGGGGAGGTGGGGTGGGGGTATGTTGAACGAATGTGTGTGTCCAAAGGTTTGTTATAAGAGAGGCATGGAGATAATCACTCCTCAGAAAGTCTGGCAGGTCAAACGGCTGCTTTATTGTGGCGGGTAAAGAGTGTTGAGAACATGCCTCACATTAAAACCACTGCATCCACAAGGGATTCTCTATAATCTGGATGTTAGAGGAGGAAGATGCTCTAGAATTTGGATGAAGTAACACTCCTATAAACAATTACATAATATCAAGCACTTTTGTATATTAATATTAATAATTATAATGCTAGCGCATGCAGTTTTCTTTAAATATTTATGAGCCGTTTTAAATTATGAGCACATCAATTTCTATAAATATACTCTTATATTGAGCACGAGCAAATGTAAGGTCTTTTAAAATAATCTGGATAAATACAAGCTTGATACACAACACACATGCACTAACAAATTCATTTCTTGCAGGTCAATGGATTATTACCAGCAACGTTTCAGCCGTCAGCCTGGTAAACTAACCTTGGCTGAGACCCAAAAGACTTTAACAGTATTTGGGTTGACAGAACTGGAGATGCATCTATACCGATATCAGTATCAAATCCGATCCGCACTTTTAAAGCCTGGCATGGTCAAACACCTTGGTATGTTACCAACCTCCTTCATCCTTCTGACAAAAACTGAGCTCTCAGGAACAACATTTATTTTACTTATTGGTTTTGTTTATGTGTGTTTTGTCTCTCTGTATCTTAGCTGTTGAAACAACCCTGTTTTATCACTTTTACTACGTATACTTAAATTTTTACAATTTTAGTGCTGTTTCTATCTGTCTGCTATTAATGCTGTTAATGCTTTGTTATCTTCATCTGTGAAAAGTGCTATTATAAATACATTTGACTTACTTACTTACTGTAGACTGTTTGGTTTCTCTCTGTAAAAAGCACCTAAAAATGACTGTGTTGTATTTGATGTGATATAAATAAAGTTGAATTGAATTTTGAAAATTGAGGGGAGGTGGTTTGTGGCAACACATTCAGTAGCCTTCGCATATTGTTTGCATATGAAGTATGAATTCGTCTTATGGCATTTATTTACAGAATCGTGTCGGCACTCGGTATCGGCACTCGGTATCGGCACTCGATATCAGCTAGTACATCGTCTGTCTCCACAGCTCGTTTCAGTGTCTTCATCGTTGTTTGTGACCTGTCTTGTCCTCGTGCTCGACCGTCGCACCGGGTCCCGGATGGAAACCAGATCCTTAACGGCCCGCCCGGCGTCAGGACTGACGGCGGCACCAAATCGCCTCACAAATTCCAGGCTGTATCTCGGTGACCCATTAACAAGCAACATCCCGTGAATATTTCATAGGCCTCGTCGAAAGGCGCCCGCGGCTTCGTCCTGGTGTGTGACGGCGGATCAGAGGCGGTGATGAGCTTTACATCATCTGAGCGCGAAGGCAACTAAAGGGGAGCAGAACCTTGGACCGCGCGGGGGGGGGGGGGGGTCCAGCTTGTTAGCATGCTGCTCAACGTAGCTTCTCTCCTCATGAAATTTTCATGGATAATTGGAAAGTTATGAAGATTAATGTGCATTAGTTTCAGCGAGCCGCAGGAGAGGACCTGCTTCCAGCTGTAAGACACTCATGTTGTCTTCATCTCTTCACGCCGATCGATCACTTGACCTCTTCATTCTCGCGTCTCCGACTCTGAACCCCGGCGCGCCTCAACCGGGAGCTGCAGTCGGACTTCAGTGTAATTTATTTCAAATTACTCCAATTAGGGAATGCACAGAAGCAAATCTAATTGCATGTTTCGCTCTCATTATTTCCCTCCATACATTGTAGGCTGTAATATATTTAATAATGAAGCGAGGCAAGATATCGTCTCTGCACAAGGTTATAAAACACCCACTGCAGACAGCCTCACTTAAAACGTCATGTTTGAGCATTAGAGAGCTTGTAATAAATGGGAGGATGGAAGATCTATATTACAGTTTTTAACAGATTTACTCTCTTTGTTTAGAATTTTGGACCCCCCAAAAAAATATTGCATGCATCAGAGATTTTGTGTTTTCATGATGAAAGATTGTTTTTCTCCAAAAACTGGATTAGTTTTCTCAAAGATCTTTCAATGCTACGATTGTTTTGACATCTGGAACTGAAAATGTGAGTTTGATTCATTGGTTTGTCAATTTGAAACCTGAATTGCACTTGCTCATCGCCATGGTAACGACAGTAAAACTCAATACTCAGCCCCCGTGAGAGATTTTTGCAATTTCTTTTCAGAAAAGTTTTAGTGTTTACGCAACAAATGTTTTCAAAATTATGTTTGTTTACACGAAAACGGAAGCAACGGGAAAATTATTCAGTTCTTCTTCGGCCACTAGTGGGTGCTGTTGTTTGTTTTTGTAATGAAAGCGCACACACATGCATGCAGAGAACCAAAAACAAGTCCCCTGAATCCTGTTCGGTCAGAAATCCTTTAATTCCTGCAATATTTTTGAGATGGTCGTGAGCTGGTTTTATTCCTGTCTTAATGTGGTTGTTAAATGTCCTTAATTCTGCCACACGTGAAGCGCTGCTGTTTCAACGGCGCCTAAAACTGATTCTCAGCAGTGTTAAAAAAAAGAGCAAGGCCACACATACTTTACCAGAGCTATGAAATATTTAAAGTTAAGCTCCAGTTTGGGAGGTACAATTACAGTCGGCGTTCCGACAGTGGAGGTCAGGACGAGCGCCACGCTGTGACATCAGTCGCCCTCCTTCGCCCTCACTGAAGAAAAGTGCAGACTGGTTCCCGAGATCACACCTAAATCATTAATTCCAACTCCTGCCAGATGAAGAGGGTAACAGGGCTGGGTTTTAATCTGCAGACATCACTTTTAGTCTACATACTGGCTGAATTATTCAACATTCAACAGGCTGGTGAATTATTCACTGTTAGGTAAAAGGAGGCTGGAGATCTTTTTTTCTTCTTCTTCTGTGAAGTTACTCCATCAGCTTTCATCCTCAACTCATGAGAAAGTTCCCTGTGGGTTGACCGACATGTCCACTGTATCTATATGTCGTTTTCATAAAGTGAAAATGTGTTTTCTGTGTACCTTCCACCCGCACGCCAATCAAATATTCAATGGCAGCTGATCTGAACTGACCGGTCGGGCCAAACAACACGACTCCCTCCCTCTTATTTCCCCGACGGCAAAAACTACACGAGGACTCGCACGTAAATAATTAAATAACGTCACCTTTTCAACTCTGATGCTGCTCACAGGTCACAAAGACCAGACATCTTTCTTTAAAGAAGAGTCTCTAGTCAAATAATAATGACCCACACAGCCTAGTAAAAGGTTAAAAAAAAACTTTTCGTTACTGATTATAACATCAGTAAATAGTTGGACATAGAGAAGAAAACCAACAAAACAATGCAAGTTGTGAAACGACCGTAACATCGTTGGAAAACAACATAAACACTGTAAATATTTATGTTTCTTTCATTACTTTTGCAAGTATGTGCTTTAATTATTTTGACTTTTTTTAAATTAGCTCCAAAATTACTGGCGGGAAAGGTATGGACCAGCTGGAACCAGCAGATGGCGGTAGTGCAACTTCACAGAGGCCAACTGCCGTTGAACCCGAGTGAAGAAGAAGAAGGGAAACAGTCATCAGGGATGAAAAAGCTGCTGATAAGAGAGGGAGAGAGAGAGGGAAACGGTTTACAGGGATGACGAGCGCAGTGGGAGACAACCAATAGATGGCGGTAATGCAACTTTATGGATGTAAACTGCCTTTAAGCCATTAAGAAGAGGAAGACTTCACTTTGACGCAAATTAAAAAAAAAAGAAAAAAAAGATGTGGCTCAGACCTGAGATACTTTAATTTATTATTTTTACTCAAAGATGCCTTAATGTGTGAATAGATCAAATTATGCCTCCTCTGTTAAGAAAATACACAATAAAATCTGTCCCCACCCAAAAAAAGTGAATTCAGATTCACTTAATGAACATTTAATATGCATAAAAACAATCTCTCTTCTGGATATATCTTTGTCATTAAATTAAACAGTAGCCACACAAAATTACTGTTGTAGAAGTTCATACAAGGCTGTGGTATCATGGGCTCGGTACCTCGAAAAAACATAAAAGACGATTTCATACCCTGAACAGGACATGACAGGTGTATCTGGCTTTTAGTTTAATGCTCCATACCTTGGAAAAAGAAGGTATAAATCATAAATAAAACCCTTGAAACACAACTGGATGAGCCTGCAAAGCCTTGTACGAGGTGAAAACATCTGCAAGGACAACATAAGCTTATAAATGGGCCTATAGACACACCATAAGGAGTTTCCACAAATGCCTTAAAGTCCTCTTTTATTTCAGTTTACATTCATCAATTAAGCAAATTACCATATTTTAATTGCTCCACTCCAGAATTTGGGGACTTGTGGGACCCCCTGGGGGTGTGGAGTCCTTGAGCAGCTGCCTGCTTTGCTCGTTCAGTTCAGTTGAAGTCAGTCCAATAAACAGCACACGACATATTTTAAGGTCGCCGAGCAGAATTCTGTCTTTCACAGATCATACAGCCAAGTGCTGCTGATCCATAACCTCGCCATGCAGAGACCATAATGGTTTTATGAAGCAGTGACTTTCATTCTTGTCCCGTCGGCCCCCAACGTGGCCTCTGATTGGTCAAAACACCACAGTAAACTTTGAACTGATGCACAGCAGAATGATGACGACTGTAAAACCACTGCTTTGTATTACTGGGTCTCAGGCCCGACTATGACAGTGTTTTCTAAGTGTCTGTTTAAACGATAATGGTGCTCAGACCCACTGACAACGAAACTTTCTGAAAACCCTCAGACTCTGCGGAAACAACACTCTGTCTCCGCGGAAACCGGAAAACACAGCTTTTCGAAAACACTCCATCTTCATGGAAATGGAAAACAACTAGAAAATGCTCTGACTCCGTGTAAATGAAGGAAAGCGCAACTTTCGAAAACACTCTGACTACGTCTCAGTGAAAACGGAAAAATTCTATTTTTTAGAAATGGTCCGACTCCATGTAAATGAGGGAAATAGCAATTTTTTGAAAAGGCTTAACTTCCTTGGGAACGGAAAAAAACTACTTTTTGAAAACACTCCATCTTCATCGAAATGGAAAACGCAACCTTTTGGCAATGCTCCAACTGTAGATGTAAATGTAGGAAAGTGCCACTTTTGAAAACACTCCATGGAAATGGGAAAATGCAAGTTTTTGAAAACACTCTCTGTGGAAGTGGGAAATCGCAACTTTTCTGAAACGCTGCTACTGTGCCTGCACACCACAGTCGTAGTAAACAGTTCTTCTGCACATACGCGAGTAGACGGACAATAACAACAACGTCTCCTACAGATTGTCGTGACTCCCAGTCCAGACTCTCCTGCGATTTGGTAGTTTTGTAGTTGAGTCACCCACATAGCAACTTAACTTTTTTTCATGTACTCAGTTTGTTAATGCTTTTAGCGTTTTGTTCTCTGCATGCACGTGTGTGTGGTTTCATTACAAAAACCAGAAAAAGCAGCCACTAATGGCCCGACATGAAAACTGCATCACTTTCAACATTTCTGTGGAAACTGACATCATTTTCAGAAACAAAAACTCAAAAACACTCAAAAACACTGCTCTTTCACTTGAAACCTTTTCGTGTAAACGGCTCCTGAAAGCGTTGGCCATTTCCAACAATATATGTAGTGATTTTCTTTGTCTAACTTCACAAACCAGTAAAAGTCGTCGGTCTTCGGTCCCTGCTGGTGGGGAAACTGGGAACCACTGATCTAAAACACCACCTTTAGAGAGTCGTACCTGATGAAAATAAAGTTTAGAGGAGAAGATCCTTCATAAATCCTTTGTTTACATAGAGACCCCCCCCCCCCCCCACCCCCCCGAAAATCCTGACCCCACCAAGACCTGGTTTAATCCCGCCTCTTCCTATAATTGGATAGGAGCACAAACACAGTGGAGAGCTATTACTTAGTGGGATCAAATGTGACCTTTGACCTTTTGTCCAGCTCACCACCAACACACACGCACACACACACACACACACACACACACACACACACACACACACACACACACACACACACACACACACACACACACACACACACACACGCAGGCCTGCAAACGGGCCGTTCTGGTTCCCTTTAGGTCACCTCGTCGTTTTTATCATTTAAATTGGGAGCAAAGATGGAATGGAAGAATCTGAAAGTAGGAAACAAACACAGCGAGCGATCCGGACCTCTAAGCTGATTGACTGACGACCTCTGGGATTAGCCAATTACCCTCCGAGGCAAAACGTGACATCTTGATCATTGTAGCCTCCACTCACAGAGAAACACACTGATGTGGATTGTTGAGCTACTTATTCTAACAGAAATGTGTTTTTTACTCCCTTTTACAGTAAATCCTCCTGCAGGGCAGATTAACCATTTAAAAAATGTTTAGTTAAATATGTGGAGATGGGGGTTTTTAAGATTTGAGTTCTGCTTTGAGATTTTAAAGATCTTTTAAATACACTAAAATATTTAAATAACATAAGCCATTTAATTCTCCAAAGCTGGATAGTTTATTGCTAAAATTGCCCTAAACTTGGCTCATTTTCTTGATGAATTGCTTTGTAATGTTTCACAATTTGATAGAATGTCATGTAAACCACTAAATGCCTGAATATTTCAATATAATGTGTTTTTTCCAGTTAAAACGTCCCTGACTGAAGAGTAAAAAAAGATCATTCCAAGCCTCTGATCAATATTTGAATGACCATAATTCTTCCAGTGACATCAAGAGATTCATTAGTCATAAAGATTATAGAGCATCTTCCTCCCACTGACTGATGTAACTTCGCCTGAATTTAAAGAGTGAATCAGTCATCCGACACAGTGCTGACAGCTCACGTGCAAGTTATCAAGTGAAGAAAATAAGACAGAGCGGCTTGTTTTGAGACTCACAATCAAGATATTGATCGCCTGTTTCAGATCTTCTTATGCTTCAGAAAGCTCTGAGTTTGGACATGCTGCCGGCTTCTGTCTGGTAAAACACAATTTACACCCTCTCCGTTTTCTCATGTGGGAGATTTGGTTTTTTTATATGTTTAAATGTAATTCACTGAGTGATGCTGTGGCGTCTTAGTCATTAAGGAATAAAATAACTGGTGTTATGTTGAGTTCTGAATGATCTAAACTATAGCTAGATATAGATATCAATCTATAGATAGATGAATAGAATCAATAATAACCGTTGTGCGCATTCATTTTTAACAAGAGACCCTTGAGTAACCTTTATTTTTGCCACTTATCAGGTAGTGTTTGCACTTTTTAAAGCAGTATCTGATCAGGTGAGTATTTCCAGTCAGTTTGACAGCAGCCCTGCCGAAGGTGCAGCTGCAGGACAGCAGATGGCACCGCTGCGCCGTCCTGCGCCTCCCGCTTGGCACAGGGACCCGTCCACGTTGTTCCCACTGTCTGCCTCCGCTCCACTTCCCCTCCCTCTCTCTCTTTCTCTCTCTCTCTCTCTCTCTCTCTCTCTCTCTCTCTCTCCCTCTCACACTCCCTCCGCTTACAGTATACACCTATCTATCTCCCACAAGCATCAGCACTCTCTCCATCAGTCTCCGCGATACGGGCGCTCCTACGGCGCAAAGCATGGCACCTCTGCGCCCCGAACAGCCGCTGTCCGCCGCCGCGCGCCTCTGCGTCTTTCTGCTCACCGCCTCGGCCTGGATGGCACTGCCGGGACCCGTGCGCTGTGGAGGCACCGGGAGCGGGGCTTTAAACCGGGAAGAAGGTGTAGGAGGCGGAGGAGGCTCCTCGCCGGACGCGGTCAGCGCGGGGAGCGCAGCCCGCTCCAGGAGAGCCGCGACCTGGGATAAACAGATGTCCCTGCTCAGCAGCTCCTTCGTGCTCAAAGGGGATGCGACGCACAACCAGGCGATGGTCCACTGGACAGGGGAGAACAGCAGCGTGAGTAACCAGTGCCACCCCACCCCTCCTCCCCCTCCTCCTCCTCCTCCCCACCGTCCTGTCCCGTCACGACCCGTCGGTCCACCCTCTCTTTGTCACCCCCCATCACTCCACCATCACTAATAACTTATTGTTCTCGCTGCTGCTGCGGACGCGCGGCGCGCAGGAGGTGCAGGAGGAGGGCTTTTCTTTTTCTTTTTTTACGCATCCAGGTGGTGCACCTGGGCGCGCGGTGTGGAGGTTCAAAAACGAGCAATTGTGGAAGGAAACTCACCCACGCGTCACGACGTGACTCGAGGTCAACAGCATCTTTTGTTTATGTGCGCCGCGCGCGCAGATCTGGATACGAACTTACTCCTTTGTGTCAACTTCATTCACATTGTATCCTCATAATCCCCCCCCCCCCCCCCCCCCCCCAACCCCCCCCATGTTCTACTGCTGACCTCTGGGGGGTCCCCGTGACCCCTGGCAGGTCTACGTGACCCCTGCATGGTGTCATCCAGCCTCTAGGATCCGCCTGCCGGCTGTATGCAGCCGCTGCGCGCGCGAGCGCACGGAGCCCGTTTAGTGTCACGCAGCCAGGACTGAAATATTGATGGAGCTTTTGAATGCATGTATTTTGCAACTGCTTTGTTTATTCGGAACGCACTTGAATCTAAGAGAATAACGTGTAGGTTGGTTTTTATAGAGATTGAACAGCACCAGATTCCATATGGATGCAGGGGCGAATCCAGAGCCTTAGTACAAGGTGCAGCAAGAAATAAACTTGGGAAACGGATAGAATTAAGGCTGTCACTGACATTTTCGTTTAATAATATGACCGCTAAGAAGAAATGAACATTTTACGTGTTCAGTAGTCGTGCTAAGTGTTGTTACAGAGGCTGAAACATCATTTTCTATTAACATGTCACAAATTTCCCCTTGATTCCATTTTTCTCTCCAACGTGTTTTTTTCTGTGCAGAACTGAACCCTTAACATCTTAAGTGGTGCAACACAAAACCCCCCCCAAAAAATTATTTCAAGAAGGGATGCGCCGATACCGACAGGTAGATACGAGAGGACGAGCGATGTCCACGGATTCTAAAATATTGAGAAAGACAAAAGTAAGACAGACTGTAAATTCTTCCAAAATATCAAGAAAAGTTTGTACAACACCAGCAACTTAATCACCAGAGACATTTGGACCGGCCGAGTTAACCGTTACTTTAACTACTCCATGGATCAAGTAGCGCTGAATTTGATCAGTAAAACGCTGTAGCGAAAGAGCAAAGATAGCTAAAATGAGCAAAAACGACCAAAACTGTCTGAACTGACCAAAAATAAATAAATCAACAAGCAAGATAATACAAGTAGAATAGTAAAAATAGCTGAAATGGCTTGAATTGCTGGATTTAATCAAAAAGCTCAAATTGCAGAAAACTACAACAAAGAAAATAATTGGAACTTTAAAAACTGCACAAATAGCTAAATATGGTTAAACAGCTTCAGTTGCTGAATTGGATTAACAGTTAAAAACCGTTAACAAAAAAGTCAAAATTCTTATTTAGGTTTAGTTTTTGCAGTTCAACAATCCAGCAACAGTTTTAGTAAATATAAAGAGAAATTACATGTTAATGAGCTCTGTTCTCGTCACATTAACTAGTTTTTTTGGAAAGTGGCATAAACGGCCATTTTAGGCACTGTTTACACGATAATAAGTGAAAATGGAAAACTTGTTGGATTTTGGGTCCGTTTACATGACAACAGTGCTCAGAGCCACTGAAATGCATCTATTTGAAAAACCCGTCTCCATGGAAACGAAGCGAAACGCACGTTTTTGAAAACAGTCCGACTCCATCTCCGTGTAAACGGGTTAGAACACAACTTTTCTGAAATGCTGCTACTGCCTATGCGCACTACTGTCGTCGTAAATAGTTATTCTGCCCATGTGGTTTCATTACAGAAACAAACAGGCCAACTCGCGGCCCGGCATCCTAACTGCATGGTTTTCAGCGATTCTAACATTTTCGCATAGACGAGCATCGTTTTCAAAATGTTGCCACGTAAACGTGCAACTTTTCTCAAACGATGCGTTTTCACTTGAAACATTGGAAACCGGGCCATAAGACATAGAGCCTATAGCTCTGCCCCTGTTTTCATAAGCATGTTGCACATAAAAATAAATCGCCGTCTAATTAGAAAAGTGACGGCAGCGATGGAAATAGCACAACATACAGCCCACATTGAGGTGATGCAATGAAAACAGCTCCTCAGAGAATATTTTAGCGAGATCCAAGTAATTATGTTGTTAATGAAGCACTATAAAAGTGTGATAAGGCCGGCGTGTGACTGTCGGAGTGATTTTTCCTTTGGGCCCTGTCAAGTGAGAGCGTCCGCGCTATGTAAACAAGAGCAGTCTTTGTGATGGGTATTGACAGACGCCGGAGGGGTGTGTGTCGTGTGTGTGTGGGTGTGCGTGCGTGCGTGTGTGTGTGTGTGTGTGTGTGTGTGTGTGTGTGTGTGTGTGTGTGTGTGTGTGTGTGTGTGTGTGTGTGTGTCAGTGTCTGGTGGGGACATCGCTGGCAATCACAGCCTTTTTTGTCACATTGCTTTTGGCTGCATCCGCAGAAAGACAAAAGGCGGGACAGGACATAATGTGACGGAGGAGCAGCTGATTTCTCATGATGGATCAGTTGGTAAATAATGTGACGCCGGCAGGTAACTGCTCGCAGGATTATCGACGGAGGCAAAACAGATTTTAAATTAAAGACGTTGCAGGTAGTTGATTAAAGTTGAGCATGAGCACGTCGTGTTCATGTATGAGACATGACAGAAATCTCATGGCGTGAATGCCAATCGCTGTTTTTATTAGCTGTGGAGTTTTGAAATATGCAGTCGGCTGAAATCTGAATTAGCCCGTGAAGCGGCAGTCATTGCATATAGATATGGATTTCACTGGTTCTCTTTACATTTATAAAGCATAAAATTAACGTTTCCTTTAGAGTTCAATAACTCGCTTACTGACAGGAGTAGCATCGCTATGATAAGTCAACAAAAATAGAATTTCCTGGTTATTTAAAGGCGACATAACAATTATTTTATACTCTAAATTCAGTATATATGAAGAGCCATGGCATTATTTCTCTCTACAAATCACAACCGAAGAGTTTTGACGATTTAACATGGAAACGAGAAGCTAGTTAGCATCAGAAGCTTATTAGCTTAGCTTGTTTGGTTAAACATCCACTTAAAATGCATAAAATAAAAGGAGACACTTTAACTTTTGAGTGGAAGCAAGGACAAGCTCGCTAGCGCGACTTCGTAACGCAACCTGCCTTTATAAACAGTTAATATAAAGATGGATGGACGCCGATCATGTATTTGAACAAGTTTCATCCTAGTTAGTTTGTAAAAGCTTGTGTCAAGTTTCACTTCCTAAAAAAAATAAATTACAAAAGCTAACAAGCTAAGCTAAATTGGAAATACGAAGGCGGAAACAATAATTGGCTTTTTAAAAAAATACATTCTTGTTTGCTTCAAATAACAATAAGGAGAAAGTGAAGCACATTTAAACCAGATACCATAGTCATCACCTGGAAATCACATTTTTCCATGTTACATTTACTTTAACACATATATTGGTGTTGGACCTCAGTTAAAACTTGCTTTTGATTGTGATCCTGTGTTGACGTCGACACAGGAGGCTGAAATCATAAACCCTCTTCTGTTAAATTTATCCGCTAACCGCTAACTGCTGATGGGACTAAAAAATAAACTTTGAACCCCATGTGCTTTACAAATGACCCTGTATTTCTTTTTAAAGGGGACATATCATGCTAAATCCACTTTTTTAGCCCTTAAATGCATTTTGTTGTATATTTAGAGTGTTTAGAAGTACAGAAAAGTTCAAAGTAGTCTCTTCAGGTGCTCCGTTGATATCTTTATACTCTGTTTTGGTCATATTTTGCAATCTGTTTCGATTTTTCTATTCTCTATTACGTTTTTTGAACATTGACGTCACAGTATTCGCAGCGGAACTGCCAAATTAGGACATCGACTCCAGGCCAAACACTTCGAGCAATCCGCCATTTTTGTTTCTCGCTGCGATTTTGTAGTCCAACCTCAAGGATGCCGAAGTTACGAGAGGATAAGTCGAAATGTTCGGTTGTTGGATGTAGTAACCCACAAGCTTCGTTACACCGTCTCCCAGCATCAGAACCTTTTCGAAGTGCCTGGTTGAGTTTTATTTTTCACAGAAATGTACCCACATCTGTGGGTAAGGTCATCTTTGTGTGCGCGAAGCACTTCAAGGATGACTGCTTCAGCAACCTCCGCCAGTATAAAGAAGGATTTGCCAAAAGACTTCGTCTGATTGAGCGGTCAGTTCCTTCTATCTATGGAGACGACGAACAGAGCACTTCGGTAAGCTGTATATAACGCTAAAAAGTGTGATGATAAGACGTCCCTGTCATTGTTTTGTTAGCATTAGCAGTTGGCGCATATGTTAGCGCTGTGTGCTCGTTTTAGATTATAATGTAACTTCTGTGTTAAATAGTCGTTGTAATACAGGCAGTATTGTAGTAGTGGGCATGGATGGAGAAGTTAGTGTAAATATAGTAACACACCATTGCGTTACATCCATATGAAGACGTTGTTCTCCAGGTGCATCATCGTCATTTTCATCTCGCTCCGCCGGGTCCGACTCTGGCTCCAACATGTATGGCTGGATGGACAAATCTTCCGTTGTTGACATTTTGTAAATAATGTGTGAATATAAAGTTTCTGCGCCGCTAGATAATTGTATCTGTTCTATCAAACTACAAAGATGGCCGAACAGGGTGACGTTGAACCGAGTGTCACCTCAGCAACCTGGAGAGGAGGCGGGGTATGAAGTGTCTCATTTGCATTTGAAGAGACCGCCCCAAAACGAGTTGCTCTCAGAAGCACATCAGAAAAGGGGTAGAAAAGGGGGAATTCAGACCCAAGCATTGCAGTTCCGCTTTATATAGACCACAACTGTATAATTTATATGTAAAAAGGAAGGATTTAAAAGCATGATATGTCTCCTTTAATCTCTGGGGGGGTGTTACTCTGCGGCGTGGATGTTTGTCGACGGCTCCACAATCGCTTTTTTTTTTTGAACATTCTTTTTATTGAACATTAAACAAAATTTGAGAGTCTGGCACAGTACAAATATAGATTATTTAAAAATTCTAATTAAATCCAGAGCAATGAACTCAAAAGGTGTAACATTTCTCTGATTTCCCAGGTACTCCAACACTCTGTCAAACTTTGCTGTAAAGAGGTCCTTTTGATCGTTAATAGCAAATCTCATGTCTTTCCAAAGAGACATAGTCCAACATGAAAGACCTCCAAAGATGTATTCAAGGAATCACAATCGTTTTTTATTATTATTTTTCATGTGAGCAAAGGATCGCTATGCTATTACTATGCTATCGCTATTATTGACAGCTCCTGCGGCCAATCAACGCTAACGTCTGTACCTGAGAAGGGGTCAGAACGAGCTCTATATTTGATGCGTTTTTCTCAATGAATTTTAACAATTGATTCTAATACAATTTAAGGGAGGCTGGATATGTGAGAGTACCAGGTGCTGACTCCCTTAATGAAAAAACCCCCCCCTCAAATACATGAATATTGTTCTTTTCAGTGTTTCATAAATCCTCTTGCTTGAAGTTCTTAATCCTCAGTTGGCCGCTTAGTAGTTAAGATTACATTTTTACGTCCATCATAATCGTTGCTCGTGTCGCGTTTAGCGATGAATAGTATCTTTAGCATGCTAACACTTAAACTCTGGCGTTCACACGGACACAGGAAACCATAAACAGACTAATCACACACACAGCTATAGCAGAAATGATCATATTGACAGTTGTGATCAAGGAATTCTGCAAATAAAAACCAACTTGTGTACCTTTCCCCTGCAGGAGATACTTTGAACGTGGTTTTGACTTTCGGTTCCAGTCAGTGATTACTTCTGGGATTCTAGTACTTTGGCATTTAGGACTGGGCATTTAAGTAATAAAGAAAATCAGACATTCTCCCAGTGGACCTCAGTCTTTCTTGTGATGAACTTCCCCTTTTCCATTTCCTCTTTTTTTTTTTTTTTTTTTTTTTTTTTTTTGTGGTCTTAATTGAGGCGATGAGTCCGGAGGGATCCCGTCGTTCAGGCTCTGCCAGCCACCGGAACAAGTTTGACTTATCCTCAATTAACTCGGCGTGCCTATGTACTCTGAAAGGTCGACGGGACCGGGTTCATCCCTCGCCTAATAAACACAGACAAATGGTGCCATTCAATTTCCCAAAAGGCTGACATTTATGAGCAGCGTGCGCAGATTGATGGGAGGAGGGGTAAAGAAGGAATCTCTGACTCCTTTCTTGTTTCATTGTGTCGTCTTCGAGACGTCCGAGGTCAAACTGCAGATCCCTGACGGCGGGGTCAACGGCGTGGAGGACACATCCGTCTTCATAATGGCTCGTGTGTTACTGGACTGTAAATTGTTCCGACATGGGGAAGGATTGTGCACAGAACTTCTAACTATGATGTTATTTTTTTTACTTTATTCGACTTCGATCAAAATAGACTTTTCAACAAGGAAATCGTGTTTCAGGAGCTATTTAAAAAGACATTGAATAAGTAGATTATAGCGAGAGAATACACACTTTCTTTCATCTGTAAAACTCCAGTCTTGAGCGTGTTAAAGGTTGCAGTCGCTGCTTTCTTTACAAATTTCCACAATGACTCAGGGAGAAATTCAAAGGGGAAAAAAAAAAGGCTAAAAGGAAAATTCAACATTACTCAGCTTATTATCCGCCGTATTCTGTGTCTGTAATTATACGTAGTGAATGTGCACATACGCTACATCTCTCATTAAGTAAATATCAAAGCGGAGAAGCAGCAGGCTTATTTTATCACAAACTTTCAGGCTGGAGGAATTCCCTTATCAGCATGGGCTTAGTCATCTCTTCATGTTGAAATTCAAAGTGTAAAAAAAGCTACCTCTGGGGCAGTAATGGTCATCGTGATGAGATTTTAAGCACTTGTTTGTGTGGCGATCAAGAAAACTGCCATTTATTCCAAACATCCAGGTGAAAACTGCCAAATGTCCTGCTGTCGCAACACCATATCCCTTTTCCCCTCGTGTGGGTGTGTGTGTGTGTGTGTGTGTGTGTGTGTGTGTGTGTGTGTGTGTGTGTATGACTTTAACAATCACCTCACGATGTTTTCAAAGAGAAATGCAATTATATAATTGGTATAAATTAAAGCTTTTACAAATACACTCCGGTAATTGTTGTACCTCCATGTGGTAGTCAGACTCAGTGGAGATGTAGAAACGAGTCTTTAAAAAAAAGAAGAAAAAAAAAAAACACAGCAGGAACCAAAATATGAGTCGTCGTTGATCTAATGTATTTCAGGACTCTGCAACGTTTCCTATCAACAGAGACGTTTTGGTCTCTTTCCACCAATTAAGGTTTTCCGGAGCCACAGAGCATGTTTAATCATAAAAGATGACACAGCTTAAAGTTATTTATGTGATTTTGCTAAATGTGCGTTCGTGACATTTCAGAACTCCAGTTTGGAATTAATTTAGCCGTTATAGCTTTTGTAGCCATTTCTAGCAGTTTTAACCATTTCAGCTGACTTTAACTGATTCAGCGAGTTTGGTTTTAGCCATTTTCACTTTTAACCATTTTATTCTAATCATTTTAACCATTTGACCTTTTTTTGCTCCATATTTCAGTTTTAAAAAAATTGGCTACTTTTTTTTTGTAAGCCGATCCTCCACTTTTTTTGTCTTGTTTTTAGCCATTTGATCAGTTTGTAGCCTTTTTTCAAAACTACGGCACGGATTTTGTTGAAATTTTCACCACAGATAGTAATTGAAGATAGCATTACATTTTGGGGGTGATCTGGAAACTTTTTTTTTTTCTCGGAGTCCAGGTCCAACTTTGGTTGACGTCAGAAATCTCTGATTGCTCTTGTTTGAAAATATCTCTGTATAGTGACGTTAAAAAAAAAAAGGCACAAGAGATAAAACTAGGAAGCGAATGTTCTCTAAAAGACTGCACAAAATATTGATTAATTTTTCCTCTCCGTAGGCTACCAGATAATAAAAGTGAGAGTGATGAACATGCCTGTATACAGACGTCCTGCTCTGTATAAACACATTTCGGTTCAGGTCCCACATGCAGCTCAATTTCATCTTGATCGGGCCGGATTGGTAAAATAGTGCCATGATAACCAATAAAATTTACTTTAATATTTTTCGTTGTGTATACATGATGAAAATGTGTCTGTATGGCAGCGATTCAGTAGCTAGCTTTCATGGTAGCATCACAGACATTTTAGCTTGGGTCTCACTGTTGCGCTATGTCTGCTACTTTTAAGAAAGCTGCGTTAGAAAACCAATATTTTCTTTGAGATTTTTACAATTTGCTTGGTGGTTTTTGCTGGATTGGAGCCTCTTGCGGTCCGGTTTTGGCCTTAAGTTTGACAGACCTGGTATACCGGATCCCAGCCTACACTGACTGAAAGGACTCTCTTTGTGCCTCGCTCTCGCTCCTCTCTCTGAGTTGTTGACTCGCCCCGGGGGAACTGTGTGTTCGTCCTCGCTCCATTTCCACCTCCTCGCTATGGTGACGAGCGGCGTCATCGTCTCGCTCTGTGTCTGTATCAACCAGGAAACGGCCTTCATTGTTTACCAGGGACTCTCTGTTTTAACGTGGATCGATCGCTTCGGTGTGGCGCGAGCACCTTTTCTGAAAGCGAGTGTGTTTCCTTCCCCCTGGCGGGCCGTCCCGCAGCAGCCTGAGTGATTAATGAGCGGCCGAAGGGCTGCTGACAGGCCAAACTCTCGACTTACCCTCTGCTCCCCCACGGGGGAATTGTGGGTAATTTCTGCCACTTCCTGGTTTAAGAGCCCTCCAGGGTGGAAATCAGCACAAAGAGAAGAACACCGGCTTTATGGACTCATAAATCTTAAAGGATTAAAGCATAAAAGCATTAACTGTAATAACACACAACACTTCCTGTTGTTAGCTGGGAGAAGAAACAACAAAATACAAACCCACATTTATGATAACACACATAGATATAGGTAGGCAGCAGAGATGGGACTCTTAGGAAAGTTGGTTCTTCTAGATCGATTCACTAAAAGAGTCGGTTCTTATAGATCGGCTCACTAGAAAGAGTTGGGTCTTATGGACTGGTTCACTAAAAGGAGTTTGAACTTATACATCGGTTCACTAAAATGAGTCAGTTCTTATGAATCGGTTTACTAAAAAGAGTCAGATCAGAGTTAGGTCTTATGCATTAGTTCACTAAAAAGAGTCAGTTCTTATTGATCTGTTCACTAAAAAGAGTTGGGTCATGAATTGGTTCAATAGCGGAAGTCAGTTCTTATGGACCGGTTTCCTAAAAAGAGTCAGATCTTATGGATCTGTTCACTAAAACGAGTCTTTTCCCATGCTTCGGTTCACTAAAACAAGTTTAGTCTCATGGATTGGTTCACTTAAAAGAGTTGGGTCTTGTGCCTCGAGTCACTAAAAAGAGTCAGTTCTCTTGCATTGGTTCACTACAAAGACCTGTTTTTTTTGGTTCTCATGTGGTTCTTTCGATTTTTTTGCTTAAATTAATTAAAAACCAGAAATACTTTTAAATTACACATTAAACAAATTAGAAATGTACAAAACATATCTAGAATGTTCCTTTATTAAAAGACTCTGGTGGACTGGTGAAGCACTGATACCACATCCTTAAATGACGAGCACCAGTACTAACCTTCAGCTCCTTGTTTTCCTGTTTTCACCAGTGTTTGACTTCACTCTAATGTTTTGACAATTCAGAGAAAGAATCGGGGGCCACAGTTTTTTTCCGATGCAATCAGAGGGGCTCGGGGATAAAAAGAAGTTGTCATAAATGACTGCCTTCACCTATTGTCTTCCTCCGCTGCCTCCACACTGTCACTCACTCATCATTAGATCCCAGCAGGATAGAAATTTATGCATCTTCCCCGTTCCTCCCTGTATCCTGTCTCAGCCTCTCCCCCCATTCATGCTGTCTAAATAAAGCTCCTTTATGGTTTTTCTCCAGCTTTTCTATGTAAAGAGTATTAGGCGACGCCACCTTTAACCCTCATCTGCACACAGCTAATGCTAATGCCTCGAGATTGCATCGCGGCAGCCAATCAGGTCAGGGGATTATCTGCCTGCGCATACGTTAAATCTGAACACGACTGAATTTAAATGGAGTGTTGAGTGGGAACCATAAAGTTTGATAATCAGGTTCTTGCCTTTATTTGAATGTTAAATCAAGGCATATGCCTGAATACACACACACATATGCATTTGTTTGCTGTAACAGTACAGAGCCGTGCACACACGTGCGTGCACACGCACTATCTGCGTCTCCCGGGTCCTGACTTAATGTGAAAGGCATTTGTTCACGCTTCACTTACTGAACAGACAGTTCATTTGGCCCCTGGTTGTTCTGCGCTGGAAAATTGTTTGCACATGTGAGGAGAGCCTCTCTCGTCGTTTATCTTGTCTGTCCTCGTCCATCCCGCTTAAGAAGGCCCTCCAGAACCCAGACGCTAGATCATCGGGCTTGTTTGCTCGCCGAGCCTCTGCCTCTTATGAACGCAAAGCCCGCTGCGGCTCGGCGTCGCTGCCACCGCTGCAACGCTCGCCAATCAGCAAACGCCTTCAGGACACATCTGAGCACGGCGTGTCGGTGCGTCTCTCCGAGTCTTCTGCTCATGGTTCTCTAATGCCTGACCAGTGTTCTGCTGCTATCAGGGCCTGGAAGATTTACCTCTGTGACGCCATGTTAATCCACTGTTGGCGGAAAAAACATTTTTTCCCCAGTAAAAATAATACTCGGCTACAAAGCCTTCATATGAATTTCAAAACATACTATCAGTAGAGACTAAGCTGCATTTGCTGCATATTAATGTTATTTTGCGAGCACTGCTCGGAGTTAGCCTGTGTTCTCCATCTAATTGCAGCATGCGGAACTTGAATGAGAATTTGGAAGCATCTACTTTAGATAAAATTCCTGACTAGATGTGAGAATTTGGCTTTCATTTATTCATCTTCTATACGCGCTACGTCGGGTTCATGGTTGTCGATGCTCGACGCAATGGACAAGTCGAATTATGCTTAAGGCTTATTTATGCGCGAGGTTAGATACAGATCAAATTCTTTGTATTCTACAATGTATGTACGTATATATGGAACCAACTTTTCGCAAAACCTTTTGACCCTAATTGCATGAAGTTTAATCTTTCATTAAAATTTGAGAGCGATTGGATTAAAGGTCAATGTCACAAAAAGGTTAAAAGAGTATTTTCATCATTTCATGGCCCGTTTTAATTTGATTGATGCCAAACTAATGCCAAAATGTTGATTTTTCAATTCCCTATCCTCTGATATGCTGCATCATGCAGTGACGTCATCACCCTGGTTGGGGGTCAGAGGGGGTTACACAGAAATTGTAAAATGTGTGTACATCAGTGTCAAACAGTGATGACATGAAGCAGTTCAAACAACCATGACCATGGAGTGGTGTGGTGGATCAAATAACCTTGTAATCCATTGGTTTCCATGAAGTATGAAGTGCCTGTTCTAGTTTGTTCTGTAGTTGCAGGTTTGATTCCCCCATCTGTCAATATGTTGAAGTGTCTGGGCAAGATACTGAAGCATGAATAGCTCCCAATGGATTGATTGAGCGCCTTATATGGCAGCTTCCTCCATTGTCAACTCAGTGGAAAAAGCGCTATATAAGTGTCTTCCATTTATGTCACTATGGATACGGAAAGATTGCAGTACCACTGATAGACATTAGAGGGCAGTGTTATCATTAGTTGTAAATATCCAATAGCAAAAGTGTTGGTATAATTTTTTTCTCAACATCAAATGAACCTCTAATCTGTGTGTTGGTATTTGGCCATGATGGCGATTTAGAGAGGCACCTTCTGGTGGATCTATTTCCAGATACACTGTCTGAAATACTCGTATATGTTTCTGCATGTACATAAAGCATGAATTAGCATTTCCAGAGAAAGACGTTTACACGGAAACAACAGAGACGCTGAAAACAATGCAGTTGGCAAAAGTCAAAAAAGCTGCTTTAGTTCAATTTGTTCCAGTTAGTAGAGAGACTACAGACACAAAAACGTATTTAATAGTTTAGCATTGTTCTATGCCGAAGGATAAATAGTTCAGTTAACTTGCAAGGTTATTTTCCAAGGCGAGATCGCCAAGGCATGAGCAAGAACTGCTAATGGCTCCACTTATTTGAACCCAGCCAAGAACAATTGGCATTGTGAAAGAAATGTACTGTATCTCACTGTTGGAACCAACCACACAGCTCTGACTGTCGCCTGCTCACAAAGACAAATAGCTGCATTTGTTCAGTCACATTATGCTTTATTTAAATCTAAACAATGCTTGTTAACACTCGTCATAATGTATGCTGGAACGGTATTATAATAAAGTGTTATTCACTTAACTAGATACATTAAATAAAGGAAATATATATTTTTAAAGGAAACCTTAACTCACCTTTCAATCCTTTATTTCTATGCAAACTGAGATCCCGTTTACACAACGTTTCAAGTGAAAATTTTTAGTTTTTGCATTTTTGTTTCAGAAAAGTTTTGCGTTTACTTGGCAACATTTAAAAAACAATGTACTGTTCATGTTGGGCCACCAGTTGGCACTGTTGTTTATTTTTGTAATGAAATGATAAAACGCTATAAACATTAACAATGGCGAATACACAGACATTCGTATGGACAGACGACGAAGTTGGATTGTTATTCCAGGTGATTCTTGACTATAAAACTACCAAGTCCCAGGAGGATACGGACTCATGACACTCTGGAGGCAAACATTATTGTTATTGTCCATCTACTATTGCCAATGAGTCTTGTTGTCAGTGGAGAGTTTTATGATCGTCTCAGCAGTGTGGCAGTTGATGACGGGGTGAAAAAGAAGCTTCTGGATACTTTAGCCCAGTGAAATGCTCAAATCCAGCTACAGAAGTACTCGAATGTCAGCCTGGGATTACAAATCCATATCGGTGGAATCTGATAGAGTTGCCTGGCAGAGCAGGGTGCTGATAGTCCTGATTGCAAAACAAGACGTGCATATCTGCCGGCAGGGCCGATAACAATAGCCAGTTAATTGTTTGCATCATAAAAACACGGCAAAACAATCCAGCTCATCCCGAGATAAGATCTACATCCAAAAGCTTCCTCTTAGTGTGGACTCAAGGCTGCTGTTTTCCGGTCGGTGGTAGGTGTTGTGGACTGCTGCCTTGCTAATGAGACCTTCGGAAGGCTCTTCAAGCTGCCTGATTAAAAGTTTAACTTGCAGCCCAACAGTGGAATGACAACATTCGACACATTTGTTGGCAGGTTATTTGGAGACTTCTAACAAAAGGACTGGCAGATGATGTCACTTTGTTCCTGCCTCAGAAGATGGACGTTCCGGTGTTGGGGATAACGTTATGTCCTTCCTTTTGGCAGTCGTGTGTGAGTGACTGAATAAAATCAAGAAATAATAACGCAGTTGCAATTACCACTAAAGTTTCTGTGAGCTCATCAGTGTTTAGTTTTTAACGGGACTAATATATTTACAGAACCACGATGTATTTATGTCGTGTTTCTGAAACTGTTAGCTTTAGCGTTAGCTGACGCGAACATGTCTCCATTTTGCCCAGAGCCCTTAAACATCAGACAATCCTTCTAAAAAAGACTGTTGCTTCCATGCTGTTACTTTATTTAAGCTGTTTTGTTGCTGCTTCTGTTCATCATCATTTATACAATAATCCATTTATTTTGTTGTGCCTGACTGTTAAATAGTCTGTAAGTCAAAGAAATGAAGTCTCTGTTAAAGAATCGTTTTAAAAAATTTTCAAAAGATTCTTGGTTTGGATTAAAATGTGTTTGTGGAGTTCAAAGAGGTCAAATCTATTATGAAGTTCTGATTAAAAAATCAAAGTGGGATTGAATGAATCCAGGTATTTCAAACTGTTCCGTCTAGTGTTGTCGTTTGAGTCTTGTGTAGTTAAAAACCATGGAGCTCTGGTGTTGAGAACCCAAGTGTCGCTTAAAGTTTAAAGTTTCGTCTGTTTTAGAATCGAATGTAATGCAAAACTATAAAATAAGAATAAATCTTTATTGGGTGGAAATTTGTCTTTGTCTCCTTTAGTTCTAAGGCTCAAGCTGTCTGGAAAGGGTATGAGATGGATCCGACAGGAGGCTCCTCCCTATCTTCAAAGGCTTCTGGGATTTTATAATTATCTTTCATGTCATTGATAAAACCCCAGAAAGTTTATTCTTAAGTCTGCCGTCAAGGTGAGCATATCAAGTAGGATGATGAAAGGTTAAAACCTTTTCCACTTTAATTTATAAACGAGGTCGAAAACGCTCTGGAGTTTCTGTGGAAAAAAACAACTTCAAGAAAACGCTCCGTCCACACTGATGTCCATGTGCTCACTATTGTTTATGTTAATAGCGGACTGGTCTGTGTGCATGTGTGCGTGTGGTTTTATTATAAAAACAACCAACAGCGCCAACTCGTGACCCTATATGGCAACTCCATCTTTTTCAACGGACATCGATACTTTACACGTCCAAAATGTTGCCCCGCAAATGATTCATTTTCACTTGACTTGTCATGTAAACAGAGCCTTGGAGATAAACTCTAAGCTCTGTTTGAAAAAATGTGTCACGGTGTTTCAAATTGTTGATGATCGAGCAAAACTGGTTCTGTACAAAACAAATCTGTGTGGTTTACAAAGTCCAGGTATGTTGTAAAAAGTTCAGCTCTGATTCAAAAAGCCATTTTTCAATCACCTTTTTTCCTCAACAGGAAGTTAAAAGATCAAGTAAATGCAAAAATAAGCTTATTCAAGTAGTAATTTAGAGTTTCTTGAATAACGGGTGTAGAGCTGTGGAACAAACAAACTACCCTCGATCTCCTCCGCTGCAGAAGTTGTTCTTTTGGAAACTGTTAAACTGCTCAGTGTGTGTGACAGAGCTGTTGGGGGCTACATGGAGGGAGGGGTGTGTTACTGGTTACTAAGTGGCTGCCCAAGCAACTAGTTGGCAAGCTGCAGCACACGGGGAAGCCGCTCATCGGCTGGAACATCGCAGACATTCTCTCAACTTTCATTCCTTTGTCACGGTGCAGAAATAATCCCAGCATGCGTTTATTGTTTTTTCCACTTTTGTCCCTGTAAACAGAAGCCCCCCCCCCCCCCCCCCCCCCCCCCCCAAATGTCCCCTCAGTGTCTTCTTCTGCTGTTCTGCTGTCATGGTTGAAAGTTCCAGCTCGGGTTGCCTTGGCAACACAAACTGGAATCCTGTCAGGGTCTTCCAGTGGTTTGGTTCCTGATCTGAATTCAGAGTGGCCCCCTCGCCTCGCTCTCTCTCCCAGGTCCTGCATATTTTATGGACAGCTCTGGCATGAATATATGCTGGTCGTATTGAGGCGATCAGGTGGAATTCTCCACTGAACCTCTCTACCGAACCTTGTTTTCGGGCATTGGTCGATCCGAAGAAGAGTCGGTTATCTTAGGGTCAGAGGGCCACGAAACATTTAGAGTCCTGAGAGTCATTTACAAGTAAATATAAGTCGTAAATGTCTTTCAATAATATTCATATCATGAGGTTTCAGAATAATCAAAATAAAATGTATGTGCTTTGTCTTTTCTGAGTTCCAAAATCAGGTAAAATAAACTTTAATAAAATTGGAAATCCATTCTCATTTAATCAATGGATTGAGAAAGATTATGTCACATTATTTGTCCTCAGAGGTTGGACCTTTGCCCCCTTTAGTGTCCTTAGCAGCTATAATTCTCACCAAATCCTGTGATTCCCACTGAATTACCTTTAAATTCCTATTCTAAAGAAGATAGACCTTTTACCCTTTATTAGCATTTAAAATGTCACCGAACTCAGTATAAATATTGGGAGTGTTTAGAAATGGGAGGAAACTTGGTACCGCATGCCGAGACGTATGAAAACTGATCTATACACGGCGAGTCTTACAGAAAAAAATTATTCACACTATGCCTTTAGTGCATTCACCAATATGGAATGTTTAGTGTGTTCCTGATCACGCAAAATAGTGTGAGGAGGTTAATACACAGTGTGATTTACTTCATATGGAAACGCTTACAGACTCAAACTTTGACTTGGTGGCCGATCAGATTTCTTGACTCCCCTAAAATAGTACTTTTCTGCCCTTTAGAGGATGAACAGAAAGCTGTGGGAGCTTCCTTATCCTCAGAGGATAAATGCCCCGTTTACACAGCAACGCTTCATCGTTTCTGAGTTGTTGTTTCAGAAAGGTTTTGAAAACGATGTGTGTTTATAAGGAAACGGCAAAAACGCTGTAAATGACGTAGATAGCATACCAGGCCACAAGTTGATGCTGGGTGTATACATTTTTTTTTTTACAAAACTTTGTATATATTCCCTGGATGAAGCAGCATTGCCACACTTTTTGATATCAAAGTATCAAGAATAGTTTATAATCCATTAAAGAAGCACGTTTGAATTCACAACCATAGTCGATACCCCAGAGGACGGGATATAAACCCTTTGTTGTTTATTTCCTCCTAAAGCTAGCTTACTGTTCTGAGTTATCCTCTTCATAACTCGCAAACATGCATAATTTATATTGTTTCCCATCCGTTGAATATTTTCATGCATAAATAAAAGGACCGAAATTGGAGTTAATGATTTCTCACCTTACAATAGGTGGACGGTTTGATGTAAAAGCTGGCAGTGTTTTCTTTTGGAATGAGGCTGCAGTGTGTGGGGGTGTTGTGAGATGCGTCCCTGCGTCCCTGCGTCCCTGCTTGTCCACAGTATAGGAGCTTTGGGAAAGCTCTCCCTCTGGAGCCCCTTGGAGAGTTGTGGTACTCGGCCCAGCGGGGCTCCTTCAGTGTTTCACTTCCTCTGCAAGCTACATTTAGAGATGGGATCTTCTGCCACACTTTCTATCATCTCTCCCATCCCTCCTCAAGCCTGTACCCCTCCTCTCACTGGGGACCTGGGGTATTTTCAGCTCCCATCTCAAGCCTGTTGCGTAACGACAGCATGGAGCCTGCCGCACCAGGCAGGTGACGACTGAGAGCATGGGTTGTTGGCGATCATCGGATTAGATAAATACAAAAATACACAGCTGAGGCAGCATCCGTCCATCCGTCCATCCATCCGTCCATACAGTTTTAGGGCTGTAGAGGTTGAGCCTGATCCCAGATGGCAATAGACAATGGCAGCTTGCAGGCCGGACAGGCCGTCAGTCCATCACGCTAAAACAATAAAGAAGATTAATTCTAATTGATTTCCAAAACAAGCTTCTCAAACAACCTCTAAAAGCGTGTCTCTATCACATTTGATCAACAAAATGGGTCATCTGACTACAGAAAGGTCTACTTAGTGAACACCATCCGTCCGTCCATCCACCCGTCCGTCCATCCATCCATCCATCCATCCATCCATCCATCCATCCATCCATCCATCCATCCACCCACACATGCTAAAGCACCAAGTAGTTCAAAATATTGTTGAATAACTTTGAGCTTTGATGTTTATATTTCACTTGATTTTCAGTAAAATGTAAGATATTGCGGATGTTTGCACCAACACTTTTTGCGACGCTCGGTTATTATGAGCCAGACAAACACCAAGAGGAGCAAAGAGGAGGGGGAATCAAGGAACCTGAAACAAATCTCAAAAATAACACAAGAAATGACAGCATTGCCAAAAATGTAATTCAAAAACATTGAAAAATTCAAACTTGTACTTTTGATTTTGTTTTGTGGTGCATTCTATAGAAAATCTTATCTGGAGGATTTTATAGAAAATTTACTTGATAGTGTACTTTTGGTGCATTTTGTGTCCTGATGGCCGGACCTAAAAGTAATCAAGCTTCAAGGTTTTCGGCTCTTTAAAGCAGCCTTAAAGCACACAGGCTTGACAGCGTGACCTCTTCTACATTTAATTAAATATTCCGTTGAGAGACTGTGACCATAATTCTGTCTCATAATATAAATCGGGTTTTTTTTCTCCCCCTTTTTTTCTGAAGCCTCTACAAAGCACAGGCCCCTCGTTGCTTTCAGCTAATTCTACGTCGCACCGTCTGTGAAGTGAACAGAGTTAATTAGCAGTTAGTTAATTTGATTTCGAGCTCCTCTCCTTTCTTCTTTGAGCCACATTCATCAAATGTTGAGTAAAGGTAGTGATTTCATATGAAAACCCTCTGATGTTTTAAAAATAGAGCACCGATGTACTTCTCAAGCTGTGCGTCCATGTAAATCGGTGTCGGCGCAGCGGGGAGAAATTTTTGCAGCGTACCTCGGAGATCCTATGAAACGTCCTGCTTTCCTTTAACCACTTAACAAGTAAATCTCTTTTTGTTTTTATTAAGAGAAGCAGCTCTAACTGTCTGACTGCATGTTCCCAGCTGGGGAAAGTTTATCTTGGAGCTTAAGCCCAGATTTTAACTTCGCTCTGTCTGCAGTTCAAAGGCAAAATCTGCCACCCAAGATCGACCAGGGCTGACGTCTCTGCTGGCCTGAGCGCGAGGAAGAAGGCAAAAAGAAAAAGAAGAAAACAATAACTCTGCTTCACATGAACTATAGGCGTTCGTCAGGTTGTGTGACAAACTCAGTGTGAAGACTGGAGGTTGTTCTACATGAGGAAGACGAGGCCGTGCGCTGCGATCTGACGCCGGCGACGACGCAACTCAGCATGGGCTCCCAGACTGTTTGCCTTTAAGATCCCGCCGCCTCCCTTCTCCCGCCCTTCTGCGCGTGGTTTACTTTGGCGTGATTGAAAGGAAGAGCGAGAATAAAGATGCAGAGCGGCAACAAATTCAATTATTGTCGGGAGCGCAGCTTGTCACAACGCCCGCGTCAGGTGGTTTTTCCGTCCTTGACAGCGTGAAAGGAGGAGCGGCGGCGGCTCACAAAGGCGAGGTGACAGCCAAGCCGGTCGGACCCTAAAAATAGGCTTCAAATTTGAGCTAAAAGTGTAATTATGTGTTTTTTTAAAATAAGCACCATCTGAACGTGAGGTGCGCAGGTATATGGATGCGTCACCGGCGTTTTTCTTCAGCGGCATAGAAAACACTTTCGACCGGCATCAGTCAGCAGGCCAGGATTACTGGAAATATGCAAAGCACGTAAGTAAGAGAGGGAATAAACTGAGAATAATGTAGCAGATAAATCAAAACGAAGCTTTTTCTGACAGCAATTGAAATGACATTTGGAGAAAAAAATAAGAGAAATGTGGGATAAACAAGCTAAAATGTTATGAAAATACAAAGAAGATTTCAGTTTTGACTGTTTCTGCTCATTGTGCTGCAGACAAACTGACGCTGAACGTCTTGTGATTCTCCAGGTTCACCCCCGACTATTTCTATTAAAAGCTAATATAAACACGGTGGGGGACGCACGAGTCGGAGGAAGTCAATTAATTACTGTCGGCCAGATCATATTGAATGAATATTCGTCTTATCCAAATGATCGCAGGGTTTTTATCCAATGAAAGGCCCTTTTCAATCTGCCCACCTTGTACTCACGTTTCATCAGGAACCGACTTGATGGTGTTCAGATACACCATAGTCAAAAGTCCACCCACCTTCTCCCTAGATTTTATTGGGTGAAGCGAACACAGGGCTGTATTATTAAAAGCTTTTTTCAGACAGAGGGTGAACTTTTGCTATGATAAGATGAGGATTTATTAAGCTCTGAGTCAGAACCTAACTGAGCCACAAGATATGAAATGAAAAAGAAAAAATCAATCAGGGATGTACGATATTGGATATGTGGCGATATCCGATATGAAAAACAAAATCGTCCCTATATGGATATTCTAATGGAAGCTTAATACTCACATTAAATCACAATTAAATTATGATGCTTTTGTAAACGCAGCGATGGGACTGCTGTTGGTTTGTACAAAAATAAGAAAACTAATGAAAGGTACATGTACTCTTTAATATTCTCAGAGCGTTGTGCCAATAACTAAGGCATGAAATGCTTTATAATTAACTATTTCTTGTTGCAGGAGTAATACAAGTGTACGTTGCAGCTTTACAGAACATGAACTAGTCCCCATACCTAAATGAATCAATCTCAATTAGCAGGCTGCAGGTGACTCACTCACTCCTGTATCAACTTAAAGAAAGCAAACTTTTCAATAACAGGAGCTCATGTGGTTATTCGATGCTTAAAAATAGGAGTAAACTGAGTTCGAACCACAGTTATATTGATGTTGTGCAAACAAACTTAACAAACTTGCAGAATTTGTTTTATGTCCAAGAGAGAAAAATTACAATCTGACATCCAACAAATCCACAATGAGAGACAGATTATTCTGTGTGAAAATAAGCATCTTTGCCTTTTCACGATCTATAACCAGGAACATGGTTTTAGGCAGCGAGCTGTCCAGCCGTCATTTGGACGGTCAATTTTGGGAAAGAAATATGGTCGAAAAAATTGCAGACGTGTTGCTCAAAGCCTCTAAAATATGTGTATAATGTCAATCACTTCTTGTTACTGTCTAATTTTGCTTAAATTAATCTTTTTTTGCCAAAATATAGCGGATTGTAGCGAATGTATTGCGCCCAGGGCCGAACAACGTGATTGGTAAATTGATACCATGTGGTCTATACGTTTTGAAAGGCGGCGTCTGATTGGTTCGTAATTCTCTGACTCATCCTGATGCGTTCAAATGCTGAAGCAAAGAGGAGGAATTTGGACGAATTTTCGTTCCAAAATGATGAGGAATTGTATCTGTAGAATCCACACAGGTGGGACTATTTCTATGGACCTATGATCAATCTAATTTTTCATTTCCAAAATGTTGGCACATGTTTGGAAAACTGCACATCATTGATGCTTTTCATTGAAGAATAAAATATTCTTTGCTGTAAAAATGCTGATTTTGACAAACAGGCTTGTTCCATCACCAATTTATGTGTGACTGTGACGTTCTAAAGTCTTGGGACTGAGCTATAGGAGGCCTGCAGAGAACAAATAAGATCTAATATTCAATTCAAAACTAATAAGAGGATCAGAGAAACTATCTCACAGTTCAGAGTCAACATGTGCTCACTTTAGGGGTGCAGATAGAAGCAGCGTGTCAACTACAGGGGGAATAAACAAGTACATGTAGTGAAGTGAGTCAGGTACAGGTACAGGTACAGGTACATGTGGAAACCATCACCAATGAAAAGAAGCGATTACCTTAAAAGAAAAAAGACAACTTTTTAACAAAGAAAGAAAGGATTATTGGCTGCATCAGCAAAAATGTCAAGGAGAAAAGGAAATATTTTACTGTGAAGAAGCAAAATCTACACGTCACAATGTAGTATTTAGTAGTCCCGAATGCATTAATAGCGACCAGCCCGTGGCCCAGTTTTGGGCCGCAGGCTTTTTGTTTCATGCCCCTGACAGCACTGACATGGAGGTTCTTGTGGGCCACCTGGAACAGAACTGGGAAGCGAGCCTCGTTGGATTTCCAGGACTCAAAAGGAGAAGCGTTGTTTAACTTCGTGCATCACCGACGTTGAACGTTCATTCCAAACAGCGACTTTATTATTAGTTTCTAAAACTTAAAAAAAAACTCTCCCCACAGCCGACATGTCTGATTCCTTCCTCTTTTATCCTCTTTTAACAACGCTTCATCAACGTGAAGACCTTCGTCTTTAAAATTAATTTTTTTACCTTTTTACCTTTTTACCTACCGTGCTCATGGCGTGGTTTCGGAAAAAAAAAGAAGCATCGTGCATCCCTAGAATGTAGAATTAACGTCATAGGTTACATCAAATATTACTTGATGGCCTGTTTCAAAGTTTGTTAAGAATTAAACACAAATTCAAAGACAAAAAAAAAAAAATGGTTCCGCCTATCTGGCCATTATTCGTACCTTCTCCCGTGGAGGCAAACACGTGGTCTGCGACCGCCCCGCTCTGGGAAGGAGAGCCATTTGATCCCTCCGAGTCTCTGGTGGATGAACCTGCTGGGTTTGATATTGCAGTTGGAAGTTCTCTTCCTGGCCGACAGACGAAGGAAGGCGGCGGTTTGAAAGGTTGTCGAAGCCTCTTTGGAATAGCGCGTGTAAGCACGGGCAGTGCATCGCTCAGGTAATGAGATTCTCCACTCTGCTTAAATGGAAAGCCCCTCAGCACCTGAGGAGGACAAACAACCCCCCCCCCCCCCCCACCACCTTCCCCTTCAATAGAAACGTTCACATACACACACATACATATAGACCCAAAGCTCCATCTCCTCCCACCCTTTCTCTCCTCTTCTTCTTCCTCCCTCTGAGTCTGGACAGGCTGTTTGTATGCAAATATGTGTTTTGGAAGACCCCTGCCTACCCCCCGTCTGCACTGTACACACACACACACACACACACACACACACACACACACACACACACACACACACACACACACACACACACACACACACACACGTCCTCACAGAGAAAATCCCGGGGAGGTTCCGGGCCGACGTGCTGAGGTGAACAACACTCTTTGGCAGACCAAAGCTTCTTTGCCCTTTATTTATTTATTTCTAATTTATGGTGTGTATTCAGCAACAGGACAAACTAGTTCTCTCCTCTCTTTCTGTGGTTAATCCCTTTTTTCATTATCATCCTTTTCTTTTCATCTGCTTGTGACAAACAGCTTAAGCAGCGATTGCGACGTGTAAACCACTGGCCGACTTCCGGAGCGTGCAGTGGCCTTTCTTTGGGGGAGCGGCCCGTAAAGCACATTTTTACAAAGAACGTCTGTGTTGTTTCACGGAATCGTTGTGGACTATTGTTGGACACCAACGTGTTTCTGAATGACGCAGTCTTGGTGCAGGAACTAACAACGCTGATAGAAGACTTAGCAAATTAGTCCAACTAATATCCTTGGCCAATAAAAGTCAGGTGGCAGCCAGTAAATGTCACCACTCCTGCCAATGTGATGGGGGTTGATGTGACTTTCCTCAACAGTTTAGCGAGCGGCAGCCTATAAAAGCCTTCAAGAAAACCTGACTCACCCTGACAAAAGAGCTTGTTCCCGCTCCGTAGACAACTGGGCCAATTCCTATAAGACCACTAAATAAATTACAGAAATGAAAATGAAAGTAGCACATCCTAAAAACGTCACCAAGGGTGAAGAGAGGTTTAAAATAACCACGCCAACTTTTCACATCAAGGACAAGCGTGTATGTTGACCTTGTCGAGGAGATGACTCTCTGAGCTCAGACAACCAGACGATGGTTAGATTTCAGTCTGCGTTTTACAATAGACAATACAAAGCAATTAATTGAAGATGGAATTCTCACGTGTCCATGCTTCCTCATCAGCCAGAAGACTAATGTGGCGATCCTACCAATCCACCTCCTCGAGGTTGGTCTGATCAATATAGAGCTCATGCTTCCCCACCAGCAAATTTCCAACAATTCTACGTCAGAAAAACAAGTGATAATGACTGATGCAGTGAAAAAGGTGCGTTACAAATATTGACAATAACAAATGCAGAAAAATGGATACCGTATAATAAACAAGGCTAAAAAACACAGCATAACATTTTGACGGTGCAGAGTGGAGACCCGCTGTTAGTTACATATACATTATAGGTAAAAGGAACAGCACTGGCAGGTAGTGTACTGGTTGTCATGCCGACGTCCTATTTATAGGAAATTCTCCAGTAAAGGAAATATTCAAAATCACACACATTGTAGTTTGGTGTTTTAAAACTCAGTAGACAACTTGGTTTCACTCTTTATTTCAAAAGTAGTCCCACCTTATCCTCTTACCTATTTTTCAAACTCATGACTTAGTTTTTCTGTTGCCTCAGTCATTGTTAACCAATTCAGATAAGTGGAACAGTCATTGTTCATAGCGTGGTGCAACTAAAGCCACGTTATAATCCTGACATACTTTCCATTTGGCTCGTTGCTCGTCCTTTTCTAAAATAAAGCACTACCAACCATTCACCTCACAACCTGTAGTACAAAAGGGATTAGTGCAGGTAAAACAGTTTATATTGAATAGCTAAGTCCCATTCCAGTAAGGTAAATATATAGATTTGAAACATGAGGAGTATGAATACAAGGCACACTGTGTGTATTTCATTCACAGCCACAGGAAAGATGCAGGAACTCGTCGGGTTCAATTCTATGGTTTTCTAAAAAAATGAAATGTCACTTGAAGGGTTTTATTGTATTAAAGCCAATTGAAAATGAAACTGTTTTGAACATGTAGGTAACTTTTAATAGAAATTCGTCTGTGCAGTTACCTCCAACAGACTAATAATGGCTGCCTTAATAACAATACTGATGAAATGTGCTTTGGGAGTTATCTACGTTTCTTTTATACACAGGAGAAGGTGCAGTCGCAGTCATGTATTCATGTATTGTGAGTGTTTTTGTTGCTGAAAAACAGCACTGCCCTCAAATTACATGAAGCAAAGAGCTATTGTAACCGAGCGCTGTTCGCTTTGTGTGGCAGACTTGCTTCCGTCACTGCACTGGTTAGACCTGTTTTTAATAACACCAGGCTGATAATATCAACTCAGCAATGTTCCCAAGGAAAGACACTAATACCATCTAATCCATACACTTTTGAAGTATGACCTTCTCTGGGTGAAATCTGCAGAGCTGCTACTCGAATGACATCATGTGCAAGGTATTCGGTCGCCGTCGGTTGTGAGCTCAGCAGGAGAGACGTCAGAACAGGAAGCTCCGCACTTGATGAAAACTGTATGCTTGCTGATAGACATATGAAGCTGTGTCTGTCTCCAAGGCCTTTGCGCACACATGCATCTGTTACCGTGTTCGTTCTCGTGGTTCACGGAACGAGGACATTCTTCACTGCAGTATTACAGCCTTGTTACCCCCCCCGCCCCCTTCCCCCCATTAAACCTCATCCTTCTCACAGCCTCCTTTTCTCAGTCCCGGCCTCCTTTTTTCCAACTCTCCAGCCTATAAAAGGCATTCAGTCACCAGCCATTCAAGAGGAGTCTTAAGTGGTGGATTAAAACCACCAAAGCAACTTCTGATATTTTTGCCTACTTCATGCTCGCTTTTGGTTTGATCACCGAAAGTTAAAGTGAGCTCTTTCTCTTTTCTTCCTATTTCCCCCCTCATAAATTCTTTTCCTGGAACAGGCTTCCAACATGGCTGACCATTGCCAAAAAGCTGCCCTTATTTCCCAGTCAGTTGCCGCCACCAGCGCAACACACAGCGTGTTTTGACACTCTGGGAGGGGGAGTGTGCGTGTTGTGGAGAGAGGGCGTTATGGTTTTCTGGCTTCTGTCTCTCTCCACATCCGTCACAATGACTGCCAAAATCCCCATGACCTCATTCTCATTAGCACTGCCTCAACCATAAAGAGCCAGGCTTGGGGTATGGGGGCGGTGGTGGTGGTTGACGGGCAACGTGCACCATTCCTGAATGGACGAGGCGCGCTGCATTCTTAAAAAGGTGGTGGAGATTCGCCCGTTGAAAGCGTGCACAGAGTCTGCTTGTGTGTAAACACAGTGGACAATTATGGAGGCCGGTCGTCTGTCAATGAGCTGCTGGAATCCTTGAAAGTCTCGTATTAATTAAGCCAAGCGGCCGGCTCTCTTACCAAATCGAAGAAGAGATGGACCTTGGAGGAATTCATCCATGTAGAATGATTCTAACACTGGTTTTCCATTCTGATTAATAAGTTTTTAGACAGACGGCAAGGATCTTGAGGCAAATTTCATGCAGGTCATTTTGTAATTTACCTTTCAGACTTTCAACTCATACAAAGAACTCTTGTCAGATTGATAAGAACAGTCTGTTGCCCTGAAGATACAGATTTGACTTGTTTTCTCTGCTGATTTCTTTGTGCCTAATGACTAAAATGATGTGCTGGAATCTTGCTACAGCGCTTCTAACTATAGACGACAGTCAGGATAAAAAACAAAAACATCAGGCCTGCTGGCGGGCAGAGAGGAGATAAAATGGCAAAATGAAAGATGATGAAAAGGTTCCCCCTTCCACCCGGAGAGGGGATTATCTCTCAGGAAATATCTACATCTTCAAGGCTCCTCAGTTTCTATCTTTATCTTTTTTTTTTTTTTTTTTGCGGGGGTTTCTTCCCGCTTCCTGCTGATCTCTTGTGATTTCACGCTCTGTCACACGAAGCCTCACCTGGGGGCCCATCTATCTTGATGGGAGGCAGGGAAAAGTAGACCCTCGTCTGAACTCCCCCTGTGCACCGCCTCGACCTGACCTCCGACCCCGCCACGAGTTCTCAGCATTAGGCACAGTGTTGTTTTCGCCGATGTATTCATTGCTGTTACTGGAAAGAAATAAAATGCACGGGGAAGGGGTGGGTGGGATGAGTGAGGCACTGTTGGGAATTTCGAAGGATACGACCTTATTAGGGAACCAATGCTGACTGCGTGAAGCTCTGATTGGCTTCAATTAGCCCGTTGGCACCCACACGACATGAGCGTCCCTCTGGTACCACCTCCATTAGTGCCATGATGATTCCTTATCTGTCTGGCATTCGAGCTTATCTCCAGATAGATGGGCTGGGATGCATGACGGAACTGATGCTGTGAGCGGAGGGAGGAGAGTTGGTGAACACCTGCCTGCCATCATTATTACTGCAGGGGGTTGGGAAAACATCTGTATTGTAGCTCTGGAATGAAAAGTGGAGTAGGGCACAGGGAAAGATAGAGAATATAGAAAAGGTTGCTTGGTTTTTACCAAAGAGTCCCAAACACCTTAACACCTTTTGTTTCCCCCTGACCAATTGAATCAGTTGTCCTTGCTGGAATGGCTGGATGGACACAAATGTGTGCGTTTTGTGACTGATTCAATTAGTAATGATATACACCAAGTGACAACATGGCAAAGGCTTATCCACTGTCCATCACAGGACAAACAAAGAAAGACCACACCCTCTCAAGCACGGGCAATATAGAGTCAGCTCACCATCCAGACTCGGTCATTCTGTCTACAATGCAAGAGTGCTGACCAAAAGACTAATTCTCAAACTAAACTTCACCTTAACTTGACTAGCGTTGGTCTTTTATCCCAACATTGACCCTTCACCTTAGGCCTCACTCTACATTAGGAGGCAAACGAGCACATAAAGTTCCAGAAACCTGATATTCAAACTACATTTCCCCCAGTATTTCTACTGTGCAGCAATTTAGTCACCAATTAACCTTACTAGCAAGGATTTGGTGTGTTGGGAGGAAGCCAGAGTGAATGAAGAAACCCAGCGCAAGCCAAGAATCTGATCAGACTGGAGGCCTTCCTTCTCTCCAGCCCCCAATCACAACTATTAAAGAGGATTTTCTAACCCGAACCCCGACTGCTCCCCTTGAATGTTCACCTGACCCAAACTAAACTCTTTAATCCAAACCCTGGCCTTCAATCTAATGTCTTTCTGCTCCTGAACTTACCTACACTGGAACTAAAACCCAGGACCTGAAACCTGAAAAAATATCCATCAATGGGCTTGTTGTGTAGTGACAATGCACATCAACAGCGAGCTACGCTTGGCGTATAGGTGTAAATAAACAAATGGCCACTGTGGCTCTCTTTTCACCTGAATGCAAGAAGGCTTTGCCAATAGTTGTATAATAACATTGATATGCAGATGAGTTTTCCCTCTGCCAAAAGGAAGGACAGACTGAAAATACTCGCACATTAACTATTTTCCCCCTCCACCGCTCTCCTGCCTCACACTAAATCCGGTTCTGCTCGCGCCCATTGTGAGAGACGTCCTTCGCTTGCTTTTTCAATTTGAGACACAATTCACCGAACGAGATAGAGCATCCATGTCAGGGTACAAATCATCGCAGTGTGTCGGAGAAATTGAATTCCCCATGAATACGGGATTGTTTGCGACTTGCCTCTCCCGGCATGTGCGCCTTCTTAATCCTCCGAGGGCGGCGGCGGCGGTGGCGATGGGAGAGAAGCAGGGCGGGTTGTATCGCCGGGTCACAACAGCTGCACGGGCAACAGTAACCACACACACACACACACACACACACACACACACACACACACACACATAAGGATACACACCTATGTGATGACACGCTTATGAGAAACGGAACCCCAGAGAGTCACAATCACACACTCGCAGCAGGTCGCCGGCAGCTGCCTGCTTGTGCACGCCTCCGGAGCACGCTGCGCGCACATGTCACCGCGATTACAACCTGCTGTGTGTGTGTGCGTGTGTGTGTGTGTGTGTATGTGTGCACACTGCGTTTATGACTTTTCCAGCTTGGTCCTCCCCGATAGCTGCTGCCCTTTTTCTCTCCAGCGTCGCATTTGCAGACCACTTGTGGGCCCCTGTAGTGTGCCACCGCACAACTGTAGTATCACGCCTGTCATCAGCCCTCGTGCTACAAACCTCTTGAATTCAGCCCCTTCTGTCTTTGCACACAAAGGATCGCCACCATTTCCTTTGTGGCCCATGTGCTCCACCGCAGTGGGCTGATATAATTTCCCTGTGTATTTCAGGAAACAGTAATGAGTGTATATCCAGGCGAGCTAATGCCTATTGGCTCCGATGACGGATAATGGCGTGGGGATGAGTCACTCAAACACAAGTGCACATGCACATACACACATAGATGCACACACCTGTGCAGTACTCTTAGGGTCTCTCCTCTGACTAGAAGCTGTCATTTTGATAAAATCCAACTTTGAGATGCCATCTTCCTTTCACAGCCACCGCCGGACGTTCAGCACCTTTTGTCAGCGCTGCCTGAAGGAGACGCTGCTTGAACTTTTCAGCTTGACAACCACACTGAGGAAAATGACAAAGGGATCAGTGCGCGTGTGTATATATATATATATATATATATATATATATATGATAATTGGCTTTACTTTTACACATTTCAGTTCAGTGCACCTGAGAAAATTCCATCTTTCACTTCCTATTCAATTAATGTTGTTTCTGTTGCCTGTGCTGCTCGTAGAACAGGGATCCGTGGATCAAAACCAGTCAGCAACAGGCTCCAATCCGACAAAACCACCAAGAAAATGGTAAAAAAATGTCAAGAAAATATATATATATATATATATATATATATATATTTTTTTTTTTACAATTAGTGGCATCCGTGCAAAGAGAGACCGCCAGTTCAAAGACCAGTGTTGCAGAAAAACAGATTTCAGCATCAAGATGATAACACCTCAACTTTGAAACTATTACTATTACAGAAAAAAAAAAAGAAGACATTTCATTACCATTTTTAGCTGTTTTAGTATCTTTTCAGCATCTTTTTCCTTTCGGATGGCCTAACATTACTCGTTTGTTGTTTGTGGATTTCTCCTCATATCGAACACATCTAAAGCAGCATCGTTGTCAGTGAACGCAAATTGATGTTTCAGCACTGAATGAAAGTCTTTTCTATTCATTTATAGAAAAGACATTTATTTGGATCCATTCATGTCTTGCTTATCGGGAAGTGTGGTTGGAAATTCAACACCTGTAGTGAAGGGCATATTAGGGTGTGATGTGTATTTTAGTAAACAACCCATTAAACTATTTCCTGTCACATTTGTCACCTCACACTGCAAGATAACGGTCCCTTCAAAAGGTTGTCTGCTGTGCAAGAAAATTAAAGATAAGCTTAAAATGTTTATCCACACAGAGTTTTCTGAAAACCGCAGGGAGCCACTACTGAGGAGCTGGAGGTCTGCATGCAGCTCCAGGTTGGAGACCCGTGACTTTGAGGATCTGTCATGCTAATTAAAGGACTTAAAGTAGGAATTTACATCAATGGACACAAAACAAAAGGGTTTGAACACTTGATGGAGCCCCAAGAGCCAATAGAGTGGTTGAGCATGTCAGCACAGCCACAAAGCCAACGTAAGCCACTGTGGTGATGCAAACAGTGGGAATGAAAAGCAAAGCTAAAGCACGACAGCATAATAGACACAGTAAGTGTAAGTCTATGTAATGAAACACATGATCGCATCGAGCAATACGCTATAAACATTAACAATGGAGAGGACACGGGCATTCTAATGGACAGACGACCAAGATGAATTGTTATTACATTGACAATTATAATTACAAATTATATAACAATTATAAAACTACCAAGTCCCAGGAGAATAAAGACTAAAAGAAGCATTTACTGCAGCTGTAGTGCACATGCGCGTTAGCAGCACTGCCACCTGAGCGTTGCCAAAGTGTCGTTTTCGCCCGTCTTCACTACAGTGGATGCCGAGCATTTTTGAAATGTTCCACCTTGAGAGTTGTTTTCAAATTTTTGCGTTTCCACTTGGAATCGTTGCCGTGTGAACGGGCCCTACGTCTGTACCAAGTGGAAAACCTGGAAGTGTCTCAAACACACACAGTTTGCATTCGTAAAATGATTGGGTGGTTGAACATATGAACGTGACTTTTTTAGACAAGATATTGATTTGAGTCCAGTTCGAAGGCAAACTCATGGAGTTTTAGTTCCTAAACTGTTAAACAAACATATGTTGTTACTCTTCAAAGGTCTAATGACAGTCTTCTCCAAGGGGGTGTGTGTCGGTCTGGGAGTGAGCCAAACTTTTGATAGTCTTCCCATCCAGTATTGTGAGCAGCTATTATTCTCAACAGTTTTGGTGAAATTACACCCCGATGCAATGTGACGCACTGTATTTAACTTGAAAACCACCAGTGAAAACTGCTGACTCGAGCATGCAGCAGATTGCCGGGTGACACTGTGTGCGTTAAACACAGTAATGGAGAGTGACTCGGCACCTTGACATCGGGCCTGTTCCTGTGATTGTGCAGATCTGCACCTCGGTTCGCGTGGATGAAGTCACAGATACGGTCGGATTCTGTCACCGGTGCCCAAGCAGCCATGTAATTTACACATGTCTCGCTGAAAACTGTCTCGGCCTATACTGTGTGTCCCGAGTCGCGGTAAACAAACACCAGCGACATTAGTTTGAAAGGTATTTTCTTCAGGGGCATGATTATGAGATTAGACATGTGGGATTGCAGCATAAAATGGGATGTAGCAATTAGTGGTGAAGGTTGTGCTTCTCATTCAAAGTAAACATTATCCAGCCTGTCCTCCAGTGAAATATGACTATAAGGGCTTATTATACAAGCAGCATAAGCTTCTATGCATCCCAGTGCAGGATAACTGCATCCTGTCGGTAGGAGCAAAGAAGCTTGTGGGTGTTTGGATAGAATGAAATTGAAAGTTTTTCCCAGAACTCTCAATCAAGATGAATTGGAAAAGGATCAGACAATTCATTCAGGAAACGTCTTAATAATGTATAATCCCGAACTATGAGCTTCTGTCACGTCATAGCAGGTCTGTGTTTGAGTCTCTTTTCAGTCAGAAGGCGATGACGCTGGGGGGATTTATGTGTTAACAGCTGTTCCAGCACAATGTCACAAGATTAACTTCCCTACGGTACATTGTGCATTAGCTTTAAGATTTTATGTGAAAACGCAAAACTGCTGTTGCAATTCAAATGACAACGGGGCTCAGAGCAACTGAAAACGCAACTTTTTGGGAACAGCTCCCAAGGTGGAACGTTCCAGAAACGCCCCGACCCCGTCGCCATGGAGACAGGCGGAAGCAAAGCGTTTTGTTCTTCGCTTGCATTTGTGTGTGGTTTCATTACAAAAACAACCAGCAGCACCCACTAGTGGGCCAACATGAAAACAACAGATGTCTCATTATTTCTGCCATTTCTGTGTGAACTTTTCTGAAATGAAAACTCCAAAAAGATGAATTTTCTCTTGAAACTCTTTTTAAACGGGGCTCAGGAATGCATTTGACTTCTTTTTCCAATCTTCATGGCTAAAACGTTGCAGTGAAGCCAAACACTATCTGGCTTACCAATTCTCACAAAAATACAAACGCACGAGCAAACACAAACAATTTACTTGCTCTTCTCTGACATATAGAAAGTGTCTTATTATTTTTGGTTTAATTCTAGGTTTGACAGACTGAAGAAACTGCAGGAACCTTAAAATGGCAATTAATGCAATGTGTTTTATTTTTTATTTTTTCAATTCAAAGGTAAAGGACTTAGCTTCAAAGCTGGCTTTGGAAAAAGAGAGTAAAGGTTGTTGAGTGTAAGCAGGAATGTGGCCATGAGGTTATTTTTCCATAACTCATCTATCTGTGGTTGCTAAAATTTTCTTTCTCTCAAATGCAGAACATTTTTTAAAAGAAAAAAGGGGGAGACTGATCTTTCTAAATCCAAAGCTAATGCGATATCAGGGCTAACTTTCTTTAGATACTTATTAGGACTTTGGTTCACATCAGATTAGTGGGAGTATCTAACTAAAGCACATTAAATCACATTAAAGAACACCAGTCTACATGACTTAATATATATGAAGGAGCCCACATTAGTGCAGTTATCTTAAAGAAATCAAGGCAGCATTATGCACAGCTTGCTCATGACGCCGTTGTTTATTGTTACAATATGAAACCAAAGCCAGTGATTCCCTCTCGATAAGAACCTGCGTAACGAGGTTCCACAGAACCAGATAGCATCTTTGTACCTTTCCAGATTAATTTAGGAAATTCCAGAGCTCGTCCTTGAGCAACTGACATGTTAAATGGATTTCACTTATATGGTGCATTTTCAGTGCTTTTAGCAGTCTCCAAACAACTTAGTCGTACTCACACGCACACACACACACACACACACACACACACACACACACACACACACACACACACACACACACACACACACACACACACACACACACACACACACACACACACACACACACACACACATACACACACACACACACACACACACACACACACACACACACACACACACTTGGAGCAAGTCGAGGTGGACTACCTCGCCCAAGGACGACACATGTCGAGGGATTGAACCGCAGGAACGCCGACGGTCCCACCTGAACCACAGCCGCTCCACCATCGACTGTTTGACATTCCAGCCCCTTTCTCCTTTGAGTTTTCTTGACTGCACTGCTGAGTGTCATTTCAGGCCACTTTGAAATGCTTAGAAAACCCTGCAGTCATAGCATTTTGTCCCCCCCCCCCCCCCCCCCCCCCCCACAACCCCCCTCGCTCCCTCTTGTAAATTGAACCTCCGCCAGGCTGAAACTCGATATATATGTCCCCCAGTTAAAGAAGTTTTAAGAAGTTAGTGTGGTGGTGTTTGTGTATTCGCCGCTTGGGGGGGAATTGGGCTTGATTGGCCGGTCGCAGGAAAGTATCCAGAACCTGGGAATTTCACTTCTGGCTGTAAAACAAATGCTACACCAAAAATGAACTCGCCTTCGCAGAAGCCACATAATATCCTATCATTATCGTTCCGCAAATATTTAAAAGACATTAGCGGGAGAAAAAAAACCTAGGACATTCCGTATCATTGTGGAGTTTGCCCCAGCACTTCCTGATTTTCCTCTTTCATCTGCTCCGTTCCTTGTGGATTCCTCTCTTCTCTCTTTGCCTGCAGAGGCTTTGTAGCTGTTGCCCAGGCGGACAATAGCATGTAACCGGGTACGTCTGGGAAGAAGAAAAAAAAAAATGGAGCAAGGTGTAACTACAGTGAAACAAGCAGGGAGATTTTAGCGATGCCCGAACACAGAAGAGACGGCTGGAATCATCTGATAATGGCCCCCGGGCAGAATGACTCTTCCTGGGTCGCATTGTGGCTTCACACACAGTCGTCTATCAGGCCGGGACTCTCCTGTAATTACATATTCTTTATGTGGATACAGCTGGGGAGAGCGCAGAGAGCCGCTTAGCACATTGAGGGATGATTGGAAGGAGAGAATCAAAGGAGGGATGTGTTTTTTTTTTCTCCTTTCCCCTCTTTGAGATATGATTGAGAGGCAGGATGAATAGGGAGCGAGGGCGTGGCAGAAACGGTAGCTTAGCGGCCTGCTGTGTCCACACTGAGATGAAGACGGGGCCGGATGCCAGGTTCTCTCTCAGTTGTTGTACCAGAAGCGTTCGGTTTCTCACACGTCTTTCTGTTGGTTCGAAGCACCTCGGGTGAACCTGTGAGAACTTGTGGAAGGCTTTTGTCATTTTTGCACCACTCTAACCACAGCACTGTTTGTGGAGCGTCTCGATTGCCTCATTGGGAGCATCATAGAACTCCACCTTTGATTTTTGTTTTTTTCTGACTTTTGATTTTACCTTGTCTTACAGTGCTAGAGGTTCCTCCTTCAAGAGTCTGAATGGTCCAAAGGGTCAGTAGGCAAAAAGGTATTCGGAGACACAGATACAGAACGGTCAGAGTCCATCGCAATGTAAATGAACGAAAATGCAACTTTCTCAAAACGCTTCAGGCTCCATTCCTTGCCGATGGCGGAAACACTGCCACTGCGTAGTAGTAGTAATAGTTTTTCTGCACATGCTCAGTAGACGGACAATAACAACAATGTTTGCCTCCAGCGTTTCATGACTCCCAATATATATTCTATATCCCATTAGATATTCTCCTGGTACTCGGTAGTTTTATAGTTACAGTAATAACAATCCAACTTGCTATTGTTAATGTTTATAGTGTATTGTTCTCTCTGCGCATGTGTGTGTAATTTCATTACAAAAACAACCAACAGCTCCAACTCGTGGCCTGGCATGCTAACTACGTCAGTTTCAGTATTTGTGTCGTGTAAACGGACATAGTTTTCAAAACATTGTCATGTAAACCAAAAGCCTTCTGACACGAAAAAACAAATAAAATGCGTTTCCAATTGAAACCTTGTGCGATTGGGGTCTTAAACTTCTGTGTATGTTTGGGATTGTGTGAAGAAGCCAGACTACCTGACATAACCTCCCCAAACATAGAACACAGAAAGGCCCAAACCAAACTCAAACCATAGATATGCTTGTTGAGGTGAGATACTAAACACTACACCAGAAATGTAAAAACATAAAAACTACATAAATGTCGCAAAGCACAGACAAACAACAACAAAGATATTTTAAACTACCACTAAGATGAAGACGTTTAGTTCTCTTAAAGTGAGCACAAGTGTTGTTTTTGCATTTTCCTTACAGAAGACCAGAGTGACTTTCATGTGTATAAAGTTAAAACAGCTTTCCTTTTGTTTACAGTTTGCTTATAATTGACAGTAATTTTCACTCTTGTCGTTGCTCCAAAGCATGATTCAGCAGATTAGCAGATTCTGTATGTCTTGCCTTGATGAGCTCTGGGTCTTGCCTTTACAGGTCAGACTTTCAGATCGCTGTCATTATGACAAAGATAACCAATAGAAATCGGGAAAAGGCCTAAAAGACCTTCTGCTGTGGTCCGCTGCATCTAATCTATCAAGGGCCACCGGGTTGGTAGGGGGGACACTGGGTCTGGCTGCATTCATTAGTTCCACTGTGCTGACCCATCTCATGTCAGATCATAACCAGGCCTGCAGCTCTGGTTTGTTTCTGAGGGGAAAAAGATGGGTTGCATATTTTTTTACAGCTGGATTCTTGGGATGTGGGCTAGCCACAGGTTCCCCCTTTATTTCCAGCTTTAATTCTGAAACGTCGCACACACACACACTCACACAGATGGAACTATGGCGGTGTATTCTGGAAGCCAGGCATTGAGGAAATCAACTAATCGAATTGCCGCAACCCTCTCCACTGTCCTGTTTATGCCCTCCGTGTGAGCCCTTTCAGTCCGGTAGTCTCTTTCCAGCTCCACTTCACAGCCGCAGCCTTTTTCCCAGCATGAGTTGTTGTGTAGAGCTTTGTGTGTTGACCCTTAAATGGCTGCACATCCTGGCAAAGACTGAGTCCTCTTTGTGAACCGGTCCACAGGGGTCAGATTCAACCCAATGGGCTGCGAAACCAAAGACAGGAGGTGGATTTTTGTGTGTATGGGCTTCTGCTTAAATGGACTTTGCTCTGTGCATTTTACAACCTCAGCAGCCTCAACGTGCCTTATACCATCCCACATTCATGAATAGGCACACACAGTCAACCACACAGTCATTTACCAATGGTGACGCCTCATGCAACATTCGGGGCAATTTCAGGGTCAATGTCTTGCCCAAGGACACTTCAAAATAGAGCAAGAAGGAGGGTCGAATCAACTACAGATTGGAAAACACTCCCATCTGCTCTTAACTGTCCCCGACTTCCTGATAGGATCTTAGAAGATTGAACAGTGATCAAGGATTGATTTTCAAGGCTCCAAGTAGAAAAACAAGCAAAAATAGGATTGGGCTGCTTCCATTCCTTGCAATTTCCTTCAGTCTCATTAGGCAATCCTTCTTCAGGCTGCTTTGTGCCGAACTGAAAAAGATTCACGGAGAGACAAAAGAATGCGGCGAGCAGCTGTGGAGATTTACACGGTTTCATGTCGGGGCTTTGTGAGGCCCGCTGGAGAGGCAGAAGCAGATCGTGCTCTCGCATGGAAATGTGCCGACCGTCCTCACCTCGTCCAGGTGTGCCGCTCCAATCATCTCGGCCGAAACGAAACTAAATGCAGAATTTTTCCTTAATTCCTTTTTTTGGAAGGAAACCTGGTCGTCATGGATATTCACACACTGGAAAACCCTCGATACTTTGCAAACATTTCACTCTCTTGTATTGTTTTTCTTGTCATTCACCCTCGTTCAACATTTCCACTGCTTGCTTTTTCAGTGTCAAGGGAGGAAGTGCGCACACTATTGCACTGTTTAGCGGTGCATTTCGCCTGCTGACGTTCCCATAGATCTGAGGCAGCTGCAGCTGGTAGCGGCGCCTCACTGAGTCACGGCCTGGACCGCGCTTAAACGCAGCCGTCACTGTTTTTTTGCAAGGAGGCGAAAAGAAGTGAAAAGGATCAGTCTTGACCTTTGGCGGAGACTGCACCGCCTCTTTCACAATGCCTCGGAAACTCAACACTGTCTGTGACATTTGCTGTCTGTGGAGAGCAGCCACTGTACTGCAATGAATGGAAATGAACCGGAGGAGAAGTCGGATGCATTAAATGCAACGCTCCGTGCACTGATTTCTTCTAAATTCTCTTTTGTCTGTTATAGTTTAAACCAAAAAGCTGCTGAGAAAATGTCTCCGTTGTTTGTCTTACCAGGACTACAATCATCCAGTCACTGATTGTGCATTAATTTACTGCAGGGCCGAGGGAGCAAGGGAAGACAGCAGATGTGCAGATGCACAGATGGTCATCAAGTTTATCAGCTGTGAAAACAGCCGCAGCTGGACCTATGCTGGTCATCGTCCATTAACAGCCAGACTGGGCTCTTTTTAATTCATCTTCCTTACTTTAGTGCAGAAACACATCTGATGTAGATGAGACGTTGGCTTTCTCCACATTCGGCATATCTGTTGCATAGACGGTGAATCAGGGTAACTTCATGTATGATATAGACTTCTAGTGGTCAAAGTAATTATGACAGGAGCAATGTATGGAGTTAGAAATACCATAGAAATGGGGCGAAACGCAGACAGAAGAAGTAGCATTAATCGCTACTTCATTCTGAATCGAACACAGTCACTTTAGTGCCAAAACCGAACCAAATTGTCTTTTAAGATGTTATTAGATACTGCATACTGATCCAACTAGCAGGTTGGGGTGATCCTAGTTCTGGAAGTGAGTCATTATATAAGTGGTGTTACCAAAACAACAAGAAACTTATTGATAACTGTCCAGTGGGTTACCTGGAAAGTGGAGTTGGTTCTTTATAAGGGAATAAATAAATATAAAAATCATGAGAAATTACATATTTGGTTCAAACCACAAGCCTTTTCATTTAGAATTCTCTCCAGTTTCCAAACCAGGGATGCTGTAGTATCTGAATCTTGTCCTTGGTTTATATGGGTTTCTTTAGGTAGCCTACTTTAACTTGGTCCCAGGATTCAATCACATGCTTGATAGGTTAATTAGAAACTCTGTTATAGGGCTCCTCTCAGACCGAAACTGTGCAGCCATATTGTCTGTCTTCTCCTTATTAGCTTTAACGTTTCTTTTCTCTCATTTTCACCCCTATTTTCCTTTAGTTAAACTGGATCCCCCCCCAAAAAAGAAAAATCCTGTTGAATGACATCTCATTGGCAGAAACTTATGTCTGTCTGTGGAGCCCTGACAGGCCATCTGTTAGCATTTTTGCCTGAGCCGTCAGTTTTCTTTGCCTCAGTAAAGCTTTTAGTATCACCGAATGTGACAGGACATTGATTCCATTGCAACACTGGATCCTCGTGGTTTACAAATTGGGCCCTCACTGTGAATACGATTTAATTTTCAACTTGGCAAGTTACAACTGAAGTTCCTGCACAAACACATTGGAGGGGTAAAGGCCTCGTAGCCATGCATGCAGAATATTTGTTCACATTGTAGAACCTCAATCAACCTAATTAGTCGCTTGCTAATTGTCAGGTGCACGCACAAAGGTTTTGTGTTCTTTCATAAGCTACATTAGCAGTTAGCCGCAACACAATTGGGCCTCCCAGCTGAATGAAAGAGTCCTACAGAGCTGCGTTGTTTACAGTTGCTTGGGGTCATCTGTGTTTGTTCTGCTAGCTGACCCAAACATAAACTGCATGTCCCACTTTGCTTTGGTGCGCCATCTACTACAGGACTACAGCTTTTTTTGCTTTTTTTTTTTGAATTCAGATGAGGGACCCCAAGTTCAGGCACAGGTCAGCAGAGCATTGTTTAAGGTGACGAGAAGGGGGTTAGTTGAGAAAAGCCAGGGTCAGGGTAGCGGTCAACTTAGAAAACAAGGAGCCGTCAATCCACTGTGACACGCTGGCCGGCACACAATGGCTCTTTGTGAAGGCTCAGACAGGTCTCACTTTAAAGGCCTACCTGTCCGGTGGCACCTGTAATTAGTGTGGTTGACCTTGAGGGCCAGTGGTAATTATAACCGAGCTGAGCTGCGATGATAGCACTCGAGGAGTGACCCAGATAAAATGGGTCCACGCTTGGTTGGCAGGATTTGGTGATGCAGGAGTGGGGATTCCTCCATGTGCCTTGATTTTTATCAAATGACAAAACAGCAAGAATATTGCCGCTTTGATTCCAGCCATGTGTTCCTTGGGTTTCCGCTCAAGAAGGTGATTGATTTCAGGAGGATTGGTGTGGTGGACTGGTGATCTAACTTTCACCCATTGTACGCTTGTCATCTGCTCCCGTCACCCTCACGCCTTGTTTCTACTTATATTTCACGCCTCGCTCATACAAATGTTTTTGTACTCTCCATTAATGTTTATGGTGTATTGTTTTTTGCACCAACATTAAAACTACATGGTTTCCAGCATTTCTCCAGTTTCCGTTTCTGCAGTTTTCAGAACGTTGCCATGTAAAAGTTAAACTTTTTTTAAACGAAAATGCAAAAATGATACATTTCACTTGAGACTCTGTTCTTAGGCCCTGTCCACATGAGCCAAAACAATCTTTTTTTCTCCCCGTCATTCTTAAAAACTTGCCTGTACACATGACACCATGAAAATGACTGATGCAGTACATATGCCAGACCAATAGGTGCCACTGTAACTCCACACGACACACAAATTCACCAAAAATAGGAAAACAAAAACATGGAGCATCCAAAAACTGGGAAATTGACAAATCCGACATCTTGTCTTATTAAACCGACTAGCAACAGTAGCTTCTGCCGCACACGATCTGGAGCACTTAGTCCGCCATTGTTGTTTTTGTTAAGTGACTTTGTGGAGAGGGTCATGGGGTTAATTGGTGAAGAGGTGAGGCGATGATGTAATCATTTTCAGCTAATGTGTGCCAGTCCACAATAACCCCAATTTGTCTCTAGTAGTGGATAATGAGGGTGGATGGATGCCGGACTACTGTGCAAATAAGATGAGGACACATTGTTCCCTGTGCATGAAGAAAACGTCTGAAGGACAAAAACTGTATTCCTCGAAAGCGTCACAAGTTTCCCGTTGTCTTTCATTGTGCTCTCAGTGTGATGCTGCCAGTGTGGGTGGGAAAATGTTCCCTGCCTTTTGTCTTCCGGGTGCTGCTTCCTCCTCAAAACACCAACCTGCAACTCTCATGGGTGCCATCACTCCTCTCCTGTAATTTCACACTCCAGCAGAAAAGAACCCATTCACACCCTTGTAGAGTCGTGTTCATTTCAATGTGGTTTCCTCTTTATACAAGGAACCCACCCCAGATAAAACCTGGAATCTTTGCGTCCATACTGGGAGTCGTTGCATTTATGTGGGTACAAGTTTATCCTGCGGCAATTCACTGGAAAAATGCTATTTATACCAGAGCAGCGTTTAAATATCACATGCCTGATCTTGATTACAATCTGTACAGGATGCAGGAGGAACTGAAGCTTGGTGGCATTATGGCTGCACCTTGTCCTCTGTTCGTGTGTGTGTGTGTGTGTGTGTTTGTGTTTTCTGGTGGCGAGGCATCGAAGTGCCGCGCCTGAATTAAATCCCCCCATGCATGTAAAAGGAGAAAATGAAATAAAACGTTGAGATGTTGGGCGTGTTTGCCTGAAGGTGGGTGGGTGGGGGTGGGGGGTGGGGTTGGAATGTGGCAGCAGTCAACTGTGACAACTGAAGAAATTGAGAAAGACGCGAGCACCAATGAGAGAGGCAGACGTGGGAAACGGGAGAAGGAAATGGGGAAATATCTGACATGAATAATATACCTCAGTTTCAAAGGAGTCAACGCCACCTGTCCAGACTGCCCCTGTTAGCAGCTCCACTGGTATGAATATGTTAATGGGATTGGGGCTGCAGGTCCTGTGTGAAAGTTAAATGCTCCATATTGTGTAAAACAACACAATGTGCAAACAGAGCGAAGAATCTGCCATTCCAGTCGGCTGAAACAGACACCAAAAGCTGTCGCAACACAAACATGGAGGCACACACAAATGATTTATCACCAGGGGGAAGATAAGTTGAGTTAAGACGGTCTACTTCCAAATACAATCGTGCAAAATCAAGCACATCCCAAAGAAATAGTGTTTCTCCCAAATTGGATGTTCAGCTCCAAATAATCGAAATCAAACAGATTAAACCAAATTGACAGTTTTCATTTGATACATTGAAATTAGGGATGCACCGATACCAAGTAGACGTGGAGTTATTGTGATCCCTAATTGAAACTAGATAGTTGTAAAAAAAACAAAACAAAACAAAACAAAAACAACTAAATAATTTCACTTCATTGTTTGGCTCGGCTCAAAATTTGAGGTAAAAGACATTTCAGATCAAACTAAAGAATTCAAGTGAATAAAAAGTATAAAAATATTCAGCAATTCTCATGCTTTAAAATCCAATTATTTTTAATGAGAGATTTCAGGTTCAATGCAAATGATCCGTTGTAATTATTCATGCATCCGCTGTGTCTGTTTTATCTAACCCGGGGTTGTCGGGGGAGCTTGAGGCGGCGACCTCTCCAGGAGGAAACCCTCCTTTACCTTTGCCAATTCTGGAGATTGGCTCAAGAACCACACGACTAGACAGATGTAGACCACGTCGTTAGTTCCTGTTTTCTTTTTACTACTTTATCCTATCTAGTGTTGCAGTGTGTTGGAGCCAATTCCAGCTGACAACATGCAAAATGCAGAGTGCAGACTAAACAGTTCTCCAGTCATTACTACTATTAGCTTTCAATGAAGTTGAGTGAATAAAGTTTGAGTTGCTAATCTTCTATTTGTCCTTGAAGTGCCGGCTGTCATCATGACTAAATGCAAAGAGTTTTCTAAAGCCTTCAAAACAAAATTTAGAGGGCATCTTTGAATGTGGAAAGCAGTTAAAAAAACATCTACAAATGATTTAAAATCACTTATTCCACTGTGAGGCAAAGTTTCTGACGTTGCAGATGGATTCGCTGATATTTGCTCGACTCGAGAAGACGTTGTGATATCCTGTGAATGTTTGAAGATATTTTGGAAGCTCCTTTACCAGTGATTCTAACTGTGGAAAAGTGAAAAGAGCTGCTTGGACACATCTCGGGACAGTAGAATCTGTTCTACTATTGACAGTTTTAAAGACGTTAAAAAAAGAAACGGATCAACCTTGACACAAACTTCGTTTTGCACACAACTGATCAGTACAAGATGCAGTGGCACAAAATTCTCATGGTAAATGGATTTCACTTATATAGCAGTTTTCCACCCCTTCAGCAGTCTCCAAAGCGCTTTACGTTGTTAATCACATTCATCCATTCACACACCGATGGAGGCGGCTGCCATGCAAGGAGCTCAATCCATCCATTGGGAGCAATTTGAGTTTCAGCGTCTTCCTCAAGGACACTGCAGGAATCAGTCCTGCAACCTTCCGGTTGAGAGTCGACCAAGCGACAGCCGCTCCCGTGCTCTTTCCATTGGGTTGCTGGTTGGATTTTCCCAATGCTGACAGTTCCCATGGACTCTCCGGTGCCATTTGGCTCTTGGAGGCTTTATAATAAAGCTAATGACTGTCACTAGTGTTTGATTAAGCCCCTGCCCTCGCAGCCCGGGGGCTCAGGTGTACTCGCTGTAATTAACACATGGTAATTAATTTACAGAGGAGCTGGAGGAGAATAAGGGCGCCCCAGAGGTTAAAGGAAGCACTCGCTCTGAGAGATGGAGCGAGTCCGGCGAAGAGGGAATGCCTTGAAATTCCGGAGAGATGAATCCCTTTAAAGATTTAACATTGCTCACATTGTATCCGGTCGTTGTCGCTGTCCCTGCGAGGGCTTAACGGCTGCTGCTGCCGAGCGCCGGCTCGTTCTGACTCAACCATGTGAGGTCAGCTCTATACCACTTCCTGACTGTGTCAGAATAATTTATAAAGTAACAAAGAGAGAGAAGGAGAAGAGGTGCAGCATTGAAAAGTAATTTCGTTCAGTCCCAGAAGACGGCGTGTCTCCGATGCGGCGCAACTGGTAGCAAACATTTTGTTAAATTAGGTGACATCATGATACTCGTAGAGAATCACGCCTCATTTCAGTCAGTTGAAGCGTGAAATTATCTCGCCCCCTTTGGCAAGTTTTTTGCACAAAATAAGCAGCTCTTTCGAAGACTCAATTCAGGTCTGAACGACTTGACATCATTCTCAGCGATGCTGCTCCCTCGCCCCGTCTTAGAGAACACACCAAGTGTAGCTGGATGTCATTACCACCGGATTCCTGACGCCAGACCTGCTTATCTTCAGGTCAGTGTTGTAACCTCAGTACAGCTGACGGGAAAAGATTATCTCCTGTATAGAGGCTTCTCTTCATTTCTTCCATTAATGATTTCATCCAAATCACAAAAACGTGCAGGGAAACTTGTATACAATTGCCTTAATGGAAGAATCAATTCCACACACGTTTGTGTTTTCAGAGGCAGAAATGCAGAAATCTCCTTGGTTAGCTTGTGTGTCTATTAGCAGCGAGGGAATTAAGCAGATAATACAGCCAACATTTCAATAGGAGCTGTACAGAGAGCTATAATACGGAATTCACTTTCTCACACAATCCACAGAGAGCCATTAACATCTGAGCTCTCTTCTACGGCTTTCTGCTCACTCCCTGCTCAGTGTACCGTACATCTTCCTCACGCCCGTCCTCTGGCCTTCTATCTCTTCCTCCGCCCTTTTCATCTCCCTTTGAACCATCCCTCCATTGCCCTCAGCTCTCTCTCACACCAATTTCATTTTTTTTTGTTGCATTGCCTTCCGTTCATTTCCGTTCTTTATGTGATCGAACTCACAAGTCATCCTCAAATGTAATACAGACACAAACACACACACTTACACACATACATAGTCTGCCGTGGCGAGATAAGACGTGCGTGGAGATTAGCCCGGGGACTGTTGTCTTAAGCAGGACAATGTGAAAGGTGATGCTGCAGGAAACAGGAGATCTACACTGTTAGGACGGCTGATAGCTAACACAGGTTCATGTACTCCGATAATGATAACCGCCGCAGCTGGCCTGGAGGAAATGCACCGGCGTGTTATCGGAAGGGGGCTTCAGGAACAAGGGAATAGTGATGATAAAGAAGTCACGAGATCACCGTGGTGGTGAGCGCACCATCAGAAAGAAGTCCTGTTGATAGGATAAGAAAAATCTGCCAAGATTACAAAATATTGACTAATGAGATCATCTGTACTGCTGGTATTGGTACACACAGGGGAAGTGGCCGGGTTGACTCCAGCTCCCAGGCACAACACATTCCAGGGAGTAAATTCACCACACGTCCAAGTCCAGTGCCATTTGGATCTGCCTCTAATTGACTCACACTGGTATTCGTTTGCCTAACTGATCCACCTGTCCCTGTCTAGTCTAAGGGGCTGTTTACGCGCTACGTTTACGTTTTTTAGTCTGCTTACTCCGGAAAAGATAGAGCCCCGTCTCTGTGTAGATGGCGGGAATGTTGCTACTGCGCACATAATAAATAGTTCTAGTGCACATGTGCAAGTAGATGAACAATAACACTGGCAGCCACCAGAGTGTGATGACTCCCAGTCCATATTCTCCTGCGACGTGGTAGTTTTATAGTTGAATCACTTGAAATAGCAAACTAACTTCATCATCTGTCTATACTAATCTCCATGTACTCGCCATGGTTATTGTTTATCTAATATTGTTCTCAGCATGCATGTGGTTTCATTATAAAAACAACCAACAGCACCCACTAGTGGCCCAATATGAATGCGACATAAGTCTTTTTCAGAACATTGCTGTGTAAACACGAAACGATGCGTTTTCACTTGCGACGTTGTCGTGTAAACAGGGTCTAAACCTGGCATACTGAGCAAATTAAGACATCAAGCGTCTGCTATAATTAAATGCAGATTAGCATAGAAAATGTTTTGCATTGACAAATTTACATCCAGGCGCAGAAAAACACAAAAAGTAGTGTAAAATTACAAACACCTGATCCTGAAGCGTGGCCTTGTTTTAAAAGAAGCTTGTTTTTAAGACAAAGTAAACATCAGGAAATAATAAGAAAGAAGCTGAAATTGTCAAGAGCTCTGGACTTCCCACCAAGAGATAGGGCTGGACCCAGAATGCAGACGCAGAGACAGGTTGCGAGGAAAAAACTTAGGAACTTTAATCTTGGAAAAAAGGCAAACAAAAGAAGTCCAATAACCGCTGGCAGAGGTACCGAGAGGGAGCAGGCAGAGACGTTGTCGAAGAACAGGCAGAGTTGGGTCCACGATGGCTTGAAGTGTTCAGAGTGAGGAGTTGACGTGACTGTGGAGATCAGACGGACTGACGAAGGTGGTGAGAGCTTCCTGTGATTTAAAGCAGAGTAATCACTAATGCAGAGCAGGTGTGCGAGGCTGAGTGCAGGGCAGGGCAGAGCAGCAGGAATGAGCCGGAGAAACAGCGGCGCGCCCTGGGCATGACCGGAACTGACAGGGATCATGACAGTGCCCCCCCGTCAAGGGCCGGCACCCGACGGCCCAGGAACTCCAGGATGCACGGCATGGTAATCACGGATGAGGCCAGGGTCCATGATGAACCGGGAGGGAACCCACATACGCTCCTCAGGACCATATCCCTCCCAGTCGACCAGGTATTGCATGCCTCGACCCCGACGGCGAGCAGCTAGCAACTTTCTTACAGTAAAGACAGGGCCACCATCGACGATCCGGGCGGGAGGAGGCGGTTTGACTGGAGGAACCAGGGTGCTGTCCGCCGTGGGCTTGACTTGGCTGACATGAAAAACTGGATGTACCCGCATTGACCTGGGTAGTTTCAACTTCACAGTCACAGAGTTAACAACCTTGGATACAGGGAAAGGACCCACAAACCTGGGTGCGAGCTTACGGCACTGAACCCGTAGGGGCAGATGACGTGTTGAGAGCCAAACCCTTTGACCCTCCTGGTACTCAGGGGCTGGAGTCCTCTTGCGATCGGCAGCCACCTTGTACGCAGAGGACATCTTGACGAGGTTCTGCCGAGCTCGCTCCCATACCCTCTTGCAGCGCCGGACCAAGGTCAAAGCGGATGGGACTGTGGACTGAGAGTCAATGGAGGGGAACAAAGGTGGTTGAAAACCGTGCACAACATGAAAAGGGGAGAAACCAGTTGATGAGGAAGGTAATGTATTGTGAGCATATTCCAACCAAATGAGCTTGTCAGCCCACGAGGACGGCTCCTGGGATGCCAGACAACGCAAACCTGTTTCCAGCTCCTGGTTGAGGCGCTCCGATTGGCCATTAGTCTGGGGGTGGAAACCAGAAGACAGGCTCACGCTGGCGCCCAGGAGGTTGCAGAACTCCTTCCAGAAGTGGGAAACAAACTGAGGTCCTCTGTCCGAGACAATGTCTGAGGGGAACCCATGGAGTCTGAACACATGCCTTAACATTATCTCAGCTAGTTCCTTGGCCGAGGGCAGCTTCGGGAGGGGAATGAAATGCACCATCTTGGAAAAACGGTCTACCACCGTAAGGACAGTAGTGTTGCCTGCAGACGGCGGCAGGCCAGAAACAAAGTCCATGGCAAGGTGCGACCAAGGCCTGTTGGGGATAGAGAGTGGTCTCAGCTCCCCCACTACCCTCTGTTTAGAGGATTTGCATGTGGCACAGATGGTGCAGGCCTTTATGTATTCAGTAACGTCCTTACGCATGTTGGCCCACCAGAACCCCTGAGCTATGACGAACATGGTCTTGGTAATACCTGGATGACAAGAAGTCTTGAGAGTGTGGGCCCAATCAATGACTGCCCCCCTAAGCTCAGGAACCACATACAGTCTCCCTGTCGGACACTCTGGTGGAACGTCCACCTGGTCTAAGGCCTGCCTGACCCTGTCTCTGATTCCCCACGAGAACGCGGAAACAAAACAGGACGCTGGAAGGATTGACTTGGGCTCGGATGGTACAGTATCGGATTCAAACAAACGGGACAGCGCATCAGGTTTAACGTTCTTGGAACCTGGTCTAAAGTTAATGGAAAAATTAAACCTGCTAAAGAATAAGGACCACCGGGCCTGCCGTGCGTTTAACCTTTTGGCCGTTTTAAGATACTCGAGGTTCTTATGATCTGTCCAAACCTGGAAAGGGTGAGGAGCTCCCTCCAGCCAATGTCTCCACTCTTGAAGAGCCAGTTTCACCGCCAGTAGTTCCCTGTCCCCCACATCGTAGTTACGCTCAGCCAAAGACAACTTCCTAGACAAAAAGGCACAGGGGTGAAGCCGATGGTCCTTGGGACTAACTTGTGACAGAACGGCTCCTACCCCAACCTCGGAGGCATCCACCTCCACTGTGAACTGCAGACTGGTGTCGGGGAGAGTGAGAACAGGGGCTGATGAGAAACGCTCCTTAAGGGCCTGAAATGCAGACTGGCATTCAGGGCTCCATACAAACGACCTAAGAGGAGAAGTGAGAGCATGCAGGGGTGAAGCAATAGAGCTGTAGTTGCGAATGAACTTGCGATAGAAGTTAGCAAAACCTAGGAACCTCTGGACGTCCTTGCGAGACTTGGGAGTAGGCCAGTTAATCACAGCAGTTATCTTTCCAGCGTCCATCTCTACTACTCCCTCAGCAAACACAAACCCAAGGAAGGATACAGAGGGTTTGTGGAACTCACATTTCTCGGCTTTCACATACAGGTGGTTCTGCATCAGCCTCTGGAGGACTAACCGGACATGCTGCATGTGAGACTCTTTATCGGGAGAGAAGATCAGGATGTCATCGAGGTACACAAAAGTAAAGACGTTCAGATAATCCCTCAGGACATCGTTAACAAAGTTCTGGAAAACGGCGGGAGCGTTAGTTAATCCAAAAGGCATGACAAGGTATTCATAGTGGCCTGTGGGGGTGTTAAAGGCAGTCTTCCACTCATCTCCCTCTCTGATTCTGACTAAGTGGTAGGCGTTGCGGAGGTCCAGTTTCGTAAATACCTTGGCCCCCTCAAGGAGCTCAAAGGCAGTGGAGATGAGTGGGAGAGGGTACCGATTCTTGACTGTAATCTTGTTTAGTGCTCTGTAGTCGATACAGGGGCGCAGGGACCCATCCTTCTTGCCAACAAAAAAGAAGCCGGCCCCTGCAGGTGAGGTGGAGGGCCTGATTAGACCAGCAGCAAGGGAGTCTTTAATGTACTTCTCCATGGCGGAGCGTTCAGGTACCGTGAGGGAATAGAGCTTTCCACGGGATGGGGAAGAACCCGGAACCAAGTCAATAGCACAGTCGTATACACGGTGAGGAGGTAGAGTGGTGGCCTTTCTCTTACTAAAGACTTCGGCTAAACTATGGTAACAGGATGGGACGGTAGCCAGGTCAGGATTCTGGTGATCTGGTTCAATATTAACCCCTCTAGCAAAACAAGTGTCCTTACACCTCTCCCCCCAGCCCCTGATTTGTCCGGTTGCCCAATCTATCTGGGGATTGTGTAATGCTAGCCAGGGTTGACCAAGAATGATGTCATGGGACATTTCTGGAAAAACATGGAAACTGATAGTCTCACTGTGACAGTCTGGGAAGCTTACTTGAACGGTCTGGGTACGGTGAGTTATTCTGCCCAAAAGAGAGCCGTCAACGGCCTTCACCTCCAGGGGGCGCGGGAGCTCGATGAGTTGCAGAGCTAGTGACCTGGCAAGATGGGAGTGAATCAAATTGGCTTCGGCCCCAGAGTCAATTAATGCAGGCACGGAGATAGTGTCATGATTAGCGGCCAGCTCGACCTGTGGCTGGACCTGGCTAACAGTGTTTATGAAGATGGCATCACTCACCGGGAGTCGTTGTCTCTTGGGGGATCGGGCAGCCTTTACCTGGCATTGGCTGACTGTGTGTCCTAACTCGCCGCAATAAAAGCACCTGCCCTCTCTCTGTCGCCTGAGTCTCTCCTCCTGGGAGAGACGGGTTTGTCCAATCTGCATGGGCTCCTCAGCGCAGGGTCGGGAGGACGATGGTGATGGGAAGGCTGGAAGACTGGCGAGGTCACTCCTCCGACTCTGCGGCGGAGAACTCCCAGAAGCGGGGCCTACTCTCGCTCTCTCCCTCTCCGGCAGGCGGCGGTCAATCTTGATGGCGAGGGCGATCAGAGCATCCAGCTCCGCTGGCGGATCGATGGCGACCATGGCGGTCCTGATGGGCTCAGAGAGCCCCTGGAAGAAGGCCTCATTCAGTGCTGCAGGGTTCCAGTCACTCTCGGCGGCCAGGGTGCGGAACTGGATGGCGTAGTCTGCCGCACGGCGTCCTCCCTGTCGGAGCTTAAGGAGTGAGCGAGAGGCTTCCCGCCCCGGAGAGGTCTGTTGAAATACCTGACTGAGAGCTTGGGTGAAGGTGACCAGGGATGAGCAAACGTCCGATCGGCGCGACCACTCTGCAGTGGCCCAGGCAGCAGCACGACCGGTCAGGTGGGACAGGATGAAGGCGACCCTGGCTCGATCGGAAGGGAAGGCAGAGGCTTGAAGTTCAAAGTGTAGTTCACACTGGGTCAGGAATGTCCGGACATCACCAGATTCCCCAGAAAATTTCTCAGGGCGTGACAGCTGCAGTGCAGTCCGAGCGGCAGGGGGAGCAGGCTGGTCCCTGTCTGGAGCAGGAGGCGTGGCAGGAGAGGAGACGGAATCAGAGGACGGTCCACCCTCCCGACACAGCACCTGGGTGAGAGAGTTCAGTTGTGCACTTAAACCATGGATCAGCGCCTCCTGGCGTGCTGTTGTGTCCTTTATGTATGTGTGCATGGACGTTAGCTGCTCCTCCTGCTGTGCAATCCTTTGTCCCTGGGTCCTCAGCGCACGCCGGACAGGGTCAGAGTCTGCTGGGTCCATCTTTTGGTCAGTCCGTTCTGTCAAGAGCTCTGGACTTCCCACCAAGAGATAGGGCTGGACCCAGAATGCAGACGCAGAGACAGGTTGCGAGGAAAAAACTTAGGAACTTTAATCTTGGAAAAAAGGCAAACAAAAGAAGTCCAATAACCGCTGGCAGAGGTACCGAGAGGGAGCAGGCAGAGACGTTGTCGAAGAACAGGCAGAGTTGGGTCCACGATGGCTTGAAGTGTTCAGAGTGAGGAGTTGACGTGACTGTGGAGATCAGACGGACTGACGAAGGTGGTGAGAGCTTCCTGTGATTTAAAGCAGAGTAATCACTAATGCAGAGCAGGTGTGCGAGGCTGAGTGCAGGGCAGGGCAGAGCAGCAGGAATGAGCCGGAGAAACAGCGGCGCGCCCTGGGCATGACCGGAACTGACAGGGATCATGACAGAAATGGCTTCGATATGCTGTAATTGTGAATTTTCCCCCTTGTCTCCCCGACTGATGCGTTGGCTTCAGCCCTCATGCAGAAACGCCACGTTAATTTGTAGACGAGGAAAAGTCAGTGAAGCGCTTATTTATGAATGAAATACCTTTAAACTGTAGTCTTGGATATCTTGGATGTCACTACTTGGTTCCAATGCAAAACCATTTTTCTCAACTATATGGGAGCGAGCGATACCTCAACTGTAGTATTATTGTCATCTCTTCAACATAATAATTTTGGCTTGTCGATAAACAAAGACTTTGTGCTCCATATGGAATTTTAACCAAAGGTGTTCGCCAACAACACAAAGCTATAGGCACGAGGTAGGCAGGAGAAAACCACATATAGTTCATGAATTGGCAAGTTCCACGTTTCACACCTGCTCTAAATATAACCTGAGTGCGGTTGGGCTTGAGTCTATAGGATTCACAAAGCAGCGCTAGTGAGATTGGAAGAAGGCATCTTTGTTGGATATAATAGTCTCCAATACACAGAAAAAAAGGCATTCGTATGGTAATGGTTGGGTTTTTGCAGGTGCTCTTTATAATTTCCTTTTCGCAGAGAATCCAAAATTTTTAATTGCCAGCATTTAACACGCAAATGGGGAGGAGGTGATTAGCTCTTTGTTTAAAGGATGGTTTTTTTCCAACACCAATTATTTGAAGTCCTCCCTTCATCTGACATAACCTTATAGTCGTAGAAGCTTTTATTCAATACTGCACTATGATATGGTCTTTAGCATTCATGCCTTTTGGGTAAAACACCCATCGTTCAAATCTGAGTTGGAAATTTGCATGTTCTCCTTGTGCATTCATGGATTTTATATGTACTTTTGGCCATTTTGAGAGGGTGATTGTTTTGAAGCTGAAATGTGAGAGGCTGAAGACGGGGGATATTTTCCATCCTTCCTAAAGAACCGACTCAGACAATGCGTGGCCTTTATGCCACCGTGGGATTTAAAGAGCACGAACCATCCATTTGTTCCTTGAATGCTGTTTCCATTCTATTTCTTTTATCTGAACGGCAGCCAAAGGTTAAAAAGTAGTAAAGCAAAAGGTTTGGGGAAGGAAACACAACTCATAACAAGGCCAGAGGCCTTTTACATCCAATTCCTCTTACATGCTTGTGTTTAATACAACCATCATTTTCAGCAAAATGTCAGCAGGACTTTCTGGTGGAACGAAAGATCTTGAATACTCTGATCTTGACAGCGCCTTGAGACACGACTGGATTCACTGAGCAATGAATGATCTATAAATGCAACGATCCTTATAAAGTAAAGCCTGGGCTTTATAGAAACCACCCTAACTCGATTACTCTTGTCCCAAACCTAACAGCTGGTGCTGGGCTTGACACTCTTTTGTAGGATTACTGAATATTTGAGCAATCTTTATGAGGCCTGAATGTACTTCATGTCATATGCCAGAGTCAGTTAGCACACCGCTGTAACACATGGTGTTCCTCTGCTTGAGGCTACTAGCTCCAGGCGAAAAGTCTGATGCGGCTAAATGTTCAACCAAAACTGGTCCTTGTCAGGTTTGAGGGTTGGTAACAAATGTGCAAAGCTTTGACAAGGGAGGAGACACAAGTGTGGGATAAAGAAAATCCCTTGCGTTGATTTTCAATCTTATAGGAACGCACTTTGCACATTTCACTTTCCTTACCAATGTTAACTTTGTTTTTGTACACGATATAGGAACCTGGTACATTTCACAATGCTGTACATCGGCTCAGGTCTGATTGAGATGTTCTGAAGTTTAGCCCACTCTCTAGATCTTGTCATGATGCATCTCAAGGTCACAATCAGTCTGCCTTTGCCAATTCTCCCCCCGTGATACCCCTCCTTCCTACTGACACATCAGTGAATGTGTTTGGGGATTCTCTCTTGTGTATCTCGATTGTCTTGTAGCGATGCCTCACTTGGATCAATATTGTTGTCAGACTCAGTCTCTGTGTAGTCTGGTTTTTTAACATTGCTTCTTCAGCGGTGCAAAGACATGCTTAGCTTTGACACGTATCAGATCAGATTTATGGCTTCATTTAGTGCCGTAGGACTCGCCACCCGATACAACTGGTAAGTACCAGTTTCAACCATAAGGTGTTGTTGTGTTTCATTTTGCTGCATCGAGGCCTGCAGCCAGAAAACGCTCCCTCCCCATTCTTTCCCCTTCGTGCTTACAGTCATGTAGAATAATATGGCTTAACCTTGCATTTTGGGTAATTAAGTGCTCTGATTGTCTTTGCCTACTTGGCGCGTTTCTTCAAGAAGACAATGCTAACGCTCATACAAAAGCATAATACTTGGGTGTTCATCAAAGCACAAGCTGCCAAAACCATCCTCAGAGCTGAAAAACATCCATTCTCCAGGGGAAGCCTTGGCAGGTGGCGGCAGTCCAATCCTACGGAGCCTGGAGGAACAGCACATCCTGGGCGTGGGTAGCAGCCAGCGTGCACTGTCTGTCTGTATCAACTCTCAAAGCTTCGCATAGGTAGCTGTGATTACCTGATTATTACACAGACTGGATGGACTCTTAACAGACAGAAGTCACTGATTCAATTAAAGCTTTTTCAATTTGGACGATCTTCAAGATGTCCGCTTTGCTTTTGTGATTTAGTTGTAGCTGCAGGAACAAATCCTTTTCTTTGTAATGAAGCTATTAACTGTTTTCCAGAACTGAAGTGAAACATTTCCTTTAACAACAAACTACTGTTTGTGCAAACCATGGATTCATTGAATAGACCAAACTTTTTTGGTATTCAGGTGTTTGAAAAGCAAAAATACATCATAATATACCACAGACTGTGAGCCAAGTTGTGATACCCAACGAGACAGTCAATCGCATCCAGCTACAGACAATGCAGACTTCAATTAACTTCATATAGAGGCTTTTTGATGGTGGGATGCGAGACAACCCATGTAAGCTCAACACAGAAAGACCCCAGAGCCAAAACCAGCCTCAAAGTTGCTATGGGTGGAGAATACTAACCACTTCACCACTAGACTATATGCCTATTGCTGTTTGGCCATGTTCATATGACCACATTTTCAATTGAAAATAGAAAACTTTCATAAGATTTTGGGGGTCCGTTTACATGACAAAGGTGGTCGGAGCCACTGAAAACATCACTTATTGTAAAAAAAATCCAAACGTAGAACTTCTCAAAATCACATCGCTGTTTTCAACGCTGTCTAATGTTAGTGACTTTGTGTTGAGAGAGTTAAGCTATTTTCCCAGTTGGCCAACCAAATTCTGTCTCAAATTTGCTGTCATGATTGTAACAACCACTTGAGGGCAGGTTTTACTCTACCAGTGCAATCTGCCTGCTGTTGTACAACATATTAACCCTATTGACAGTTTCACAGAAACAAAATGTTTGTATTTGACAGCATTTCATGTGGTTTGTGAACTTCACTCTGAGTGTCTCTTTCCATAAATATGAGCCTCACGTGTGCCTCCCTACCTGTTGTTTATGATGGCATGTTTGCCTTGTGGAAATCAGCAGAAGGATGGCACATAGCACTGATGAACACCTACTTTGGGACCACGAGTTGGGAAAAGCTCTCTCTCTCTCTCTCTCTCTCTCTCTCTCTCTCTCTCTCTCTCTCTCTCTCTCTCTCTCTCTCTCTCTCTTCTTTTTTTACGACCGAGTAATTCGTCTTCCAAAACGCAGACAATCTCCTCTGGTTCCAAGTAGCTGGCTTCCTCCTCAGGGCTACTTGGCTTTGATTGCTGCCTTCCCTCCCAGTTGTCTTTCTCAGCACTGTCTGCCCAGAGCAAGAATATGTATCATCCTCAATCTGTCTTCAGCTGCATGTTTGGGATGTCTGCCTGTTATGTTCGGACTCTGGCTGGGGCGCTGGGTATTGTTGGCACGGCACAAAAGGAGTGCGACAGTGTCTGTCCAATGACGTTCTGTTTAACGTGTGCTTTTTTTGTTTGGAGGTTGTCAAATCATCATATGGATTTTTCATGCAACACTTGGATGGTAGAGAATGATTGTTCCACGGAACCATCCTGTTTATTACATATGCCAACAAACGTTCGGGCGAAGGTTATTGTTATTGTGTATATTTATTGTTTTGTATATATGTATGTATGCAATTTACCAACTTTTCGCAAAAGCTATTAACACAAATTGATTGAAATCTTCATGGAGGATTTTCCATCATCCAAGGACCATCCGATTAGATTTTGGGACGTTAACGGCTAACAGTTTCCGAATAAATCCCCCAAAACAATGAAAAAAATGTCCCATACAAAGTGGATGGAAGATGCACCTCATGGAGGAGACCAAAGGAGATCAGCGTCGGTTGTCACGGACCTGGTTTTTGCAAATCTTTGACGAATTACATGACATTTGCAGGGATGATGATTTGAGAGCGATTGGGTCAAAGGCTAAGGTCTTGGTCACTAAAAGGTAAAAAACATTTTCGTCATAATAAGGTCAGTTTTAATCCGATTGATGTCAAACAACGGCAAAATGTTCCGTTGTCATTACCCTGATTAGGCGTCAAAGGACAGTGAGGGGGGGGGGGGGGGGGGGTGGTGTCACATGGAAATTGTAAAATGTGTACATCTGTGTCAAACAGTGATAACATGAAGCAGTTCAAACAATCATGACAACTGATGGAAGGAGGGGTGTGGTGGATCAAACAATCTTGTAATTCAAATGTGTGTTCCCGTTCTAGTTACCTTTTATTCTCCACTCCCACTGTCTGTGGCTACACCGCCTCCCCCCAATGCCATGTTGACTCCACACTGCACGTACCAGCAGGCAGGAGCGGGTTGTGGGCTCCTAAATCAGAAGGCGTCCAGGGCATGTGGCACCAGACCCAGCAGCTGTCCTCTTTTCCCACCATCCTTCACCTGGAGCACGTCCCGCGAGGGTCGCTCAGCTGAAGCAGGCCACAGCTGGACATTCGCTCTCTCCCCACGCACAACATACATTTCCCTCAACGTCATCGTGAGACGGCACAGATGGCTGGAACTCGCCATGTGCCGGCTCCAAGAGCATTGTTTGTGAGGACAGAGAAGGTTCTGGTGGATCTTTTTCCAGCTACGTTAATGCGTCTGCATGATATGCGGTGGACACACTACATCATAATGTGATGTTTATGCCTCCTCAGGAATGGTGTTGTTGTGGAATGCCAAGCATGTCGGCCTCAGCAGCTGTACAGATCGTACCGCGCCATTTACCCACAGTTCAGCGGGTTTGTTTGTCTGTTCGCGGTGTGAGAAACCGAGCTTCCAAGAGGCCATCCCAGATTGGTCGCAAAGAAAGTGGGAAACACCTTAGCCGGCAGTAAATGGAACTCTTTACTGCAACATGTGATGTGCAGAAATATCTGAAATATGCAGATCTGTATAGACAACCTGTTTTGAGTCAGGGCTCCTCCACAGGCAGCGCTCAGCATTTATTGATTTCCGCACATCACAAGCTATAAAAACAGTTTCTCACTCTTGCAGTCAAAGTGCTTTCAGCTTCCTTGATGGAGATCAACAATGAGGCAGTGCGATCCTCCACATCCTCCGCTCTCCAGGAAGGACATACTGAATATTTACATGAAAGTTCCTCGAAAGATTTCAGAGAAAATCACAGGCCGATCACTTTATCTGCTAACGCCTGAAGGCTTTGATTTATGAATGTATTTTTCCAGACATCTCAAGCTGAACTGAAATGATTTCCACTGGATATAAAACTTAATAGGCAGACTGATGTGATTGTGATTGAGGCTAATCGTACTGAATTATTAAGGCTTACTTATGCGGCATATGTAGGGGAAACATCTGTACTACAATTTTGTGAAAGAAAAACTGAATTAAATTCAAACAATGTTCATTTTGTTTATTGAGCTGCGTGTAGTTTTTTTGTTGACTTGCGGTCAAAAGTGTTTACATTTGATGTAGTTGTGGTTTATGTCTGAGTTGTTTGATGGATGAAGATTATTCAAATTAGTTTATTCTATTGATTAATTTAAATATTATCAAGACAAATCTGTTATTGACTTTGGTGTACTTAAATTCAAGAGTGACATGATTAAATCATGAATTTTAGGGATGACATTTGCTTAAATTTATATTTTAGTAATGGTGTATTGATTGGATTTGCCTCAGATTCATTTATGTTTAAAAGTAAAAGCAATTTAACTGAATTCTGGAAAGCTGTGATCAAAAAGTTAGACTCAAAGCTGTAATGTTATTAGAAACTTTACCATTTTCATTGACAAGTCAAGTCCTTTATTTCAACACACACAAGAATTATACATAGCATAATGAGCAGTGAAATGCTTTAACAACATGTCCCACACGAAAACAACCGTTTTATTTTATATGAAAATATCAAACTATAGGACAATTTTGCCCCTGGCGAGCTCAGTTGGTAGAGCATGAGACTCGCAATCTCAAGGTAGTGGGTTCATGTCCCACACCGGGCTCCACCTTCCTGTGGGCTCACCACCTGCAGGAAAGGTTCTTTATCGGTGCAAAGTGATCTGGGTGACAGTGCTCAGACTGCCACCCCTGCAACCTGGAAGCGGGAGAAAATGGATGGATGGATGGATGGATGGAGGACAATTTTGATAATAATAAGGAAAATTAATGGACCCAGAAGATAAAAGATGAATATAGATAAATTGTAATAAGTGAAGTTTCAAAGTAATGTTCAGTTTTTGACAAATAGTGATTAAACAGTGAGATTAAATGTTGTTTTAGATGCATATTTACAAAAAAATGACAAAAAAAGTCCAAATCATAATAAATGCATTAAATAAATGCTTGAAATTGTATTTTCATTAGTAGGGAAGCACCGATACCGCTTTTTAAAAAGCCCAATAAAAGTACAAAGACTAACCTTTAGCTATTTGCAGAGACGGCGGCTCGATAGGAAAACTTATTAAATGCTATAAAGCCTCATTCATACTCTATATGCAAATGATACAGGTTGTATCAGCGAGTATTCTTTGCAGTATCGGCCCGATACCGGATATTGGTGTCGATGCATACTCAATTATTAATTATTGGCTGTATTTTTTTAAATTATGTTGTTCATCATCTTTAAGCATCCCCAAAAAATAATTAAGAGATAAAACATTTTGAATGAAATTTCTTCATAAGTTTATCCATTAATTATGCATTACTGATGGGAGTAAACAAAACCTGCTTGGAAAAGTCATTCCCCTGACCCAGAGAGGTTTTCTTTACCGTTACTCCTAAAGTGAGATTAAAATCCACCCTGCTGTTGAGTGTCTGCTCATAAATAATTGAGTGACATAAAAACACGTTATGGAATGGAAACTGACTGTGAGGAAGGTCTTGCATTGATTGCCTCAATCCCGCTGCGTCAAATATTGTTCGTACCTGCGATCAATTCACTATAAAGGATTTCCGGTCTGAATAAAATACAGAAAATTGGTTTCTCTCGGCACACATTCAGTGCGAGCCACGTCCTTCTCACACACACACACACACACACACACACACACACACACACACACACACACACACACACACACACACACACACACACACACACACACACACACACACTGTTGTTGTGGCGGAGTGTGTGTGAGTGTGAGTGTGAGTGAGTGATTTCAGCAGTCCTGCATCAAAGTGCATTAACATCATGTATTCTCTAGATCGGACTGCACAAGCAGCTCTGACAGCTACCGGCTCTAAGCAGCCCGGGAGGGACCCCCGTGCATTGTGGGAAGCAGTCTTGCGTACAGTCTCACGTTCATGCACGACATGCTAATGTACACAGGTGGCGTGTGCACCAAGGTGTGATGTTGGGGAGCGCCTTGGCGGCGGCGGCGGCGGCGGCGGCGGCGGCGGCGGCGGCGGCGGCGGCTCGCTCGCCCCACTGAACAATGGAAGGTGTTGTCGCGGTGCTCGAACATGCGAGGCGATGGGGAGTGGCGTTTAATTGAATTTGTGGGCTTTGAGTGTGTAAACTGGGATGTTTGAGGAGCGCGGTGTGTTAAACTGTGTGTGCAGAGAACGCACGTCTGCATATGTATGCAGGGCTTTGATGGACAGGCAGAGAGCGGGGGGCTAATGAAAGGCAGAAGGGGGCTACGCTGCTCATGCCAGGGCTGGACTGTCATCCAGCCAGGCTGGATTGGAGCTTGACGCTTCCCTCAGGCACTGACGGAGGCGTCAAACCCTGAAAGGTCAGGTTCACGCAAACCTGCTTGTCATGTAAGCAACAGTGTGTTTTCAGGTTTCCTGACAGGCGGTGAATTCATCCGCCGCACTGCAAATGAGCCGTTTCCATCTTCTTAACCTTCAAGTGACGCATTAAAGAAACTTGAGCAGATTGCACATATGGTTCTTAGATTTAGGATTGGATGTTTGGTTGCCCAAGATCCCAAAGTGTACCTGAGGCTTTGTAGATTAGGTGTCAAGACGCTTTCCAGAACAGCGATGGGAAACTGCTCTTTGCTTTTATTATGAGGGTAACGCTAACATGTGGTTGTACTGTGATGTTTTTGATCGGAAAGAAGGTGGAAGGAAAAACTCAGCTGTCGGGTACTCGAGTCTTGACAAACTGCAGCAAGATGTTTCAACCAACCTTCACCGAATAAGAGGCGATGTCTGTTGTCACATGGCAATGATCGCTGTGTCACGCTTCGATGTGTAAGGATAATGACGTCCTCGTTGCAGTGCCGCAGTCGGAGCTGGATGATAAACAAGGATTCTGATGCCACATCTCTAAAAAGGTTGTCCTCCACTTATGAATCCCTCAAACTTTTACAGTTCTGTTTCATCTCTTCACAATCAGCTTCTTGGTTGATCTTTGCGCCTCATTTGACTGCATTCCGATTGGTTGAGGAGCAGCTCGGTGGTCGGTATTGAGGTAATGAGTCGACTGTTTGATACTCTGATTCACAACAAGAGGCAACGTTGAGGTTCTGTAGTGATTTAATGGTATTTTGGACGGTTAGATTGCAGTGAAATAGTTAGAATGGCATTAGCGCTAATAGATGTATGAGATAAATCAAGACTATTTCTTCTGATTATCTGCTCACGCATCATTGTGCTAAAGTTTACTATCACTGCTGAACCCCAGTTTTCTCAGAACTGAAGCAATAAAAACATAAACAACCATATTTTAGGAGCTTCTGATGTGTTGAAGTCACTTCCAATTGGAATATGTCAAACAAACTAATGTGCTGGTTTGACGCAACTCTACATATATGCTTTATCATTAGCATAAATATAATAATGTAGCTTTAGCCTCTCTTTCCTCTAAAGTCTTAGAGAAAAACAGCAAGTTGTACTTCAGAGGCAACAGTTATACCTGTGAAAAGTGACTTTAGAGATAGAACAATGTTAAGGCTTGTTTTGTTAATGTTTCTACAAGCCGCTGTTTTATAATTAGCTAACCACTAAGAACTACAGCAGGTGTTAGCTTCAGCATCTAACAAAACTCAACGGCGGTAACCAGTGGTTAGTATTCGTTCTCGATTTAACGAAATTATCATTACTCACAGCACCACCTGATGGAACAAAGTGGTATTGCAAGACTGAACTAGTCCATTCGCCTTCTAAATTGAGTAGATCCCTAAAAATCTTATGCCGCGTTTAATTCTTAGCTTAAATAGCATCAAAATGGTAAAACCAACATTCTGCTCACAAGCAGTAAAACAAGCCATGTAAGATAAACTTTTTACAGCAGCCAGATGATATTTTTCAGAGTAGCTGTGTGCCGTTAAACGGTATATTTCAAGTACACAGCGTTTTAGCTGGGGTAGCTAAACAGCCTGTATTCATTTTCACAGTGTGTGTGCGAGACAGATTGTCCGCTGTGTTTCCTCTGCTTGTTAACACCGGGCTGCTGCTCGGTGTTTGTACAGTATGTAAATATGTGCGTTCGCATTTTTCAGTCAGGTCTGAAGGCGACACACACACACACACACACACACACACACACACACACACACACACACACACACACACACACACACACACACGTATGTCCCACAAACACACACACCTTGGTCCGACCTTGTAGTTAGCAAGCGCCTGACAGCTTCATCCTTGTGGGTTTGAGCTGAACGTCTGCATACAGCATCCGCCCACCGGGGAAACACCGGCTAGAAGGAGCACACACAGACACTCAACAACACACTTGGGTCTTTCGAAGAACACGTTATGGCCCCGCCGGGATGAGTAACTGCCCCGTTTTAAAGCCCCCATTGAACAGACAGTAACGGCCGCTTAAAGGGCTCAGTAAAAACACCGGGAACTTGACGGACAGCCGCCTTGACCTGCCCTCGTCGCCCGTTTTACCCCGCTTTCTCCTCTCTGTTTGTTGTATTTTGATTTAATATCCAGGCAAAGGGGGCACTAACCAAACGACAGGCGCATAATTACCGGGTGCGCCTGGGGAGCAGAGTCTTTGCCCCACTACGTTTATTTACAGCGGCAACAAAAACGACACTCGGCGGACCGCTAATGGGACTTTTTATTCTTTGGCTCTCTTGCCCTTGCCCTCTCTTATTCCCGCTGCCTGTTGTTGACACAGTTAATTTGGAATTGAGGTAATGAGTAATCAACAGTGAGGATCACCCCCCCCACCGGTGCTCACCCTATAACTCCACCCGCTCTGGAGGATCCCTGTAGCATGTGCCTCTCATCATTATTGACTGACCTCCCCAAAGCAGCAGAATTTATCCCCGTCATATAAAGATACACACATAAAGACACATATGCTCGCAGCCAGTGAAATACATACCCCTGTTTAAAGGAAAACAGTGTGCAAGGTGGCGAAATGTCAGCTCAGCAGGGTTCATAAAACTGTTATGAGCAATAAAAACCATAAAAACAGTGTAAAACATTCTCTGTGTAGGAAAACTGTGTTCCCTGTAAAAATCTGTTTCCTTTTGTTATTATTCAGTTAGACCTGCGTCTGCCACGCCATATTACCCCAGGGTGTAAATAAAACCCTCAAACTGTCTCAGTGTAGTGCCGCCACTGACAACCACATGACATTTATTAGAGTTTTGGCTATCTTCAATGTGTATCTTCCCTTCCTGCTTGTTTTTTCTCTTTCACATCGGTATGTGTGTCACTATTTGCGCTGCAAGTATAAAATACAATCAGTCAAACATGAATGAGGGATAAATGGACCCGTTCACGAGTCTGAATGAGACTCATCAGTCAAGAAGAAAAAGAATAATGGAGTCTGGGCAGTCACAGGTGGAGAGTGTGGAGGCTGCTGCTTCCAGATCATTTCAGTGCCGGTTTACACGGAAAAACGTTTGTTGTCTTTTGGACGTCTGTTTACATGATAACGGTGCTCTGAGCCACTGAAAACGCAACTTTTTGAAAACCACTCCCAAGTTGGAACTTTTTAAAAAACAAATGGAAAAAATTCAACTTTTTTAAAATATGCCGACTCCAATGATGAAAATCCAACTTTTTTAATAATGCTCCAACTCCACTTTTTGAAAATTCTCTGGCTCCACGGAAACAGGGAAAATGCAACCTTTTGGAAACCCTCTGACTGTGTAAACAGGGAAAATATAACTTTTAGAAAATGTTCTGACTCTCTGTAAATGGGGAAAGTGCAACTTTTTGGAAACATGCAGATTCCGTGTAAATGGAGGAAACAATCCGACTTTGCATCAACAGGGGATAATGCAACTTTCTGAAAATGCTACGCATGGGCATGGCCAATAAAAACAATGGTGGCCTCTACAGTGTTATGACTCCCAGTACATATTTTCCTGGGACCTGGTAGTTTTATAGTTGAAGGTCTCTGTATTAACAATCCTACTTGGTTGTCTGTCCAAATATCCATGTACTTGCCATTGTTAATATTTATAGAATATTTTTCTCTGTGTGATTTCATTACAAAAACACCACCCACTGGTGACCCAACATTAAAACTACACCATCTTCAGCCTTTCTGTGTGAAACGACATCGCTTTCAAATGAAAATGTTCTGAAACAAAAATAAAAAAACGAGGCATTTTCACTTGAAAGAAATCGTAAAAATTGGCCATAGCCTTCACACCTCACACCACTATTTGTGTGTTATGCTAAATACAATGCTTAAATACAGTGAACTTCAAGTCTTAGAGAAATCGTATGAATCAGTCAGATACGTTTCAGCACCCACTAATGGCCCAACATACTAACTGCATCATTTTCAGCATTTCTGCCATTTCCATGTAAACGAACATCGTTTTCAAAATGTTGTAGTGTACGAACACTTATCTGAAACAAATATACACAAACCATGCGTTTTTACAAACTTGGATTTTTATAGACTTGTTAAGTTTATGTAATTTTGGTTACACAATATTAGTTTTAGATGCAATGTTCTATAATATAGTCAATTGTTTTTGTTCGATACATAAACAAACACTCATGTCCACTTTGTTCTGGTTTGAGGTTTGTACTTTCCAATAACAGCGCTCTTTCTCTTTTTGGACCAAACAAGCAGTTGTATAACTACAATATATTGTGCAGCCTTAAATATAACGTAATGTAATTAGTGAGCCGGCAGTTTCATCCCCGTTACAGACGAAATAAGATTTATGTGTCTTGTTGGCTGTGTTTTAAAGAAGCAGAGCGAGTTAATGATGCGCTCACATGTATGCTGGTCCCGATGCTTGCTGATGGTCACAGTCTCATACTGAGGAAATGACTCATTGGTTTGACGTATTGTCCTTAACCTTGGATAACAGTGTCACACATTTCTTCTTGAAATGAGATTCACCGGCATCGCTTCAGTACATATCCCACTTTATCATTTGTAATGTTCATGATGTGAGTCATAGACGACGTTCATGCCTTCATCTGGCTCCTGGTCGCATTCGTCACCATGCATGTACCTGCGGTTCTCGTTAGCAGGGCGTTTGCCTTGAGCTTTTGTTTTGAAATGTATGCGTGCGTTGATTCGAAGGTGACCTTTAGTTGCAAAATGTTTATGTTTATGGTCACCGTGAGCCCGGAAATGGTGCTTTAGACTGTTTTTCTCTGTAATTCAATGATCTTCAGTTGAATTTGGTTAAGGTTTTACACTTGATGACCTCCCTTACTTTAAAAGTTTCACCGTTACACAGCGATGTTTTCAAAATGTCCATTTACACAGACTAATCAGAAATGCGGAAAACGATGTAGTTAGCATGTTGCGCTGCGAGTTGATGCTGTTTGGTTTTGTAACAAAACGGTATAAACATTAACAATGGCGGGTACACAAGACATTCGTATGGACAGACGATCCAGTTGGATTGTTATTACAGTGACTCTCTTATGTGAACTTTTGTTCTGAATATATCAAGAGTAGATTGTGGTAAAATTTCCGTTTAGTCAGCAAAAAAAAAAAAGTGGCCAGGAGACATTTCTTCTTGCATGTTCATAGTTTTCCACAAATGAAAAATTGGGATTTGGTTTGGCAAAGGCAGCGTGTTGAAACAAAAATGGCCATTTTTGTGGGAACAAAGAACCTGCTGATCCTCCTCAGACTTGGCGTTGAGTGTATATCCATGTGCACATAGTGACCCTCCATTGTTTGTTTGAGGTTAATATGTTTAGGGGCCCCTCTGATGAATGAATGTATCTCACTCATCAGCACAAACACAAGGTGTTCCCCCTCAACTAATATCATTCATGCAAAATTCATAACGGTGGCAGAGATCTCTGTGACGGTGCTGACCAACGACATGATGTCTCTGCTCTGAATAACCCACGTTATGACGGCGAAGCACCGCCCCAAGACGTGAATTGATTTCTTGAAAAATCATAGTGCTTTTCATTTGTGAGGCGCTTCTGGAGGAACAGGTTGCATTTAGCGTTTGCTGGGAGCACAGCGCTCGTGTCTGGATTTTCCCTCTCATCCCTCAGGTGTGTGTGTGTGTGTGTGTGGGTGTGTGTGTGTGTGTGTGTGTGTGTGTGTGTGGGGACGCTGCTGGACAATTGCCAGCGAATTAACACATTAAAGTGTGCCGGCAAACAAAGCCGACACGCTAACATATGGAAATATCTTGAGATTTATGCACACTGGCCACGAAGGGGAAACGGCATTGTGACAAGGGCATCATGCTCGTTAAAGGCACGACAGAGGAGCTACGGCCGCTCGGTGGGACAATAGTTATGTTTAAATTAACGTTGATATCCACCCAAAACTAACCCACGTAAACTCGTTTGAGTGAGAACATTTGCATAAAGTGGCTGTGAGAGTCTTTGCATATTGTTTTTTCCAACTGTTCTTGGACTCTGGTTCATGCCAGACAAACTTGGATTCTGTTTATAATCTCCCAGAGTCCAGCAGCCGAACATGTTGCAACGACACTGAAAATTCTCCAGAATTCCTTCAGACGTTAAGAGATAAGTTAAACCTGTCCTGAAAACAGGCTGATAATTCCACTATTAGACATCGATACAGGGGTATGCATCGGTACACGATGTAGACGCTCTTATTTTTCAGTCTGTATATCCACTTCCAATTCTCCCATGATGCACCACTCAGCAGTATCTACAAGCCACATTGCATATTTTCCTTTCCCTCGGATGATCAAGCCAGGATTGACCCCGCTCTGCCTCTAATTGGCTTGTACTTGTTGCATTCATTGATTTGATTGGTAATGTTTATGTTTAGTCTGCAGCATGAGGCTGACGAGCCAATCAGAAGCAGAGTAGGGCGGGTTATGACGAGTCAAACGTGGCTAACCGGTAAATTATACTGGAATTATGTGGCAATGAGCAAATACTATGGACTATTTATCACTGAATAAAGTAATCCTACATTCTACTGTTCCCAAAAAAGGCGTTTCTGGGTTACTTTAAAAAAACAAAAACAATCTCTGAATCAGATCTTTGCTGACTGATGTTATATAACATCTGAGTGAAAGGCAGCCAATCTTCTATATATAATGATTAGAGCTGCTGTCAACGTCAGTAGTACCAAAAGAATGTCAGAATTTAGTGAGGTTGAGAAATCAGGTCAAAGTGAGTCTGTCCAACAAAACTGGGTACGAATGCAAAACGTTCAAACTACGATGTGTCAAGTTTAGACCATGGTCCACTCCTTATGTAAAAAACCAAAAGGCCTAATTACATATTCTATTTTCTCTGAATATATCATTTTAAAAGATAGTGATTTATCTTTTCAAATTACTTGGAAAACTTGGACTTGGAATAGACACATGGATTTTTTAATTATTATGTGAAAATTGAAGGACTAGGGGTCAGTTTAGAGTTTTCCAGTTATTGTAATGAATTTTTTTTTCCAGATTTGGTATGGTACGGTATGGTATGGTATAGCACTTTATTTTCAACATTTTGCAAATAAAATACAATGAAGCTATGCTAGTACTTATAATAACATGAGAAAGAAATATTAACAATGACAACGATAATATGAATAATGAATAAAGATTACTATTCAGTTTGTTTAGAGAGGATCTTTAAAATGATTTGTCAACAATTGTTGGGCCCTTGATACTTTCCAAACCAAGCTGACACACTGCGAATGTGAGGTTGTTTGTTTTCTTTCCTGCCCATCCAGCCCATTACAACAGCATAATGCACTGCAGGTAATCAGAAACGAGCTGAGAGAACCTTATTTGAAATCCTATGAAAGTGCTTTCTTGGCTTCCGCCTCTTTATCTCATGTGTATTTGTGCAGATTATGATGCATTTCATAGGTCTTTTAAAGTTGACCTCAGCTCTAAACGCATCCACGAGCTGAACGTGGCTCCTGGCGGAGAGCTGTTCCAAATCGTAATGGGAACTCAGGCAACAGAAGGTTGAGTTCACAAGACCACCTCGGCCTTATCTTGTGTGGCCCCTCGGACGGTTATTCCATATGGAACAAAACCACAGCGTCAAGAGCTGAGGAGTTGGAGGATGCCGACGAAAACAGCCCCTTCACATGTTTGTGAGGCTGGAAACGCTGCCCAGCATTAATAAAACATCCGTTCTCTTAATTTTAGAACACAAAGGAAGATTCAAGTCGACATCCGGCAGGGGCTTATGCCGAGACAAGTCAGTCAGAGTGTGGCGCTGCAGGGACAAAGACAAGTCAACATGTCAGGAAAAAAAAAAAAGAAAAAAAAAGAAACTTCATACTTGAGATCTGAAATCCAAATTTTTCTGGCCCTGTTTGCTCAAGCAGGAATATTCCCAGTGTGTGTAAATGGTGGGGCGGTTGGACGTGGCTCCCGCCGACGGGGCAGTGGGTGGGTTTTTATTGTACCCTGCTTCAATTCACCCCATTTGGTGCTTTCAGACTTCACAGCCCGGGCACATGGAAAGAAAGAAAAGCTTTCACCGAAACACAGCCGCCAGGCCGGCCGCACAGGAGGTCCCTTTGTGCTTTGTCTTCCATCTTTATTTTTGGACACGGACGGCTGGAGCGAGTGTGAGGAGGGAAGCTTGGACTTTCTGCAACACATTGACGAGGACAAGAGCGAGCGGAGCCACGCGCCAAACCGCCGACTCGATGCAGTTCCTGCTGCAGCACACCTGCACACACACACACACACACACACACACACACACACACACACACACACACACACACACACACACACACACACACACACACAGAGTGATGAAACTCACACACACTGTTGCCCGAACCCAGGGTGCTCCTTAGACAGCAACAATAATGAGGATGTCGTTAATTTGCCCAAATGAGCGGGGGGCCTTTAGCGCGGGCTAGTAATTAATTAACAGCAACACTGTTACTTAATTAGCTCCACATGAAAGGAGAAGGGTGGCGGCGGTGGGTGAGGTGTGCGCGGTGCGTATGATTAGACGGAGAGAGGGAGATTGATTACGAGCGAACGTGCAGCTCACCGACACTACGTCGCATCTGTGGCGCTTGATGATGTCGCAGGGTATAACTCTAAATAGTTCCATTCGGTTTTATTCAAACGGGACCAATGACAACAAACCTTTCTCGTGGCTATAACAGAGGAAAAACCCACGTTTCCAATAAGAAACCAGACTCTTCTGTTGTGGTTCACTCTGCTGGTCCAAACAAAACAGCACTGATTAACCTCTGGGTGTTGATTAAATGCGTGCATGTGGATTTAAATTCCATATCACCTGATGTCGTCTATCAGATTTCATCTGAAAAAGCACTAGTGGGTTAGAAAAAATATTTAAAGAAAACTTGTCATCAAATGTCAAAATATTTCCATTTGGGTCCCTTTTACTGCTGTCAGATATAAAAATAGACCATTTCTTTACTGAAATGTTTTTGATATATTATCTTATGGAGTGTTAAACTTGCTTTGGTTTGACTCGTTTACACAAGTTTTCATGTCAGTTTACATGAGAACGGTGCTCAGAGCCACTGAAAATGTAACTTTTTGAAAACGCTGCTACTGTCTGTGATTCTTCTTACACGTGTGAGTAGATTGACAACAACAATGTTTGCTTCCAGAGTGTCATGACTCCCAGTCCATATTCTCCAGGGACTTGGTAGTTTTATTGTTGAGTCACCTGTAGTACCCCTGTAATGATATGGAATAATATTAATACTCCTGTAATAAGCCAACTTCATCATCTGTCCATACTAATGTACTCCCATTGTTAATGTTTATAGTGTATTGTGCTCTGCACGTGTGTGTGTTTCATTACAAAACCAAGCAAGAGCACCCACTAGTGGCCCAACGTCTCCTTCCATGAAAATGCAAAACCGATGCATTTTCACTTGAAATGTTGTTAGAGGTACGATTACATAATCAAAAGTTTAATGGATTTTTTTTTTTAAATCATTTTACAAAACCAGATGAAGTTCTCACGCACATAGCATGCTCTCAATCGTCAAAAATCTCTCAGCTCTATTTTTGGCTACTCTTACTAAAACACTGCTAGTAAGAGTAACAACACACCCAGGGATTTAATTCTAACCAGTTATACTATTGATTAAAGTTGAAGTTGCTGTTTCCTTGTAGGCCACTTTTGGCCCCGTTGGGAGTATATCTGATGACAGGCTGATAAAATTTATAAAAACCTGAACCCTGAAAGCTTCAGATTTGTTCAACTCGTGGAATTACTTTTCCTGAGCTGTTCCTTCCTCTTGTTCTCCCATACGCCACATGGAGCTATGGGCACACTTTTTCCTTACCCACTCGCAGGTTTATCTCACTTTTCGCCAACCACCTCGCGGTAAAGCCGTTCGTTGTGTTAGCTTCGGGCTAATACGGCATCTTATCAACCCAGATACCAAGTCGTATTCCCCGAGGGTCACATCACCCTCTCCGTGAAATCCAGCGACTCAGCGTTCCTGCCACCCACATACATATTCAGACCTGCGAAAATGTGACTTCAAAGAGACCCTCCTCACCTCCGCCTTAATTCTTCAAGCGCTCTTCAGGACCTCATTGCAGTTTCTTTGGTACACATCACTGGAGACCATTTGCAGCTTTAAAAGTCATTACATGGTAGCCTGAAGGTTCCACGAGATGTTTTACTGTTGTTTCGGCACCTTTGACATCAAAACTCTCGACTCGCTCCCTCGCCTCGTTCACATGTACTTCGCACCCTCATTAACCTTCACAAAATTTGGGGAAATGAGTAGCTACCTTGAAATGCAGATGAGCTGAGATTATTAGGCAAAAAGACACCTGAATGATTTCATTTCCCCCTTGAGGAAGGTTCTCCAGTTCAGACGCATGGCGTAATGAAAAGCTGGAATACTTTAGGCCGACGGCTGCCGCTCCTCACAAAGAGCCACTGTTGATCGATACCAAGTTCTTCCGAACGACGGTTTTTCTCACACGACGACGCAACATTATGTCTTATTTCTATCGTGACTCCATCCGGAGTAGAAGGCGGAAACGCTGCTACCGTCAACAGTTCTTTCTGCACATGCTCAGAACATGCTGGGAGTTAGCGGCTAGTTAGCCTTGTTGTTTTGTTCCCGGTTCCGTTGGTTTTCTTTCATAAAGTTGCAATTTAAAGACAATTCCTGCTCCTTCTCTCAGCTCCAATACTGCTGTGTCACAGCGGAAAGAAGCTAAGCTAACATTAGCAGCTAATGGGCATGAGGAAGAGGAACGTTGTAGTTTAAAACGCTGTGGATGAGAGCAGGGCTGTGCGAGTAAAGAATTTAAAGATCACCAAAGAAAGTCAGGTCTTTGTATCGCCTAAATGTGGACGGCGTTGGAATTATCCCTACTGTTATATTTAAACAACACACAACTGTGGACATTAAAAGTTTGAATAAATGGCGGTGACTTTGTTGTGTAAACTTACAGTATGTAAACCTACTCATGGATTCATCATCTACTAAAATCAGTTTTCACTTTTTCTGTCAAATACTGATATACAACTGTGTTTATTTGTAATTGATGTAAACTTATTTAAATTGACTCCATCTTGAATAAAATCTTGAGCTGAGAATGTAGCCTAGTGTTATTTAGGGATACTTTTACTCAGCAGGTCTACTCCAGCAGCTGAGGTGACACCAGCAACAAACGCAATCTTTGGCCTCCTCGTAATGGCCGGAGAAGTAAAAGAGAATCCACTTATGGGGATCAATAAAGCACCAAGCAGATACTGCTGCCAGATCATTCCTCCCTGCATCGTTTATAACCTGTTACCTAATAGCAGCTGCTGAAGGAGGGACGCGCTGTGTAACGCGGCGAGGTTAGAAGGCCCCGCTGAAAGGCAGCAGTGTTGTGCCGGTATGGATGTAAGCCTCTGACCTTTCCCTGCGCTCTAATCCTCTCTGCGCCTCGATCTGGACGGCTCGGACAAGACGGGGTCAGGGGGACGCTGAAGCTAATGCAATCATATGATTTAACCAGAGAGAGAACGGCGGCGTGTGGGTGTGTTTGAGATTCTGGCACGACCCTTTAACTGGAGGAAATGAAGGAAACACGCACCAAATGTGGACATGATGCGATCATGAGACTGCAAATCTTGTCTTTAATGTGTTCAGTCTTGACACGAGAAGTTCTGGCACGTGATTTAACGAAGATCTGTCACAATATCGCCGATGCCAATTAGAATCTATTGGGTTGTGTGTGTGCAGCACCAAGGGAACCCTTTGCATTATTAAACTACAGAAAAAAAATAGATAGGGTTCAATTCATCGGCTTTCTTTGGATTATTTATGAGGCTACGCGGAGCTGTTTGGGCAACAATATTGCACGAGGACATACACAGCAACAGAATATTTCCTCTTTAATTTTCATATTTAATTCCAATTGCGAGCCCGGGACATGAGCACCTAATGAAAGCTTTTCAAAGCCGACACTCCAAGGTTAGTGAAGTGCTGCGTTTGGTGGTTCATTTGGGTTTGTGATTTTGTTTTCCTTTTTTTCCTTTCAGCCGTCACTTGTTCTCCGCCGTTCGCCCATCCGAGCAGCCAAACGATGCTCCAGTCTCCATTATTAATTATGTATACAACTCTCATGCAAGTCCTATCTGGACTGGGAATGATTAATAATGGAGTAGCGCAGTAATTACGTGGCGCTCGTCAAAGACATTTTCAATTCGCTCTTCCTCCTCCTCCTCCTCCTCATCACCTCTTTTCCTTCTGTATGTTGAACCCAGTCGGTTCTGATGAGGATCAGGTTTTCAAGAGTTGCTGTGGAGTTGTTGTTGGTGTGTTGCCACTTTGTGGTTACATGGTGGAACAATGGCAATGAATTCCAATGACATTGTCAGTTTGTCTGTTTGTAAGCAGTTTTTCTCATGTTTAAATGTATTTATACACTTTTAAACTTTTAAAATCACATTCTTGGTTTATATTTAGATTAGTTAACAATTGTGCAATTATTCAATACTTCATTGTTTGCATGATAAATGGACTTTGATTGATATTTTATGCAGATAAAGGGAATAAATTGCCAGCTATTGGCTAATTCCCCATTCTTGAGGCGTTTCAAGTGAAAACAATTCTTTTTTTGTGTTTTTGTTTCAGAAAAGTTTTGCTTTTCGTGGCCAAGTGTTTATGTAAACAGGCTCCCAAAACGCAGTGAAAGTTTTCCGTTTTCAGATCAAAACGTAAATTGGGCCTCAGCACCTGAAAGTAAATACTTTGAGTAGTTTTTCAGTTAAGTATTTTGTGATTTTCCTTGTAGTTGGGTCAAATTTGACCCTTTCTATGTAGAGTTTGCATGTTTTTCCTTAGATGCTCTTGGTGACTAATGGTCTTGGGACTGTCAGGCCACACGAGCCACAACTTTCTTCTCCCTGTCCTTCTGAAAAAGTTTCCCGTCTGGGCGGCATTGGTGTAAGGAAACATCTGCGTCCATGCGACACCATGAAAACTACTCAAGACGATGTAGTTCATATGCCAGACCGAAAACATGGAGCATGCAATCACTTAAAAATTGAGAAATCTAACATCTCCCTTTATTAAACCAAAATACATTAGTAGCTTGTGGAGCACGACCTGGAGCGTGTAGTCCGCAAGTGACGTCGTGGAGAGGGTCACGTGGTTATCGGGTCAAGAGGTTGGGTGAAGACATCATCGTTTTTCAGCTAATGTGTGTTTTGTCCATCCACATGTCAAAGCCCAGGCAGCCTTTTCAAATTTCTCCGTTCGAGAACCAGTTTTCAAAAAAAACTAAAAATTTGCAGACTCCTAAAACGTCGCGCCGTGTGGATGATTGGGCAAAAACGATGCGGTTACATGAAATGGCGTTGCTGTGTAGACAGGGCCTCAGTATTCGGGCTGGCTTTCTGTCTTGTTGTCCTCGCTCAAGGTCAATGCCAGCTAGAATAGGCTCCAAGTATAGAAGATGGCTTGTGTGAGCGTTGCTGTAGAACCTGAATCTGCTACACAAATCTGTCTGTATATGCCAGTAATGATTATTTCATCAGTGCCATTATCCCAACAGGGAATGAGCTGGGTCCGATCTGAGGGTGCTTGGAAACTTCCACCATGCTCTGGAACTTCACTCCCAAACGTTCGGCTTTGTGATCTAAGAATAATTTGAAGGGAAAATTTTACAGTCAATAAATGTCGCTTCAGCCCCGCAGACTGTTTAAAGTTTGTTTGCACCAGATAACTTTCCCATGGTGCCTCTTTTTTTCATTTCCATATGAAAGCAAATCCAAATCAATAAATATTTCTGTTTACAATGACTGCGAGCTATACAAGCATAAACATAATATTCTGTTAATTATTCAAAGCTAAGAAAGAGAGTGAGGAATTTCTGCGACTTTCACAGATTAAAAAAACACCAGGCTTTGCATTATTGAGAAAGAAAAGGGGAAAAAACAACTACAAATAGTTAAATACAAGGGTATAACTTTCTGTGGGTGAATAGGTTGGTGTGGCTCAGCAGTACTTACTGGAGTCAGACTGTTATGACAACCTCTAGTGGCTGTTGTAGGTATGACGGCATCATCGTAGCGTAAAGCCTATTTTAAACTCCATACATACACAATAGGTTAATGTAATTTTCAGACAGAATATAAGCTGTACACAAATTTAAAAATCAAAACTAGAAAAAAAAGGAAACGGGATGCACCTGAACATGGCATGAAGCTCGTTAATCCATAAAAATACATAAATTAGCCGTGTCATTATTTAAGCTGCAGGGTTCAAAGTGTGAAAAGAGTAGCAGCTTATAGTCCAGAAACTACGGTATGTGTTGAGACGAACCACTTCTGCCAGCCTCCACCAACACTTTTGGCCTTGCACAGAATGCAAGGGGAAGTACAAAGACCTCGAGGACTGTGATTGGTCCACCCGTTCCTTCTGATGGCAGTGAACTACTGTGTGGCACGTAGAACCTCGACACAGGATTTCCAGGGGTGAAGGGACTGCGTAGAGCCTATGGCGTACTGCCGACTGGGGCCAAAAGAAAGTACCTGTCTGGGGAACATTGTAGTGAAAGATCGATTTTTTTCCCAAGGAGTTAGTATTTGAATGTCAGCATGACATCAATTATAAACATAGACGATACGTAGAGTCTCAGTCTGAATCAAAGTAAAACATGTCCGGGTTAACTTGTGACTATAAAGTGCCTGTAGGTGTTTTTGTGTTCTTTTGTGCTGGCAACATGGACTTGCAAGCTGTCTGAGGCGCATGCCGTCTTTTGCCAAGCGTTTGTTGAGATATACATAGATCTTGTTCAATCTGATTTGCCACAACATTTCATTGAAGCCAACCAATGGTATATACATCTACATACCTTTAAAATGAACCAATGGGTTTATAAGTATCTTCTCTTTTCTGCTGTTAAGCGAGGTCGATTTTTACGTTATTAAATCCTACCTGCTAAAGGCATAATTAATTTAATTGAACCAAAGCACTGGGCTGTTTCCCACATCTCCACCAGTTTCTACAAATTGTATTATTATGATTGTCGTTGACTTGTGTGAATCTGTATAAGCAAACCTCGGGGTCGCTGGTGAAGAAGATGGAGGATATCTGATGCAGAAGCAGGAATTTGTAGGGTCAATGGTAAACTTCTTTTACCTTCAGTCAGTAGTACTGAAACACTATGAAGGTCTGCAGGGACACTTGGAAAAGCACAATTCTAACTTTGGGAGCTGAATGAATACTTCTGTCTAGGTAAAGTTCTTTAAATGGTTCCTTGCCAATTAAACGAGTCCCCATAGTAAAAGCTAAAGGCAGGACAGTTAAAAAAAATAGCAGAAATAGAGAAACATGGAAAACACAAGGGGACCTAAAGATTAGAAGTAAAAGTAGCTCTTCAACAAAGCAGGAACAAAAAAACCAAAACCTCTTTAAAATTGCAGTATGTTGGTCAAACTGAAACATCAAGTAAGAACCAAAGGCGCTCTGACGTTGACAGGTGGAGTCTTCACAGCCAGACGACGGCGCCACAAATGGAGCCCGATGTTGCAGCATCCCTCCTGACATGCTGTGTTTACCAGACGCCGTCCCGCCGGCTCCTTTGATTCCCAAAAATCTGCTTAATGATTTACAACGGAAATAACAACAACAGCGGCGACAAAGCGCCTCTCCACGCGCCTTTGTCTGCTTTGTGTCGGGAAGAAGACGAGCGGCAGAAGTTGGAAGAGGCCTGTGTTTTTAGGAGAGGAAGCGGGAGGGTGCTTTGAAGCCGCCTGAAGTGAGCAGGCGTCTCTGAAGCAGTGCAGATTTATAAAAGGTGTTAGTTCATTTATCAACATTTTCATCCAGAATCGTCTCCCCCCGTCTCATCTTATTCCTGAGCCCGTTTTTTTTTTCCTGTTTTGTTTTTCATTTTCATTCCACTCACTTTGTGTCTTCTCTTTCAGACTAACCTCAATTTCCCCTCATTCCTTCACACTGCCACCTCTTCATTTAATCTGTTTATGAATTGTTTTTTGTTGTGGTTTGCTCTGGTGCGGCTGGCGTGATGATTACAGGTGTCCTTTCTACGGGAGCACAGGCAATTACGGAATGGCAGGAAGTGTCCGTGTTCACCAATGATTCTTCAGAATTAAGTGTTTTGTGTATTCCACTGTTCAATTTGGGGGGAGGCGTCCTTGGTGAGCTTCCAGTGTGAGGTTGGATTGGTGGAGTCAGGTCCTGGGCTCGTGGTCTGTCGGTGCATGTAAGCAGGATGTTCAGGCTTCATTTGTCTCTGACCTGCAGCAGGATTGGAAAACCCAGTAAAGGGGACTTTGATGGGGGCTAAAGTAGAATTTTGAGAGTTTTATTTTTGTTTTCTTGATGAAAACTTATTCAAATATTTTAATACTGTTGGCTTGTTATATCAAAATGCATCTCTTTGTCTTGCCCTTGTCTACATATTGTTAGTCAATATGTGTGTGGGTGCTGCTTGTTTTCTGGATCTTGAATTCCTGAGGTTCACGGGATGAAAATGTTCCTTCTTGTGTTTGGTTCTTAAAACAAGTTCTCCTGTGGTTCATGTAGTACAGCAGGCCGACTTCCAAAATCAGGGTTGTTGGTTTGATCCCCCACCTTGCCTTGCCCATGTGCTGAAGTGACAAGAAACTGAACTGGATATAAGAAGTTGAACACTTTGCATGGCAGACGTTGATGATGTGTGTGTGTGTGTGTGTGTGTGTGCGTGTGTGCGTGCATGCGTGCGTGCGTGCGTGCGTGCGTGCGTGCGTGCGTGCGTGCGTGCGTGTGTGTGTCCCTGAATGAGTGATTGTGATTAATAGTGGTTTGACATTATCTTTCATATCCATTTACCATTGATCAAAGTTTTTTTTAAATTTAGATTTATTAAATCTTCTTTATGTTGGTTAAAAATCTGAATGTCTTGTCTTTGACAAAGCATTTCATTTGGATTTAGAAATCCCAATGCTCTTTGGCTACATCAGTAACAGCATGTCTTCATAGTTACATCCTTTATCATCATCCTGTTAAAAACAAATCTTTACAACTAACATACTACTACATATTACCCAGCAGCAAACTGTCAATGCCAATATTTGTCAGAGTACGACGTTGTTGAGAAGGCTTTGCATTCTGTCATTGAAAACTACTGTAACACAAGAGAACCTAGAGGAGACTTGATAAATGGCCAATTGGTTTGATTTGGTTTGATTTTAAAGTTTGTAATTTAAAGGGAGTTTAGACAAACAAGTGTCATGAACCCTGAATGTCCTAAAATACAGATGGAAGAGGAAATGGCTCGTCATGCAGGCCATGAGCTTCATTAAGAAAAATGGCCTCACAGTTCTGAAAAGCAAACCACACAGCAGTTGTTTATCTTCATTCTTGTTGTTTAGTGTATTTATCAAACCCCCAAATCTTGTAAGGCACATCGTGTACTCTTCAACTGTTCTTTAACTTGTGTCAGTCTTCAATTAAAGGCAAATTTTTGTGTGTTCTTTAATTTTCTGGAACTTTTTGTTCACTTCTTGTTTGTCTTTCTGTTTTTTCTTCTTCTCACAAGACCCTTATTTATCTCCACTTGCCATTTAATGCAGTCTGCGATTCACTTTCTTTCTCTAACCAGCTGTTTACATTGATTTCTTTGATTGGCGAGCTTCAGATAAATCATGAATTTGCTGAAATGGATCATCCATGTCATTTGTATTTTGAGAATTAGACCACATGTGTAGTAATTCTAAACTCGGTACTCCAAGCAAACTGTACCTGGAGTTTTGTCCAAATGTAATTATGGAAATGTATCTTACACCTTCAGGTAACTCCTTTTCTTTGTTATTCTCATTTGCCTTTCAGGTTGCTTGTAAAAATAGTTTGGAGTAACACATCCTGACACATTTAACATTGATGTGTGGCCCATGAGAGAGAGAGAGAGAGAGAGAGAGAGAGAGAGAGAGAGAGAGAGAGAGAGAGAGAGAGAGAGAGAGAGAGAGACTCTCCCGCCCTGCTGTGTGAGCACCTCGCCAGCTCGCCTGGCTCATATCAAAGCGACGTGTTTTCATGTAATCAAGCTGTAATTATACCATAAATACTGCATCCATGTCCGCGAGGAGCCTCGTCAACATCGAAGGTGGTTATTAGTTGATTGGTGGGCTGTCAGCCCGGCTTCCTGTCGGAGCTGCTCGGAGGAGCTTCTGATTGGCTGGCGCTGTGACAGAGGGCGAGCGAGGGGTTGACGGGTGCCGCGGGGAGGACAGGGGAGGGCACGCTTTTGCACCAAGGCCTGTGGGCTAAGTTTCCAAAAATAGCTGGAGGCAGTGACAGGACAATGACGGCCTTGTTTGTGCATGCATATGAGTGTGTGTGTGTGTGTGTGTGCGTGTGTGTGTGTGTTTGCATCCTGTGGAATCCTAATAACGGCAGCATGAGCTGCGGAATCTACCAGAAGTCACAAGTGTGCCTGCGGCAGAGGTGGTGTGGTGACTGAGTGATACAGAGACATTGAGACATGAGATGATTCTTTCAGAAAGACAAGGAGGACGTTTCCCTCCACCCCCACCCGTCACATTTTGTTCGGTCCTGATCCAAAAGTCAAATTCCCCCCAGTGGAGGTTGGTGCTGATGTTCAAAACAGAAACTTCTGGGTGAAACGAGCTGCTGCGGTGACAATCGACAAATTGGTCATTGATGTGCTCACCTGTTCACACTGCTGAAAGCAGGTGAAATGATGAAATGATGACGAGGGAAAGAGAGAAACGAATAATGAAAGGAGAACTGGTCCAAAAGGGGATATTAGATGGATATCTGCAGATTTGAAGGAAAATGAACGATAATTTAAAACTCAGCTCAGATTTTAACTCCCAAAATATCAATTTCTTTATGTTTGAAAAAAATCTCTATATAAAAGAATGAAGAAGAGCTTTGTATTCTGTTGGTAAATTGGTCAGTAGGGTTTTGGCTCCGGGTTTTTAGCTCAAGCCATTCTGTGAAGCTGCTGGCCTCGCAGGAGACAGATCTTAAAAGGATTGTGCAAATCAATAGCAGAGACATCATATTCAACCCAGGCACTGTTGTGTGTGTTTCTTTTTTTTTTTTTTCTTTATACACGGCACTTTGAATCAATCCATCAGCAGCCAATAAAGTAGTGAGAGCCAGAGGGGGAGAGGTGAGTTAAAACATTCAGAGCTGGCAGATTCCAATACTGTCGTCCAAGTTAAAAAGGTTTTTATCTGTACAATAAACATGGGGAAGTAAGGTCCAACCGATCCGAAGACGACGGGAGTACATCGAGAATTTCAACCAGTTCTGAACAGCAGAGAACCACAGAGAGGAAGAAAAGCCTGTTTCACAGGTGCATTTGAAACCAATTTGTAGGAATAGAAAATTCTGCTTCTTGAAGCAACTGTGTTTAAAAAAGATTGCTAATAAGGTGGATTTAAGAAAACTCAGAAACTGCTGGTCAGGTCGATATTCTTGGTGGAAAGGCCTAGAAACAGAATCCAGAGCCGCTGGGTGAGACTCAGGCCCCGTTTGCAGGATATTTAAGAGGAAATGCATAATTTTTGCGAAAACGTTAGAAAACGTTGCCCATTTACATGGGAATGAATGAAAACTGTGACGTTTTCATGTAGGGCCACTAGTGGGTGCTTTTGTGTGTTTTTGTAATGAAATCACAAAGACATGCACTGACAGATTAATACGCTACAAACATGAATTGTTGCAAAGTTGGATTGTTTTTACGGTGACTGTTAATCAAAACTACCAAGTTCCATAAGCATAACGGACTGGGAACCATGACGCTAATGTTTTGTTTTCAGTGACGGAGCGCCGTCGTCGTATAACCAGGCACCAAAAGCATAAGGAACATTTGGCGTTTTCACTTGAAAATGTGTAAACAGGGCCTCATACTAGTTTTTTTTGTTAGCCAGGAGACAAAACATGTAAAAGTCAACAATAAGTTGAAGCTATAGTACTTAACTAAAATTAAGTCTAAAATGGCATTGAAAGTGGTCATAATGTTGTGGCTGATGATTCCCCTAAGTGCAGTGTTTACTGCGATTATGATCATTTTCAAGCGTTAGTTAGTGAAAAAACCCCCAAAAATCCACCTGCCAGTTCTTTAAAGCGGCGGCTTAATGTGAGAAGACGAATTATCTAATGAGACAAAAGTGTAAAAAAGTAGGAAAGTAGCCTCTTTTTTAAACGACCCACCAAACGTGGAGCGTTTCCCAGAATGCCCTCTAATGATTAAAATCCAGTGATTGACCGCCGGCTGCCGTGAAATTGCCTTGTTTGCCCACGACTTTAATTGACTAATTACTTAGATATTTTATTTCGCCTCACACGCCGAAGCAAAGTGTTATTGTGTGCAATCCATCCTCCAGCCGTAAGCGTGGCCGCCGCGCTCCGCGCCACGTTTTAAAGAAGCAGGGTATTGATCACAAATCATGGCCAAAGGCTTTCCAATTAATCACCCCTGGCTGTCCCTGTTTGTGCACCTTGGGCGTTTTGTTGTATTTGCTGATGTTTATTATGTTAGCTCCCGATTAGCTCGAAAAAAAAACTGAAGGCGCTGACGCGTCCTGAGGGCCACGCCCTTTTATTTACAGTCGGTTACCCTCGGAGCAGAGAAGGATATAGGTCTCACGGGAGAGCAAAACAAAAGCTTTGTCCTCTCTCTTACTCGATCTAAATCATTCATGGCGGTTGTTTGGAGGGCGGAGGTGGCGTGGACGGAGGGTGTTAGAGCTTGACAGGCCCACATTACCCCCACGCTGCCCTCAGCTAACACCAAACCTGCCCATCTCTGCCTAATTCGTGGCGACTGCCGGCTTCAGTCGAGTGTGAGATGAAGTAGTCGAGCTTGACATCAGCGATCGGAGAGGGAGGTGTTCATAAATGTCTAATGATCCCGTCTGGAGTCTGTCTTTTTGTGGCGCACAGACAACAAAAGTATGCAAAGTGGGTGAATTCCCTTCGTGGGTTTGGGTGTGGTTTTAGAATCTGAAGGGGGAAATCTTCTTGATAGATAACAATCAGTTTGTACATCAGGCCGCATCCGTCTGGAAAGTTTAGACAAAGTTTTCCAACTCAGCCGTATTAAATCATGATTTCCAACATTATCTGACTGGGACTTATGTTCTGCTGATATTTGGGGTAATGTGAATGTATTCTACTCTCTCTTTAGGACATTTTGAAAGTGATTGTGGTTCCTTTCAGTTTTATACTGTATATATCATAACTTCCCTTGAAGACCCGTTATTCAACCACTCAGTTCACCTTCTGTCTCAAGCTGCATTTTGGCTGCAGGAACTTTTCTGAGGTCCCAGGAACTATCATAGGATTTCTGCTCAATTCCACCAGTGGAACCAAATAAATCTAGTTCATTTTGTTTTTTTGTTTTTTTCAAAGATTGTCTGTTGTGTTGCACAAGTCAAAATAAAGTAAAATACATGTATATACAGGACATTTTGGTGAAGCCACAACAGCATGGCAGAAATGGCGCCGTGATCGGAATGAAACTCACTTATTCTTTGTATTTTCTACTTATCGGTATTTGTTTTGCCTTTCGAAGAAAATCTGCAGCCGCGGCGGCGCTTCAGTTGAATGCAACTCACTTTGTTTGTCGCACCTTGTCTTCTACGACCACAGAATTGAAGGTTACAGACTTATTGTCTGGTCACAAAAGGCTTCATGGGTGTGTGTGTGTGAATGTGTATACCTCTCATGTGTGTGTGTGTGAGGGAGCGATAGAGTGTCCATGGTGGGTGTGTTTGTTAGCCAGGATAACCTTCAACCGCTGCTCAGCCAATCGGAACAGGCCTGACGTGCCGGCTGCCTCATTTCTGGCGTCTTGTTATTTTTTTTTCTCTTCCTAGTCACTTGTTTTTCTTCTCCTTTTCAGTTGTTTTTCTTCCCCAAGCATGGGGGGGGGGGGGGGTTACCGAAAATCTGTTGGCAGGTTTGGACGTTAAGACACACACACACACACACACACACACACACACACACACACACACACACACACACACACACACACACACACACACACACACACACACACACACACACACACACACACACACACACACAAAGGCACAGGAAGACAAGAGGCACACACTCCTTTAATTTGAGTGCACTTAAACACGCCGGCGTGCAGGCTGCTTTCAAGGTCATGAAACGGCCCTGCGGAGGGAGGTAAATAAGTGATTATCGTAGCGGGAGCAGGAGATGAGTGTGTGGCTTTCTTTATTGTTATGCTAATTCACCGAGGAAGTGTAGCGAGCCGCTCTCGCAGCCCGGTCTGGCCGCCGCCGCCGCCACCGCCGACTGGTTAACGATGACCTTTTTAGACATGCATGGATGCATATGAGACCTTCGCTTGCATATAAAAACAAACATGTCCAGGACAGAAGTGAATGAAACACGTCACACCTCAGAGTCTGGATTCACATTCTCTCTTGGTGCGTTTGTTTCACTTTTGAAAGAGTTTAAATTTTACAATGATGGTATATATTTTAGATGACCAGAAACATTTGAATGTATCTTAATGAGAATATGATCTCAGAAAAATTCCAATTTCTGGTTTTAACAGTTTAATTTATGATGCTATCATGAATAGGTTTCCCTTAATCTCGTTGGGAAATTGCGATGATAAAAGACACTGAGTTTTAGTTTGCTACCAACGTAGAACATAATGAAAACCATTTATTGTTACTAGTCCGTAGTGCCAGTATAGTAATAATCCAATGATCCCCATCCATTTTTAACAGGGTTATGGAAAGGGTCTTCACCAAGGTTACATATGGGGCCACTTTTTTTTTTCCATTTTCAACAATGTGCGGTCAATTGTATGCATAGAACTGTTCCCTATGTTTGTGTCTGGTTTCCTCTGGTTTAACAACTCTCCTCATAATAGACACATCGATAAAGCCTTATTGTGACCTGAACGTGGCGTACCCCAAGGCTCCCTGTTGGTACAACTCCCCTTTCTTCTATTGGCAATAATAATTGTTTTTTATTTAGTATATTATTTGTATGTGGTAGACCCACACAAATAAAGGTGTTCTACATGCATATTTCAGTTAGGTGCAGAACAATGTATGTATCTACATATATTTATTAAGAGAATGATTATCTACACTTATCTACATCTAGAATCAGTCATCATTTGATTCAAATGTTTTATGAGAACATATTCAACCAAAAGGCAACTTTGCTGTATACAGGATCAATCAATCTGTTTAGTCTAATGTATATATATCAGTAGCTCAAACTAATATTTGGGGCTTGACATCATTATCACGTAACTTTGGTCTCCATGTTTTATCTAAATCCTTTCAGCCCTGTAGAAACTAAACCCACCCCTTTTACATCCATGTGTTCAGACTGAACTTCTTGACTGACGGTCAGCTCCAGTGCACTAACGATCCCAGGAATTCTCCAGTGGCTCCGCAGCCTCGGAGACAGTGACTGTGACCCGATGGCAGCGAGACACCTCCGTGTCGGCACGTCGCACGCCGGCATTTTACTGGGTGCCATCCAGTTGGAGCTGAACCCAGCGAAGCCCAACAACCCTGCAACGGCATTACCGAATTAGATCTGTGGATTGAATTAGTCCAATTTGGCCTTAATGGGCCCACTTAGACTCACATTCAATACCGCAGGCACCTGTAATTTGAGAGCGAGCCATTTGTTGCAAATTACACACCCCAGACCTTCTCATCTTATTTAAGCCACATTGTGGAGGTATGGCTTTGCACACACACACACACACACACACACACACACACACACACACACACACACACACACACACACACACACACACACACACACACACACACACACACACACACACACACACACACACACACACACACACACACACACATCTGACTGCTGGGTCGAGACACTGATTGAATTTGGTGAGTGCGTGCGTGGGCGTAGATGTTAATTTGGTGTTTGTGTGAGAGTGTGTTTGTTTATATGTGTAATTACGCGCGCCCCTTCAGTCTATTTGATTAATGTTGGCAACCGAGTCTCTGGTGTGCGTGCGAGCGCGCTGCGAGGCGGAGCGCACACCGTCGCGAGTCTCCGACGTGTGCATGCCGGGACCTCTGGAAGTGTCAGATTAGCGGATTAGAGGGGAAAGGGCCTCCGCTGGGTGTGTGTGTGTGAGAGGCAGTGAGGGGTGTGAGTGAGCAACCCGTCCTTCCCCCTTTACACTTTTAACCCTCCCTGCCAAACACCCTCGTCTCTGCCTCTGCCGGGGGAGCTTCCCAGAGGCTCCATTTCATTTCTCCCCCTTTTTTATTTTCTCTTTGTTTATCTCTAATCTTCTGCCTCTTCTATCAATTCTCTGTAACATCATGTTTGCCCTTATTCTCCCCCTCCCCCCTCATCGCCTGCTGTGGATTGCTACTCCCTCAGCACCCCCTCTCATCCTCGAACCCTCCCACACACACATACACACACAAAAAGCACAAAGCCAGGAAAATAAAAGACGGGAAGAAAAATCAGCTGAGGTTAAGACGACTTAAAAAAACCAAAAACAAAAAAACGACCCGCATAAGCATCTCTCACCCGCCGCCTCCGGCCCGGTGGTTTGTAATTGCAAGCAGGCCTTGGTTATTCTGAATCAAGCGGTCACTCCTGGATCCAGTAGCTTCGTCTCGGCCACACGTGAGAGGAGAGAGGTGCTGCGAGACCCCATCGCTGCCCCGCCATGGGGGGAACAAAATACATTCAGCTGGTGCTTGTCACACTGAAATTGAAGCTTTTTTTTTTTTTTTTTTTAGCCTAGAGCCACAACACATCTAGAAATCTCAGGATCTCTGGAGTACGCTGAGGAGCTTAACACTGCAGAGAATTTGGGCTTGTAAGCGATTTTGGCAGTGAGGAGATGCTGTTTGGACAGATAAGTGCCGGGAGAGAACCCGACCAAAGTGCAGTAAACAAACGTTCCTGATAGTTGCCCAGAAACAGAGGGAATCGAACAGGGTTCTTCTTGCTGTGTGGTGAGAGTACTACTAAACACCGGTCCAACGTGCAGCCCAAAAGACCATCGCTCAACTTTGCAAAATTCCTTCTGAAACACAAAGGCCACGATTACAAGTACCTGGGTATTTACAAAAATGGTGATATTAAACTGCGTTCGGACTGTGCATTTACACATAAACGCAGCTACAAATCCCCACAAACGATGATTTCTGAAAACTCCGGCCACAGTGGAGATTTTAAAAAAACAGTCATGTGTAAATACTGTGATGAAATCGAAAACAGTGAACGCTGCTTGTTCTGGTGCTTTATTTGTTTTTTATTCTAACATTTAGGAGGAGCTCCGCTTGTTTATCGGTCCAAATAAACAAACTGTTTCATTGAAAGAACAGGAAATCACTCACGTCATTTGTGACGTAGTGTTTTTTTCTAGGACTCTGATTGGCTATCCTGGCTTCATGCTTCTCGTTACACTGCCCCCTACAGGTTTGGCATGCTCATAGTAGCTCTGCATCAGGTGTATATGCAGGTCCGTATAAATGAAGTTTGTTTTATAAACGATCAGGTGTAAATGAAGATTTTTGGGGGGAACATAGAGGGGGAAATATTTGTTTTTGTAAAAACCCTGGTATGTGTAAAGGTAACATGAGTACTGTACATTCACTCTACAGTGTGAGTAGGTGGATTTCTGCACATGTGCGAGTAGACGGACAATAACAATGGAGGATTGGAGTGTCTGTGCTTCTCACTCTTTTGAATCCACCAAGAAAATAAAAAGTTACTAACACATACTAAACCATCATCTGCATATGAGGACACACATTTCTTACATACACTGGGGACGGAAAGGCCATACAGTATATAATGAAAGACTTTAAAGTACCTTGAATGTTTACATTGTACTGCTCTTTGTGTGCTCACATGCGTGGTTTTAACAGAAAAAAACACAGCACCCACTAGTGTCCTGGCTGAAAGCTACAGTATTTTCAGTCTTTTCTGAAAATGAAAATACTTTTATACATACAAATTTTTACATGTGTGTACCATCTGTAAATTTTTCCATCCATATTTTACACTTCCTTAATTTGAGTTGTTTTGTATAATTTTAAATTATTAACTACCTTATAATTGCTCTTATAAAACAGAATAAAAAATAAGATAGAAATAGGATAGGTCAATGCGGAATAGGGAAGTTGCCCAAGGGGATTAGTGAAGTATGTTTTCTTTCTTGTGGTTAGCACTCTCGCCTCACAGCAAGAATGTCACAGGGTTTAAATACTGGCCGGGCCTTTCTGTGCGGAATTTGGATCTTCATGTTTGCATGGGTTTCCTTTGCTGCTCCGGATTCTTCCATGAGGAGGTTAATTCCTGCATGCGGTTGTCTGAGTCTCTGTGCTCGTGTTGCGTCCACTGAGTTCAGTACAGGGACCTACAATGTTAATCTACCAACAGCGAGAGTTAAACCAGCTAAACTCTGTTAAACAGCGTGCTTCTTCTTCTTCTTTGCACGTGTCAAAGAAAACCACAGTAAGAGACCTTGTGGAATACAGAGAAAACATGGGGCAGAGCCTATTAACTTTACCTTGAAATGTTCTGCTTTGGTTTGTCTGAGATCACTGAGGGGGTCTGCCGCATAAAAGCTGTGTAATCTTGATTCAGTCATTTAAAAGTGAAACCTCAGCTAACTGTCTGCTCCCACTAATCATCACTTATGTCATTTAAGAAGAATGCGTGAGAAAAGACCAAACTGCCAAGTTGGCAGATGCTGTGGCTGAGGGTTCATATGACTTGGTTTGTGTGTGTCATTGTGCAAAGCTTCTTTTACACACAAAGTGCAGCAATAACATGTATAGTCTTTTTTTTCTGTCAAAATCTTGTTTATTTCCCTCAATTGTCACAATCACTCTCAAACTGAATCTGTCATCTTTTCCTTCCTGTGAAGACCAATCTAAAAGTAATCATGTGTGACACTTTCATTTGAAAGGACCCATTATGTGGCTTTACATGGCAAAATGACATTCACTAAACTTTGAGAAAAAAACCATTTCATGGTTTCAGTTTAAAATATTGTATGGACAACACAGTAAGTAAAATAGGACATTTCTACCTTATGCCTCAATGTCGTGATCTGTTAAAATTTTAATAAGAGTAAATAATGGAACAAAATATTCTCCTTTGCATAGATTACAGATGAGCTTCAAATTCAAGAACGGTTCTTGAAATAGTCTAAAATCCACAAAATTTGAAAGAGCGACCTCAGTTGAATGATTTCAGGCTAAATGAGTGGTCCTAGTTGATTCAAATATTCCCCATAAAACTAATGTGAAAGCCCTGAACGTTAGAAAGAAGAGAAGATTAATGGCACCCTCTAGTGGCTGAAGCAATTATAACAGAAGCAACGTAGAGGTGAGAAGGTTTTTGTTGGGCCTCATTGACAACCAGGAATTTGTCTGGTACACATAATGAAATAAAATTGGCTACGTGAATATCCATCCATCCATCCATCCATTTTCTGCCACTTATCCGTTTCCGGGTCGCGGGGGTGTCAGTCTGAGCACTGCCACCCAGATCACATAGCACCTGATTAAGTACCTTCCTGCAGGTGGTGAGCCCACAGGAAGGTGGGGACACTAACCCACTACCCTGAGATTGTGAGTCTCATGCTCTACCAACTGAGCTAGCCGGGGGGCTACGTGAATATGAATTCTAATAATGAATAGAAATGTAAAAGGTAAAAAAACAAATCTGTAAAGAATACCTCTGCGATTCATAGACGAAAACAATGACATCTGAATCTATAGCATAAAATTGTTGATACTCAGGGATATATATACCGCTGTGTAACGGTCCCTGAGGATAGAATCCTAGGTGTGCAAGAGGGTGTAGGCCCTCTCGTCCCAGTTCATGGTTGTATACTTTCTGAAACATGTCTGCAAGTTAAAAACTTTGTCGGTGAAAAAGAAACTATATAAAGTTTAAAACGACAGAATGAATATTATGCTAACAAAGTTGGATTGCTATTACGGGCAACTCTCAACTATAAAAGTAGGAGAATATGGACTGGGAGTCATGTCAACCTGGAGGAAAACATTGCTGGGAATAAATGTGCAGGAGAACTATTTACTATGGCCATGGTAAACGTGATTTCTCACGTTTCCACAGAGACGGAGTGATTTCAAAAAGTTGTGTTTTCAGTGGCTTTGGGCACTTTTATCGTGTAAACGAGCATCCAAAACACAACAAAAGTTTATCCTTTTTAATTGAAAACTGATTTAATGCTACTCAGAAAAAATAGCACTGCTCTGTCTTACTATCACTGAAAGCCAACACCGCTACAGCAGTAGCATTTTTGCTAGCATTAGCACCCGGGGGCCTGTTCTAGTGTAATGCTGATGGCTCTTCGAGGTAGCTGTGGGGATCCGGAGGCTGATCTCAGGAGTTAACAAACCAGACTCACAGTCTTTGTTCTTCCACAGAATTTGTTGCCTCTCTCAAGTTAAAGTGACAGATTTTGAGACGCTACAGCAGAAAACCGAGTGTTTAAATCCAGCCGGGCGTCGGCCGCCATCCCTCACGTCACATGTTGTTAGTGCCTGTTTCTGTCTCTCAGAGTTTCACAGTCACTTTTCATTTGCTCGTCTGGCTGCGCCCCAATTCTTTGACTTTCTTCATGCGCCACAGTTTCTGCTTCTGTCAATTCAATTTCACCTCGGCGTCGACATGGAGGTAAAGAATGATATACTCCCCAAGCGCGGGGGTAAAACGATGGCCTTTGCAACGTAAAATCACCCCTCAAATGACGAGATTGTGCTTCTAGTGAAACAATGATGTCAGTAAAAAATCCATTAAGGAATCACTGCTTTTGCCTTTTGTTCCTCTTCTTTGTCTCGATCAGCCATGTGCACACCAGACTCTCTGTTACAGTCATCATGCATTCCTTTTCATGTTCCTCTGACATCCTACAGCAAACACAGTGTCTGTACTCGGTATGTAATCTCCTCTGTTGTCCTTGATTTCCTCTTGTGCATATAAAGGTGCACGCTCCATACGCAAATGGGTTGTCGCCAAAGTTTTCTGCCGTCTGTTGAATCACTGGAGGAGTTGACAGTTGCCCTCTTTAGCATTGCCGTTATGAAGACCATGTGGTGTTGCAGCTGCTTGAACCGGGAGCAATGAACAGAAATGATGAGCTCTTTCACGACATCTTTGAACGCAATCCAGCGGTGTGCCGTTTGTTAACAGAAGGGATTCGATTACATCTTGTTTCCAGTGTCTTCTTGGACGCCTGATTGGATAACATTGTACTTTGTCCAGTAAGTCACAGGTCATATGAAAACAAAGGGTTAATGTTGTTGTCTTCATGGGCAATATTGCTAAATGTGTATTGGAAATACTACATAAATGACTAAATAATGAGAAGAACTAAAGATTTAAACATCCCTATCCACCGTTGTGTTTATTATATGTGAACACCACGTCATGTGACATAAAAAGGCATCAAGTTCAGTCAAAAATCCACAAAAGTTTGATAAAAATTTTCAACCCCACCGAGTTTTCTTTTAATGCGCCTCATTAATATAGTGCGCAAAGGATGAAGGCTTAGATAGAAGAGAGGATTTATGGCACCCTCTAGTGGTTGTAATGATCATGACAACAGCAATGTAGAGGTCAGACGTGAGTTTGTGTTGTGGGCAGATTAACGACCATTATTGCATTATTCATTAATCGCAATATGACTTATGATAATTAATCAAACATTTGAACATACTGTGTTTTTGTGCTTTTGAGATTTGTTTCTCTTATTGGACTCATGTAGAAATTCATCACTTCTATGTTGGATGCAAAATCTGTTGTTTGTGAAGGTTCCCAGAACATCATGAGGTATGGGGTTCTCTGACGAGAGGACGGAATATTTGTAGGTGCTTTGGGATGCAAAATACCAAAAGCGCAAAGTAAAGTTGACTCAATGGAAAGGACGAGTGTGCAAGAGGTTTTAAAGTATTTCATACATCGCCTGAGATTACGACTTTAATTTATTTATTTTATTTCTTTGTAAAGCAGTGTGAATTGCCTTGTGTTTGAATGCTGCCATTATTGTTTTTCCTCAAACTACAATTTCCACCGGCAGCATTTCAGAACTGGAGACGTTTGTTGTTTTTAGACCTTTTTGTTAGAGTTTGTCTGTGTCTTACTTCCAGCCTGGGTCCACCGGGTTAGATGTCATGTTGAAATCCATCCATCCATGGGTAGAACATGCAAACTCCACATAGAAAGGCCCAGCTGGTAACAACTTACAATTTTCTCGCTGTGAGGCGAGGGCGCTAACCACTGCACGTCAGCATATTTGTTGACGTGCAGAGCATGAATGTATATTACCAATATTGACGTCACAATGACGATGACTGTGCGATATATAGTTGAGGTTGAGGTTTGGACCCTGCTCCAATATATCAATGGGATCGACAGGAGCCGATACACAACAAAGACATTCACCCCCCTCTTCTTCCACTGGGTTGTTTTTAAAGCCCTGTAGAACCAGGCATACTCCGGCCCACACTCCCACCATTTTAATTCACCTCAGCCTTGTTCAGCTCTTGTTACCTAATTATTCCCTGTAACGTTGGTTCATTACCTTCCTCCGATGGAATCGGCACGTCGCAGAACACCCAACGCTTATGTACCTTGAGAGGGTTTTTCAACGTCAGTGGAATTAAAGTTTGAAGAGCAGGTGTGGCATATAGAATTTCAATGTTGTTGCAGCGATTTAAATGAGGTACACGGGTCACAGCGAGTCACCCGGGGAGATTATTCATTCATTCATTACAGGGATGGGCTGTCACATTTATCATGTAGGTATAATGCTGTGTTGGAGAAATGAGATTTTTCTGTGAATTAGCTCGAACAAAACCTTGAAATAAGCTAGATATTATTAATTGCACTAAATGCTAATTAGAGACATGTCCATCCACCTTTTCCTGAGTCCCCACACACTGTTTAACATTGCATTTAAGTGTTGGAGGAAGCTTTGCCGCATCGCCGACTGTGTGTATTCATGTGCATGGCGGCGTCTTGATCTCCCAGACTGATGAGAACAAAGAGCAGCCGAGAACCGGAGAGGAAACGTGTGCTCAAAGTCGTCCTTGAATATTTTAACTCCAGGTGCGTCTCTTCCAACGACAGACAAAAGCCAAACAGCAGACGCTCTAATCAGAAATGGGAAAAAAGTCATTTCGTGTAATAAAGAATGCATTTACATGAAGTAATGCTTAATGAAGGGCGTTTTTTTTTGTGTGTGCCTCAGATGGGTTTATTTCACTTTTTTTTCTGTTATGTTCCATACCCGTGTTGCTTCGAAACAACAAAGATCGGCCCTGAGACGAATAATAAACAGGTCTGTACAGTAGCTTGGCATCTCTTCTGCAGCCTGCCAGGGCGACCACGACACCCACAGCCGACCGAGCGACCGACCGCCATGTTTATGGATGAGATGTTGTGAGCCGTACCACAGGGACCAGGCCCTGTTAAAAAAAAAAAAAAGAAAGAAAGAAAGGGGGGGGGGGGGGGGGGACACCACCATCTGCACTGCTGACATTTCCCACACCAGTGATCGAGCGCGAGCATCTGGTGTTCACCTCTCGGCCTGCGCCGGGTTTGAAGTTGTCGTAATGTCATGCCGCCATGTGGTTTGTGCGCCGGAACCAGAGAGCAACATGACATGTGTAGAATGGATTCGGACTGACTTGTTAGTGTGTGTGTGTGTGTGTGTGTGTGTGTGTGTGTGTGTGTGTGTGTGTGTGTGTGTGTTAGGCTTCAGTTCAACAGTGTCCTTGATATCATTACCTTTGCTCGACTGCAGAGGAGAGATCTGTTTTTGACGCGATGAGTGAACAATTCTATTTGTTTCCTCGAGTTCCGATAAAAAATTCTCTAAAGATCGGCCAACACATGAGTGCAATGCAAAAAACTTGAGTTACACTAAATTTGGTTGCTGTTTGAGCTAGTTTCAGGCCAAGTGGCTTTTGGTTATTTACAATACTATGATGTGTTTTATCGATAAATGGCAGAACTTGAAAGTTTCAATTCATCAAGAGATATGATTGGTCTAATATTAATGAAACTATATTGAATTTTTAAGGTTTCTTAAAAATCGTATTGAACAAGGATAACAAGGATACTGGTTGGTGGACTATATATGGAGGAACTTTTCTCTGTTGGTCTGGTGTTTCACCTGGTTGTTTGGAAAGAAGAGCACTGGTCTTCTGGACACTGTGAGGTTTTAAGAAAGAGAAAGGTGTTTGTTTGTAAGTTAGAATCCAGACTTTCATTCTTCACAAAAACAATCGGCACGTCAGTTAAGCATCCTGGTGAAGCATCTCAGTGGCTGAAAGCATTGGCTTACCCCAGTAGTCTGCAACCTGCGGCTCCAGAGCCACATGTGGCTCTCTAGTTCCTCTGTACTGGCTCCTTAAAAATTATATGTGGAATAATTTTCATCCTAATATTATCTTTTTATATTTTATTTGTATACCTGGCATATTTTAAAAAATACTCTCCCAATAGACCAAACAGCTGACTTTAGAAGCTGTGGAATCTTTTACGATTAAACATGTTTTGTGGCTCCAGAAAAATTCTATTTTGTAGAAAGTGACAAAAACGTCTCTTTTAATGGCAAAGTTTGCAGACCCCTGGCTTAGCCTCGAGACAAGCCATCGATCAGTCCCTGACAAGGTCAAGGTAAACATCAAGGTCACAACTCATTCAATTTTCATTTTCTGAAAAAGGTTCTTTTCTGCTCTCTGGAAAAAATTGCCACTTCATGCTCGCAATGCACCATCATGCACACATGGCTGAAAGAGATCAGTCGTATTGGATTACTTTGCATTAGTCGCAAAAACAAGAGCAAGTTGAATGCAATGAACCATGCTCTGTACTGATTTACAGTAAACTCGATCTTAAATACACCCAGTTGTGTCATGAAGACACAAAATGAGGCACAAATGTCGGGCGAGGCTTAAAAATAAGACAAGTTGACTTGAGTCTCCACAGGCAGATTGTGGAACAATCACAGCAAATCACTCCACAAACACGTCACAATGAGTACTCAACAAGCGGCTTAACAGACACAAATAGCTTCTTTTAATCCCAAAACACTGTCAGTGGATCACAAAAGTACCAGACCTGAATGGCTCTGTGTCCCTGCCGGCACAGACCTGGATCCTTCCCGAGGTGCCGAGTGTTCAGCGCCTTACATCAGCCCCTTGGCCAAACCTTGGTTTACATCTCACCTCATACGGTTTGCTTAATGATGCAGCACCTTACTTACTTCACAGACTTGGCCTGCGAACAAAGGTTGCAAGGTTTAAAAGGCCCTTTGAGTCGCCGCTGAAGGTTCCCATTTTCACCCTGCTTTGACAGACAGCGCGGCTCAGCCATGTGTCGGGGTACATTTGCGTCTCTCAATGGGCGAAACAGCCTGAGTGTTTCTACTTGTTCAGACTTTGCCGCCTGCTCTGACCTCACTCTATAACTGGGTGGCCCCGGCCTGAATGGGAAAACACAAAGAGACGGAATATGTACGGATGGCAGGAGGGAAGCCTGAGGGAAAACCTGAGAACTGTGAGTGAGTTTCTGGTTTCCGACACAGTTTAGAAAAGAGCTTACAGGAGCAGAAAGATGCTTCGGAGTTCACTTGTCTTCGTTGCTGCCCAGACCTACAGTGTGTGTACAGGTGTGTGTGTGTGCTGGTGCAATGTATGGATAAAAGCCTGCACCCACATCACACTCCATTCCTCGTCCTCCTCGGAGGCTAAATGAAGTGTGACAGGGCATTAAAGCAGGACCAGAGCTCCAGGTCTTTTCCGCAGGGGGGGGGGGGGTGATGAAGGGGGCTGGAGAGGATGGAAGGAAAAGTGTGGGAGGTTTGATGAATAGTAAGAAGGCGCTGATGGCTTGTGACAGCGGCCAGAGTGTGGCTCTGTGGCTAAACATGACCTCCTTAAAGGATTGGCCTGAAAAGATGGCAGAAGCGACCCAGACACCAACGAGGCCTGGCGGCTGAAGGACCCTCGCCTCAGACTGCTTACGTCAGGGTTTCTTTTTCGTGTCCGTCGGGCTCACGTTGACAAGTCAGACCCAGAATCGAATGAGACAGCGTACTTTACAAACATCAACAGAAGAATAATGTGAAAAATCTTTCTTTTCACCCTAAATGCTTTGTGTTGACCTGAGTTGAACGAGTGTGATAGTGTGGCATCAACTGGACAACATCATAAATAAACATTCCTGAGATTATGGTTGGGCTTGTTTTGCTACCAGAACCCTTGAGAGAAAAATCAGTGTGGAAATTGAAATCAAACAAAGGTATTTGCAGATGTGAGTGTAGCCAACACAACACAACACAACACAACACAGCACAGCACAGCACAGCACAGCACAGCACAGCACAGCACAACACAACACAACACAACACAGCACAGCACAGCACAACACAACACAACACAACACAACACAACACAGCACAGCACAGCACAGCACAACACAACACAACACAACACAACACAACACAACACTGAGACCTGAGCTGAGCTAGCAAAGTAGCATTAGCCTCAATTAGTCAGTGAGTTTGAAAAAACCTGCACAATGAAACAGCTATAGGAGGGGTTTTTTTTGTTTTTACTCTTAACTATATTTAGCATCATAAGGTTTCATTTTGGTAATAATTGTTTGGTTTTGTGAAAATAGAGACATTGTTATCGTGTATACTCTGCACAACAAGCAAAATTTTCAAATTGAAAGGTCATAATGGGACTATTTTACCGTGTGTAGGTGTTTGCCACCTCTACTTTGAGGCATTGTGATGTTGTTTGTATCTTCTTGGAGTCAATGGTCAAAGCCTCGCAGGTCTCCATGAATCACTGAGCGCCACAGTAATCCCCTGTGGTTTGCTTTTAATCTAGCAGGTATTAGAGTGTAAAGATGCTTTAAAGCGACTCGGGACAAATGTGTGTAATGTCTATTAGGGTTTGACAATGACATTGCTTGTATTGGACCGCTCAGCTCTCAGAATGTGTGAAAGCCGAACAAATAACGGAGGATTTATGCAGCGGGTTTGTGTATGGAAAAAAAAAAGTGGGTACATGTTTACTCTTTCTCTCTACTTTTTTTTTTCTCTGTCTTGGAACAGAAAGTGCATCCTCAACTGCATTTTGTGCTGATAATGAAAAGCCGGTTTGTTTCCATAATGACTAATAGCGTGAGCTGCCACTATCAGTCGGCAATCCTTCGGCACAACTCCCAAACAATGAGAAACTGCATGATGCAGCCGGTGTGCACCGATTTCCCTCCATTCCTATTTCCCCATTCTTGTAAACTGTCAACGATGCAGCGCGGCAATTTGCCTTTCCTGTGTGATTAGTCAGCTCGCAAATCCAGTGAAAGTAACGTCCTCCGCACTTTAGAAAGGCCTCACTCGTGTCGCTTGTTCTGAATCAACCTGCTGGTGGGGTCCGAGCCGCACTCCTGTCAGACACAGGTAAGCAGACGCACACAGCGAGTTTATTATGTTGTTACAACACCTCTCACCCCAATTACCCCCCCCCCCCCCCCCCCCCCCCCCCCCCTCCATCAGAGAGAGAGAGTAAGACGGGATGATCTCGGGAGTCTGTGTTGAGACAACACACCTTGCTTCAGCAGACGAGCAATGAAGCGTCCTCGCCAAAAAGCACCAAACTCAATTAGCCGTGTTAATGCTCTGTTTGGTTGCACCAAGCGTGTCGCTCCTAATGTATTTACAAAGACTTCTGTTCTCTGCTTTGTTGGCCGAAATATGAAGCTACGTCTTGAAAGGCTGTTTGGGGTATTAGAAGTGTTTTCGCTTGTCTATTACACCTACTTGTGTTGAGTGTTATGACCGCAACCTGATATTCAATTGGCAACAGTTATTTCTGCTGTTGTGCCATCGGAAGGATCCATTCTAAATGTGTGCAACAGGCCTTGAAAAGCCATTATGACATGTTTTATCAATGCACTTTTCATTTTGTGGCACAGACCCTTTACGACTGTCTTCATTATAATGATGCAATATGGTCCAGTGGGATCTTTGAAGCACTATTACAAGCGCCGCCGCCGCAGTATCAGTTAAATGTTATGATACATCGCGGGCTGTGAATCCACTCACGGCTTTAATGACATCCTTCCTCTGCCACATGCTAAATATAATTAGCATACTCTGTATTGATTGTTGAGGAAACCCGGCACGGACGTCAAAACGGAATCGATTCAGGTTAAGTGCTCGCCATGGTCAAGCCGTATTGATCACGCCTGCAATCAATGTGCAATCAATCAAAATGAAGCTTCATATCAGATGGTCAATGCAAACTGAGAGAACAGTCCAGGTTGGAGGATGGAGGGGTGGAACTGTGAGTATTTCTCAATCCAGCACAGGTTTGATTTATTCAAGCAAATTTTTAAATGCAAATAACTTCTAATTTCAAAGATAGTTTTTGGGATACCGCTTTCTTAAAGGACGAGTGCTAAGCTTTAGCTACTGGCCAATATCGAGTATTGATACAAGTACTTTTTAAATGCAATAAAGCCTAATTTGAAACCTGCTGTGAAACACTTCCGAACAGCCTATTTGTTGACGCTATGTGTATTTTCAACAGACTTACAGTCTACAGTACGCATAGCGCCGCTTACAGCATCTATCTGTGCCCAATGCATAACATAGACCAAGGGACTGAGCTTGTATCAGATATACTTTAATCATGTTTGCATGTCGCATCAGTAGTGTGTTTGCCCCACAACTTTTTAGCATGCAGCATGTGTTCGGAGTTCACATCTGGCTAAAGCCGTTTCAACACGAGCCAAAAAAAAAAATCTTTCTTAAAAATCATCCCATCCTCACAGCACCATAAAAATGACTCAAAATGATGTAGTGCCTATGCCAGGCCTGTAGGTGGCGCTGTAACTCTGCCTCAGAAATACACTAAGAAAGGAGAAGGAGACATGGAGCATGCGAAAATCCTCATAATGGAAAGATCCGACATCTCGCCTCATTGCAGAAAATAGCATCAGTAGCTTCTGCAGCTTGGTCTGGAGGATGCAGTCCGCAATTGTTGTTGTGACGTGACGGAGAGGGTGGTGAGGTGATGACATCATAGTTTTCAGCAAATATGCGTCTTGTCCAGCCACACGTCCAAATCGAGGTTGTTGATGCATGATGTCACGTAAAACGTGCTGGGTTGTTTCGGAGACCTGTAAGGAGTACAAGTATCGGACCTGATACCTGATACTGTTATCGGTACCGGTGCATCCTTATTTATTGAGATTATTTTGTCCATATTATCTTCCTATGGCTTTGACAAGCTGTATTTTAACTCACTGTTGATTTCCAAGCGGAGTCCACTCTCCTGCCCCGTGAACTCGCGTTAACGGTGACCCAATGTGGAGCTTTAGAGATGTGGCAGTCCTTGAGAGTGTGAACACATTAAATAACAAGTACCACATAACTGCCATTTCCTTACAGCTCATTAACACGTGGAGGTTTACACCGAGCAGGGTGAACTGCGCTTGAACGGCGGAAACGGGGGAAACACACCGTCTAATAATGTACATGGATTAATAATGTATCTCTTTGGCGTAATTAGAGAAGCTCCTCGAATACATTTGCGCAAATTAGACCCTGAAAGTATTCCCTCTGTATTTAATGTTGCATTCCGCTCCGGTTACACTTCTGCACACCATCATCTTTAACTCCCATTAACAAAACAATCTCAGGCAATTGGTAATAGCTTCTTTTGTTAATGATGTGTGGTTTGAGACTTTGCGTTCGCAGAGTCGAGACACAAAGTAAACCACGGGCTGGAAAAGAGGTGAAGTGGAGGTCATGACGAAGCAAATATTCCGGTTAAAAACAGAAAAAATGGTGCAAAATCAAGAGGAACGACGAGAAGGAGGCTCCAGACAGAGGGAGAGAGGGACAGGGATTATGATAATGCCGAGGCGACAGCTGTTCAGCTGTGGAGAGCAGCTGTATCCACTGAAGGGGGGGATGCAGCTCCAGGACGGGAGGCCACAGTCGATGCCACCGTGACAGCAAAGGTAGCCAGGACGGACGCTGGAAAGAACCAGAGTGGCATGTTAATGAGGGCTCAAAGCAAACGGGCTGATAATGAAATATATTAAGTACGGACTCATTGTTTGAATACACAAATAAAAAAATACAACGCCAGGAACGGATGACAGTGCAGGCTGCGAATTCCCTGCTCGCTCATTAAAGAAAGCAAACTAATTTCACCATAAACGATGAGTTTACGAGCTGTGGGGCGCAATGCTCATCCCGTAGAATCAGTTGTATGATGTGGCTCTGGAGGCATTGAATGATGCCGTCATAGTCACAGCAAATGTTTCTGAGAATTTCGTGAATCATCCGTGAGAAAAGTGGAATGACAAATTTGCTCAATTTCAACGGTTTTGGACGCGACACTGCCCCCTGTAGGACCAGTAAGAAATTAAATCTTGGTGACAATGCATTTTTTATTTTTTATTTCTATGAGCGCTACACAAGCCAAATGGATCCCAGGAACTTAGGTACCACGTCAAGTAAGGTTTGAATGGACATCACAATGTGAAGAATCATCCTTCACCACCCATTTGTCCTGCCCAGGTGTTCAAACTAACTCAGAATGGAGTTTTAAATGTTGTCTTTGTGCCTCGTATGCGCAAAGAATAAGAACTAGAAGATGGAGACCGTTGAAGTGATGATTTGTTCACCTTCATGGGAGTTTGTAATCATCATCACACTGTTTTACGACCGTCAATCGCACACATTAGCAGATCATTTCTGGCTTTCTACGGTGGCATAAACCTCTGTGAGCCTTGCTTGTCCATCTCATTCACATCTACAGTCAATACTCAATCACATTGCTTTCTTCCACATAAAAACATCTCTTTTCTTAAATCTACACAACTTATTGATGTTTTCTCATGTGAGCGTCTTGTGATGACTCCATTCACTTGCATGATGTGGAGACTTTCACCCTCAGCTCAGAGATTTGTGTCTCTAATATTTGTGCCGTCAAAGGTTATATTGTGGCTTCAGGATTACAACTCTTCATCTGTCTACCTGGAGGGGAGCAGCAGAGGAGTCCCTGCAGACACTAATCTGCCTACTTAGTCCACCTTTCGTCTCGCATTTGAAGCAGGGAACGGCACCGGCCTCTTTTAGTCGGCGGAGACGTCAGAGTTTCATTCCGCTAACAGCCTGCATGAAAAGAAAAACTAAAAAATTACACGTTGTCACTGTTTGTGGATTCAAAGATTTCTGCTTTCTCCGAGCCTCCGCGGCATGTCGGGAACATGGCGGTGAAACTCTCCAGATCAAAGGAACAGTTTACACAAAGTCGGTCAGCGGATTGTCAAGTCTTCACTGAAGTTTGTGGCACCAAACTAAAATGAGAAGCTACAGAGCGGTTGAAAAAGAATTACTCACACTTGTCGACTTCTTGTTTTATCAACATTGCTCAGATCTTTTGTTCAGATTTTCAGTTATTGAGGCAACTGTAATCAATATTTTATGGTGTCAGTCGAAATATGTGGAATATGTGGAAATGAGCAAAAATATTGGAAAGTGATTGATTCTTTCTGTTGAACGTACTGTGAGACGTACGGCCTAACATGACCCGCAAGAGGCGACGTTTAACTTCACTTGATTGACATTACAAAGCCTTGAACTACATTACTGCTAATTTTCAATATAATTAGCTGGAATTCTTAAACTCAACACCATGAGTCACTATGACAAACACAATCGCACTGAAAAAACCCCCAAGACATTTCAGATATTTTAAAAGGGTCATTTTATGCAGCTTTTCAACACTTTCACATGGTCTCATCAGCCAAAAAACATTCTATTCAAAGTTTATTGCCCCAAATCCTGCTTTTATGTGATTTTCCTCCATTGGAATATTGGATCATAGGAGCTGCATTCAGAATCTGCTGTGTCTGTGTGAGCTGGACTGGCTCCGCCCACACATGCCCATCTTGGGAAGAGGAGGCAGTACTTCGTCTCGTGGTGCCATGTGCCAGAGCAGAGCTGCCTAATTGTGGGAGGGGTCAAAGGGAGGGCCTACCTAGATTGGGATTGGCTCAACCCCCGATGACATTATATAGGGTTTGATTTCTGATTGGCTCCTTGGAGCAACACACTTTTAAAAAACTGAAACAAGCCAGATAGAGAGAGGACAGACTTTCTTCACTTCTGGGGCGTCACTCCAGGTATGGAGGCAATTATTACTGTTGGAAAACCTTTAGAAAGTGAATTTTGCATAAAATGACCCCTTTAATATCTGTCATTCAATCCGAGCATTTTCAGGATATTCTCTTTGTTCTAAAATACAGGGGAATATTGGGTTCAGTCCACTGACAATGCAACTTTTTGAAGACTGCCTCAATTCCCTCTCTGTGAAAAGGGGGTGAATGCCACTTTTCAAAAACACTGGTAAAACACAGGAAACACCACTATTCTTCTGCACATGCTCAGTAGATGGACAGTAACAATAGTGTTTGCCTCTAGAGTGTCATGACTCTCTCCTAGGACTTGGTAGTTTTATAGTTGACAGTCCTTGTCTGTCGATTTCCGAGTAAACCGGCATGGTTTCGAGAATGTTCCTGTGTAAATGTGAAAGCGATGCGTTTTCACTCGAAACACTGTTGTGTAAATGGGGCATTAGAGTTTGTAGATTATAATGTCCAACATATTTTTAGATTTCACCTTTTTCACCTGAGCGGCACATTGGAGATCAGTCGAGGCCGCATGTGTCTCCTGAACTGACCCGTGCTGCAGAACATGTCAGCCTTGTTACTCCTGCTGTCATTTGCTTTCAGTCTAACAGCAGCTGGTCTCTTGTTTCTTTCTGAGGCAGTGAGTTGGGTTCAGATGAAAAAGCTCTGCTCAACTGTCTATACTTGAAGCCCAGCAGACAGATACAGACAGCCAGTGCGTTACCACTGATTTTTCCTGATCTGACACTGAGAAAACCAAAGCAGATGTCTCTCATACAGACTCAATAACAATGTGTTCAAAATGTTCATGTTTTCAAAAAGGCAAGCTAAAAATTAGATCTTGTATTTGATACATAGATTATACCGCCTCAGCAGCAGCTGTAGTTTCCAAAGCTGAAAAACATCCTTCATTATCAGTAAGCATCTTAACCACTGACCTGATCTTATCGCCCCACCATGTGGCATGTCTACAGCCTTTTTTATGTTACCAAAAGAGCAAGTGGTTCCTGCCAACCGAAGATAGATTGGTTCTGTAAACAGTGTAGCTTTCTCCTGCAATGGACAAAAAACACATTCAACGAAATTGAGGAAATCCAGTCTGAATATTGATTTTTTTGGACACAAAAATTGCCCCCTAAAACAAAAACACTTTTTAGTGGGGCATATTGTTGTATTGATCCACATGGTACCACACTTAACAGTTTAGATGCTTTTACCTGAATTTACCCGACTGCACTGTTTTCTTGCGTTAAATGAAATCCAGCACTTTACAAACTGTTCTTATGTTATACTTTGATTGAAACTGGTTCATTGTCTGGTAACATTCAGCTACATGATGAATATTTATGTTGTGTTAAAATAAATATGGAGGCATCCAATGGTTAAATAATATGCACATTTTTCCACATTAAGCTCTTTTTCTGATGATTCAGATGTTCTAACACTGAATAGCAGTGTGGAAAAAACCTCTGAGAAGCCAACTGCCCAAAACACGTCATTTCATGAGGCTTTTTCTCGTCTCAAGTCTTAAAATAGCTCATATATGAATGAAGAATACGTTTTGAAAATCTGGTTTTATTTTTACCAATAAAATCATGAAAACATGTTTCAAAGCAACTTTTTTATTGTGTAGGCTGTTTTTTCTTTTTTTGCATTTTTTGTTGCTTATGTTTGTCTTATTCTGTTCATATTTTAATTGCTGTAGTCTTCCTATCATGTTCATCTGATCTCCTAACAAATGTGGACGTTTCGTCCAAACTCACCATTGTATTTTTCTCTCTTTGTTGAAATGTTTTCCTTTGTCGCCTTAATTTAGGACTTTGTCCAAAACTTACTTTATAGTCTCGTCTATGCTTCCATACCATTTCATGTAATTATGTCCTCATCATAACAGTTCATACATTGTTAAACTAAAACCTTTACGAAAATAATTTCATGAAAAGCACAAGGGTAATGATTCCAAAAATGTCTGTACAACTCTTCTTTACGATCAAGTGTGATTCCAACCCTGATGTCAGTGCTCTTCCATGGTGGTTCTGTGGGGAGAAATGCTGCAGATGTGCTTTCATTACACGGGGCCTCACTTTAGAAATAAGCCTGAAAATGTGTTCTGGCTCCTGTTTTTCCACCTGCACAAGTTGAGTTAAGGTCACGAACTCCATCAAGCTTCCTCTCCAAGGCGAGGACTGATTACTTAGAGGCGGGTTGAGTTCGGTTCCCGGTCCCAGCGGTCCTGCTGAACCCCATTGCCTCGTCCCCGCGAACGCCAACCAATCAATGGGCAGATTTGAGGGCCAGAAAGCTCATCTCAATCCCTCCGCCTCATCGATTAGGTCCTGCATTACAACCTCTACACTCCCAAACGTCATGCCCTATTTTATTTCTAGTGCCTGAGACTCCTGGTTCCCTCCTTCATCCATCTCCAGTCCTCCCTCCTTTTTCTCCAGTTTGTTGTTCCCCGGCCATAATGCCTCTGTCTTTCTTAGTTAGACATCGCTCCTTTCATCCAATTTATCAATTCTCAGCTCTCTTCTTTGTCTCGTTCCGTCACGATCTCAGGCCATTTTCCTTTTATCTTTTCGTCTCTCATGATATCCCATATCTCTCTTTATCGCCTCTCCTCCCTCCCCCACCTCGCTCTTCCTCAGTCTCAAAGGCCTCGGGCTCCCAGCAGTGGATTATCACACATCTAAGGAACTGGGCTCGCTCAGTCTTGTTGGTCCAATTAGTTTTCGGATAGAGAATCAGTCAATGTACCGGATCCTCACCGGGCAAAAATGATCCTCTTAACACCGTGTGCTGGAATCTGTATTTGCATGAGTAAATGATATGTGATTGGGAATAGATGTTTAAAATGTGCTTGATGATTCCCCCCTTTGGCTCCACTACAATTTCAGTGGAGCGTGTTTCTGAAAATAGCCTGTTGTTGTGAAAGTAATCCTGTAATTTAAAGGGAAGAACCGGGGGAGGATGCACGTGTGTCTATGCGAACATCAACAGCCCCAACCGTTCCAGTGTCTTCCTCAGAAAAAAATTAAATAAAACACAGGCCGCCAATTTGATCAGAGCCCAATTATAGCAATTGCTGCGATATTCATGGGAGAACAGAAGAAGGAGCCGAAAACCTCAGAGACTTAAAGAAGCATAGAGATTATAAAAAAGAGAAGATGATAACAAGCGAATGCCCGTTAGACATGAAAGAGGTGGAGGAAATAACAAATGTAAGGTTGAACAGGTACGAGGACAAAAGTGAGAAATGAATACTTTCGATTATCAAAAAGGAAAAAAGTGAATTAATGAACTGATGAAACCTGAACCAAACAAATCCTTCTGAAATATTGTGCCGTATAAGTAATTTGCTACTTATGACATTTTACCAATTGTCTACCCGACTTAAGACCTGACCATTATTTCAAAGTAGACGCGACTCAACAGTATTTTCTACTTTCTGCAGACACTGCAATACTATAGTTACAGAAGAAGAAGAACTACCCTACTGGTCTAAAGACTGTTCCAACTGCTTGGACAGACTTTGGCAGGTGAGGTCAGCACAAGTCTTTTGTGTGTGGACAGAGCGCAAGGCGAGCAGAAGCAAAGATCCATGTAATTGCCCTCCCTTCCTCACCGCATGAACGCTTTTATGAATGCTGGCAATCTAACACTAACTGTTAAAATGGTGACGAGTGTGCGGGTCACCGGCTGGCCTCGGATAAAGAGCGTGGTCAAGGTCCAAGTGGAAAACTGCTCCAGCCAGATGTGACCACTCGGTCCTGAACCAATAGCGTGACTGCTGTGAATGTGAAGAAAAGGGCTAATGGGGAAGTATGAGGATGAAGAGGGGACTCTGTCTTACGAAAGTGTGTGTGTGTGTGTTTGAGTTGTAAAGACATTGCCGTCAGTCTTAGACACTCATTAATATTTTTACGTTTTGCCATAAATCATGTCGATGTTACCAGAAAGGCATTGACGTGAGTGAGACTATGTAGTTTAATTGGTCACAGCAGTTACCAACGAAAGTACCTTCATCCAAACGTTGTCTTGGCTCTGTTTTATTAAATCATTTGTAACAGTAACTTAAGTCATTTTTAGCTTTAAATTTTTTTTTTTTACGTTTGTTTTTGGAGGTTCAGTGGCTCCCAGTGTGAGGAATCCTGTTGCATTAACTCTCAGATGGGGAGCTTGAGGTTTGTGCTGCGAGATCGTCAAATATAGATCTGCCCATGTAGGGAAGCCTTCAGTAGAGCCGCTCCAGGAAGTGGTCACACTTGAAGCTTGGTGTTGGAAAAATCATGAGGCATGGATACAACTTGTGTGGTTTATATTTTGTTGTCAAAGAAAACTATAACAAAACAGTATATAGTATCGATAGCAGACTATTGAAAGAAAGTTGGCATTTTTACGAGGGATTGGTTTCACTTTAATGCCTTTGGCAAATCAGAAGTCGTATTGGGGTTGGCAGCCTTCACAGTCTATACAGGTTGGAAGCCAGTGGTCCAGAATACTGGGTGGCCATGTTCAGATCTGGATCAACGCTATCCAGGGTAAAGGGAAATGCAGGCTGTGTAACTGCAACATACGGTTTCAAACTTGGTGGTTTATTTTCTGATGCAAGTCGGCTTTCCATTTCTGAATAACAAAAAAATAATTTAAATGGAGGTTGCTTTGAATCAAGGTTACGTACAAACACAAGAAATTGAAGGAATTGCAAGAGCATATGCTTCTCCAGTGAGTCTGGGTATTCATGTGTGTCTGTGTGAGAGGGGATGAAGAAAAGTGAACTGGATGGTGTCAAAGAGTCAGGACAAAGTCATTCCCCAAATTTAATCACCGTGGAATTTACTTTTGTGTCTCAGAGTCTAAATTGGGCTTCTCTCTTGCTTTCTTTTCTAGAAAATAGACAAAAAAATGAGTTCTTCTTCCCTTTTATTCCACTGAGTGATGAATTGTTTATGCGTGTGGTCTGTTCCTGGAGAATGTGAAGCACCCCGAAGGGATGAGGTGGGGGTGTCACACACTCCCAAAGAGTACTTGTATTTCACTGTTTTCACTTTAAAAATGAATGAATGCATTCTTTTTACTGAGCCTTGGAGTCTGTCTGTCTTTATTCACCCCCCGCCACCACCATCACCCTCCGCCCTCTGCCTTCCTTTAACATTCTCTGCTCTCTTCTTGTCTTCTCAATAGCCAATTGATAGGAATCCATTGACACAGCAGTTGATGGGAATGTCTCTGGGGCACGCTGGGGGTGACAAACGGCAGTTGTCGGAACAGTGGCCGACATGGCGATGAACTTGACTCTCAATGGGGTCTCTTGTAGATCACGCTTGGAGTCATCCAGGGGTCTTCACCACCCTGTTGACTTTCCCTCCCAATAGAAGCCATTGGGCTTATTGTCGGCCAGCATACAAACAATAAACCCACAGTGGCAGACTATGTGGTCACGGTTTTACGAGATAGAGATGGAACAACGCTTCCGTCATATTCCACCATAGAGTTGATCACAAACTGTCTTTCAATTTGTCCAAGCAGGACAGACTTTTTTCCTGTTATTGCTCATGAGAAAAATGAGCTCCCAGTTTTCTTTTGCCTTAGCTCGACATGTTTCCCGATACTTTTTGACTGTAGGTTATGGTTCTCTCATGTAGTTGTATTGAATTACAGCTTACTGCCGTGAGGTTGTATTTCCCAAAAAAGGATTTTTGTGGTGCCGCTTTGGCTGGATTCTTAACCGGTGCCAATTTTATCCGACAGTCCAATGAGCTGCAGCTACAAGCTGCCAAGTTGTAGTCTTAACGCACTGCTCCGTACACTAGAGGCAACGCAGGAATCTGGCTTGTGCGCTGTTCAGCAGTTTTGTCAGTGTGGTTTGGTGAGTCGCGGCCAAACGAGCGTTCTCTCTTCTGCCTCCTGCCTGTAGTGATTTATGGGCAAATACATCCCTGTCCTGTCCACCTCATCCCAACAGAAAAATCATTTTCCAATTGAAGAGAATCCGGGCCTTGAGGACCGTCTCCACGCCGGGACGGAGAGGCAGAATATTTTATTAGCATTGGCATTTGGAAGAAGGATGCATGCCGGAGTCTCCCGGGGCTGATGCATTGATAGACTTCTTTTCCGTCCCTTTTTGGAATGCAAGATAGAGGATGTGATCTGACGAAGCCCACGCTTCGAAAGCAATAATCATCTATGTATATTTAAAACAGGCATTATAGGTAACTGGCCAACTGAATTTTCTATTTGTTCTGTAGTTATTCCGCATAGTTACTGTAAGCCCTGTGCATTTTTGTTGTTGCCGTTTGTAAAACTTCATATTATAGCATCAGATTGCTAATCTATCACAGATTCTGTGTGCGCACATTAATATCATACATGTACACGACAGGCCGCAGGTTCTCTATGTCTGGTCGAAAGCCATGCATGACATGCTTACAAAAAATGGGTCATTGTAAGAAATTGTAACTGCAGTATTATTCTGAAAAGTGCATTACTGCTAAAAGTAGTGCCCTTATGTGAATACAACCAATGCAGATGTTGTTATCACGGTTGTTTTAACCCAAACCAGGAGTCTTTTCTGAATCTCAAGACTCAGCTTTCTCTGCTTAAATTTAAACAATAAATAACCACCTGAAAATATAGTTAACATTCTATTATTCTTGGAACTCTATCCTAGCAACAGAAAATACTGTTTATGGCTGTTGCTGTCACTTTCATAGTGGTAACCTGATTGTATGAGCTATAATTGTAAGAAAAAGTTGTGAAACCCAAATGTGGTTTCTTGCTAAACTTAGTTCCTGTTTACATGACAACGTTTCAAGTGAAGACGTATCGGTTTTGCCTTTTTCTTTCAGAAAAGTTTCGTGTTTACATGCCATGTTCTGAAAATGACGGTAGAAACAAGGAACAATACGCTATAAACATTAACAGTGGCGAGTCCATGGACATTTGCATGGACAATCACGTAGTTGGATTGCTGGACTATAAAACTACCAAGTCCCAGGAGAATCTGGACTGGGATTCGTGACATTCTAGAGGTTGTCATTGTTGTTATTGTCCATCTACTTGTACAATAACTATTTGCTACGGCCATGGTGTGCATGCATGCTAGCAGAGCTAACAATACTTATATGACACTGTTTCCAGAAAGTCTGGTTTTCACATGTTTCCACGAAGTTGGAGCGCTTTCACCAAATAAAAATAAAAACAACCAAAACAGAAGCCAAAATTGGTTTTATAGCACCCCAAATATGTCTTGAAAGGCGTTTGCGCCAAGTCTGATGCATGGAAGATTTAATCCTCATATCAGGGGACTTTTCTGCCTGCATGATAAAAGTGTCAAGCTTTGCACCAGTATCTCATTAGGAGAAGGACAGCTGTGCAGGGGCGGACAGCCTGTTTCCAGAGACGCAGCAGTTGAGTCACAGTAGGGCCAACGACCCAACGGGGAACACTCGCTCCATGCCGGGATGACTCAGAGGGCCTCGCACGATTGCTTACTTGCAAAATTCAGATGAAGAAGCTGTTTCATTTTTTCATCAAGGGAGAAAGTTTCTCAGACATTAAGGAGTGCGGTGAAAAGCAGGTCGGATGTGAAGGCTGCATCTGGTGTGTTTATGGTTACCATTAGGAAATTCTACCATGACTATTATTGCCATTGGTACTTTGTCAAATATGCCATGGCACACAGAATAGTGCTGTCAAAATCTCAATTCTTATAAATATTATGGTTTTGTCAAATTCACAATGGTCTCATCAAGAGCACTATTTTATTGTTGGAAATACAGTGTGCTACTGTCAGCAACTCAATCATAATGTCATAAGTATGCTTGTATATAGAATGGAATTGGCATAAATACTTTAAAATATGCTTGTTTACATGGTAGTACATTGAGAAAACACCATGGTATACAGTTATCAGATCTGCAACTACACTGTTTATACCATGCTAATTTCTTAAATATGATGTTATTACTATTGTATATTATGGTATGTACTATACTTGGCCACAATGTGTATTTGTTATACTTTACTATATCACATACTAAGTATGGTATCTGTGTTGGCAAGGACAGTTGTCGTTTGCTCTTTGGGGGGGAAACGTCCTCTGTTCTGGTTTTCTGGACTCTATAAACATGTTTGGAAGTCGAGCTCCACCAGGGGTTTGGAGCTCTTGACTTTGGGTTCCTTTGAGGCAATATTCTGCAGAGACGCTTTGATGGCAGGCTTTGTTGTGGAAATTTGTCAAGAACTCTCAAAGCTCATACTTTATCTCCCCAGCTGTGGCACTCTGCTTTGACCAAGTTTAAGTTTTGTGTGGGGAAAGAAAGTCTTTCGATGCCTCGCCACGCCCGGACTTCTTAGAAAAAGAGCATATGGTTTCTTTGTGAATAGTTGACGTAACCTGATGCTTTGGGCTTCATGGCTTCACCCTGACACACGAGGGGATTGGACTCTCTTGGAGTGTAAGGTTTATTGAAGCAAATATTCTGACAGGGATAGAAACATATTTGAGAAATATATCTGGGCCTACAGCCAGGTGCCCTATTAAGTCAGCTGAATAACACAGCACAGCTTTCATCTTATCTGACAAAGAAATCAAGCAGATGTTTGCCTCTTGTGCTTGTTAGCTGCCTGTCATTTTCTCAGAGGCCACCCTGACTGGAACATGCATGGGCATTTTCTCATTCAACACTCAAGAAAACCAGAAATGATTCACCATTCGCTACCACCACATAGGACACGGTGATACAGGCTGTCCTGTACTTGCTTCCCACATTGAGATGTATCAGCAGTGTCCATATTGCAGTGGATTTGCAGCCTGGGAGCAGCCGCCTTTAACACGGCCAGCGGTTGGCAGCCGCCTCTGGGCAGGACCCCTTGGCCAGTCAACTCCCCCCCGCCTAAAGGCAGGCTTGGGTCTATTTTTTCATCTTCTCTCTTGCTCCACTACCTACAACTCCAAGCCAGCCTGTCAATCACACCTCCAGGCCCCACTATGCTGCCTGACCCATTGGCACTCTCGCTATGGCAACGCAAATCCCGGCAGACTTTGCTGTCAAGAACAGGCGTTCTCGGAAATATGAAAGACAAGCGTCTCTGAGCCGACGTACACGCATGGGGTTTGTGCCCCAGACCAAGATGTCTCTACTGTATGAATAATACATTTGTTTTTCCTATTTATTTTTACAATGTGTGAAACATCGGAGTGAAACCATATCTGTCCCCTTGCCTTCGATGTAGCTGTCCATTTCCGTCACCAAACGCCAGACAGAGAAGCCCCTCAGCCTGCAGCCAGCTCAGGGATATTCTCAATATATATAATCAATTCAACCAATTTCTGAGTAAAATCATGAAAATAAGGATTTTATAGTCAAATATGAATGTGTCCAAGCTTCGTAGAAATTACGATAAAGAGGAATGCTGAGGAAAAGCTCCGTGTGAACTCTCTCTGGAGCCGCTGTAGCAAACAAGACCATTATTTGCTCAGGCTTTCACTTGTTTCAAGTATTCTCAAACAGAATTCGGCATAGAAATCAGCAACAGTGCAGATAGTCACCCCTCTGCTTCAAATGCAAATAGGAGAGATTAATTTCAATTGCGGCCAGACATTGGCTACTTCTTTACAGGTCTATTGACTGACCAGAGTTAGAACATAATTATTGATCACAACCTTCTCTTAAATTACATTGCTTCAAACAGTAAACGATCGCTTCCGTATATGAAGTAAAGAAGAGTAATAACGATCTAAAAAGATACTTCTTTCCCTCAGTTGACCCGAGGCTTTGCTAAAACTCCTGAATATTGACTGTTCTTTCTAGCCATGTCAGTTTGTCTTACATACCGTTGAGAAATGAATAAATTGGTCACTTGAGCTGATAGACATAGCAAAGTTGTACATTTACTTATATGAAGGAAGAAAAAAACAATTCTGCTACTGGCTGGGAATCTTTAATTATTGAAAATGCAATTAAGATTTACTCCTGCACAACATTCAATCAGGATGCCGGATTAGCAGGATGTGGCTTTATAAAAGCTTCTTCAGTGAAATAGATTGGCATATGGTTTCAGGGAAATTATTCCGGACCAGCTGTTGCGATGGTTCTTTGAGTTTCCTGGCTCATTTATGAATATATGATAAAAAGAACCACATCCACCTGCTGGGCAGGTCAGTGAGCTGTTGATGATTGTTGAAGACAATAGATGTATTGGACTTTTACTGTGACACCATAACATGTTCACATTTTTGTTACTTGAACTTGGTTAGATTGGGGAAAAGCAACAGCTACCACTGAAATAGTTTTGTTACTCACTCATCACCATCATCCAGCCATTGGTTTGATTCAAGTGGCGGGGATACTCGGTTAGGTTGAGATCAAAAACACCTTTTAATGGCTTCATTTGTGATGTGAAGTTATTTACTTAGCCAGAACTCCACGTGAACATTTCCCTCTTGTGGCAGCAAACTTTGCTTTACTCAAACTTTTCACAACTACTGAAGGTTTCACAGTTGGACTCTACTCTCCTCACATATGGGATTCATTGAAACCACTCCTTGGCCGTTTAAGTGACTTTCTGAATCTGTAAAGCTGACTCAATGAAGAAGAAAATGCGAACTTGTTTTATCGATGTGGAAAATGTAGCAATTTAGTCACAAGCAGCTGGAATTGTTTCATGTTTGAGGAAATCTGAAGCCGATTGAATGAACATAGACAGTAAAAACACCTTATAAACGAATGGCAATGCTGTTGCATTTAATTAAAGAATTAACTGCATTTGTATTAGTGGTCGGAGGGCACAGTTGAAATGAATAATAAAATCAAAATCAAATGAAGTGGCTCATGGAGGCTAAATGTCTTAATGATGAATCACATAGTTTTGTGATAATCTACTGATTTGTTGGCTTTGTTGTCACAATGACGATAAGAGTAATGTGAGCAAATCTCCACGACATTGAAATGAACCGAGTTATGTTCGAAGATCTCAAAATTAACTCATACATTTTCCATTCTTATTGTCTCACCACGTCGATGTTTTGGCTGCTGATTTCAGTGATATGACTGATCGTCTTCTGTCCAACGGGATCTAAACATGTATCCTCTCTCTCCTGCAGGTCATCCTGATCTTGACCAAGTACTACCACGCTGACTCCACCAAGGTGCTGGAGAGCTCACTGTGGAGGTAAGGTTAAACCTTGTTAGCTTTTGCTGGACGTCTTTATGTCACATTTGGCCCCCGAGCCCCATGCGGACCTTTCATCAGTGGGGTTAGTGCAAGTCTAGGTCATCTTTCCGCTCCATCCCTTCAAGGAGACAAGGGTGAGATGTAGCGCCGGGGCGGACAAAACATCAGCAGGCAGCTACATGTTAAGTGTGTTGTGGTGGGGGCGGGCGATGGGAGAGCTGCGCTGCGAGGCCAAGGCGAGCATCTGTTTGGGCAGATAGCATATCAGCATGGCACAGGGCAGGATGGCGGACACCGGCAGCGCCAGGGAAAGGGGTCAAGTCTGGCTGGCAGAAGTTCCTCTGTTTAGCGAAAAAGCCTGCCGCTCGTCAGAAACACTCCTCACGTCCCTCGCTACCGAGTGGCGTAAAAAAAAAAAAAAAAACAGCAAAGCGTCCATTCCGCTCCACTTGACAACAAGCAATTCTTGTGTTGGTACATATATCCTCATGGAGTATTAATTTTGCCCGCTTGCTGCCAGCTTCTGCAGTGTTTCTATGTAACTGAGCCTGACCTTGGAGATAATGTGGCAGAAGGGACTTCGCATTATTCAAATTTGCTAATAAAAATGAGAAAAATAAAAAGAATCCAGATTGGAAAAGCTAGCTAAAATTAGCCGTCGAGAATGGGTTCGCACAGAGCAAAACGGGTCTGATGGCGGTACTTAATTCATGCCATTCACCTCGCTGAAGCCTCGATGACTTCAAAGCTTCAGCCGCTCATTAGCCCTGACTGCTCGTCTCCCTGGAGGACAGATATGAATAATGTACATATTTTTCCTTTTGCCCCTGTTGATGTTTTAATTGTTGCAATGTATGAATAATGCCAGAGATTCGCCGCTGGACAGCTCACTCAAGAAAGGAATAGAAGAAAAGAGAAGATGACAAATGGTTGAATTTAATCTGAAATCAACTTAAATTGGAAGAGAGTGGAGCTGCTGGCGGGATTATTGTCCAAAGAGCAGAAATTAGCATGAAATTAAGTTTGTTTGGAGCTATTGGACCATGTTTTTCTTATTCGGTTGGTATTATCTGCGATGGTGTACCTGTGCTCCTTTGTTTCTGTCGGTTCAGTGCGGTGTGTGGACAGCCGCAGTCCACTGGCCTGGAGGCTTTGAAGTCCCAGGGCTCTGGGATCAAACGAGAAAGATGGGGGAAGATGAATGAGCCCGCCGTCTTGCCCTGTCAGGTGGCGTAGATCAAGATGCCAGGTTTCACATGGGGGGGAAAGTTAACAACACGGAGAGGAGGAAAAGTTTTCGGGGCAACCGAGTTAATGAACGGAGAGGCCCTTTGAGATCTCTAAAGGCTCGTCCTGTGTCAGTAGGCAAAACACACAAGTGCCTTCACAGCTGAGCACCTACGGCTAATATTTGCGGATTCAACCTGCCAACAAAAAACCCTGCGGAGCAGCCCGTCACTTTCATTTTCTCCCGTTTGGAGAAAGGACTAAAGAAGTCATTTTGATCCCAGTGTGTTTGGAGGACATACCTGCCTCAGAGAGAGACAGGCTTCTGAAGAGAAAGCACTTTGGATGACTTTTGTGTTCAATGTTGGCCTGTAAAATGCTGTTTATACATTATTTTCCTTGTTGTCCATCACTTATTGTGCTCATCAACCAAACCATTTGTGTTAGTATTTCTATTTACATCTTATTTTTGATTTTAAATTCTTATCAGTGCAAAGCAAATAAATGTATGACCCTGAGGTATAGGCATTAATTACCTGTATGGGTGTTTCTTGTAGGCATGGCATTGAAACAAAAATTGGTATTTGACTAAAATTAATGAATGAATGAATTTTTGTCTCCAGTCTGCTCCCTGATTAAATCAGATAAATACATTAATTAAATGTATATAGTAATCACAGTCATTATGAGCTGTCAAGTCTCATAGCTGGAAAGTCAAACTCAGGATTAACTCTAAACTCGCTTGTCAGACATTTCCCGAAGTGGCTTCATCAGTTAATGCTGTTCTGTGACTAGGCTGGCTCGGGTGTTACTTCCTACCTGGATTAATAAGTAAATGCATGGACATCTAAACTCGTACTACAGTTTGGTTAAATACTGAACTTCCTGCATTTTTACATTATAACACATTGTTGTCAGCTGCTGATATATTGGAAAATAATGACATTTTAATAAGAATTGAAACTCAGATACGCACTTTTCAAACAGAAGCTGTAATAATTGTGTACAGCAGGAAATCATGGGGCTAATCATCATAAATGTGCACCTCCTCACTAGCCTGCAGCAAAAATATTAGTCACATACAAGGTGCCACTTAGCTGTCATACACCTGTTAACCACTAGTCAGAGCTACAGAGCTATCGGATAGCTACCTGAGTGAATGGCAATATTAAAACAGCGATGTGCGAAATGAAGAGCTGGACGGGCAGTTTGTAAATGCTTCCATCAAGAAAATCATAACAAGGCAGCGAGGAGGCTGGAGAATATTGAATATCAAAAAATGCTGTGGCCGCCGATGCTAGCGAGCCATGTCAGGCCAGTTTGGCATGTTTAGACTTTTATCCCAATTTGCTTCCACGTTGTTGGAGGTTTAAAGGTTTCAGGTTAATAAGTTAATACGTGTACGTATCAGGCCAGTTTGCTAACTGCTAACCTCCAGAGTATTACAAAGGTAGGTAAATACCCTCGTACTTCAGCAGCACTTAAAATCCAATATGGTTGTTGAAGGTCGTGATTGATGGACAACATATTTTGACGTGTTTTTGGAAGTCATGTTACATGTATGTTAAAAATGGAGCATGTGCTTTAAAGAAGACGATTCAGACTTGTTCATGTGAGGCCTTCGACTGTCTGCAACAGGTCTTCTTCCACTGCTTCTCTCTTGTTTTCCTTGTAATAGGATCCTCTGTTTTGTCCAGACTGTGGTCAATAATTGATGCTGCAGCTCCAGCGCTGTCGTGTTTTTCTTCGGTAGAGGTGAATTACAGCAATCAAAGAATCGGACCCCAGAGATGCACTGGATGCTTACTCAGATGCCTCGCTGTGTTGTAGCTCCATGTTCGTTCAAGAGGGTGAGATGCTGCCACCCATTATTTAAAAAGTAAGAGCATTTAGACATTTTAATATTGGACCAAAATGTTCTATATGTCGCCATTTTACCACTCATATAAGGATCTATGGTCAAGTGTGAAGGATTTGGGTGGCCTCGAAAAATTGCAGTCTCCTAAAAAATTTGAAAAAGTCTTACATTATTGAATTTGAGGGATACGAGTAATATAAAAGGTTCGACTAAGACATCCCTGTGGGAGAGGCGCTTGGATGTGATTTGGTTTGGTAGTACTGACATTTATGAGGGGTTCACAATAATCAATGATCCCTGCATAAGAATGTGGTTATAGATATGGATATGGTAAATAGAATATGGATAACATCCCCACAACGCCACTCTGCCCCGTTAAAAGGGTTGAATGATAAATAAAAAAAAAGCTCATCAAAAGCTTTTAAATGTTAATTTTAAATGACGTTTTAATCAGTAGAAACTGTTAACAGTAGGTTTGGCTTAACTTCTATAACAATTATTTGATCTGATCCAAAACACACCAAAGCACAGAATTCTGTCCTATAACTCAAATATATGAAGCAAAAATGACTTGACATCATTTTCACAATCATCCAAGAACCAGAAATATTTACAGAGAGTATTCAAAAGCACAAAAAAAAGAAAAAGAAAAAAGAAATCTGCTCCATTCGGTTGAGGATCAAAAAGCTTTGCTGAGTATTTTATGGCACCACTTGGAGCAACAAAGTCTCGAGATGAGTTCTGTCAGCCGGCAGTCATCGCAGTTCTCACGATGCAGTCGAAAATCCTCTCGTCTTTGTCTAATCTACAAGCCCCTTCTGCTCTGTTTACTCTGTTTAAGACACAAGTCACTTGAAAGACAATATCAGGTTCGACAGAGATTCCTGCTTAAGCGTCCTCAAGCGAGATGCAGAGCAGGAACTCTGTTGTTCCCCATCTACCATTGGCACTGGATTTTTTACAGATTATGACTGAAAAAAACAAACAGATGAACTGAATTAAACAGTAGAAAACAGAGAATGAAATGAGAGTGGTTTTTTTTTCCCAGATTATGTCCAAATGCAATGAAATGGCATTCAGGCAAAGTGCTTGACAGATTGTCCTCTCGGATCTCAGAAGTGTTTCATCTTCCTGAAACACAAAGCTCAAGCCAGCAATAAAAATATCAGTGTGTCAATTTGACAATTTCCTGATTCTGAAAGGAAAATGGCCCCTAAGGTGAAAGTTTCAATTCCATCTGCAAAAAACACGTGGTGAAACGCAACCTTTGACTATAGTATTTAATATACTACTTCCCTCAACTAGTTTTAAAGCTGAAAACCCAATCAAATCACAATAATGGAGGAATGCACAATGATGTGTGAAATAACAATGGCAACAACCTGTCATGCAGGCAAGTCTGTAAATTGCTCATCTTGGTTCCGATCCATGGAGAAGTTAACTTTACCCAAGGACTCATTTCATTTTCTAATTTAGAAATTATTTAATGTTGTGTACGATCTTTATTTACTATAATTGTTAATAATTGAATTTTGGTGAGTGGGATGATAGATAAACCTCAGGTTGTTGGAAGCGTCATCCTTTCAAAAATTGAAATTGCTGGCCCTCGTATCTACAGTCGACAGTGCGTCTATTTCAGAGCGTAGATAGACTCTACGTATGGCATTCAATGGATTGTAATAAGTACTCGGTATCGGCAAGTTGCTAAAGGTTAGTGCTCGTACTTGTACTTGTGGTATCTGTGCATCCCTAAATATACCCCCATATTTAAGTCTATACTGGGTAAGATTTGCCTGAAAAAAAACCTTGACGCAGACTCAGGGCTGCTTCCTAAATTTCATCGTTGCCCTTTAAACAGCCCACGCTGGATGCTTTCAAGCACCTATTACCTCAGAAAGTTATTTAACCCCGGGAACTTGTACATGTTCCATTTATATCTCTACTAATCACTCCCTCACATAAACAGGGTGCTGGTGCCAAAGTATAAGGCGTTATTCATAATTCATGCCTTCTTCACACATCTTTTGAAGATCTGATGGGGGGTTGGTAGCCCTCGCACTGGGTGGGTGGGTGGGTGGAGCTTCACTGTTTCATTATGGATGAAGAGATCGTCTGACAAGGCGTGCGTTGCTGCGTATGGTGGATCGACCACGCCGCGCTCCCGCTAACACGGCTTGCTGATACTGTGTGGGTTGCGCACACTGAAACAGCCGAGGATCCAATATATAGATTCCAAGTGTCTTTGCGATTCAGTCCAAATGTACATAAGGAGTGAAATGGAGGAAACAATTTTTTGTTTGAATCCCACTTGTGTGTAAATGATTGGTTTGGCTTCAACCGATGTGTGATTCTAGTGTGGTGCTATTTGTGTTTTCCAAAGAATTTATAGACTCCCGTGCACGTGGTTATGTGTGCAACATATGAGCTGATTGACAGCGAGAGAAATAAGTACTGCGAGAGCAGCGAGGGGGGGATCAAAAGGGTCTCCGGGGCTTCTTTAAGCTGAGCTGTAGGGGGCATCACACTTCAGATGGACACATCTGCCCTCCAACATCCACACCTCCTCCTCCTCCTGTTTCTACCGTCTGATCCTGGACTCAGATTCAGAATTTCTGCTTTCTTCTCCTTTGTAATAGCTGCTGTTCAAAGCAGCCTCCGACAGGCTGAGCAATCAGAGAGATGCTACAACGAGCGGTGATACAGGCGGTCCAGGCTTTGATGAGAGCTGACAGAACTGGGTCAGAACAGCAAACAGAACAGTGCAACTAAACTGAAAGACAAGAGGAAATTTGTGCAGCATCAAATTAAAGCCTGGATATTCATGAAGTTTTTTGGGGGGGTTTGATTGAGGACTGCAAATAGATTGTGGTGATTGATGTTGCAGGAGAAGAAATAATACTTGTGTTCTCTTTCATGCAAGATAAAGTATTTGCAACCCTGAAGTTACATCAGAATTGAACTTTGTATCAAATACTGATTCCGCAGATGTAATTTAGACCTTAAGGGTTCTCTCCCTTATGATCCTAATGATTACAGTTGGTGCTTGATCTTTAGACTATGAACTCAAAGTGATGAGTATCTGTGGAATCAGATTGTCCCATTTACTGAACTCTTAACAAAGGGATCAAAATGACGCGCTGGCTTATATGCATGAAGAAAATCATCACATTCATTCTGTGGATTACTCCCATAATGTTTTCGCACGGTGAGGTTGAAACATGCACACATGATCCAGCTCTGTCCTGAAGCCTTCTGGTTTTAAAGATGGGATCTGATGGCTTCGCTGATCGAGCTCGTGTTCCTTTTGAAACTGAGACGCCAAAGAAATATTGTTCAGTATCTGATCAGGAAAAGACGTTTGTGTTTGAGAGCAGCGTTTTCCTCTGAATCCGTCAGTGATGTTTTGCCAACATTTCTCAAAAACAAGCCCTCTCATTTGAAATGAAATGTCTTTCAGACATGAAGCATTTTAGGATATTTAGTTCAGCCATTTAGATGTAGATTTCATCAGGTAGAATTGGTTTCCACTATGAATTAAGCACACCCGATGTGGAAACCAAACCAACCTCACCAACAATTGCCGAGTAGGCATTTTTATTGAATTACTGCACCCAAGCTAGTACAACGTTGTGTTGTTTTTTTCACATTGTGGCATAAATACCAAGAGCAATTAGAGATTTCTGACCACTACCAAGGGTCGACATGGACACAGGAAATGACACATATTCCCCTTCCAACTGCCTTTATTCATTTATTTTGTTTGGTGACCCCATGATTTTATTTCATCATTTCAAAGAACACAAGGTAAGACAACACTGTTACCTTCTTCCAGGTTATCATCTGAACCGTAGATGAGAAGCCTGTCTTATTATGGAGTTTCACTCACTAACTTGTGACTCGTGTCTGCTGTTAACAAAAGCTGTGTGCCGGTCTGATTCTGATGTGGAATTTGATGGAGGGAGAAGGCAAGACACTGGTGGTTGTAGAATTGTGGCCATTTTTCCTCTCTTAGCACATGTTGGACTAACTCCTGCAGTTAAACACCGGATCGCAACAGGACAACTACACTTCCCAAAACCAAAACATGCTACGGCTCTATTTCCCACAGTGCACTTGTCATTTAAAGTAACAGGCTAAGCAAGTAACAACATATAGATCACCACCAACATTTAATGGGTTCTTCCTTTGATCAAAATGCACCTGTTCACCAATTTTTATGAAGATCAGCTCATTAGATTTTGAGACGTCTTGTTAACAGACAGAAAGATTTGATAAAATCCTTGGCGGAGGTAATAAAAAAACCAGACAACTGCATAGATTTCAAGTTGAAACGCGATACTATGCTGATCAAGCACTAAAGCAAGTACCAGGCTTCCAATAATATAAGATGTGATATGATCTGTTTGTGTTTTGAATGAATTGGGAGTGACGACTGGTCAGCGTATCGGGCGAGACCAGTCAGATGCAGGGCGAGCCAATCCATTGGGTTTCAACACCACAGCCTCAGTCCTCAAAGCAGGCTGAATGATTGTGGCTTGTACCAGCCAACGATAGACTGGTGAGGTCAAAAATCCCTGGTGGATTGTGAGTTTGCCGCATGGGGAAGAAACGTGGCCCTCCCGATGTCTAAATAAAGCCGACCAAATCAGAGATGGCTCTGAGTGCCAACCAATCAGAGGCAGATTTCGACAGGAACCCCAGTGAAATACTTCATGGAGTTTTTGTCTTCGCTCCTGAATCGCATGAATAATCCCTTGCATCAGCATCCGCAGTACAGCGAGCAACTTTATAAGCGAGGAACAAGTACAGAGTAGAAAGGAAGTGGAAGATTGAGTGAAAGCAGCGATTAAAAAAAAAACTTCTGCGGCGCTACATGGTTTATCTTTGTTTCCGTTCTCTCTTTCTTGAAGCCGCTGCTTTGAGGCTCTTTGAGTGCAGGGTAGGACCGCAGCCACAGCTCACTTCCCACTTTGATGCCTCCTTAATCAGTTTATTTCAGACTCGGGGAGCGCGTGCTCGCAGTCCTTCCACCATTACAAATGTGCTGATGATTAGCCCTCCCCAGGGTCCAGATCACTTTTCCCCAAACTCAACCGGCACCGAGAGATGCCGCAAGTCGAAACAAGCTTTCTGGGCCTAATCAGGACAGCATGTTTCATTTCCCTTCTCCTTTTCCTCCTCAGCTTGTCCTTCTCTCACTTCCACTCTGTTTATTTTTGATTAATTCACTTTATTTTAACAGTCTCTCCGTCCCTCTTTGTTCTCCCGGCGTCTCTTCTCGGGTCCAGATGGTCCGGGGCGCCGTAAATACTTAATCGAGGCGAGGGCACCATCTTCCCTTCTTCTCCGCTTCCACACACCTCTGCTACCTCATCTCTCCACTCCTCCATGCATATTTTACAGCTGGAGAGTCAGAATACAGAGAGGACCGTCGTTGGCAAAACTTTCTACCTGAGGTGGTCGGTGAACCTGGTTCAATGTAGAACCGGTAGCAGACCTCCGAACTCGGGAAACCCTTTTCAAATGGAATGGAATGCCTGGTACTGTTTGACATATTGAAGGGAAACCTCAACCCGCACTGCAAAAACTGGCTAAACTGGTGGAATGAAGGAATCAATAAGCTGCTTTAGTGATGGATAATTTATCGTGTTTTTAAAAAACTCAGTCACATTGATCCTCCTGGACTTTTTCCACCTTGAGTTGCTCATATCAGGGGAGTTAAGATGCACTCAGAGACTGATAGGCCGATAAGTTATAACTTCAATACCTTCCGACCCAGTTTCATCAGAGATATCAGCAAAGTTATGTCTTTCCTGGTTCATTTTTTTTCTTCACAATCATTAGATTTGGTCAATTTTTGTAATTGTAATCTGGATATAATACAAACTGAAGACATTATAATTGTTTGGTAGCAGAATTTCTCCGTGTCCAAAGAAACAATATGCTTTATACTATTTCTCTAAGACTTGGAGTTCCCTTTTTAAAAACGCTACCATGTTAAGCATTTAGCATTGTACATTGAACAAAAATATTACTTTCGAAATCGACATCTCTTTCAAACAAAACTTTTGTCAGATGAAAACGATGTGTTTTTCACTTGAAATGTTGCAGTGTCAATGTAAAGGCCTTGTTCTAAGTACACTGAACAAAATATAAATGCAACACTTTTGTCTTTGTTCCTATTTTTCACGAGTTGAACTCAAAGATCTGAGACTTTCTATCCACACTAAAGGCCTAGTCTTTTCAAATATTGTCCACAATTTAGTCTGAATCTGTGTTGATGAGCACTTCTCCTTTGTCCAGATAATCCAGGTAAAGATGTTGATGAGACGGCAGGATTATTGCACAGGTGTGTCTTAACCCAAAAATCCCAGAACAGGTGGGCATCATTGGCTTTCAGCATTCTTCATACTTGTAAATGTCTTATATTCAGTTAAACTTGTGTTGGCACTCAGCGGAATCAACCAAAGTGCCATCATCAATAACACTTCCATATATATCTCATCCCTCAAATGACAAACTGTAAATTCCAATCCAGTTTTTTGCAGAGATTAAAAACAACCTTTAACTTCTGTGGGCTTTTTTTTTTTTTTTTTTTGCCATTTTTGCTCATCTAAGTCTGTCTGACACAAATAAAGACTGGCATTTGTTAAACTACATTTCCAACTCTGGGTGAAGCCCCTTTAGTTGGGGCAACACTTCAGACAAGGCAGTACGATGCTTTGTCTGCTCTAAGGATGGAAGAAGCTGCACATGTTGATAAAAACTATAATGAAAGTTCGTCAAATCTGGAGCAGGATGACATAATTTGATGATTCAGAGAAGAAAACTGTGGTCGACAGCCTTCCTTATGTCAGGAATCATTTGTGTGGACTGTTGGGCTGATTGTTATTGTCAACTTCCCGAATGTAAAAGCAACAACAATATATGACGATGAGGCAGAAAGGATTATTAGTTTATATTTAGGTCCAAACTGGAAAAATCAGTGTGTCATCAGCATTTGATTTGGTTTGATTGATTTGGTTTCTGTTTTATGCAACTTTTATGGAAATACTATTCTAAAGCTATCAAAGAAATATTTTTTTTCTTTTTACATTATATTTAAAATATAAACTAGTTTCTAACTGGACCTGCACTGCATACATACACTAAAGCCCATTAACAAAGACGTCCACACTGCTGCTGTGTCGCGGCCAACAATACAGGATTATTATTAGAGCCAGAAATGACTGTACTACCAGGATATGAGCAGCTTGTTCGGTGTCCAACGCCACGATTATGTCCAATATTAATCAGCTCGTACATTCAAGACGACGTAGAGGTGCAGGAAACTCGGGTTACTATCTGATTGGACCTCAAATCGACTGGAAGATGAAACACCCGCGCGCCTGCTGCCAGAACATAATGCCATGCGTGTCTGCACACCCCTGCAGCGTGCGGCCGTATGTAGCATGAGATACATGTTTCACACACGCTCCGGCCTGTTTTTTTGGCGCGGTGGCGTTTGTACGAGGAGTCGGATCGTTTAGCGTTCGAGCGAGGCCGAGGGCTCGTGCCATCTGGAAGACGTTTCCTGAGACATTCCTGGTGTAAGGAAGAACGCAGGTTTGCTTCTGCACACAGCTGGAGGAGAAAATGGAAGTGAGGCAGGGAGAGGGGAGTCCCTTCTTCATTTGCTACTGTCAAAACTGTGAAAGTGTGTCCACAGGATCCAATAGCTGGCGGAGAGTTCACAGCTGGAGAGGCTGTCCTACCACCGACCTCTTTTCTTGTTCTTCCTCTTCACACACAGCTTCTTTCCTCCTCTTTTCTTTCTTTCTTTCTTTTTTTTCAATCTTTATCCCAATTTCACGGACTTGTTAGAAGCCACCATTCAAAGAGACACCCTAACTCCTGGACCACGCGCACAAAGACACCGCTGCAGGAAGAGTCGTCCAACTTTTGATGTTTGTGGTTTTGTCGGACCTCGGAGAACGTCTGAGATTGTCCACCTCTCGGCGTGCTTGTTTCCTGACAGCCGTGAACTCACTGAAATGAGTATGTAGGGTCCTTGCAGAGGAATCCGGGGCTGGATGAAAGGAAAGTGGCTCGCTATTAAACGCCAAAGCCCAAAGAATCACATTTCACAGGCAAAGTTTTTTTTTTTTTTTCTTCCTGTTTGGCCTTCACTGCAATGACAATTCAATTCAATTCAATTCAATTTTATTTGTAAAGCGCTAAATCACATCAACAAACATCTCAAAGCGCTCTTACAATGATAGAGTACAACAGGACCCAACTAAACCCTTCCAAAGCATGCAGGTGTAACAAGCAACAGTGGCCAGGAAAAACTCCCTGGGAGATGAATCTGGGAGGTGAATCTGTTTCCCTTATATCCAAATCCTGGCTTTGGTTGCTTAACTTCTTTCGTCACAACAACAGTTCTGCTCATACTGGATGGATTTCTCTGACATGTTGTACTGACGTTCATCGCTCCCAGAGGATGAATCCATCCTTTTACATTGCTTGAGCACCTGGTAGATGTGCTCTTGGTTCAGGATGACATACCCTCACTACTACCGGAAGGATTTCCAGGAGTTAACAATACAATTACACAGATGCTCGTAGAGACTGACAATAAAACTGCACATATCGCATCCCAGTGATGAGGACCTTGGAAATCACGATAATTTCTTTCTTCTTTAGTTATCGATTAATAGATAGTAGCATATAGTTCATGCTCATGCCTTCATTTATAAAACTATGGTTATGCTAGCAACATCGAATTTGGTGTAAAATGAGCAGAGATTTTTCTTTTTGAGAATATTTAATACAACAAATCTTTCATATTTAATACAAGTTGGATAGTTGTGGCTTACCAGCTAAAATACATGTGACAAACCTTATTTATTGCTGTTAAACAAAAGGAATGAAAATATATTTTTCCAAAACTGCCAATCTCCATGTTTTTGAAAGACAACGTTATTTGTATTACATTTATAAAGTACAAAGACAATGATTTTGGTCAAAATATGCCATAATTTAAATGTTTGATTAGTTGCAGTTTCTTCTTTGTTTCTGTGATGATTAGAAAGACTACTCGAGGGCATCGTTTTTACTTCAATGGCACAGAATAAATAAAGTTTGAAAATAAATCCAGAAAATATATACTTGCCACATTCTTTTCTTTGCTTTTAAATTTTTATAATTGAATATTATATACAGGGATTAAAAGTTTTCCGTTTTCACTTGAAAACACTGTAAACAGGGGGCCTCAATATTTTTCTGTCAGTGTCAGTCATCACGCCTCAGAGTTCAGAAAATCTGAAGCCAGCTAGACGTATAATGATGATAAACAGAATGGAGGAAAAAAGTCAAGAGAAAAAAATCCATCATTCTTAAAAGGAAGATGATGCAGATAAGTAAGAGGAGAGAATCTGGAATATAGAGGAGTTTGTGAGACGATAACTGCACACCAATAGAAGTCATATTATTACAGATAATAGAGAAAATTACTTTGTCAACACAGCGCACTTACAACCTGTGTGTAGTCAGTTTATGATACAGAATGCCTCATTTTCCACCCCTTGTCCTCTTATTGTTCTGCGAATTTAATGCGGGCCACTTATTTTATACAAGCTGACTCAATTTCACTAAACAGGAAATGTGGGGATTGTGGCTAAAGGAAAGCACATGTGATCATGGCGTGTCACATTTCCTGGGGTTTTATTTCAGCGTGGCCACACGTGTTTTGCATGATGAGCGGTCGGGTCGTGAGAGGCTGGTTAGGAAACATATTTCAAGATGCACACATGCTAACAAGACACAAGTGGCCCCCCTGTGTGTTAGCATGTGTGTGGACCTGAGACTTAAACCTCTTAATGCGATCAATACATCATAGAAAATATGCGTAGAGACCCCCACAGTGAAACGTGATCACGTACAGGTTAATCATGTCAGGCTTTTTTTTCCCTCTGCCAAGCAGCTTTGATAATGAAAGGACAGGTGCGGCGGACGGCTCACTGTTTGTTTTAGTCTAATAAAAGCAGCCGTGGTGTTTAGACAGGCTTTGATCGTATAACTGAAGCTTGACGACGGCATCTGGCCATCACAGAATCAAAGACAAGCAGGTCTGACTGCTGAGGCCTCTATTGACTGTCTCGTCCATGTCTATCAGAATTCCAACGCAGTATATGGAAAATCCTAATCATAGGAAAAGTCAAGAATGGGGGAGGTTCTGACCACAAAATCAAGGTTTTCTTTTTTTGTGTCTTCTGAGTGGAACAATTACAGCAAATGAAGTAAACAATGGCGAATGAACAAAAAAAAATATAATCCAACCAAAATCAAACTCAAAATAACCAGGTAACCAATGAAAATCAATTGACCAAAATCAAACGAGAACCAGACATAAAACCAACCAGCTAACCAATCAATGCCAACAAACCAAAACCAATCTCCCAACCAAGAATGAACCCAAATCAAACAAATAAGCAAAATAAAACAAAAAACAACTGAAGCCAAGCAACTAGCCAATCAAAACCAAATCCAAAATGTAACCTGAATTGAATCAAAACCTACAAGTGGGCCGCATGGTGGTGCAGTGGTCAGAGCCCTCGCTTCACAGCGAGAAGGTCCTTCCTGTCTGGAGTTTGAATTTTCTCCCCTTGTGTGCGTGGGTGTCCACCGTTTACTCTGGTTTCCTCCCACAGTCCGAAAAACGCTGACCAAGACCCTCGGCCCCCACCAACTGCCCCTGAGTGCTGAAAGGAATTTCTCCCTAGTGGGGTTAACATAGTATGGTTAATAAGATAAATGAAACCACCAAACCAAATTCAATTAACCAATCAAAATCCACCACCTAATCAACACCAAATCAATACCAACAAATCAAAGACCAATCTGCCAACCAACCAGTCAAAACCAAATCTAAACCAAGAACATAACCACCACTGAACCAAAACACATCCAAGTCATTAAAACCAAAAAACCAAAGCCAATTAACCAATGAAAGCTAAACCAACTAGCCAAAACCCAGGAAGTGACCAAAACCAAATCAGTAAAGTAACCAACATCAGTTCAGACAAACAAAATCCAAACCATGTTCACCAACTAAAACAATTAATTCAATCATTGCAAAGGACCATGCAATACTTGGTTCTGTCTTTGGTTTGCTTGAAGGTCAATGTTCAGGGTGAATAAACTGGCTGACATCATTGCTGAGATTTGGGACCACTGCAACATTTTCTGGGAGAAAGACAAAGTGGTTTTCACAAGTACACATGATATATTATGTAGCCTGTTCCAGGTCACATTCATTAAACCAGCTTACCAAGGTTGATTGAAACCATGTAGGTACAGTCCAATTACAGCCACGCAACGGTCATTGCTAAATCAATGACGGTATCACTTAAGATGACTGTTACCAGTTGCATTATAGAACAGCAGCAATATTATTACTTTACTAGCCTCTCCACATATCCATCAAACCAAGAAAATATTTAACAAGACTACCCCTTCAATGTAATGATGTCCCCACCACGGGAGAAGAGGGTGAAATATTATATTTAGAATGCACCCCGGCGTTCAGGATCACGTTGGATCATTTTGTAGGTTCTATTTGTGTGAGAACATCTGGCTCTTCAGCTGCTAAATGTTCCCTGCTTCACCTGTTAATGTTTAGCACAGAGCAGGTAGCGCGCAGTGGGTTAATCAGAGCTCTTTCACTGAAAATAGCTGCCTGCTGTGTCTGGGAGCTCTAATGAGAGAAGCCCGGAGTCAGACAAAAATGAAGTTACCCTCCGTGAAAATAAATCAGTGAGATGCTGAAACCCTCTGAAGGGCTGTCTGAGGGGAAGTCCTCACTCCCATTTGGACCACTTTGGATTTAGGCCTTGTACACTGGAGCCATTAGGAAATTCAGTAGAATTAAAGTGGTATCAACGTGACAAATTAATGATTCCTTGCTTTGTTTGTTTATTTCCAAGCACTTATTGAGACTCTAAAATGTACTTATATCATTTGCTTTGCACTTAAGGTGTAACTGTGGCTATAACTTTTGAATGAATTTGTAACTTGTGCTATTTTCAAATTAAAATCAATACTTCTCTTAAACCGGCTTGTTTGTATATGACTTTCACCGTGGTCACGTCCTCTCGCAGGACAATCGATGGCTAAATATCCATGTGGCTTGGATTGTAGTGGGAGAGTAGGCAATGGTTTTAGCATTTTAGTTTTAGAAAGAGCACGCTGAAACCTCAGCACATTTGACCTGAAAGGTGATGTATTTTTCTTTGGATCAACCAGCTAGAAAAAGATCCAGGTAATTCATCACAATTCGTTAGGAGAATCTGTCTTCAGGTTAACAGTTAACCTGGGTCCTAGTGGTAGTTAAGATCTCATCTTCAGTTTGGAGTGAACAGCATTTCATATGAATTAATACTCAAAGCCTCTAAAACATGTGTATATTTCAATTCAATTCAATTCAACTTTATTTGTATAGTGGCCATCACTACTTGGAACCGTCCAATTTTGCTTGAATTCATCTTTTTTCATCAAAATATAGCGAATTATCGGCTCGAGTAAACAACTGCTGACTTCTGGTTTGTATTACACACAGTATAGAGCAGCCTGATTGGTCCATTGATACCTTGTGGTCTACACGTTTTGAAAGGCGACCTCTGATTGGTTCATAATTCTCTGACTCACTCTGATCTGCTGGGGCACAGGGGAGGAATTTGGACAAATTTCATTTCTAAAATGCTGAGAAATTATATCTGCAGAATCTCTATGGACCTACGATCTATCTAATTTTTCATTTCCAAAATGTTGACACACGTTTGGATAACTGCACATCATTCATGCTTTATATTGAAGAATAACATATCCTTTGCTGTGAAAATCCTGATTTTGACATAAGTATTGACAATCATGCTTGTTCCATCACGATCACCCTCTGTCACCAAAATTTTGGACACCCAGATTTTTTGGATGGACACCCAAAACACCCGATTTCTGCCTAAAACCATGATTGATAATCACCCAAAATAGCAATCCAATTTCTGTACATACAAATGTCCGTGTACTTGCCACTGTTAATGTTTAAAGCGTATTGATCTCTGTGGGCTTGAATGCGTAGTTTCATTACAAAAACAAACAGCGCCAACTTGTGGCCTGGCAGTCCAGCTAAATCGTTTTCAGCATTTCGGACGTTTCCATGTAAACAGACATTGTTTTCAAAATGTTGCTGTGTAAAACTGAAACATCCTGAAACAGAAATGCAAAATTTCTTTTAACTTAAATTTACCCCTGAAAAATCTCCTCATATTCAGAAGATTCAAAGCCTGTGCACGAATCCTCTCTTCTTCTGATGGTCCTGATAGGGAGTGGCAAGACACACACACACACACACACACACACACACACACACACACACACACACACACACACACACACACACACACACACACACACACACACACACACAAACACACACACACACACACACACACACACACACACACACACACACACACACACACACACACACACACACACACACGCCTCGTGCATCGCACCATCATCAGAAACAGTTTAGTGGTCACACATGGAGCTCTTCATAAAGTTTATTTACGAGCTGGAAATCATCAGAACAATGAGCCTTTCAATAACACGCCATGCATAATTACTGTAAAACAATGGCCATTAGTGCTTTGATGGTGTCGTTATGATATGCGCTGGGACTTTCATGAACTTATTTGGGTGAAGTCACGGTCGCGATTGAAAAGAGGAAGTTTTCTGTTTGGTTTGGTTTATGACTTTGTTCTAGCTCATTCGTGTTGGGAGCGGGGTCAGTCGCAATATGAGCTGCTTTAATGAGGCAAAATGAAAATGAATGGTGGATCAGTGGCTTTTTAAAAGAGTGCTGAGTTGAGAAGCTGTGTTTATTATTACAAACGCTACATAGGAGAATTTAAGCTGAGCTGGAAGAGCTGGTTCGATGGCCTGAAAAGACATAAGAACACAGAATCCCAGAGAGCATGAGGAGCTCTTGCATCATATGTACCTGCAGCATACTCAGTGATATACTATACAACATCCCAAAGTTTCAGATGCAAATTATTCAGTTGGTGGAAAGTAATGTTGCTGTGTTGCTCAACACCAGTTGCAAGGCCATGTTAACTTAAAAAAAAAAGAAGAATGACCAGCCTACAGCTAATCTACCAATGGTACAGACCATAGCCTGATGTAACAAGTCTTTAGAAACAGACTCTGAAAATGACGAATAATTATCATATCATGAGCAATCAGCAAAAATATTACAACCACTAATCATGATGTTTTCTGTATCATGACATCTCTTAGTGCAGGATTGTCCAACATTGGGCTGATTCAGTTCAGTCCGTCCGGCAGGATGACATTTCATAGTGTCCTTCAAAGAGGAAAATGATCAACAATTTCCCCCATTCTGCTTTAGAAGGCATAAATATGACATCATGAAATTGCACTTCATTTTTCTAAAAAACAATCAACATGTTCAGGTTTTGCGGGAAGACATGTCATCACACTTACAATTTACTAAAACCTCGTTGCACTAAAATAAAAGGAAACTTGAAATTGTCTCGATTTAGTGAAATCGCTATTCCTTTTTACTGGTCTGACACGTCCAAGATCAAACGGGCACTTGCAGTTTGACACTTATATGCTAGTCGTTGTACAAGGCTACAAGTGAACATCTTGTGCTAAAAGTTGACGTTTAAGCTTGTGTGAGTTTTGGGAATTCTATGAGTTTGACGAGGACCTGATGACTGGGAAAACGCCACAGAAGGTACAGATTTGGAGACGTTGTAATCCAATCTGCATTGGTGAAAGGAAGAAAAAAAGAGGAATACAAGTTGTCCCACAGAGACTGCATTCACAACTTCCTGGTCCTAAACTGCCAAGATTCGAACATCTTGGTACCAGACACCACAGAAAACCTTCAGATGTGTTAGAGTAACTGCTTCAATGGTTCAAGAAAACCTACACAATGTCTCCCAGGTGGTTTTAATGTTATGGCTGCTCATGCAAGCTTTTTTTAAATGTGGATATTTTAGTAACAAGGTCAAAACGTTTTTAGCCTGCCCCTCTGTGGCCAAAAACTGTTACTGCAAATTAAAAACTGAGGAGGATGACTCCGATCATTTGTTCCACGATGTGTCCTTCTTCCACACAGATTTTATTTCTCTACACAAAGTGGCAACTCGCCACCAGATTTGGACACAAGCTGCAGGGTTTAAAAACGCAGTTTTAGTGCGAGCCAGTTGAAGACCCCCGGATTCTGCCCTGAAGCTGCTCTCTGTTCCAGCAGGCAGTTAGCATGCTGGGCATCTCACTGTAGAAGTGCTTGGGGGGGGGAATTATTACGTAACTCCAGCCAACGCTCATCGGTGCCAGAGAGGTGGCATTTGGCGAGACAGAGGTAAACCTCTTCCCCCCTCCATGTGCGTGGTTCTGATCCAGAGGTGTGGGGGGAGAGGAGGAGAGCGTGTCCAGGCAAAGGGAGCTGATGCATGGGATAGTTTGGCGGCGGGGTTACGGTCACATGTTGTATATGGAGACGGAGCCAGGGGCTGATGGGAGGATGGATGCAGAGCAAAAGGTGGAGAACAGAGAGATATAAAATGGGGCTTTTACCCATGATCACTTGGAGCCACTGGGCCCTTCTGTGCGAGCTCCACGGGCTGGCTCCAGAAGCAGCTGACAGGAGGCCAATTTCACATTTGGCCAGGGAAGGGAGTGAAAGAGAGAGCAATCAATGGAAACAAATGTTGGGTGTTACTATTGTGGTGGAGCTTTGTGGGGGCTGTTAGGTTGCTAAAATGATCAGTCGGATACTTTGTGGTGTGATGCAGCTCATCCTGCTTGCACAGAATCGCGCTTGTGCTCATTTTTCTGAAAAGTCTGGTTCGCTGAAATAAGTGCTGATGCTAATTTATCACCTTTAGCTGACATTTAAAGTTGAGAGTGGACCTACTATACTTGTTTTCAGTGTTTTAAACCACATATTATACCCTGACTGGACTCATTTTTATAATAGTATGCCCTTTGTAGACTGTTTGTTCTCAAACTGGTTTTCAAAACTCATCAAAAGTTTTTGAAAACTTGTTGAAAACTGCTCCCAACGTTGGAACTTTTCCAAAATGCTTTGTCTCCATGGAAACGGGCAGAGAACATCTTTTGGAAGATGCTCTGACTCAGTTTTTCACTTGACAGTGACCATGATAGCAATCCAACTTGGTTGTCTGTCCACACCAATGAAATTTCCGTGTAAACAGACACGGTTTTCAAAACGTTTTTCTGAAACCGAATTGCAAAAAATAATGTTTTTGTGTATACAGGTCAGTTTTTACAAAGACTTTAAAAGCAACATCTTCAGCAGAAGGACAAGCAGCACAAAAGAAAAAACAACAATAATAAAGTATGTTGAATTTGATTTTAAATTTATTAAAGTATATTGCCCAGTCATCAGTGACAGGTACAAAATACAATATTCTCAAGAAATATCTGCAAAGTATGCACAGTTGGAATAGTTTTTGTAGGTCATTTCAGTACCTGTGTGTTGAATTGGAGTTCAGTCCAAATGTGGGAATTTGTTTCATCTTACAGGAAAGATCTAGGAAAATTCTCACCACATGCTCCTTTTCTGAAATGAAGGCGCCACATCCATCTATTCATACGGAAATGACACTGACTGACTTCGGATTATGTCCTGGCTGAATATATTTGAATACTAAACCACTTTATGAGAGTATCTGCGGCTTCGGAGATGGAGTTTCACTCCTCTCCTCCGTCTGCAAGTTGGACTTCTGGAGGAAGAGGGATTGCGAGGATATTGAATAATAGAGTGAGAAGCCGAAAATCCACGGCCTTGGCGCCGAGAGAGAAAGAATTATTGAGTGACAAAGAAGAAGTAGAAGAAGAAAAAAAATAGGTGTGAGTGCGGTGGACAGACCAGCTGCCTGTATATGAGGGGCTTTTGACGATGGCAGGAGAAGGGCAGAGTGATCACAGCCAAACCCCCCTCCCACCTCCACCCCCCTCACTGCCACTGCCGACCCCTCCAGGCACATCCACTAGTTGGATTTCACTACAGGGCGAGACGAGCCGGCTCAGTCACTACTGGCTATCTCAATAAAACATGAGCACATACATGGCCTCTTTTCAACATGGCTGCTCAGACCCGGAGCAGCGGGCCAGCGCGATGTTCGGTCCAGGCAGAAAAGCCGGCGTGGGCTGCCGGCCGAGCAGGAGGCTCAAGTCACTCAAACTGCCTTCCCCAGAAGGAGTCGCTCCTCTAGTTCCCCCTGATTACTACCCCAGACTCTCTCCCCGTGTTCGCCGCTGATGAAGTGCCCGTCCGTCGCTGCCACGGCGGCGAGCGGCTCCACGGAGCGACAACAGGAACAACACCGGCAGCGGCTCGGGGGCCAGACGTCCCGCGAGGAATACGTTCATCTCAATGCCGTCAGCTGTGTAAATACAGAGTGTGAAAATCAAAATTGCATCTGACGGGAGATTTAATTACATCTGACTGCCGGGCCATCGTTTACTTTTTCTCTTTTGTTTTTTACCCCCCCCGCCCCCCCGGTCCTCGCTCAGATTTATGATCGCTGCTCGTATTATTTCACGTCGCCAAAATGAAACTTCAACACCAATACAAAGCCCACCGGGGTTGGATGAAGAAAATCCGAGCGCTGTACCTTATATGAAGTGACAAAGATGACTCCTAACAAGATTTGGTGCTGCAGGGAGGGAGCGCCGGTCCTATTTAATCTAGCCGGAGCGTCTTAGCAGCTTTTCTCGTTTGGCACGCAAGTGGAGGCAGAGTTTTAAATGGTGCTTTAATTAAAGCTGCATTTTGCCTGGCGTAGAGCGGGAGACGGTTTCCTCATCCTCCCTCCGTGGTGTCCCGTCCCCCCCCCCCCCCCCCCCCCTTCTCTTTTCGTCCCAGCAAAAAGAAATTCTCAGTGTTTGTGCTGCCGCACAACAAGATAAAGGTATTGTTACAGCTTCATGCAGCCAAACCTGGATTAGCGCTGCTGAAGGTGTGTGTGTGTGTGTGTGTGTGTGTGTGTGTGTGTGTGTGTGTGTGTGTGTGTGTGTGTGTGTGTGTGTGTGTGTGTGTGTGTGTGTGTGTGTGTGTGTGTGTGTGTGGTTATCCCTGAGCATTGGAATTTAGAGGAAAAACAAACTGGTCATTGGTCTCGGTCCTATTTATCAAACTTGCTTGTGTCATACGAGCCTTTCAGTCATCGCTGAAGTTGAAGTTAAGCTCTCAAATGAAAAAATGTCAGTTTAAACTACAACTGTGGTCAGAGCCATTGAAAATTGCAACTTTTTGAAAATGATTCCGAAAGTGGAACTTTTTGAAAAGTGCTCCGACTCCGTCTCCATGGAAAGTGAGGAAAACACAACTTTTCTGTAACACTGCTACTGCACATACGCACCACTGCTGTAGTGAACAGTACTTCTGCACATGCACAAGTAGATGAACAATGCCTCCAGAGTGTCATGACTCTCAGTCCAGATTCTCCTGGGACTTGGTAGTTTTTCTCTTCTTGTATATGTGTGTGGTTTCCTTACAAAAGCAGCACCCACTAATGGCCCAAAATGAAAACTACGTTGTTTCCAGCATTTCTGAAACGAAAAAGCAACAACGATGCACCTTCACTTCAAACGTTGTGGTATAAATGGGGCCTCAATCACGCTTTGCATTGATTGATTTATGAATGAATAAATAATACACGTACATCCTACAAAAAAAATTCAAATATACACCAAAAAAAAGACAAATTAAATCTCAGACTGTTGTCCGGTAGCTTCTGAAAGGAGGAGAAGCTGCTTCAAGAGAACCTGTGTATATTTAGTATCACTACTAATAAATAATGAATAATGTGATCGTGAATAATAATGTAGTAATATCTTGACATACAGGCCAAAAAGTTTGTGTGTTAACTGTAAGTATAAGTACGAACATTTGAAAGTGATTTAAGTTCATCAAAAACAGTGAAAAGAGGGAAGAATATATAATTTTTTTTCATCACGTCATAATTTTTCTGTCCTTATTTGTTTTAGAAAATCACCTTCACATTCAGATATGTCATCTTTGTTTCCTCTCTGTGTTTGTTTTCTGTTTTTATCTTCCTCTTTAGTCCTTGTGTTTGTGTGTGAAGGTCGGATTACTGTGCTGGTTCTTACTGTGTAAAGCACTGTGTGTGACATTGTAGTTACATGTAAAGTGCTAGACAAATACAGATTGATAAACATCGTGGAAGCATTTAGTGAAGCTATTTGCTTGCAAGCTTGTTTTGAAGACAGTTAAAATTATAATATATTTCATTCACAGTAACACAATTATCTCCATGTCTGCAGGCGACACTGGCAGAGCTGCACATACATTCAAATGGTTGAATATGTTAGTGCTTGACGTTTTTAGGCCATTTCACCTATTTTTAATACAATAGCACATTATTGGTTTCAGCTGTTTGCGCTGGAATAGCTTTATCAGCAATTTGAGCTGTTTTTGGCTCATCGGTTCTTTTTAGCAGTTCAGCCATTTTATTGATTAAAAGCTGTTTTAGCAGTTTTTAATAGTAATACTGACTTGAAGGGTCATAGACAAGCGCTCAGCTTTCTGAAGCTCCAAGGAAACGTGAACACTACAAACGTTATTGCATAGACACGCCCACACTATCCCAACCAGCTAGTGACAACTTGATGACAGGGTGAAGCTTTAACCTTGAAATGATACCTGTTCAAACAAAATCGCTGTCAATCGTAGCAACGAATAAAACTCACTTCAAATGAGTGGCTGGCTGTAAGGGTGTGATTGAAACATTATGGTCTCACTTTGGGAAGCCGTGGTTGATTAATACAGACAACAGTTTACACGAAGAGAAAGTGCCTGATTTTAAAAGCTGGTGAACCTCTTGGTTTTTTGAATGAATCATTATGACAAGTTCGGTCAACCACATTGCTTGTGTTTGACACATCAGCAACTGCGACTAAAAGGGATTTTTAGAAACTAAAACCTCCAGATTGTCGTCTTTAAATTGAAGCTACACATGTTTGCTTTGCAGACATTGGTTTGTTTTGCCCATGTGTAGTTTCTGGAAGGGGTCTTGGTTAATATACTTCTAAAATGGATGTTTCTATTGTTCTTGTCTATGAACCAATACATTAAATCTCCACATTTCCCCCCAAAAAACTAGACGTTTATCGTCGTTGTCACAAAAAACAACAACATTGATTTTAGACACCAAATGTATTCTTTATTTGTGCTTGATTTTAAAATAAGTACTTCATAACACTGCAAGAATTCAATGATTTCAATGATTTAGAAGAAGAACTAAAGTCTTCTGGATGAGGGTGTGACGATCCGTCCATCCGAACAAACCCAACCAATCTTCCTGATAGCATCAATCAAGTTTTCCTCATTGTTTCAAGTGTAATTCTAAAACTAAAGGTGGCTGCCTGGCCCATCAGTGGGATCCGGGAAATAAATGGGCAGCAGCAGCGTCCAAACCCTGACATTCAATGTAGGCATGGTTTGCAAATGCTTGCCATTTCCCAGACTTTTCCCAGGAGACGGAGCTGAGCTGTGTTGAACAGCCCAGCAAATCACTTTTTGGGCCGAGCAAGTCAAGTTATCTCGTTTTGTTTTCCTCTTATCCGTGAATTCTCAAGGATAAAAACCCACCGAATGTCGGCAATACGAGCCGTGATTCATTCCTCAAGGTGACAACGCCTTGAAGTGAATCACTTAACTTTGAGTCATCCAGCAGTGATGCACACCAACATATCAGAAAAATAAGTCGGTTTTTTTTTTTTACTCTCTTGATCTGTGTTCCCACTGACTCTACCTTGAGAACACGTTTCATATGTACAGTATATACAGAGTGTACTACAGCTATCCGCATTACTGACATGCAGCCAAGAAAAGTAGTAAGGAGCATAAATACAGCTTCAAATTCAAAGTCATAACAGAGAAAGACAGAATTGAGTTTGCAGTCGTGTTAGAAAGCCTTCAGGGAATGAGGTCATGTTATGTTATACACAGACAAGTTAAAGCTCTACAAACGAGAAAATGATACGCTTGTCTTTATGCCAGTTTGATTTCATTCAATTCTTATTCCTTTTAATGCTTATTTCATTTCATATTTGTCTTGTGTCAATCAACCTTTATGTATAAAGCATGTTCCTTTGAATCAAAATCAGCAGAAGTGCTTTATGGATTTGCTTTGCACTGTTATTCCCTCTTTGGACCAAAATGTAACGACAAACAGGGCTAGCTTAGCATATTAGCCCAGAATCCAAATGAGCACATTGGTGAAGTCAGTTATCACCAAACTTTATATACTTTTATAGACCTTCATCCAGAACCTTCCTTCAACCTGCTCCTCCTCTACATTTAGACTTCTTGCTGTTTTTTGTTTTCACTACTTGTATTATATTATCCGCTTCAACATTCAGGCTTTCTGGTCAGAGTCTCTCTACAATAATAGACAGTTGTTCAAAGGAAGAGTAAGGATGAACCCTCAACCAGTGACTAAATGATGCACAATGAAGTGTTTCACTGTTTACATGTGGCCCCAAATACATTGGTTCCATCCAGAACAAGGATCGCTTCACAAATTAAAAAATAAAATTTGATTAATTCAACTTAATGAATTTTTCATGTGTGACTCAAGAGTCGGTCACCTAACCTTCAAAGAATTTAGTTTCATTTACAGAATGGCTGAAATGATGACTCAAGCCAACCTTTTGTCCAGTGTACCTCAGGCTTCATTCATGAGCCGGAGTTAAAAGGTTTGCAGGAGTCGATGCAGCAAAAGTGAGCTTTCAAGGGTAATCACAGAACATGTTGAACAGACCACATTTACCCCGTGTGATAAAATATTCAGTGAGCATTGATCACAGATTTTTTTTTTAAAAAGTGGAAACACGTGTGTCCGACCGGGCTGAGCTGACAGTTTTTGAAAGGGTTTACATGCACTGGCGTGATAACATGTCCGGTGATGCGTGAAGCAGAGAGGGTTCAAGGCCGGGCCGAGGTCGAGCAGCTTAGGAGTTGTGAGTAAAAGATGGACGTCAGTGAGGCTCAGGAAGCTTGTGTTCTTTCCACCTCCACATCTTGCCTGAGGTGTAAAAACCAGCAGCTGTCAGTCACTACACCATTCTATGGAGAAGTGTTGGGGAGCATTTCGCAGCCGACAGGGAAACACACTGAATTCCTCCAAAATAAGGTTTCCATGCTGACGGTTTCTAATGTTCCACTCGAGTTAAAATGCCTTATTTGTGTCTTTTTGACGGAATTCTTTGGCGTCGGCAATCATTTCCAGCTTTTTAGACTTTTCAGAGCTTTGTTTTTGAGGAGCGAGTTGTAATGTCTCTCATTCAAGGACACAATGTGAATGTGACCAAGGCCTTGTTTACATGACAGAAAAGACATTGTTTTCGCATTTTTGTTTCAGAAAAGATTTGCATTTACACGGCAGCGTTTTAAATTAACAATGCAGTTTTCATGGAGGGCCACTAGTGGGTGCTATTGGCTGTTTTTGTAATGAAACCACACACATGTGCGCAGAGAACAATGCACTCTAAACTTCAAAATGTTGAGTGCAGTCGAGCGAAAGCTTTTCGTTTTCACTTGAAAACATGGTCGTGTAAACCACTTCATCAGCTCACGACACGTGTGTTAAGACCTGGCCTGGGGCAAAACTGTCATAAATGTCTTTTGTGGGACATAAGCAAAAAAAATTATATAATATAAATATTATAGATTGATCTGAATAGCTTAAATTTAATCAAACACAGTCAAAGGAAGATAAAATATCTTTCAAAAAAGGAAAAAAAAAAGAAACAGGATCCACCAGTATTTAGACTCGCATGAACAGTGCATATGAGCCAATGGAGACACATTATAACTGGCACAATAGAGTTTATTGATTCTATATTGGTTCCTGGAACCAATCAGCTTCCTCTCTTCATTGGCTGGAAATGGGCTATGTCTTTCAAATACAAAACATCACCTGCATCCATGGTAAATGGTAGAAGAAAAACATACATGAAGAAGAAGAAAGAAATGTATGCAGGGATTTAATATCCACAAAACAAGACCTCTGGTCCTAATCCTGGGACTCCTGGGACATGAACCTCAAACCTGTGACGACTTCAGTTTTTCATTCACACCTGCTTGATTTTCTCCATTGTTTCCATCATAATCACAACAGCTGGTAGAGGTCACCCTTCAGACATTTAGAAAAATGTTTCAGACATTTCCATTTCTTGGAAACTGGGTCACAGCTATACGTAATCCTGAAATTGGTGAAGCCAAGACGGCACTTCCTCTGTTTTGCGAGGATAAATCTTCTATATTTGACTCACAGTCAACAAATCCCTTAAAAAAAAAACAAAAAAAAAAAAACAGCGAATGCGTCCTGCTAACAAGCATCTCTAAAGACTGATTGTCACATTTTTACATGTGTTTTATTTTGGTTACATCTCGCATACACTGAGCTGCTGCCAGAAATAACTGCTGCTACATCAACTGCAGATCAGTCGGCCACTGAAAACAGTCCAACACTATTTGTTAGCAGTATTTGCTTCATAAAAAAATGAAAAAATAAAAAATAAAACTGCAGTCCCCTTCTGGTTTGGAAAACCCTTTTTGTTTGTTATATTCTTGAACCATCACTTCTTACCAAGAAAGAAAAAAAGGTACTGGGAACTTGGTTGTAAGAATGAAATGAAAACACTGAACATATACTGGAACCGTTCAGAATAAAGCAGCTTTATTCTGAAAAGCACTGGTTCCCTTTCAATTTATCACGAAAACAAGCTGTGAGCCCCTTTTTTGACCTAATTTGCCAGTGAAGTCAAACTCTGGTGGTGTCAGGTGAAGACAATCACATATTCAGGTGAAATACATCAGGGCAGGGAGCAACAATCAGACACCAGGAGGGGAAGTCAAGGAGACTGAAACCAGAAATGGAGTCAGAATCTCAAAATAGCACATGAAACTAAATGTGAACCATGACATGTGCCACATTTAAAGCATTGTTCTTCTTCTTAATGCTCTAAAAGGGTGCAACTGACCTACAGATCTTATCTGAATCTTTATACTTCTTTTTTTTTAAATCGCAAATTAAAAACTAGCTGCTACAGAAAACTATTTGATAAAGTGGTGCCTCTTGACACTTTCCTCCTTAAACACACACGGGAACAATCACAGTAATCCAGTCACACCTGATTCCGAACTTCCTCTCGTCTGATTTTTATAAACCCACATTGCCATGTGTCTGTGTGTGTTATATATATTTATAGATATGCTGGCTACAGTGTGTTATGTGGAGCGTTGCACTTCGGGGGAGAGTACATGCGCCTATAACAGCACAGTATATGTACGTGTTCACAGAATGCACAAACAGGTTGTCTGAAACTATATAAATATCTTTGTGTCCGTGTGCACAGGCAAGGTGAAGGGTTCTGTGTGGACAAGCATGCATCCTGTGAATCGTTGGTGTTGTGTATGTGTGTGTTGGAGGATTTCTGAATAAGCCTCCCAGCTGACGGACGAGTGATTCGAAGTGTCAGAGGGCACCAAGCTGACACAAACAATCCCAAAGAAGCACAACACTATCGCAAACACAAAGATTAACAGGGAAAAAAAAACACATGACAACTAAGATACCACATAAAAAAGTCAAATTGATAGAAAGAACTGCCAAGTCTCATTAAAAAAGCAACACAAAATGATCAATGGCCACCAGAAATGACAGCAAATAGTTACAAAATAACTAAACAGAAATCTAAAAGGCCTCAGAATGACAGGAATGATAACAAATACAAAGAAAACAAAGAAAAACAGACGCGGATGGACACAAAGATATTTCCTAAGATTAAAAATACTAATAATTTTTTTGGGCAAAAAAAGATAGAAAGCAATTACTGAAACATCCAATGACGAGGAAAAGATAAAAAGAAAACGGCAAAGAAGTGCAGAAATTCCAAGAGAAGAAGAGACAGAAAACAGCGCTAACGTCCCAAAAAGATTATGGTTAATGTGTTTCTTAAAAAAAAAAAGAAATACGTCATTCAACCAAAAGCAAATATGAGGCAGGTGTGATTTAAGAGTCTAGAGGTAATTGTCTGAGAGTTGGCGGCCATATTTCACTTTGATTTTTAACATATCTATAAAAGGAGTTTAGTCTGGTTTGCTAGTGAGGTAGCATTAATCCCTGTTAAAAGGGGGAGAGATTATGAACCTGACTCCCTCTCAGGACTTTGCTCTCGGGTCTTGGAGGATTCCTCTCGGCCTCCCTGATGGCCTCTTGCCCTGCACAGCTATAGCACACACACTCGGGGACGTCAAGGTTAATGCCTCTCCTCTCTCGGTGTCCTTAATGCTTCGCTGAGTGAGGAAAAGGCAAAGTAAAGAGGGAGGACAGCTTGTTCACTCCTAATTGGACGGCGGCTGACAAGAGATTGCCTCTGAAGGAGCCCAGGCCCCCCTGCTCCTCCGGAGGTGTCACCGTGGAGCCCGTGTACACGAATGAAGTGACTGTTGTCCGCCTAAGGCAGGGGTGGGCAAACTTTTTGCCCCAGGGGCCACACTGACTTTTAAAATGTGACAGGCGAGCCGATCAGCCCCACGTGCATACTTATCAAACATAAACATAAAAAAGGCATAATGGTGTTAATACTTACATTCACTTTTAATGGGAACAGTGTTGCTGGTCACCCTTTTTTGCCAGCGCCTCGACGTCTGGGGTTAGTTTCGTCGTGGCAATCCTCCGAACAGGTCTGAGATGTTCATCGCACATCTGGGATCTGTGCGGTGCTTTGTTGGTGTACATCGCACTAAAAGTCTGTTCACACACATACGTAGAGCCAAAAAAACAACAGCATCCTCTGTGCCAGCTTCTGGATGTTTGGAAATCTTGAGATTTGGAATTGTCTTGTTTGACATTTGCCTTGCGAATGAAGCTTGCTTGGTTTTAAAGGCTCTGACATTTGTGTACATTTCATGCACAAACTGGTCTTTTCCTTGTAGCTTCATGTTCAGCTCATTCATATCTGTTAGTATGTCCACGGCAAAAGCTAAATCACAAAGCCAATCTGTGTCACTCAACTCAGGAAAATCATCAGCTTTCTCAAGTTGCTCCAAAAATGAGATTCCTTCTTGTTTGAGCTCCCATACTCACTGACATACTATCCCCAGACTTAACCAGGGGACATTGGAGTGGTAAAGCAAGTCCTGGTGATCAGCATCAGTTTCCTCAAGAAACTTAATGAACTGACAATGCTGAAGTCCCCTGGCTCGAATAAAGTTAATAAGTTTGACCACTGGCTTGACTACGCGGTCAAGCTGCAATATGGATTTACACAGTGCTTCCTGGTGGATTACACAGTGTAAGAAAATGACCTCTTGCTCAGGGTTGACCTCTTTCACCCTATCCTGGATTCTTTTCAGCAACCTGACATTTCTTCCAGTCAGATTTGGTGATCCATCTGTGGTACAATCGGCAAGGGAATTCCAAGGTAGCTTGTGCCTCACAATGACCCCTGACACGCTGTTATACAAGTCCTCTCCTGGCATTTTCCCCTTCAGGGATTCCATGGCCAAAAACTCCTCGGTGATCTCAAAATTATCATTAATCCCTCTGATAAATCTCTAAAGCTGAGCAGTGTCCTTGATGTCATTACTTTCGTCCAGTGCCAAGGAATATATATGTTTAGCTTGCTATATATGTTTAGCTAGTATATCAATTAGCTCAACACGGCGAGTCACTGTCCTGTGTGATAAATACATTTTTTCAACTTTGTTGTTGCTCTCAGGACACAAGACACCTGCTGTCTCTACCATGCACTCTTTCAGAAACTCCCTTTCTGAGAAAGACTTACTGGCCTTCGCTAATTTGAATGCTAGCAAATAACTTGCCTTCGTGGTGGATTCCTGGATGGTAGTTTGTCTGATAAAGGTGTTTTGCTGATTCTGCAAACCAGCTGCCAACCTCTGAGCCGCGGCCGCCCGTTCTTCAGTTGACTAGTTGTTAGCATAATTGACATGCTTGGTGGAAAAGTGTCGGCTGACGTTGTATTCCTTTAAAACTGCAATGGTTTCTTTTCAAATAAGACAAACAGCCTTTGACCTGACTTCAGTGAAAAAGTATTTAGTTGTCCATTCCTTATTAAAGACTCGGCACTCACTGTCAACCTTTCTTTTCTTTGGCCCATCATTATTGCAGATGATTCCAGTGCAATAATTTACCATATTCACATGACGTCACTCAACTTCCGCTTTCTCAGGAACCAGAGTACGCTCACCTGGTTACACCCATTTAACATGAAAATACTATTCAACAAAAATAAATGTGACTTCCAAAGGTACGGTTTGCGATTATCGTTCTGTGACTGCGTTGGACGTGGAAAAATAAGGTCATGATAACAAGCAGCACTTTAGCTACAGACTGAGTATAATGATGCAGCCAGCCAGCGGTGTAATGGTGCTTCGGTATAACGCCCTACACCCGGCGACAGCTTCTGAGACAAAAGTATCTTTCTGTGAGTAATGTGGAGTTGTATCTTGTCCACTTTATTCACCACAGACTGCACACTAGTGAGTTAAATGCTTGAGGTGAGGCTGTCCAGCGTTAGCTTTAGCTTAGCTCCACTGCCTCGTCTTTGTTTTCATTCTAGACGCCGCCCATGAGCACATCCACACGGCCTTGTTGAAACCATAGACTGTGGTGCTCTGGAGCGCTCAGGGACGAGTTTGGTAGACTGGTAATAAGAACATAGGAGCAGCGATGTCCAATATGCACAAGCTGTTGTCAGGTGTAGAATGTTAAGCCGAAGCCCCCGCTACACCACTGGCTGGTTAAAACGTTATATTCAGTCTGTATTTAAAGTGGCTGCTTGTTATCATGGCATTACTTTCCCACGTCGAGCCGCTACAGGACAATAACGATCGCTAGCCATATCTTTAGAAATCGTGCTTAGTTTTGTTAAACGTTGTCTCAAGCGAGAAAGCAGAAGTTAAGGTAGCAGCTGTGAAGCCAGTTCCGCAAAGTCAAATCAATACATGCCTCATGCGCCCCCTGGTGAAATGCCAGAAATTGCAGGACCAGGTCAAAAATAATGCCGTCATGATTACATGATATTATTTGGGCAATTCAGTACCAACCTTTGGCGAGCCGGATTAAAAAGACCAACGGGCCCGATTTGGCCCGCGGGCCGTAGTTTGCCCACCCCTGGTCTAGGGCCTCTGACTTTGAAGCAACTTCAGGTTTTTACTGAGAACCTCTCATCTGCATGGCGGAGGTGATCTGAAGCACGTTACGACCGGCCCTCCGTATCATTGGGATTTCATCTCTGAACAAGAAGCCTTTCACAGAAACAAAAAGCCCCAAAACCCCACACAATCAGGGAGAGATTGCATAATGCTCATTTGGCAGCCGGCTGGGACATTTGGCTCTGATTTGGCTCCTCTTTAACCCGCAGAAAAAGAAAAATCAGCGAGGATTTGGGCTAATCCTCTTAGCCTGATGCTTTCTCTCCCTCTGCCGACTGGAAGACGAATGTGAGTTGAGGCATTCGGACCCCCCGATCGAGCCAGGCCCGGCTCCCGCCTCAGCATATTTTAATTGTGAAATGGATAGCGACGGCTTCCTGGTGATTTGTTGGCCGAGGCTGTTTTTTCCCATCGGCCGGACGGGTCAGAGATCCTGCCCGATGCCCGAGCCAAGCCGGCCATTGAGAGACAGTGTGATTACAAACTGCCCAGTCATCCCCTGCTGCCTTCCAGGCCTTCCAGCCATCTCGCTCTTTCAGATGACTAAAACTGCTTTATGGGTTACAGTACTCCAACTCATTCTTCTTTTCCTCTCTCCCTCTTTCTCTCTTTGTAACCCCCCCCCAGCACACCCCATCAGTCTGTGTCAGCTAATTCATTTAATCACATCTGAAAGATGTGATCTTTCCAATATAGCTTCTTCTTTTTTTTTTTGACCATACCTCCCACTCAGACACAATGGACCCATAGTTCTCAGTGGAGGGTCGAATGAAAAGAGACAGAGGCACACATATAAAGACAGAAAGATTAAGATTTAAAGAGAGAAAATGTGGTGGATCGAACAGCCGACTTATTCAAAGGGTAGTTCTTTGAAGGCCAAATCAATCAATGTTGAAGTCTTCATGAAGTAGAATTGAAAACCTGATTAAAATGGTGTTTATAATGGCTCTTCAAGGTGTTATGGTTTTTTTGGGGGCTGGGGTGTGGGGCGGGGGAGCAACAACGAGATGGCAAACATCCAAGTGCAAACTAAGCGTACTAAGTGGTGTCTTGTCCTGAAATACTGTTGAACACCGATGAACTCTAGTTTGCATGGATGTAACTCAAAGCCATTAAGCTCGAGTTTCTTCTTCTGAACGAACTTGTTTTGGTCCAAAAAGATGATGCTGCAGGTAAAATGTGATTTTTTTTTTTTCCTTTGAGGCAATGCCCACGTTGATCTTTGGAACTCCTCAGGCTCCGTCCACGCCAATCATCCACACGAGAAACATCTGCTGTAGTTACACATGCCAGGCCTATAAGTGGCGCTGTAACGCTGCCACAGAAATACATAAAAAAATAGCCTTATTAAACCAACTAGCATCAGTAGCTTCTGCAGAGAAGGATCTGGAGCTTGTAGTTTGCCATTGTTGTTGTTTAATTGACGTTGCAGAGAGGGTCGCGGGTTTATCGGGTCGAGAGGTGAGGCCAGGGCATCATTGTTTTCAGCAAATGTGCATCGTTGCCCCTCTACACATCGAAGCTGAGGCAACGTTCCAAACTTTCTTCACTCTGGAGACTTTTCTTGAAAAAACCCGTTGGTTAAAGTGACATGGTTGCATGAAACGGTGTTGTCGTGTGGACAGGGCCTCAAGGGTATCCCAGACCCCAGATTGGAATGGTTTCTAACTGGTTCTCATCAAAGTCCCATCTGAGTTGCATGAGAAACCCTCTTTTCTGAGATCAGATGAAACCACACTAATTCTTTCCACCCTGAAGTGCCCATAAAGGACATATTGATATATTAGTCGGTGTTTTTTTTTTAGGAATGATTTGCTCGGACTCAGACTGCTTATTCAATGAAATCTGTCTTAAGCCATCACCTAGCACCCTCTACATCTATGCTGCTGGCTGGAGGCAGCCCACAAGAACTATTATTCCACAAAAGCTTTCATTTTGCCAAAAAGATTTTAAACCATGACATTTGCATTCCTCAGATTTTTCATTTTTCTCTCGCAACTGTTCTCTCCATGTCTGATACCTTCCAGACTTTTTTGTACGCCCTCACAAAAAAAAAAAAGCGAGAGAGGTCTTTGACTTCCACACACAGAATGCTGACCTTCACAACAGGCTGCATGGGCACAAACACTTCTTTCAACTCATTTTTTAATCTATTTTCTTTAGCAGAAATATGATTTCATTTTTATTTAGTTTGGTTCTCCGTTTATGAGACGTTTTATTGTGCATTTGCTAATCCGGGATGGTTTATTAGCCTGAAAGTGCTGTAATTTGATTTTATAGGTCAATAAACTAAAACCCCAAACCTTAAGCTTTTAACATTGCGACTGGAACACGATGAAACCCAGGGAGGAAACGCAGAAAATATGAAACTGAACCAGGATATCTACATTGTGAATGAGCGGTTTGAATCCTATTAGCCCTTTTAGCTGTTCTGTAGAATGAAAATCCTCACTAGGAGGCTCTTCATCCCACACACCAGCTCGTGTACACTGCTCACATTTGGTGCGAAGGATGTGTTTACACAATAAAGTGCTAACTTGACGAGTGGACAGAGTTCTCTCCACTGTTTATCCGATACTGCTATGGCAGTTTTTGAAAATGAACCTGTTGGAATCTTAGTATCTATCCAACCTTCACACACTTCAGGGGTTTTTCTTTAAACATTTCCTCAGTTTGAAGCCAAACCCAGCTATGAATGATGCAACATAAAAATAAAAACTGCGTCTCTCTGTTTATTCACTATTAAAACCAAAGGTAATTCCCTCCACAATAATGGAACGCTTTACAATCTGATAACCTCTTCTTTTCTGACATTAATGTTTTGTTATAGGGCGAGCATTTTGCGTGGCAGTTTATCTTTTTTTTGTTTTGGTTTGTCAATGGATGAATATGACCAGTGGTGTATTGGTCTCTGGCTTCCTGAGTACCTCCTGTGATCTCTAGTGCCCCCTAAAGGCGGTGCATACTCAAGGTCGGAAACCACTGCTGAAGGGCAACATCAGCAGACCGGAGTTATTGCACTTCCCGGACCACTTTTATTTGCAGTAATAGTCATCTGTGTAACAATATCCGCTGCGTATACTCTCCGCTAATAAAAGGATGATTAAATACACCTCGCAGACTGCAACCAATTTCCATTACAGTTGTAAGGCAGCAAGCAGGAGGCTGTAAAGTTGCAGCTTGAGTCGCTTTCACCTTAAAACATGATGTAAAGTGACATAATCTCCACATTTAGAGGGCATTAACCCTCGACAATCCACCTCTATTTTAGATTATTGCATGCGTCCAGTCAAAAGTTCAGATCCCCGTGTGCGGAGTCGTCCCCCACCTCGCTACATCTGCAGTCTATTAAGCCTTCAGCGCTACACCTTGGCCTATAAATCTTTGCTTTCCTAATATTCTCCAGTAGGTCTGGCCTCTAAAACGTGGCACCGTTCCTCCCATTGATGTCCCAGATCTCCGGTGGCTCCTCAATATTAGACACATTCTGGGGGGGTGTTCAGGATGGATAAAAGAATAGAGCTTCCAATGAAAACAAGTGATGGTGGAGAGAAGAGTGGGAACAGACGGAGCTGGAACAGAAAATTAAGGATGAAGGGGGGGTCACAGATGAAACTTCACTAATGTTTTATTTCTGTGGAACTTCCATGTTGAGACTGATGTGAAACATATTTTCATTATTATGTTTGACACAGAAGACTGATTGCCTGCTGAAGTGACACAACTCAGGAAGGATTTCCAAAGTTTAAACCTGCAAAAAGTTTGTCCTTGAACGTTTTCTGTAATCAAAATTACTGTCCAATCTAGTTTCATTAATTCTAAGTCACTCGCAAGGAACAGTCGGGCGGTATAGTCATGGGTTCGTGACCCTCGAGGTCAGTGGTTCCCAACCTGGGCTATGGACCCTCTTAGAGCATTACCTTATCTTGAAAGTATAAAATTACATTTGATCACTGAAGAATAACATTTTAGACAATCTAGAGAAGTGCCACTGTTTGTTTTGGTAAATCAGAGATTTCTGAGGGTGTCTCTTCAGCCTTTCTTATGTTTCCTCAACTCCCGATTTGTCACTTAAAACCAGTCAACTGTTGTATAGATCATGAAATATTAGGTAACACTGTACTGCAGCTCTATTCATTTTGGCTGTAAACTTGATTGAGGAGTCGCACAGATGTATTTTTCAAATGTAAAGTAAAAATTTTCGTTGCATTGTGGGTGTATGTCGACACGACTACGGTGCTCGGAACCAATGAAAATGTTACTTTTCGAAAATGCTCCAACTCTGTCTCTGTGGAAGCGACAGAAAATGCAATTTTTGTGAAACGCTTCAGATGCGTGAGTATATGGGCAATAACAACTTTTGCCTCAAGAGTGTCAGGACTCCCATTTATATTCTCCTGGGACTTTTTAGTTTTATATTCGAGAGTCACCAGTAATAACACTCTAACTTGGTCGTCTGGCCATACCATTGTCAGTGTACTCACCATTGTTATTGTTAAAAGTTGTTTGTTGTCTCCACATGTGTGTGTGGTTTCATTACAAAATGAAATAACAGCACCCACTAGTGGCCCTACGTGAGAACGAAATTGTTTTTGATGCTTCTGCTGTTTACGTGTAAACAGACATAATTTTCAAAACGTTGTGAAAACACAGAACTTTTCTGAAGCGAAACCGATTAAAGAGCGTATTCACTTAAAACGTTGTGTAAATTGTTCACTTAGTCCCCCTCATGGAGCAAACGTAAAAAGCTTCATTATTGTTATTTGTATGTGCAGCTGGTCTGTTGCAATTTCACCAAACTCCTGTTTATTGAACTAAATCATTTATGACGGCAACATGAAGCCATATTGACATTCGCCTGTATCTACAGCTCCTGTGTGGCATTAGCAGCCTTATATGAATGTCAGTTTACCCAAAATCCAATCAACAACATAAACACTCAGTTAACATAAATGAAAGCAACACCAACAGACCTTTTTTTTTTTTGGTGCACTGAAACTGAAGCACAACTTTGTTTTGAAACATCTTGAGTCCATTTGCTTTTCCTATAATAAACATATGTGCTTGGTTTTTAAACAGTACACAGACATCCGATAGTACTAGAGACGATAAGCTTCAAAAATTGAATAAACACAAATTACACTGCACTTTGTGTAAAACCAACAGTTTTGTATTTAGTCAAAACCATATTTTGCAAAGCAGTTTGTAAAGACGAGTTAACCACTGATAGTAATTCAGAATGGAAAAACCCATTAGCTTTCAGAGGATTAAACAATACGCGCTGTTTTTAAAGCTAAATTCTGATACTCTCCATGAAAGTTAATTGTCGCTAATGTTTACACTTGACCACGATGAAGCTGGGTTAGGGTTGGGGTTAGTAATCGGCAGTTGAGGAGTCATTACACTGGATGACAGATCCTAACTGATCTCTGCTTCCTCTTCACTGCTGCTCCTTTAATCGCACATTTTCTCACAATATCTCTTCGTTTCTGGCTTCGAGTCAGCGTGCCGAGCAGGTCTTGTCATAACATCCCATGTCGACCTGTTGTCCCTCGGAGCCGGTGAGCTCACCTCCTCCTATTCCTCCTCCTCCTCCTCCTCCTCTTCCTCTTCCGACACACTTTGATCCAGAGCCTAATCTAATCAGACACAGCGGGCATGTTGGCTCGCGGCCCCTCTCACCCCCGCGCTCTGCCCAGACCCATCCAGCCTTCCTCATGGGTGCTCTCTGTCAGCCGCGCTGTGAAAGGCTTCTTATTCCGACGCCACAAAAAGCCTCTTCAGCTCTAAGTGAGAGAGGCAGAGCACTGGAGAGGGCACTCAGACGGGGAGCGAGAGACTCCGTGTGCGGGTCTCTATATTCATAAAGCATACCTCCAAGGCTTAATCACTGAGCGAAATATTGAACAATTACAACTACAAGCTTGTTTGCTTGCAGGTGTGGGTGCAGAGAGGTGTGTGTGTGTGTGTGTGTGTGTGTGTGTGTGTGTGTGTGTGTGTGTGTGTGTGTGTGTGTGTGTGTGTGTGTGTGTGCTTGTGTGCTTGTGTGTGTATGTGTGCACCCGAGTGGCTGCGGGTGAGTCGAGGTCAGGGTTTTGTTGGAGTTATCTCTGAAATCCTTCGGGCTGTCCACCGGGAGCAGTGAGAGGCGGCTGAAGCTGGAGTTCAGCAACTGGGTCAGACTGTCAGAACAGCACCCCCCCCCCCCCCCCCCCCTCCCCTCCCCTCCCCACCCACCCCCCACCCCCATCGGCTGAAATTAAAACCCCGGCATCACAGGTGGATGGAGAGAACCCCAGGGTGAGCCTTGTGATGCACTCAGCTCCTGGAGCAGAGGTGGAAAAAGTTTGGGGTGAAGAGGCATTCTCCAATCAGAGGGATTAAGCAATATCAATCACCAGGGATGTTTTGTCCTCATGACCTTCCAGAATTGTGCAGTGAAGGTAGTTAGTGCACAATGTTTACTCTGTGTTTAGTCGGGTGGGAAATTATTAGCCCCTAATGAAACTAAATGGATTGAAGAAACTGTTTGTTCAAATGCTTAAAATTAATAATTTGCGAGACGAGTAAATGTGTGTGGTCATGCAAATGATGAGGGATTCCCTGCAGCAGTGAAAAATAAGTGTTGTTTCTTTGTTCAGCAACTTCTACTCGACACCTTGGTGTGTTCTGTTGGAGATGTGTACCAAGAAAAGAGAACATCATTCGATGGTTGTTTACTTTAATGACCTCTTACTGCTGTTGTCACGTTTGTAAAGTCTCATATATCATCACCTTGATGGAACCAAGACTTTTCTTTTGCTTTCATTTTAGGTATTAAATGTTAAAACGATTAAATGTTTCAAGGTAGTTTAGTGGAATGTCATTATACTTTGGCCCCGTCTACACAACGTTTTCAAGTGAAAATGGAAAACAAATAGTTTTGTGTTTTGGGTGTCCATTTATACAACAACGGTTACGTATTGTCTGTCTTATTCGGGGTCCCTTTTTATTAATGTCTCAAATTATTGTCGGGCAGTAGCGTGCAGGACAAACCTGGGCAACATAAGGTTCGGGGGCCATTTGTGGCCCTTTAGCTCTGCTTAACTGGGCTTTTGGGTGTCACTGGGAAGCTGTGAATCTTCCTTTATTCCATCTAAAATAAACGATTGTTACCTCAAAGAATTTGTGTTTCACAATAGAAAAAAAAATGGTTTATGAAAACATTTTTCTGTTTTATTTATTAACTGAACCAGACAAAGAATGAGAAACACTGAGGAAGTATCACAGTGCAACAGTAGCCCATACAAATCATGTGAAAAAACAACTTTTTAATCAAGAGACATTTGTAATTGTCAACTTGTGTCTCAGCTCTCAGTAAGAATGTAATTTTTTCTTGTGGCCATTTGGGGAAATCAGTTGCCCAGCCCTGATGTGCAATGTGATAACATCAAGTTAGAATCCTTCACCTGAATCCTGTGAGAAATGTATTCCATACAGACTTTATAAAAGTTGTAAATAGTGGGTTAATAGGGGTTTTTTGTCAGTTTTGAATTTCCCAACAAATTTTTATTATATGGAAAGGCTTCCTTCGTGTTTATATATTGTTTCTATCTTTCAATGATACATCAGAGGAAATAGTAAATAGAATTTATTTATATGGTACTTTGCCTCTGCTTTAGTCCTCAAAGCTCTTCACACTGTTATTCACATTCAGACACACACACACAGGAAGATTAGGTCTCGAACCTGCAACCTTCTAATTGAAAGCCAACTCCCCCACCTGAGCGCCAACCTCCTCCGATACTAGCTTCTTTACTTTCTAGTCATTCTTTGGGCAAAAAGTCTCCGAAACCAAGAACCTGATTATCTTTTTCATGAGGATTTGATCCAGTTACAAAACTGCGAATGTCTGGACGATGTCCTGAATCACAAACTGCCTCGGAGCCTCGGGTTGTTTCCCACAACAAAAACATTATCACCTGCGAGGAGTCCTGCGATTAGTACCTTTGTATATTGCCCATTTCTCTGTTATTTTATGACTTAATACAAACCAGTTTCCCTTTGAGCAGTGCGGCGCTCTCATGTGTAAAGGACTGACGTTTTGATCTGTAATTGCAACCATTTCCTAACCCGTGTTTTAGCTGTCTCAGCCATACTTTTCCAGACGCTCACTCTCCAAGAGTCGTTTCTTAATGCTAACTATCCTATCATTCATCCGTCCATCTCACATAGAGCTCCATCCGGTTCAGAGTAGTTACACGACCAATCACCTCAAAAGATTTGACAGATTATTAAAACACTGACGCAGATGCAGGAGTCATAATGTCTGTTTTAAATAAACCTCTTGTCGAGAGTCGTGTCAACAAATCGGATGAAACCTTCTCGTCTGCGATTAAACAAGCGGCTGCTCTGATCATCTCATTTACAATTTACCGACCTCGAGTCCAAAACGGGATAAAAGGCAGAGCAGATGGAGATCCGCGCTAAACAAGTTAATGATAATCAAATGATGGGAAATCTATGACCCTTTTGATCTCAGATTTGCATGCGGCTGCTGAAATAATTAGCCGCGTTGTGTATGTATGTGTACGCTTGCACTCGGCAGATAGACCTCCAGCTAATTTACCATGACATCCTTGATTGTGCTTCTTTTTTTAAATTTTTGGACTTTATTAAAGTTGTATTTCCCTTGCTCATGCAAGACCCCAGAGAATTCTTCTCGTATGGGTATCATTAACGTGTCATCCTGTTTTCTGGATGCGAGTTTTCCAAAAACCACAAATCTATAGTAGTACATATAAAGGAAAGTGCTGGGAAAGCTGGTTAAATATGGAATTATATCCACTGGGGATGAAGAAGCAAAAAAATAAAAATAGATCAAATAAGATCTTTTCTCACTTTGTCACTTGTTTCCAGAATTAGATTTGGAAGAGCTTAAAGTCTCTGGCCAACGAAGTCTGTATGGATTTTCTTTTTTTTTCACGCCGGTGTTGAGTTTGGATTTTTCATTGATTGGAATCACTTTTCAGCTCTTGAGATGTTTGAGTTGTTGGCTAATGGAGCAATTAAATTTGCTGCTTGTCAGGAAGGAGCAAAACACCATAATCTGAGGAACCGTAATTAGGAGCTATTGCTGACACCCCCACTCCCGCTGCACTCAAGCCCCGCTCGCAGCTAGCGCCGCAGCCTTAAACATTTTGTCCACACTTCCTTAATCCTGAAAGGCGATTGATCGGCTATGACATGGCGCCGTTGATTGAAGTGTTGTCGTTGGCGCCGCTTGTTGTTTATCCCCTCTTTGTGTGGAGAAATGAGAGGAAACGGCTTTTGAATGAAGCCGAGGTGTACATTCATCATGCTCTGGAGGCGGCGGCCCAGCGGGGGAGTCGGAGGAGAATTGATTTGATTAGCTGCTACTTTAGCCACACTCAGGTTTCATGACGGGTTTGATTGAGATTCTTGTAGGGTGGCCCCGAGGTAGAAAATCATTCAGCAGCCCCGCTGATGTGTCCTTGAGCAAAGCACCACGTCCATTCAGTGAGCCAGTCAGAGGCCTTCTTTTTAGTGAGCCTTCGACAGGTCGATATTGTTCTTGTTGCAGTGTGACGTTAAAACCAAGAAAATGTTAATTTACCTCTGACGTGTGGTTCAGACTCGGTTTCACCACCATACCCAAGAAGCAGATCGAGAAAATTGTAAGCCGGGATTTCAGCAGGATACCAAGACTGGCACTTGGAGGAACAACAGTGATTAAAGTCCTTTTAATTTAACTCCTACGTAAAAAATAAAAAAGAAATTCTGTTGTTCAGTTCCTGTTGGCTCAGTTATTTTTTTCTCTTTGGAGAGGGAGTGTCAGTGACTTCTTCATTTTCCATTTTCAGTATTATTCCCTGGTTGTTCAGGTCTATTTGGTTACATTGTTCTCTCTTCAGTGTTGTTCATAAGCCGTTCAACTGAATCCTGAGCAGCTTTAGTGGCACAAAACAGAAAACCTTGTTCTTTAGTGTGATCAGTTATCACATTCACCTAAACATGCCTTGAATGTCACTCCACAGAGTAACAGGCTCTCTGAATGGAGTGTTCTTCAAGACACCTCAGATAAAGAAATGGTCTGTATTTCTTACTGGTACCACTCCTGCTTTGCCCGCGAAGATGGGCCAACAGGTGCTAGTTTGAATTCTCCAAGGCCATTTGGTGCAACTTTGGGAATCGATATCAAGAATACAAGTCCAACTAGGACGTTGTCGACACGCCAGGTATGAAAAGCTAGGCTAAAACCATCATCAAGGGTGGCTTTAGCCTAGTTGGTTGAGGTTGTTGGTTCAATACCCTATCTCAGGACCTTGAGCGTCAGGGTGCTCCTATTGGAGGTTGAGCACTTTGAATAGAAGCTAACACTGGTGTGTGTCTGTGTGCGAATGGTTCTGATGGATGATACATGTCAGGGCTCCCAAACTTTCTTTAAGGGAGGCCAATTGTGCTGAAGTGAAAGTGCCTAACATTCCCTGAATACTTCTATTTCAACAAAAACAATTACACTTGAACATGCAGTGACAAATGGGAAAAGTGTCTTCTTCTTTCTCTTGAGTAAAATTGTTATTTAACATGACAGTGAAAAAGCATCATTGCTGTGTTTTGTTTTGGGAAAGATCTGCACTTGTGTGGTAACTTATTGAAAACGATGTCCATTTACACAGAAATGGCAGAAATGTTGGGTGCTGCTGTTTGTTTTTGTAACGAAGCCACAGCCTCATGCACACAGAAAACAATACGCTATAAACATTAACAATGGCGAGTACACAGACAACCGACGGACGACCACGTCGTATTATTATTATCGTAACTCTCTACTATAAATCTACCAAGTCCCCTGGAGAATATGGACTGGGAGTCATGACACTCAGAAGGCTGCCATTGGTCTCATTGTTCGTCTTCTTGTGTATCTGTGCATATGCGCAGTAGCAGCATGTCCAAAAAGTTGTGCTTTCCCCCGTTTCTATGGAGACAGAGCAGGAGCGAAAAGGCGACCTGGGTAATTATATATATGCAAAACAATCAAGCTATAAATCAAAAGTTGGAGTTTCTTGTTTTCATTTTTGACTTTGTGCAAACATAAATCTTAGTTAAAGCACCACAACACAATCTGCATGACTCGATACATTTATATTTTTTTAACTTCAACTGTCACATTAAACTTGTCTTTAAAGATCTGTGCTGTCAGACTGTTGTCGAGGTGGTCATTAACTCAGAAACAACACACACAATCACACACAGGGGCGACCATTAGCATGGCTCATTAATGTAAACAAAACCACATTTACATGCGCAGCGCCTGCCTGCAGCCCCCGCCTGAAGCCCCCGCCTGTAGTCACAGATGCAACACGTTGGATGATGTAGTGATCAAACCAAAAAATAGGTCAACAACAACAAGTTAACTTCAGCTAATTCCCATTTCTGCCGGCAAGGGGCTTTTTATTAGTCAACCGTCACTTACCCACCACACACATACACTGTGTGTGTGGGTGTGTGTGTGTGTGTGTGTGTGTGTGTGTGTGTGTGTGTAAAAGTGCCAGCCTTATACTCTCTCTCTCTCTCTCTCTCTCTCTCTCTCTCTCTCTCTCTCTCTCTCTCTCTCTCTCTCTCTCTCTCTCTCTCTCTCTCTCTCTCTCTCTCTCTCTCTCTCTCACACACACACACACACACACACACACACACACACACACACACACACACACACAGATTCACAGGTGGACCTGACTGTCCGTTACCCTGGAGACGCAACGAGCTGCATTAATTGGTTTATTTACAGTGGCGCTGCAACGGGAGCTCACATGTGCGTTAGACTGACTGGGTTAACGGCGCCATCATTGGCTTCAGATTGCTCGCAGGGTGATTGTTGTCTCAAGCAATCAGCCAAAGAGAGCGGAGAGGTGATTAAATAACAGACACAACATGTCATGTTTAATAGTGGATGCTGGGTAATGGATGAACTGTACAGATGTACTTGGGTGGAGGATAATGGATGGGACATGTTCCAGTTTATATCACTGCTGTGTCTCTCCGCTGGGCTCTGTTTGCCTTCGTGCTACACTGTCCTTGATTCAAACTGGGTTTGTTGCGATCCTGTCAGTTCAAAAGGATTTTTCTTGTTGCTGGTTTGCTGAAGCCACATCTCATTTGTAGCAGTCAACAAATAGAACTGGAGTGTTTTGGTTTAAGGAGCCCTGAGTTGGCTTAAAATGTCTGGAGTTCAGCTGTCTGGGAGTTTTAGTCCAAGTTTGGTTTAAAGAGAAATGGGTAAAATAGTTTGGTTGTGAATTTTGAAAAGTCTGAAAGTGATTTTAAGAAATGAAGTTTGTTTTCAAAAGAGCAAAAGAGTTTTGTTATGGTCAAAATGTGTGTGTGGTTTCATTACAAAAACAACCCACAGCACCACCTCGTGGCTCATTTTGACCGTTTAAGCCTTTTCAATGTAAACGGACATCGTTTTCAAAACGTTGTCGTGTAAACACAAAACTTTTCTGCAACAACAATACAAAAACGATTCTCACTGTAAAAGTTGCTGTTTGAATGGGGCCCTCGAGTCAATGTTGGGGGCTTCAGGGACATGTTGTGCCGTCACACTTTACTGCTCTTTGTCAGTGATTCTATCTTGAGGACACTCAGCTCCTCCAGCATTACTCTCTCACACTCTCAGCTCCAGTCTCCTCATGACGCTGCCGCCTCAGCACGACCCTTATCTCCATGTGAAATCTCTGATGCGGTTTCACACTGTTGAGACCTCTTCATGTTGCAGGCTGCTGAGAGGAAAACATCCTCCGTCAGGTGATGTCACTTTTGATTTCAAGCCAGCGACTCTCTTATCTTATTACCTCACGCAGCAAAAAGCCTGCACGTCTGCAATTTCAGGCATTATATTTCTGCTCATCCAGTGAGGAGCAAGCGCGCCTTGAAATGCAATTACACAAATGAGATGACCACCTACGTTCTGTGGACACCTCCCCCCCCAACCCGAACCACCATATCAGACAGCGGCGGCACACTGAGGCAGAGGACGAGCAGACGTGGGCACGTTTGAGTCCAAATGTGCTTTCCGAGAGCGTATCCCCACAACAGTGAGAGACAGCGAGGTGATAAAACGGCGCTGGCTCATCCACCTCACCGATGCTTTCTGTATAATTGGAGCCGGGCCGGTGTCGGCGGGTTGTCGAGTCGGAGTGAGAGCAGTGGTAGGAAATCTCAGCACCACGGACAGCTCCTCAGGAAGACCCCACGCTAAGCCATGGGAGGAAAAATATAACAGATACTGTTTGTCAAATATTACAAAAGTAGATCAAAAATAACATGTTCCTGGAAAGCACATAAAAAAAGTTTGTTTCTCACTACAAGAATCACATTTATCTTGTTTTATTCTTGTTTTAAGTGCAAAAAACCTCCAAATTGGATCAAATTCATCAAAAACACCCACTTTGTCACATCAAATGTGACATTAAGACAGTTTGCTTCACTCCTATGCCGTTAAGAGTGTATTTATCCCTTATTAATGAATTCAAAGTGCCATCCAGATGATGGCGATGAGCAGAAAACTCCTCCTGATGTGCTGCAATAATGGAGCTCATCCTGTGGTCACAGCTGTTCCTGTCTGCCGTACAACTTGATTGATTCTGCCGCTGTGACTGAATGCAAATGGCACAATGAAAGAAGTTTATGGCTGGAAGTTAACATACAGGAAGAAGTAGCAGCAGGAGCTGCAAGGCTGTGAGTGTCTTTAAACTTGTTAGTGAGTAGATGAATGACTTGTCGCAGTTGGCTCACAGAAAGGGTTTTTGGTGCAGGGTTTAACTTAAAGTTCGCCCACAATGACGTTTTGATGGTGAGCCCACAGTGACTGGGGTCGATTCAAGTGAAAACACATCATTTTTGTTTCAGAAAAGATTCACATTTAGACAACAACATTTTGAAAACAATGTTCGTTTACATGGAAATGGCAAAAACAGCGAAAATTATGTAGTTAGCATGTCAGGCCACGAGTTGGTGCTGTTGGCTTTTGTAATGAAACCATACACACACATGCGCACAGAGAACAATTTGCTCTAAACATTAACAAGTAATTGGAATAGTTAATATTGAATAGATTACAGACCCATAAGAGCAACTGTTAAATAATAGAATCTATCCTTTTTCCAATAAATCTTGCTATTTGCTCAAATAGGCAAAAGTGTTTAATGGCAATTGATCTATCAACAGCGATAGCGTTCAATAAGAAAATACATGCAGTCAAATCTGATCACTTGGGATGAATGGGAGTGAAATATATGTATTGATGTGCTCTGTCGATCACTATAAGTGATTGTGTTTAACTTCCTGGCTGTAAAAAAAGTGAGGAATCCACACGTCTTCTCCTTAATCACATCTTTTCTTTCTCCCTCAGCCCGATAAAACAGCCATGTGAAGCGAGGGGTATTTTTTTCCCCTCACAGAATCCAGATCTATTGCACCTGATATTCATTCCCCCATTTTCTCATACCAGTGTCACTGTTTTATGAGGAAATTCTTGCGTCAGAGCCTCAGAAGTCAATCTTGCACTTCCCACACAAGAAATCTTGACATGTAGATAAGCCAGGGCTTATCTCACACACACACACACACACACACACACACACACACACACACACACACACACACACACACACACACACACACACACACACACACACACACACACACACACACACACACACACACACACACACACACACACACACACACACACACAGAACGACTCCTCTCTTCGCTCCTGCCACCACCGGCACCCCCTGCTAGCTCCGGGTCAAACCCTTCCAGCAGCGTTTTAATGGTGCCTCCGTCTTTCTTCATGCTCGCTGGAGATATTAATAGTCGGGGTTAGTGGATTGCACACTCAGAGGCGCCCGTGCTGAAGGCAGGCGCCCGCAGTGAAGATTACCCCACAGGCCGCGCTTGCTTTACAGGCCTGTAAACTCATTGGAGACGTTTAAGAGCCGCCGCGGTTGCATTTTATTTATAAGAGGTGGACGTCCTTCACGCAGATGCATGTACGCGTTTATGTGGCCTCAGATGGGAGCACTTTTGCAAACTCCAATTACATCTGGTGGAGGCGATCGAAAACTTGAGGTGAACCCGGATGAAATCACAAGTGTTGACTCGTCCATGCATTCGAAGGGGAGATAGCACTTCTTCTTTGCAGTTAGAGTTGAGATGCTGTATACAGCCTGTGCATGCAAGGGGGGGGGGGATGGGTGACAGATGATTAGGAGATGTGAGGGCGCTGCAGAGTGCTCCCCCCGGCCCCTTGGGAAAACGCTTAGCTTCTCTCGGAGTTATCAGCCCACTTACCGAAAACCAGCGTCTGAGTCTGAGAGCTCTCGCTCTTCCCCTTTTCTTTTTGCTTTCATGTGAAGGATGCAGCCTGAAACGCACCCAGCCTGCGAGAAGAGTATTATATCAGTAATTCTGCTTGTGTCAGCTGCCAGCGATGATCTTTTCTTTTGCATATGAATAGTAGAAGAGATAAGCAATAAAGAAACATCACTCATCTGCTCGCTACAGAGCGAGTCCCAGCGAACTTTACAAGAGAAATGTCGCCGTGTGGGGATTACATTCACCCCAACGCTGTAGATTAACATATTCAGCAAAAAGCATTCACACTGAAACATCAAAACAATCTGGCAGCCCAAAATTAACTTGAAAAGCGTTTTTACATTCTGTGAAATCTTGTTTTTGAAGCCAGGGGTCTGCTGCCCGTGGCTTTAGAGCCACATGTGGCTCTTTAGTCTCTCTGTAGTGCCTCCCTGCAGCTCGCACAACCTTGTGTGTCAATATTTATATTTTTAAAGTTACTTTCAATTTTACTGCACAGAGCAGTTGATGGCTGACTCGCCGTGCAGTGTGAGGAGACACTTAAAACAAAGAACGGTTCAGAAAAGTGAAATATGATCCATATCTGAACATTTTATCTGACTGTTGTTGGATTTCCCAGCACACAAATCCAAATCCAAATAATTGAGTAGCAGCTGCAGTCGCAGGGTTACGGGTTTGCGTTTAAACTTGAGAAAAGATTTGTGTTTACATAGCAACGTTTGGAAACGATGGCCTCCATGAAAATGACGTAGTTTGGCCACAAGTGGGTGTTTTTGTTTATCATAATGAAACCACACACACACACACATGCACATAAAACAAAATGCTAAAAACAGAAGCAATGGCGATTAAACAGACTTTCGTGCGGACAGACAACCGAGGTGGATTATTATTACAGTGACTCAACTATAAAAGTACCACGTCCCAGAATAAGGAGTCATGACAGTCGGGAGGAAACATTGTTCTTATTGTTCTACTCGCACATCCGCAGAGCAAATATTTACTGCAGCCGTGTTGCGCAGGCACAGTGACAGCGTTTCAGAAACGTTGCATTTTCTCCGTGTACACAGAGTCTTCAGTTTTCAAAAAGTTGCGCTTTCAGTGGACCCAAACACCGAGGTGAATTGTTTCTCATGAAAACGTGTAAATGGGGTCTTAAGTATCTCTGGTCTCAGAGTGGGTGCAGTGGGAATGCAATATGAAGGCAATCAACAGATTAAACTATGGTCTGTTTATTTACTCCTCTCAGAGGAATTAAAAAAAAAAGCTCTCTTCTGTCTCTTCCCCTTGACTCCATCTTACATTTGTTAATATTTTAATCATTTACACACTAATAAAAGCAGTGTTTAGGTCTTGAAACTCTTGTACTTGTTACATTTTGTATTGTAGAATTAACTCATGAAAGATCGGTTCCCTTCCTTAAATACTTGGAGCAAAGAATCGAACCACATTAAGGAATTACGGCTACTGTTTTTATGTGTAACTCCTTGTTACGGCCGTATGCTTCAGTTCTGTTTGTGTACTCCTGTGTCTTTGTTTTGGTTTGTACCTCTCTCTGTGTGTGAGACCTCTGTTTTAATTCACATCAGCTCTGCTAGCCCCGCCCACTTCTAGACAGCAAGTGGAGTTGATCCCCCATTGGTCGTTGCTTCGCACACCAGAGGTCTGTACTGCGAACCCTGATCAACATATCCAGGATCTCTCTCGGTTTCCTGGGTTGACTTATCCAGACGTGCGCGATCCTGACCACTGTTACTACGAAGCAGGTTATCAACTCACTAGTTCAACCCAGACCTACGTGTGAGCGTTCACATGAAAGGGGCGGAGTTTGCAGCGTCTGACCAATCACACACACAGAGAAATCCTGCAGTGCAGTTTACAGATTACTGAAGAAGCAATTATTCTCTGACAATATGAAGAATTAAAACACATCCAGCAGCTAAAAGCAACTCTGCTGCTGCAGCCAAAGCCAGAACATTCCTGACGCGTTACTGCGTGAGTTTGTGAGATTATACGATATTAATTTATCAGCGATATAAACGGACCGCTGATCAATCAATTTCACTTTATTACAGCAGAAACGTTTCGGGCTGAATTTCCTCACTGCTCTTCTTTTAGTTTAGATCTTCCATCCAGTTGTTTTGAGGCTGAATTTCTCTTGTGAGAGTGTTTTTGTGTTGGAATATTAATTCATCACCGCGACGACACGAGTAGTTCTCATTATTCCAGATCAACCCTTGTGGAGATAAACAGACCTGGAACAAGTCAAGAACAAAAACATCCTTCAGGGCCTCAGTGACCAGGATTTATTTTATTATGTCAAAAAGATCGCTCTAAATTAATTTCTCATCTCCTCTCAGCTGCAGCTCGGTTCTGAACCTGTGCACCCATCACCATCATTTAAGAATTGGCAGAGCATTTTCCAAGAGATCTGATTGGTCAGGAGGCGAGGCTTTGACCTCTTATCGAGAACATAACCTGCTCCGGCGCAGGTTAGACTTTCAGTGTCAGTTACCATGGTGATTTATCTTGGGGAGAAGTGAGCGAGCGCCGTAGTACAGAAAACCCAGGGTTAATCCTGAAGTTATCTCAATAAGAGAAAATCCAGCTTCGTCGTACAGACCTCAGGAGCCAAAGAGCACAGTGTTTGCCTTCCTCCCGGGGGGAGGGGACTCTGTCAGACAGCAGCTGCGTTGCATTTCTGTTCCATTTGTGAGGCTCTTGTCCCTGAACTGGTGATGATCTCGTGCTGATTATTGTGGTGATTATTGTAATATTGTATCTATCCAGCACTGTCTTTGTTTTGCTCTAGTTTAAGACCTTTTAACTGGAAATCGGCCTCTTTTTGTTCATAAATCCACATTTGAACTTGCACCCAATTTGTTTTGTCAGCGTTTGTTTTGGGACAAAGTTTGCATTCGTCACTTCCTTTTACTCTTTTATGTTGCGTTCTTGCCCCTAGACTGGGTCGTAACACTCCTGACTTATCGACTGACAGGCTAACAGCAATCAGTATTGGCTGATTAGTCCGGGGCCCCTGTCAGAGTTGGTTACTGAGACAAATTGGTTTGTCCTTGGGCTGCCTGGTGTTAGCATGGAGCCTCTCGCTCCCATGGGGGGTCACCTCGGCCCCCCACAAACGTGTGGGTGTCTGACAATCTTGTCGGGCTTGTCCTTATCGAGGTCAAAGGTCCACTCCCTGAGATAAAAAAAAACGGCACAATTAGTTGCCTCCTTGTGCTATTTCCATGTCGTGTCTAGCCATGGTGAGCAGAGCCAAATCTTCCAAATATCTACATGTAGGTGATTCAAATATGCTTTAAAAAATACATAAAAAGCAGTAAGAGCTTTCTGTTTCAGCCAATCAGATCCTCATTGTTTCAAGACGCATTCATCACCTCTTCTCCACACATCAGAAGCACCTCCCCCACCGCCTCTGTACTATTGTCTTAACGTCTGCCCTTGATCACTGCCTGTGAAGCGGCGTTGTTGCCCTTCACGTGAGATGCCCCAAGGCGGTTGTAGAGCGAGCTCCCAGCAGGGGGCCGCTGTTATCGACCCGCAGTCAGCTTGTAGGTCTTTGAAGTCAGGACCCTTAGTGATAGCAGGTGATGAATGGAGAATCAAACCAGTTCGTGCCAATTAATTTCTGCTCCTCCGTCTGATCAGCGAGCCAGATGTGGTTTATTCCTCGATCATTAGTTTATGGAATTATATTTTTTTTTAAGCCTTATGGCATCTTGCTAGCTTCTATCACGAAATCTTAAAAAAAAGGCCTGGGGCAAAATGGAAAATGCACGATGATGGCTACTGTTTGTAAATAAGACAGAACCAGTGCAGGAGGTGATGAAGGGAGAAGATCCAGGACGTTGAGAAGGCTGGGGTGGAGGACGGGACTGAGACCGTAGCGCCTTTTACCCCACTTAGGTTTGCAAACAATAAACATAATAAACATGACATGTGTTCTAGAATCTCTATCACTTATATCTTGAGGATCCCTGCACAATGTTGAATGTGTGTCCACTATTGGTCGACTTCACTGTAATGTTTTGGCCATTTCAGGGATTGGAGGGGGTGGGGGAACTGAGGCACCGTATGTGCATTTTCGTCTCAGAAAGGTTTCATGTTTACACAGCAACAATCTGAAAATGAATGGAAACATTGTAGTAAGCATGCCAGGCCACCAGTTGGTGCAGTTGTTTGTTTTTGTGATGCAATGAAACCACACACACATGCCCATGGAGAACAATACGCCATAAGCATGAACAATGGGAGTACACAGACATTCGCATGGATCAACTATAAACTACTAAGTCCGAGGAGAATACAGACTGAGAGTCATGACACAATAATGGCCATAATTATTTTCCTCTACTCAATCATGTGCAGTCACACACATTTTTATGGAGACGGATTTGGAGCGTTTCCCAAAAGATCCAGTTTTCAAAACGTTTTATTTTCCGTGGCTCTAAACATTGTCGTGTAAACGGAACCGCTAAACACCTCAACAGTTTTCCATCTTTACTCGAAAACATATAGACGGTGCTTCAGACGTGAGTTCTACTCAGTCAACTACTGTTTGAGTTGCAAAAAACTTCAACAATTACCTGAGCTACTGAAGACCCCCCACCTGGTAGAGCTATAGGTCAGGTCTTGATCTTCAGTGTGAGGGTTCACATCTCATTCGCGTCAGGCAGACCAAGAGTAGCCACAGCTGCAGTGGCAGAATGACTTTCTGAGCTTTCCCCTAGAACATGGATCGGATGAATCATCATCACTCGAGCTTGTAAAGGAACCATGATGTTTGAACACAATATTTGAAAACTAACTGATGTTTATTTTTGCCATCTTAGTGAAGAACATTATAACCTGGTGGTTTGAAAGCAAATATACAACTTCAAAAGAGGTTCTGATTGATTTTGGGGGTTTTCTTGGTAAACCTGACTAGTAAATGACTATTTTCTAAAATGTATTATTAGTTATTGACAGAATGATAGAGAGGATTTGCAAACAAGGTAACATGTCAAATACTGACACTGTTTTATGAATTCCAAACTGAAATGAAGGGAATCACTTGAAATGAAACCGTATAAATGACAATTTCATCAACTGGAGAAGATTGTTCACAATTCTTTCTACGGTTCAGAGCATCAGCATGTCTTATAACTGAATTTCTGTAAACAGTATTAACCATTGATTATTTCCTGTTAATTATTATTTCAATACTACAAAGAACGACCTATGTCATTTATTCAAACCTCAATTTTATTGCAGTTTCTATGAGTTTCATTTGGTCAACCCTGTTAGTTTGTAAGAAATATGAATTCTACCAGTAATTGTGACTTGACTGATAAAGGGCTGAGAATTACTTATGTACAATATTAGACAACAACAGCACATTGTAAACAAAAAGTACATATGTTAGTCACTCTAAAGAGAGGTTGTGACATTTATAATAAAATGTCTATTAAGTTTTGAGCTTTAAAGACTTTTGGGCTAAAAAAGCCAAAAAAGCACAACTTTTAGAAAATACTTGGGTTTCTTTAGCACAAAAACACAAGCTGGTTGTAGAATTTGTAGCTCAATGATGAATTTGACTTGATAAATTTAGCATATTTTCACAACTTCAGCACTTCCAAATTCCTTCACATGTTACATTCAGCACTGGAGAACACTTCAACACTTGATCAGGACCAGATTGGGATCAAACATGTGAAGAACGGAGCCGCAGTCGCTCCAGAATCTGATGGCAATGGCTTCACACATGAGAATTCAGTCATTCAATAATCACCAAGATGAGACGAGTCACTGACTTGTTGGGGGGGCGGGGGGGCTTGATGAATATTTTTCTAAATGCCTTAAGACAAGAGTGAAAAGATAAAAAAAAAGGATTCCTTCACATTTTCAGAAAGAGCAATTATCTCACATTGTCTTCGTGTTTGTGCCTTCTCTGTTGTGCTTCTGTGGCTCGGAAAACAAAAGCAAGTGTGGAGAGGGTGACGGGATCATTTGCACAATGGAGCGATTGAAAGTGCAGAGAGAGAGAGAGAGAAAGAGAGAGAGGAGAGGCTCTGCCGGCTCGGGCTGCGAACGGCGCCGTCTGTTTGTGCGTTCACAGCCAAGTGCGGTCGAAGGATTTGCTCGTTTTTATCTGCTGGCTTTGGCTTCGCACATAAAACAACGGAATGCAAGGCAAACCTTCCGGATCCGACCGCACACAAACACTGGCGTCTGGAGGGACGGGGTAGGGTGGGGCGGGCGCTCGGGGTGGCATGTCCCCGGGTGTGCTGATGGGAGTGTCATCGAGATAAATGTCCCCATTTGGAGCCCCCTTCCTCTGCTCTATTCAGCCGGGACGTGGGTGCACGGAGGGCGCAGCGTGGGCGCCTCAGAGAAGAAGTGGTGGGTGGTTTATGGTTCCTTTGGTGTCTCCGCTGAGGCGAATTCAGCTGAGTGAGAGCTTAACCACATTAAAGCAGGAAGACTAAGGGAGAAGAAGTATTTGAGCTCACTGTGCAGAAAGGGGGAGGGGTGGGGGGGGACTTGTTGCAAAGCTGTTATCAACATTTGTCACATTTCAGTCGGTGGATTTACACACACTTATTAGTTGGCTTTGGACGATCATAACCTGTTTACTCAACATCGCTTAAGTGTGAAACCCTGTTTTGTTTAATCAGGGTCAGGCGTTTCACTTCACAAAGCAAGGAGAAACTCCACTCCCCGACCATGTGTGTGCTTAAATGGGTGTATGACATGGGTTTGCATGTCGCATGACAGTTCAATTACAGAGAAGGAACCAGTGGAAAAGTTCTCTGAAGGCACAGAAGTACGTATTACACTTCCTGTAATATGACATCTTCCATCCATCACACAGCCACACGGGCACAAATCCACATCGACTTCCACTTAGAAGCGTCTTTGGATGGTAAGACGAAGCCAACCTCTCACAGGAAGAACATGCAAACTCTCTCCGCATGACGTTAGATTGTTTGGAGAGTATGGAAATTGTTTGTTTTTATTTTTTTAATCAAGACACATTTGTGGAAGTCACATTAAGTGTGAAGGGAACAGTAAATTCAAAATAATGTACAATGCAGTTAAAGTACATTTGTGTATTACTAACAAACCAGATGGAACGCCCAACTGTCATTGCACCATAAATGTAAGCACTGTATTTTATTTCTCAGGGAATTATGGACCCTGGTGGTTTTAATTTATAATAAAAAAAAAACAATAAATGTTAAAAACAGACAATGAACATCATGCTACCATCATTTCTCCTGAAAGTGTTTCTATTGTATGAAGAGAGGAATCAGACGTGTAAAAAAATCTTGGGTCAGTTCATGGCACACTGGATGGGCATGAAGTCACTCTGGTTCAAGGACATGCTTCTTGTATCTGAATGATTATAGGGAGAATCATTCACCATCATTTTCCACTTTCTAAAGAAGAGTTGAGTGTAAATTATCCTATGAAACAGCTATGCACGGGTCGATGGAGAGTTATAACAATGGCGGTCTTCAAAGTGCCATGACATGCTCCGGGGACTTGGTAGTTTTATAGTACATAGTTTATGTAGTATACAACAATCCAACTTCATTGTCTGTCCCGATGAATGTCCATGTCCTCGCCATTGTTAATGCTTATAGCTTATTGATCTATTTTCGGATGTGTGTGTGGTTTCATTACAAAACAATGGCAAAAACAGCACCCACTAATGGCCCAACATGAAAATGACATAATGTTCAGTGTTTCTGACACTTCCAATTTCAACATTTGCTGTTTTCAAAATGCTGTTGAGTAAACTCAGCAAAACACGAGAAAGCAAAAATTATGAGTTTTCATTAAATTGACTATTGGTGTGAATCTGTTTGAATAGTTAGCTGCGATTGGATGGATGGATGGATGGATGGATGGATGGATGGATGGATGGGTGGTCTATCGAGACATTACATTGTCAAGAACATCCAAAATATGTGCCACACGTTGTTGTAGCCCCTTATTAAACTTGTATTCTGAGGTACTTCACTCTGCAGCATTGCTAATTATCAGTAAATTGACAGGGATGCTCTGTGGAACACGAGGTTGGTCAGTTTGATACGTAGGTGAGGCGACATGACAACAAGAAACCTGAGAGCCTTCAGCAGACAGAGTGCCTTTCACTAAGTGCAATCATGGCCCTTGCTGACAGAAGCATACTGACGAAAGTCCATCTGGGGAGACCTGGAGGCCACGGCGACCTCCATATGTCTTTTTTATCATACTTTTATTCAGCTGTGCTTGTCACAAAGATCCAAACAAACTGTCATCAAAGCTGACAAGGCAAGGCTAGTGGCCCACCACGGAGCCTCGAAGAGACGCGATCAATGGCGGAATAACACAATGACCTCCGAAGAAAGCCTGTCCATTAAAAGCAGTCCGGTGCTGATGTATTTAATGGACTATTTCTTCTTACAAACGGGGAAAAAAATAGATTCAAAAAGGCCTGTCAGGGGACTTCCATAAGCAGCTTTTCAAATGGCAGCGGCACTCCGCTCCTGATAACTATGCTCCAGTGGTTTTGTGCACTTCAAGAGACTATCCGCCACTGTGAAGTGCCCTTACCAAGCATGAATCACTGTATCCTGGCTAACTGCCTGCTCTGGCTACTTGCAGTGTAGGAGGCACTTCCAGATGCAATTTGCCAATTGCTGTTCAGGCACTGTTGACTAAGCTGAAAAGAAATGTAGCCCACATCTTCCCAGCTCCTGCTGCCACGTATTGTGTTTCTAATGCAAATTAGATAAATGGCCTCATACAGGCTGAGATATTGCGGCACAAGCAAAGCGATCGCAGAGCGGATACTCCATGTAACGGTGTGTCTGACTCTCAGCTCTGATCAGCCAGGCTGCTACAAGTGTCGACTCCTACACGCTACAATACAAGACAGCGCGGTCTTCCAGGTAATCCTGGCTGGATTACACACCACAGGCCTTGAGGCACAGCAAAGGGCACTTTGATGATGTGGTTATAGTACGGGAAAGGCTCAAAATCCAAAGTGTGGACCAACGCATTTCAAAAAACAGCAGAAATGCTTAAAACAATCACATCTTGTCCATCTTGTTTCTTGTTTCACATGTGGCACATTGCCATTTGTTGTATCTTTCAAAATCGTTCATGGTTCTTTTGTTCCATGTACCAAGTCTGCTGGCGCTCCTGGGCGTCAGCAGAACTATCGGCTGAGCAGCTCCCGTTGTGCCAGATTGGCCTCTGTGTCATGGTAGTCCTGGTGTGGACTCCCAGTGCTTGTCCCAGGAGTAATTGGGTTGCGTTTTCAGTGGATGTTTCTGCAACTGAATTAAGTTTTATGTAGGAAGGCTGTTGGCCGACTGTTCAACCCCCAACCTGGAGGACCAGGGGAACTGTTTTTGTTTGGTCTCTATTGTTTGGCCTGTTCGGTATGGGCGACCCTGCCAGGAGTACTACACTCCCCCCAACATAGCTCTCGGGATAATGGAGACACACAAACTGAATTCTATTGCGCTGTAAGCAGGTTGACAAAGACTATTTTTAAAAACTTCTCGCCTTATAATAAGAGTTTGAATCCAGTCTGACCACAGAGATGACCGAATACCTCTGAAAGGACCAAACCCAGCATGTGATGAGCCATAAAAGCATCAAATCCTTGCAACATATTTCATTTGTTGGTGTTGATGTATACATCAGAGGAAAAGAAAATCTTGTGTTGTGACTCTTTTGTGCATTTTGTAGGATGCTGTAAAGTTGTCAGCTTGTGAAAATATGGTTGTAATAATCCTGCATGCATTGCATCACTGAGCGCACAGCATTGTCATGGAAGTGATGAAAGTAATGTTGCATACTTCTAGTTTGCATCTTTTATTCTGCTATGAGAAATGCGAGTATGAGCAAAAAACAACAACAAAAAACCCCCAGAATTGAATCTAACCTTCATAGTCTGGACCAAGAAACCTCACCAGACGAAGGAGCGTTGGCCAAATCACTACTGGGACAGACTGTATACGTGGGTGGTTGTTTTTCAGACTTCTTTGTACTAATTTGATAATAATAAAATTTACTCAGCATTTCCCCACTGCCAAATGAGTATAGATAAAGAATGGATGGCAGGGATTTCTAAATAGTTGCTTCATGTAGCTTTCAAATTAAATGTGTAAAGAAATGTTTGTTTTATTTCTTCGAGTTGGTCTTATCTCACACTTTGAGTCGACTTATGTAATTCTTAAATGAAAAAATGGTTTAGTAGTTTGGGAACTAAAATATGCACCAAAGAAAATGTTACGAAAAAAGTTCTAACTGCCTAATCGAGTCGAAGAAGCTCAAATGGATAAAGATGCTAAATGAAATGAGCTTGTTTTCAGGTGATGAGCTGAAACTGCTTATTGGATAAAACCATTAGAATGCTTAAAAATCGGCAAATTAGCTAAATAGATCAACTTTTACAGTATTAAAACAGCTGAGCTGACTAACGAAGCTAAACAGCTATACTGTCGTATAGAGATAAAATAGTTAAAACTGCAAAACCTGCGAAATGATTACAAAGTCTAAAATAACTGCAATGGCTTTAATTGCTAAAACTGTTTCACTGTAAAAATGCAGACAAATAGCTAAAACTACTGATATGGCTACCACAAATGAAATGGCCAAACACAGCAATCTAAAATGAATAAAATGGCTGAAATTACTAAAAGAAGAGTGATATTACTGAGGCAAACTTTCTTAGGGCTTTCGATGTCTATCGACAATGGTGCTCAGATCCAAAACACAACTTTTTGAAAATTGCTCCCAATGCGGAACTTTTAGAAAACAATCAGACCCCGTCTCTATGCAAACGGGGAAAACACAACTTTTCTATAATGCTGCTATTGTGCATGCACACCACGGCTGTAGTAAATAGTTCTTCTGACAATATGCGAGCAAAATGGACAATAACAACAACGTTTGCCTCCAGAGTGGCATGACTCCCAGTCTCTTTTCTCCTGGGACGTGGTAGTTTTAGAGTTGACAGTCATATATAACAACAATAACAATCCAAGTTGGTGGTGGGTCCATATGAATGTCTGTGTACTCGCATTGTTAATGTTTATAGCGTATTGCTTTCTATCTGTGTGTCTTTTCATTACAGAAACAGACAACATGTTAACTACATCATTTTCAGTGTTTCTATGTAAACATACATTTATTTAAAAACGTTTTTGAAAATTAAAATGCAAGAACAATGCGTTTATCACGTAAATGGAGAACGGAACTGCCAAAAATGATAATTGGCTGGAACTGCTAAAATGACTGCTGAAATGTCTAAAACTGCTGAAACAGCTCAAACAGCGAACATGCCAAAATGTCAAGACAACTTAAAACAAGCAAAAATGGCTTAAAAAGGGTAAAAATGTCAATGAACTGGTCTAAACTATCATAATTAAATTTGATATATGGATAGAGGAATAGAATGGACTTGTTTCCCACAGCAAATTATAAATACAACTATGTTTTTTAGGTTCAGACAAATTTTATTTGGTACAAAATCGGGGAAATAAAAGCTATTTTCGCTATAAAAGCTGCAGATGTCTCGAACCAGAGGATCAACACTTTGCAGTCATTCATGAGTTTAAATATTAGGCTTTCTGAAGTTTCCATGCTCCTCCTTCGATTGTCAGACCTCACTGTCAACATTTGTCTGTGCCTCACTGGTCTTCGTCCTTTTCAGATCAGTCGACACCAACAACTCGCTTGCCTTTTCCATTATTTGTGGCCAGTGTGGTTGACAGCTCTGCTCCAGTCACCTCCGATGCCGGATTGCCTTTTTTTGCTTTCCCAGTCGACACAGCTTCACACTTTTGCTCGCTGCCACATTCTGGTGGCACTTGTCACGACCAGATAACCACAGACACGCGGACGAATTGAGAGGACTGTTCAGGCATTGTGCGCCCGGAATTTTTTTCTTCCAAACAACGTGGCCTCACAACTCTACCACCACTTCGCTATTGGCTGCCTGTTTGTAAGTTTCTGGGAAAACGTGCTATATCATTCAACAGTCCATTCTGCTGGCAATAAACTCCGGCTTTGACACAATCAGGCTACAGCAGATGGTCATAAAGCCTCTGTCTGGGCTACACCTGAGACTCCCCAAGCTCTGTCATCCATAACCGTCGCACTGGTGTGAAAAGGAGGCAAATGAACAGATAGATGACACCGAGGTGTGGTCTGGTTTGTAAAAAAAACAAACAAACAAAAACAAATAAATAGCAGCAGTCAAGTCTGAATGGTCCTTCCTAAAAAGAGGCAGTGAACCAGAAACCACTGCTGACATGACGCTTAGCATAGGTTCACTGTGTCGGCAGCCCCAATAAGCTCATGAAGTGATATTTTTCACGTTTTACCAAAGAAGAAGCAAAGAGTCACAGTTGTTGAAAGCCCAATCTGTCCCCGGGTATTTATGACGCCTTACTTTTAACCACGGTAAATCAGCTTTAGCACTGATGGTGACGCTTTCTCAGCAGTATTTTCTAACGCAAGTCATGGCAATTACCTTCACCGTGATAAATCAGAAGAGGCCATCCCCTGCTAATTCCAGACTCTTTCAAAAAGAAAGATGGGAAAGCTTAGATCTTTATGATGGTTCCTGACCTAAGCTTTAACCTGCTTCGGACAGAATTTGGCACAGACTCTACTGGGATGCGGCTAATGGAGGCAGAGAGTGATACCCTGGCCAGGAAGCAAATTCACCTCGTGCTTCATCGCTCTTGTCAGCAGAGCGGGTTATATCAGCCTTGCGCGAATGATCAGAAGCTTTCATGTATTCTTTTACAGGTGGATACGACTCAAACCCGTCTCTTGGGGAGGATTGGTTGGCTTTGTGCCAACAGCTCTGATATTGTTTTCCCAGGAAATCGGTAATGAACTTTGTTCAAACTAACAGTCTGGGTGCCGTGCTGTTTAATGCTGATTCAGACTTACAGGATACCTTCACCTCTGTCCTGAGCTTTCAGCAGAAATCAGACCTTGAACAGCATTTCCAGACAAATCGATGACTGTATATGTTCACCTGCTTGTCAGTAACACTGCTCTTCTTTACTCTGAACCTTTTTTTTTTTTATTAGCTCGGCTCTTGACAGCAGATTGAAGTTGTTGAAGGATTCCTGTAGGGTTCTGTCCGTCACGTCTCAGTCATTAACCCTAACATGTTGGAGGTCTTCAGACGGATTTATCCAGAAACTACCTCCCTCAGATCCTTCGTCCCTTTCCCCCCTGCTCTGTATTTTGGGTATTCTGTCTCATTGCGCGTTCGCTTGACATTCTCGATTTCTCCTCCCCCCCGAGACGTCAGGTGCCGGGAGCAACCTTGACATATTAGGACATTAAATCTGAATCAGCACCTGTCGCCGCCCCAAAGTGCTTCCACATTTCTCTGTTTTCTCAGGCGCATCAAGGAAAATACAATTTCACCCACAGTGTCTGTCTCTGTCACATCCATTCGCACAGACACCTCCACATCCGCCTTCCTCTCTGGCTTTTCGTGTCGGTGGCAATTCCACTCTTCCTTCACGCCGGACGGTTTACGTCCTTCCACTGGTATCATTCCAGCTGATTGGCTTATACCAGGATGGATCGCGTGTCTGGAGACTTGTTTAAGACTTTGTGTTTCATTGAATCTGAGTTATTTTATAGATTTTGGCAGTTCTTTGACTTTCACATGAATTACCTAATAAAGGGTGATGCCCTGACATTGTACTTTTCTGCTAATGTGTAATTTGACTAACACTGAAGGCTAGTTTGCGTAATTTTTGTCACTTTTCTCCTCTCTTTCTTTGTTCTGGGTGTGCCTTTATATCCCCCTAATATGCTCCCGACACTTTCCATTGTAATTATTCCTCATTAATCTACAATAGCTCCTGACCAGTCTATTAATACAAAGGTCTTGATGGCAGACAGCACAAAATGAGCTCTCCTATTAACTTAACATCATTATTCTTGCCATATAAGGTTGCTGACTTTCAACGACCACCCCCACCCAACCTCCATATTAAACTTATTAATGGTGTAACATCTTTCCGTTGCCCCCTGACTCCTCATTTTATTGCTGCCATATTCAGTTGCCCTTTGAAGTCCAGTAGATGCTGCCTTTCGGCGAGCGCTTCGATGGACTACGCGAGTGTTGCTCGTTTTAATTAGAGATCGTGGAAGAGGCCATTAAAATTTTGGCGTTGACTGCTTTGAAGTCATGTTTAGGAGTTTAGTGTTACTGAAACATATATTATTGAATAATATTGGGTCAATCAAATGTATATCATCATATCTTATTTGTTCTATAGAGTAATAATAGCTTGTACTTCTATGTATATCAATCATACAGGCTGTACAGACATCAACTGCATGGTTGACATGCTTACCCTCAACTATTTAATTAACCAGTTAATTCCAAAGACATACACAATAATGTATAAATAGGACTGTATTTCTCAGAAAGTAAAATACTTTTTGTACAGCTTAACAACAAATGAATATCACTGATGATGTAGTCTCAACTACAATTGTACATTTTAATTTTACTATTTTTTTACTATTTTACTATATCATTTACTATTTACTATATTCTTGGAAAATCATAAACTTTTGGGAGTTATTACATTTGAAATGGCCTGAATTAATGAATACAGCCTGTCGTGGTGCCAGAGCCTGACGATCTTCTAAGGGAGGAGGCTGAAGTAGACAAAGTCATCCTAAACAGGTCAGATTACCATTTCACTTCCACACCCAAGCAAATTACATCAGTCTGTTAGAAGTTGAGCTGATTTCTGACTTTAATTGCTTCTTTTGCAGTGAAACTACAACAATAAAGGTCTTGAATTGGGATTCTAACCATTTATTTAACCAAAGGAGTCTGTGTGGCTAACCCTATTCCAACAGATGTAAATTAAATCAGTGCATTACTTCTTTAATTTGGGAAACGTTTCTCTGGCTCACGTCATGTGGTAAGATTAAATCGTTTAAATGTCATCATACTCATTGGAGGACTTTTTTTTTGGGCCTGCCAGCTCGCTACAACAACCGTTCGAATCATTTGACGGCATCCTGCCGCTGCTCTTTAACACCAGATGGATGTAAAGATGCAGACTTCATTGTAGCAGACTCCTGGCGGCGAGGAGCCGTGAGGGCAGGGAGATAGGGCAGCGGGGGATCACGGAGGTCCAGATGTTGAGCTGTGTTTCTGGGCAGAAGGCCCACCTCAACCCCCAGCCTCTCATTACACTCCTGCTAATGAAGGACTATAAATATGCAACAGGAAGGAGGCTTTGCAGGCCTCCGTGCTGCAGGAGAGATTATCACTCTCTGCAATGTCACGCTTTGCGATGAGAGTTGATGCATTCTCCTCCTCTTGAAGGTGCAGATAATTGATGATTTATACTGTTTAAAAACTCCCCAAACGGCCACAAATGAGGACTGATCAATATTTTACTGGTGTCAGAGAATGTAATGACTGTGAGTGATGTGACAGGGGTCACTTCTAATGAGAAACCACCATTGACTTAGCATTTCCTTTTAGCTCTGCAGAGCTATTGAGGCCCTTGGGTTTTAAAAACAAAGAACTTTATTCTTAGTGTTGTTATGCGTTGTGAACTATATGACTGAATTCCAGGGCGCTGTACAGGATTGTGCAATATAATAATGTGACATACTGGTACATGAAGGTCTTTCCTTCTTTGTAGCCCATTGAGTTAACTCTGTAGAAAGATTAGAAATATACCAATCATAGATAAAGAAGGAAATTGGATTAAATTATATCTCATGGAAGTACACTGTATTATACCGTAGTGTACCATAAAGTATATGAGTTTACACTAATCCACTTACTTACTTAACTGCATCACTTCTAAGAGGGTTAGGGTTAAATAAAATGCCACTGGAAACCATCTTGAGCTAATCTGGTGATCTTCTAGCAGTCTGACCCAGTTTGACGCAGTTCCTGTTCCGCTGATGGTTTCCAGCTCGGTTTTCTTTTGCCCTACGGTTTCCAAGATAGCGTTTGTCTTGTCTCATAGTCCTGCAGTTTCCTGCGTGTGTGCCTGATCCTCCTCCATTTCAGTCTGCCTATTCTCTCCCGGTTGGTAATCTCTCATTGAGCGTCATTGCAGCATACCAAAGGCCATCGGATCCAGAGCGTGGAATGCAGCACTGGTTACAAAACACCTGTGAGGTTTTTGGTTCCCCTCCAGTGGCGGTGGTATGAATTAAAACGGCTCTGATGGCGCGATTGAAGATCTTGGCCTGGTCTCAATGTTTTTGTGTCTGAATCTCCATACTCAGAGGAAATGTTACATTAGGGTGTCTCCTCCCATAAATAGATCACTCAGATTTCAGAATTTCGATTATTTTACTTGAACCTGAATGCATCGTGCAACACAGAGGGGAGTGGTCGACCGCAACATCGCTCTCTCAGCCCTCTGGTACTTCGTCATTTTCACCTTTTAGTTAAAACATTTGTCACATTTAGTTGTGCGACGGTTTGTTTTTCACATTTTATTCTTCCAACTATTATGGTTTCTTCCAACAATATGCAAGTTGGGAAAAGTGAACCCCCTCTCACTTTCTCAATCTGGCCTCCGTTTACACAATAACGTTCCAGAAAAGTTTTGTGTTTACACGGCAACATTTTTAAAACGATGTCCGAATGGAAACGGCCGAAATGGCAGGCCGCCATTGTTGTTCTTGTTGAACAACTGAAGTTTTGACTATGCCATGGAGCGCATGCACAGGAGCAGCTTTTCAGAAAATTTCCACCTGATTCTACGAAGTTTTCTGTTTTCATTTGAAAATAGGTATTGTGAGGTGATTAGCTTATAGCTCAACGTAGAGTTCTTTTTCTGAACATCTAAAAGGCTGTAAAGTGTATACATTTACTTAAAAGATTACATCCTGTATGTTGGAGCTGTTAGATTTAAGTTAATAGAAGTCAACGCAAATAATCCTACAAGCTCCACCTGATTTCAGGCTGATAATCACATTTATAAAGCAATAAGTGTCTTTTTGAAGCAGCCACATGTTTAACACATTCTACTTGCTCATTGGCTTCAGAGTCACTCTGAACTCCGTCACGTCAGACCTCCCTCCTCCCACAAGTGGGTCTTGGAGATAAGCGCAGCGCCCGGGCCGCTAACACAGCCATCAGCGGTGTGAGATCCGACTGAGACCTGCGAGTGATCCCGGGTTAAACGCCACGCACAGGCCGGGGGAGAAAGATGAAAACACATGCCAGCTCACCGCGGAGAAATGGCTCACCCCCGCTAGGCCACTCCATTTCCTGCAGCTGTATCAGAGGCGCTCTGGGAGAGCTGATTGCTGAATGGCTTGGCAGGGATTCGTGTGTACGTGTCTTATTTTGTGTGTGTGTGTGTGTGTGTGTGTGTGTGTGTGTGTGTGTGTGTGTGTGTGTGTGTGTGTGTGTGTGTGTGTGTGTGTGTGTGTGTGTGTGTGTGTGTGTCTGTCTGTCTGTCTGTCAGTGGTTGATGTCCCACTGTGCAAAGGAGTAAATCCTCTCATCCTTAACCAGGCCGACGTGCCGGCTCATCATTCTCTTTCATCAAGACCTCCCCTTCCAGGCTCCCTCCTGTTGAACCCTCAACCCTCAGCTAAACGCTGCAGCGCCTCGTCTCCACTGCAATCTTTTCAAATGAGCCCTTGAATGTAGACAGAAGATGCAAATATACGATGGGCACGGGTTGATTTTAGAGCCCATCTTATTGCTGGATTTGGATTTAAAATATATAAATCAACAGCAAAGAGAAAAAAACTAAACCGACGAGTTAAATTCCAGCCATTAGTGACACGTTGTGTCTGAAATGGAGTACAAATAAACTGCATTTGTCTTGTTCGATGCCGGCATTACTGTTAAAGTAAAATGGTAAACCTTTATTGGTTGTTTTTTTCACTTATCATTCACACAACAGCATTGAGAGTAAACATGTCTTCCAGAGTGCAACAGTTTTGAAATCTGCCTGTGTAACCAAGGAAACTTTCAAAAACGTGGGATACTGCAAATACAAAAGTTTTTTTTTTGTTCTGAACAAGTACGAATATTGGCGGTGCTATCATCTGTGTAAGTGTTTCTTACATACTTCCAATGTTGTTGTTTTTTGTTTTGTGGCCATTTATTCAGACCAGCTTTCATTTTTTTCCATCATGTGTCCATCAAGTTTCTTGACTTTTTGTTTTTCCCCATAATTTTCACTTGAGTTTGTGCTTCTAACTTCTTCTGTTTCCACCAAGTTTTGGTAATCACTGATTTACTTAGAATGTTTTTACGAGTTAATTGTACCATTTCTTGAATTAATTGTGAGTCATTGCACATTCTTGAAATTCTGCAGTTTTGAATTTGCAGAGCGTCAATGCACAGTGCACTTCACTCTTTTACAATATGAACATTGTACATGTTGACTTGACGATACATATTGTAATATATTTTGCAGTCCTAATTATGGCCAAATGTTGCTCTATATATGTACCAACCCAAACATGGACGGATGATACACATTTTGAACTTCCACTAGATATTTATGGCCTTTAGGTGAATGTGGGCCTGAAATTGATATAATACTTGAAGTGTTTTTGATACTTTTTGATAAATGAGCATCATAACTGTGCAGTTAAAAAAAGATTCAATTAAAATGATCTCATCAGCTTGTGCTCCAATGTCCTCTGTGGACAAAACCTCATGCCAATCAGATTGAATTGAAAACATTTTGCAGGTTGAAGTCTTTGCAAATCAGTCAAATTTGACTTAAACATAAGCAGTGGCTTAAGTATAAAATCACAGAGGAAGTTAATTGAGCAGCGGCCATGAAATCGATATTAAACCTTCGGTCTTTATTCACCTCCTCTTTTCGTGGCTTTACCGGGAACTTTTTAGCTGGAGTTGTCTTTCCTGTCTGTACTCCTGACAGGCGTTTGAGACATTAATTATCCATCAGCGGTCACCTCGCCGCAGTCCCGCCGTGCCAAAACCTGCATCGTTTTTCAAAACCTGCCACAATCACTTTCATTCAGCTCCATGGGTGGGCCCGAGCCGGAGCGGAGAAACTCTCCAGCAGTTAGCTATCAATCTCCAACGCACGCCGCACTCCGTACCCCGTACCTGCTCTTAAAGCTGCCAGATCTAAGGATTGGTCAGTAGCTCATTGCTAGCCCGAGGCTGTTTTGGCATTGACAGCTTTCCCAGCTATTTCTGATTTGTCACCTCGGCTCAAGACTGCGCTCCGCAAATCGGTAATATGGTGAACAGAGAGCTCACATAATGCCTCCAGGGCAGGTTGAGAGACTAAGCAGGCCACGCTTTCTTCGGATTTTTGCAGATTTGATCTTCGCTATGTCAACACACGGGGTTTCCAGAGAGCCACAGTTGTTTCAATATACAGAATAAAAACAGTCCAATGCCAGGTGGAGGTCTCTAAGCAGTTCTAATCTTTAATATTTTTTTCCACAATGCTGTTCGTGACTGATATAAAATACCCCAGGAATGAGTGGTAAAACCTATATCCAACTTATCATTTTATTCTTCTTTGTTTGTAAATGTAAGCTCATCCAAAAATAAATTTCTGTGCAATAATCCCCTTTGCTTGACCCCCCCCCCCCCCTTTTTTTATTTCTTACTGCACCCCTTCCTCCCCCGCCTCCGCGCCTAAATAAAACCCCAAACATTTTATTATTCCTGAAAAGAAAGTGTGACCAACAATAGAGTAGTACAGACCAACATCAGACTGGTATAGACCAACATCAGACTGGTATAGACCAACATTAGACTGGTATAGACCAACAATAGAGTAGTATAGACCAACATCAGACTGGTATAGACCAACATCAGACTGGTATAGACCAACATTAGACTGGTATAGACCAACAATAGAGTAGTATAGACCAACATCAGACTGGTATAGACCAACATCAGACTGATATAGACCAACTTCAGACTGGTATAGTCCAACATTAGACTGGTATAGACCAGCATTGGACTGGTATAGACCACCATTAGACTGGTATCGACGAACAACAGTGTAGTATAGACCAACATCAGACTGGTATAGACCAACATTAGACTGGTATAGACCAACAATAGAGTAGTATAGACCAACATCAGACTGGTATAGACCAACATCAGACTGATATAGACCAACATTAGACTGGTATAGACCAACAATAGAGTAGTATAGTCCGACATCAGACTGGTATAGACCAACAATAGAGTAGTATAGACCAACATCAGACTGGTATAGACCAACATTAGAGTAGTATAGTCCGACATTAGACTGGTATAGACCAACAATAGAGTAGTATAGACCAACATCAGACTGGTATAGACCAACAATAGAGTAGTATAGACCAACATCAGACTGGTATAGACCAACATTAGACTGGTATAGGCCAACAATACAGTAGTATAGACCAACATCAGACTGGTATAGACCAACATTAGAGTAGTATAGTCCGACATCAGACTGGTATAGACCAACAATAGAGTAGTATAGACCAACATCAGACTGGTATAGACCAACATTAGAGTAGTATAGTCCGACATTAGACTGGTATAGACCAACAATAGAGTAGTATAGACCAACATCAGACTGGTATAGACCAACATTAGACTGGTATAGACCAACAATAGAGTAGTATAGTCCGACATCAGACTGGTATAGACCAACATTAGAGTAGTATAGTCCGACATTAGACTGGTATAGACCAACAATAGAGTAGTATAGACCAACATCAGACTGGTATAGACCAACATTAGAGTAGTATAGTCCGACATTAGACTGGTATAGACCAACAATAGAGTAGTATAGACCAACATCAGACTGGTATAGACCAACATTAGAGTAGTATAGTCCGACATTAGACTGGTATAGACCAACAATAGAGTAGTATAGACCAACATCAGACTGGTATAGACCAACATTAGACTGGTATAGACCAACAATAGAGTAGTATAGACCAACTTTAGACGAGTATAGACCAACACCAGATTAGTATAGACAAACATCCAAATAGCATAGACCAAGATCACTATCACAACACTAGACTGGTATAGACCAGCATCCAACTAGTGTAGACCAACATCAGACTAATATAGACCAACATCAACTAGTCTAGACAAATATCAGACAAGTATAGACCAATGTTAGACTGGTGTAGACCAGCATCCAACCAGCATGACCCGACATCAAATGATCGTAGACCAGCTTCAATCTTGTCTAGACCAGGATATAACAGGTCATCCAGTATCGACGAGTTTCAGATCTTATTGACTACACAGGAAAGCTTTCTTTCTCTTTTTCTGCTTGTTTTTGTCAGACTGATGGTGCCAACTTGTGGTTTGTCTTTGTGCCTCCAATTGTGAGAATCTTTGAAAGGCAAATAACAGTTTCTTGTTCATTTATTTATGTTCCCAGGTCTGCTGACTACGGGACAACCTACACTAAACTCAACCTGATGCCAGGGACGACCATTGTGGTGACGAGTTTCTACATCTGCCCAACCAACAAGAAAAAGGTAGGAGGATCTGTTGTTTTTTTGTTTTTTGTTTTGATGAGGTTGCTGTGGTGCAAACTGCAGATTTGCTTCTTTAGAGAAGTCACAGCTTCAGCTGAGTGTGTTTTTCCACGTCTGAATTGGAGGTTTGAATGAATGTTTCCACATCGATTGTGGGAAGAGATTCCAACAAGATATTTTGTGCTCAGCTTTGAATTCTTAGAAATATGCCATAGTCATTGGTGCAAGGTGATGAGGCTGGTGTTAAATTACAGACACTTAGTGGTTCAAAAAGACATGTTTTGAAAAAAAGGATGTTTTTCAACTGTAAGTTGGCGAAAGTCTCATGTTTACTTCAAAAAACTGAAGAAAGCCCGATATTCCCCTTTCCTAAATATATATTATAATTTCTTGTTTTATGGATGAGAGAACTCATTTAATCAGTTTTAATTAGGTTAATTTGTGCGTACAAGTTAGTAAATAAGTAGAAGTTTATCATCGAAGGAGACTTTCTTATTATCAAGACTTTAATTGTAAAATGCAAAACACAAGACTTGAGTTTATTTTTGCTTTATTTTCTTTATTTTTCGATCGTGACTTTCTAATTGTGATTGTAGCACAACAAACAACTCTTTATCAAACAGTAAATTATGAGTGCAAAAGGCGAAAGAAAACCTGTGGAAGGTAAACTTCAGTTCAGTTAAGCGAGAGTTAGTTTAATCCAAATGCACTTCCAAACACGTTAGAGGACTTACTGCCACACAGATTTCAAAAGTGATTATTAAGTGAGGCTGCTAGATGCTGAAGTGATTCACAGCCCTCAGGACCCGAATTCCTTCAATTCCCACAATGCAGCTGGAAGAGAGTCTTATTTTAGACTTTCTCTTTCTGTGAGAACTCCCACCACAGGAACCTCCTCGCTTTCTGCTCTAAGTTTGCACTCAAACCGATTCCCTGACGACGTCATTAGAGTTATTTTCTCTAGATCAAGAAAAGCTCCTCCAGAGCCTCGAAAGACTTTATACATGAGTATTTCCACAGGCTGCCCTGCCCTTCACACGAGGGATAAACAAAACTTCCTGTCGGCTATTCATGGAGGATACATTAGAATTAGAGTGACGGTTCCATCTTTATCACAGTTTGACTGTCTCATCCCTTTTCAAATTCCAAAGCTATTACTAGTTTTGGTAACTTTGTAGCAAATCGTTGGTTTGACTTAATGTCTCAGTTCTTTCTGCTATGATAGAAAACGCTGCGAGAAGCTCACCACACTGCCACCTAGTGGTTAAATAAATACAGAAAGACAACTTAATTCCTTTGAGTAACAGTGAACTTGTTTCTTGATATTCGGTGTTCATGCTGGATGTTTCTGGATGAATGTGTAAGAAAAAAGCCAAACTTACTGTATCGATCGTGCTGAAATATGTATGTAGCTGTATTTTCTCTCCCAAACAACACATTCTCTTTGAAACCACACAGTGCAACATGATCGCAGTTTTTATATACACAGTGGCATACAGTATCTTCAAATATAGTAAAGTAACAGCCAAGTAAGTATTGTATTGCTATGTCTTCAACTTACAAATCCATGCTGGCTATAAATTATCTCATGTATATAAGGTCACATTTTAAGGGGCAAATGCAATAAAAAAATAAAAAACTCTGTAATTGTTATGACAGTTTTCAAAGCTTTAAATCTATTAGATCAGAGTCATATAAGTGGAATCAGATGGAACGTGTCTCATCTAAACCTATGCAATCTTTATGAGTTGAGTTTGGACTGAAAATAGGAAAATCCATTTTGTAAAGTGTTTTTTTAATTTATTTTTTTAATTATAAATGAGTTGCACATCAAGCCACTTGAATAACAATGCATGCGTTTCATAATTTCTTGCTTAAATTGCATTAAATTGATGTTAGGCTTAAATGCAGTCAACCTTTTGTCAGGCAACATTTCATAACTTCTGCAGTTCTTCTTTTCGATTGCAGCCAAATGTTCCAATACACTAAACACACAAACATAATGTTCTCAGTCAGTCAAACGTAGGCCAATTTGTTTAAGATAATATTGTAGGATTAGTAGGACATAATAGTGTGTGGGGCATTTCTCACATAAATCCAGCGAAAAATGCCAAATGTCTGTAATTCTTTTTTTTTTAAAGCATTATAAAGATCCAAAGTAAAAAAAAATAAATAAAGAAAATAAATCACAAATTTAAGGATAAAATAATTTCAATGTGTACCTCATTATTGGAAATTATCTTTAGAGCCCTAACGATGGTAGACAAAGGCCAAATGCATGTGGCCAATGGGACACAAGTTCCTTCTTTCTCATCTAGAATTAGAAAATGAATGAAGAAAATATCTTCATTGTCTCCAGGCTGCTTTTATAACTGTTCACATGAATACATATGTCTACACTGCATGGGAGCCATAAGAGACAAACCTGAGGTTGAACATCCAGTATGTTTTGCACATGACTATAGCAATGGGACATTTTGAAAAAAGAAATTATAAAAGATATTCAATTTGAATAAAATGAAAGACTACGTAAATTACTTCAACTGCACGCAGCAGAAATCTTCACAATCTGATGAATGCGAAGGAATTCTGGGCAGGAAAATGAGATTCATGCAGGATATCCACCTACATCCAATGGCTCCAACCCAGGGACATCAAGAATGAGCTGAAAGCGATTTTCACTGGAAGAATGTCTTTAAAAAAGCCCAACACAAAGAGCATCCGATTTCAATTTGAGACCTGCGAACACTTTGCATGATTCTTAGCAAATCGGTGCTTCCTTGTTTTTTTAATTACATGTTTGCTCATTTTTTTTCCCGGTGGTTTCGCTCTTTCTTGGTATTCAACGCTATTTTTGCCCTTGAGCCAAACGCAGTGATTCTACCCACACTGTGCTCAGTCAGTCCACACGCAGCTTCAAAAGTCCAGGCAAGTTTCAAAAAGCGAGCAGTTGAAGCCGGGGCCAGGTGGTGCGCCAGGTGACTTAAGCCGAGATGCGGTTGAATTGCCAACTGTGGCGGCCTGTCTAATTGGCGCACGTTATCGCCGGGGTCCAGGGTTCCTCCAATCAATGGAGAGATGGCGGCAGATTAGATGTAGTCACTTTTCTCGCTTTCTGCTCCAGTCCGCACTCGAACTGTCAGCCGCGGCTCTGCCATCTTATCTTCTGCACACACACACACACACACACACACACACACACACACACACACACACACACACACACACACACACACACACACACACACACACACACACACACACACACACACACACACACACACACACACACACACAGTGAAGAGTGGAGTGCCAGACAGCATGAGAGCATTTAATTGCATGGGAATGGAGTCATCTTAATTTCCCTTAGGGACGGAAGGAGAGACGGGAGTGTGGAGAGTGACTGGCGGTGAGAGGGCATGTTGTGACAGTGGGATGTCTGGTAATATGTGCTGGGAATCAAGCTGCAGCTTAAACACACCTCCAGGCCTAAAGGTGGTGGGGTTGGGGGCGGGGGAGGGGGAGGGGGGCTCAGGTGTGCAGGAGTCTTTGTTGGAAGCGATGTGTGAAGCTTTTTAATGTGGTGTTGCAGGAGGAATATTAGCAAAATGGGATTAAAGTCTTTGTACGTTTGGAATTAATGTAAAATTTTGTGCACGAGCGCGCTACACGATGATCCTCAGCTTTTTCTTTTTTTGCTGACTGTGCTTTTGATGCAATGATTCCTGTCTTGCATTTATGACTGCCATCTCTTGGTTTTATCTCATCCCGGACCAAATCTGCTCAGAGTCACACGGAAGGTTCGACCTGCCAAAAAAAAAAAAATCACAATATACTAAATACTTCTTTCAGTTCTGCAGATCTTACACTAAAAAATAATCTGGCATTGATTTTATTATTGTGTTTCCTGTTGGTAGGACTATAGCTTCAAAAGTCTCTCCTAATCTCTAAAGAAAACCTTAAATCACAACTCCTACTTGTGCGTCAATTCACCGCTTCACAGGAAGTCTCTGTATTGCCTCCATCTGTTGATCCCATCCTACTCTAACTCGACCGTCTGATTAAATCTCTGCATGGCAACGTTTGACCACTCAGATGTTTACTGCTGTGGAGTCTCTGGGGTAAAATGTTGCCGAATCTCCACATCCTTCTTTTCAAGCGTTGAGATTGGGGGCGCCTCTCGACACAAACAAACACAAATCCAAGGAGATTTCTGTCAATACTGCTAATCACATCAGAAAACAGCAGACAAGAGGGTCGGTGAGCTCTGAGTGGGGATTACACGCGGTGAACAGGTGCGAGGTGCGAGGGGGGCCCCCGGGTAATCAATAGGGCTTGAGGCAATTAAAAAGAGAGGCGAGACTTCAGGCGGAGACAATGTCATCCACTCTCTCCGCCTCTGCAACGTTTTATTGAGAACTCCGTCAATGCTCGAGATCCTTTGCAGCGGGGACCTTTGACCCTTTCCAACGCCATCAGAGTCGTAAATAAACTTTGAGACTCCCTCGGCAATCATCTGGAAGAGACGTCTCTTTGCTGCACAATCCTCAGCAGGAGTCTGTGTTGTTGTTGAGTGGTTGGCGTGCGCCCCGAACGAAGGCTCAAGTGTGTGTGAAACCCAAACACTTCCCTTCTAGTGGGGCTTATCTGCTAGTTCTCTGCTAACCATCATTGAGATCCAAGCAAGCGGGGTTTCTTTCACTTTTCCTTTGTTGCTTTGATTAAACAGCAGAACCAGACTAGAAGCGGGGGTAGAGAGCATGCTGCAACGCTGTCGTCCAACTGTGTTGGGATCATTTCCTGCTCGTATGTCTTGAGGTGGAGCTTTGGCACTGGAAATGTCCAGTTTATTGGTTTTAATAAATACCAATTAAAACAAACTACCACAGTGAAATGATCACTTTTTGATAAATCTTTACCTGATTGGTGGTTTCTAGCCAACTACAAAATCTTTATACTTTTTGATAATTAGTCCTTTGTTTTCAGTGTCTTGTGGTAGTTCACGGTATTGTGGAGCTGACCCTCCCTTCTGTTCATGAACGACACCAGATTGCCTCGAAAGGAGGTTCCAGATCCCTCTGTGATGTAAGTTTTGTCCAAATATTCCAGTGAAGACAAATGCTGCTGGACACGCCCACTCTCATGAAGCTGAAGTCTTCCAAAACAAACCTGGGCCCCGTCTACACGTCAACATTTTCATGTGCAAATGGAAAACTTTCGTTGTGTTTTGGGGTTCTGTTTACACAACACTTTGCTCAGAGCCACTGAAAACACAACTTCTTGAAGATGGCTCCCAAGGTGGAACTTTTCTAAAATGCTTTGGCTCCGTCTCCATGAAAACGGGGGGAAGCTTTTCTGAAATGCTGCTACTGCACATGTGCACCACGATCTTCTGTCTATATGAACGTCTATGTACTCGCCATTGTTAATGTTTATAGCGTGGTGTTCTCACAGTGCATGCGTGTGTTGTTTCACCACAAAAACCAACAGCACCATCTAGTGGCCAACATGAAAACTGCATCGTTTTCAGCGTTTCTGTTGTTTCCGTGTAAATGGACGTCATTTAAAAAAAAAAAAAAATCTGAAACGAAAACCCAAAATGATACGTTTTCACTTGAAACATTGTCGTGTAAATAAGGTCTTAGTCTTGAAGGTTTATGGGGACCTCTGCTGGCCGAGGTAGGTACAATAGGGGCGATGTGGAGAGTATGAAGCTGTTTAAAAAGGCATCAGGACATTCTTTAGGTAGAGCGGTGTTGGATAGTATCATAATTTCTTTCCTTAATATAAGTTATCGAGGCTTTAAAACCCAGCCAACGAGTGATTGTCACAATTTTCTGATAATAAGAGCATTATAAAGATAGTCATCGCTGACATTGACACAAAACATTGTTCTGAACCTTCTCAGCGCACTCGGCTGTACAGCTCGTTCCTGTTCTCTGACTATCAGATAAAACAATAATATATATTTAAATTCTACTGCGACTAACTGAGGCAATTGTTCCCCCTTTGATTAACTGAATGAACAACAGGGTTATTGACAACATTTCTCATTAAGATAAATTAATGAAGCAAACAGTTTTATTTGTTTTCCTGAGCCACACAAAGAAAAAGCTTTTCTGCTGAATTGACCAGTTTTGTGAATTGAATCTTCTAATTTATCTTACCATCCGGTGAAGCAGATGGAAGCAAAAGATGACCCTGACAGAAATCCCTGAAATGCTTTTGTGTCGAACCACCTCAGGAATACAAGGTATTGCAGCAAATTTAAATAATCCATCAGACTCCGGTGTATTCCGAAGTTTATTTCTTGGTCCATTAACAGCTTAAGTAAATCTGATCCCCGCCAAGATGCTGCAGCCCCCTGATGACTGAGGATATTTTTAAAGGCTCTGAAAACAGAATTTGTTGGAGGCCACTCATCTATCTGGGGATTATGAAACTGCGCTGACATCAACAACCTCAGCAAATCTTAGAGGAAAGGCGCCACGTAGATGAAAAGTCAGAGGGCATCAAAAACGAGCCGACCTCAGGGCCAAAGTCCTTGATTTGTCTTCCCGCTCATCTTTGTAGGGTCTTCTCAGGACAATGAGAGTTTTGGATTAAATTATTGGCAAAATCTTTTGACCTTCACAGTGTCTGTCGTTGCTGATTTGACTCTGGTTGGAAGGAAGTTGCTGGAGTGGTCAGTCAGGTGTCTGCCACTTTGCTTTTTCACCAATCAGTCACAGTTTGAGGTCACGCATCAGGATGTATTTAAGGATTTAAGTGGATAGTAAAACTGAGCTACCTCAGGTCAGAAAACCAAGGTGATCCATTAATATTCAAATTTGACACTTTATGAGGCGTCATAATCAGCACCAAAGACATAAAGGTCCTATCGTTACCTTTTATTTTTTTCTTGTTGTTAAAGCTCATTACTCATCTATGTACACCCATTAACATTAGTCTGGAACGTTACAGATCATTAACAAAGCAAGAGTTGGGTTGTACATTTAAAGAGAGAAATATTACACATTTCTTAATAAGTGAGCACCGAACTGACAGAAACCCCCAAATCTTGCTTTAGGCAGAGAGATACATCAACCAGATCTGAGGATTGGGGGAGTTTAAACATTTTTCTAACCACATAGGAGAAGGGTCAGGAAGCATCAATATAAAGACTTAAATCAGCTCAAGGCATCTTCCTTCACTGAAACTGGCGAATGTAGTGCTCTCATGCAAATTCTGCACATCTTTATCAGCCTTTGAAGTCTATGGGAAGTTACAAGATCAGCAAGAAGTGGTTTTGGAACGTGAAGCGGGATGATCAATGAAGAGTGATGTATAGAAATTTGACATGTGCTTTCTGGAAAAACTTGCAGGATTTTAATAGCTTTATTAGTATCTTCTAAAGAGAAGAAGTGGACAAGACCATCACCACTCATTTCCACTAATGTTTCAGACCTCAGTTGCCTAAATCGATCTCACCAAAGTTGATATGTTTACAAACAAAAATTTCGATCCATCAAATTGTGTTTTAGTTTTGTTAACTGATGTCATCTTCAGAAACCTGCTGCAAGGGTTTCTGGGAAAACAAAGATGACGTCGCCGCAGCTCAAGCAAAAATATCAATAACATTTGACCGTTTTACCCTGAAATCGTGAAATCAAGTGCACAAATGGCATCTTGCTTCAGGAAGCTTCGGGCGTTTCCGTGACGCTAAGAGACATATACTTACTAGAAATACGTGTTTGTCTTGGTGTAATGACACATTTCCCTCAGAGAGGTATTGACAACGTATTAGAGATGTACAGCAACAACTTAAACCGGCTCCTAGGAGGAGTTGGTTTCTTGTGTTTTCACGTAGTTAGCAGTTGGTCCTAATGTTCAGTTCATTACAGATATGATCTACGATCTCTTCATCCAAACACTGACGACCAGAGTGGGTTGAAAGATATTTGGCATGGCAAACTTCAGAGAGTCCAGAGGCGAGCAAGGATGAGTTGACAGGCCATAATCTGTACACCCAACGATGAGTGGACTTTTGTGAGACGATGAAGAGGCAGGGTTTTCGAAACACACGAGGTTTATTTAGACTTTGCAGACGATGAGAAGAACATCAGTTGATTGAGAGCAAGGCCGCAGGTCTGAGCAGAATTCTACCCAAAGCTGTCGCTTTCTGGTTTTCCTCAGTTTATATAGACGCAACAACCCCCAGATTGACACCTGTTGTCTTTCCGTGGCCCAGTGTTTGGGGACGTCTAGTAATCATCATGACGCCTCATAAACTAACCCAACGTAAGAGCAATCTGACTTGTCTGTTTCAAGGAAACTTGAAATCTCAGTATGTTACTGAAACCCAAATATACCACATCAGACATTATCCAGAAGGTTCAAGAACTTTATTATGAACTGGTATTGGTTGTCCATGGACCACATGGTGATGCAGTGGTTAGCCCGCTCGCCTCATGGCTTCAAATAAAGGAAGGACATTTTCTGTGTGCAGTTTGCCTGTTCTACCCTTTCTCTGTTTACCCTGTTCTGGAAGACTTTTTTTTTACTCTTTTGAGCTGTGATTTCTTCTTTGTGTTTTTAATTTCAACCACAAAAAAAAAAAAAAAAAAAACATTCCCAGACAAGTCTTTGCTACGAAATCACATCTGCTGATTGAAAGTGAAGCAGAGGATGAATGCCAGGACGCAACACCCCTGGACTGAGGCAAAAACAAAAGTGACAGTAGTTTTGAAAATGCCTTTAGTCACCTCACGAGGAGGAAAAGAAGAAAGCCAGAGAAGAACAAAGCCCCAAAAAGAACAAAGTGAGAGTGAAAGACAGCGAGAGGAGTAAACAGCGACGTAAAAAGGTTTCGGGGGAAAGGAACAGTCGGGGAAGAAACTGTAATAGAGTGAATGATACTGCAGATTTTCTGTCAGCACTTCAGTGATTGGCAGTTCAAAGAGCTTCAAAGAGGAAGGGAAGATATTAAGATACAGGCACATTATGCACAGATGATATGGCTCTTGATGAAGAACAATCTGTGTAATTTCACTAAGACATATTCTTTTCTGTGACTGTGAGTCATCTCTCAACAACCGTTTTATCTATCAATTGTATCCTCGGCTTTTGAAGAGAACAAAACAGCATATATTAGTAGCAGGGTTGTAATCTCTTGGGAATTTTGAACTTTTTTTTCTTGAGCATTGGCAAAAAAATAGGCGGAGGCTTTGAAAGTAATTATTTAAAAGCGAGTGGTCTGAGCCACTCAGTGCAAGTTTCTTTTTTCGTAACTCAAAGTCAACACAAGTTGAATTTGCAGGGCTATATGTGAAACTTTAAACTTTTTTTTTTTTTTTAATGAAGGATCAAGAGCAACTAAACCCTCCCTTAAATAAAATATTAATGGAACTATATGGTGGCTTAACAGAATGGCTTTTCCTGACCCGGTTGTTAGCAAATCAACCCGAGCTTACTCGGGTCGGTCAGATGGGAAGTTAGAAAAAGAAAAAAAAAGAAGCTTGAATTACCACAAATAATTACATTTCTAAGTTCATTTCTGTCTTGAAGGCATCACTGGTAAGTTTGACGAGGACTCATACAATACAAAAATAGTTAACAGTATTCATCAATTTAATTTGTTTGCTTTGTTTGTCACATTAACCGTGGTTGAGTATTTAAACGATACTAGATATGTGAGAAAATGAAAACACTTATCCATCTATCTGTTGCTATTATATGTCACTCTCAACTATAAAACTACCAAGTCTCAGGAGAACATGGACTGGGAGTCATGACACCCTGCAGGCCGCTGTTGTTGTTATTGTCCATCTACTTGGGCTTTTGCAGAATAACTATTTAGTACCATCTACTGATGCTGTATCAGTCAATAGAGCACAGAAAGAAACTTGTCACTATTTGCATTCATGAGAACATAGACTGTGCAAAGAAACTAGAGTACCCTGAGAAATCCACCCATTGCAAAACATGCAACCATGGACTCAATCTGGGGATATTTTAGGAGGCAAGAGAGGTAACTACTACAGCAAAGTTTTTATAGCAGCCTTCAATAAAGTGTCACTTTCTTTTAATTTCACAGTTCTTGCATGGCAAGTGAAGTCGTAGATGAAGCTCGAGACAAAACGACTGCGGGCAATTGCAAGCTTGTCAGCGCCTCTGAGGTTAAATGTCACCGAAGCCAGAATGTAACAGTGGGAAACGATGGGCTGTGTTGGACAGTTCATTTAGCAAGAGCTGCCACCAGGAAAAAAAAAAAAAGTCTCTTCAATTTTAAAGTCCTTTTTCATTCACTCCACTCTCCCCATTTCAGGGCCATTTCTGTGCTGCTGACACTTAAAGATATGACAGTCACGATGTGTCCAGTCTGGCTCCTTTCTGTGTGATTAATCGTCAATAATTCAGGGGGTTTACAGACATACTGTGATGGAGCACTTTGCTCTCAGCCTCTGGGGGTTCAGCCAAGTGTTTGTGCCCTGGTCTTTTTTGAGCAACTGGCTGTGAGAAGAGAATCAGGAAAAAGAAAGCTGGGCTCGTCTCTTCTGTACATGGAGCCCATACTGATGTCAGTGTTGATCTATGGTGCAAAATCATAGGCTTTTCTCTTTTGAAGCAAAAATATAAGGCACGTGAAGAGACCCTTTGACGCAGGAAAACACATGTTCCAGGGTGGAAAACCACAGCACCTGATCTCTTCCGTTCATTTGGTTATTCGGCTATATTTCCCAAACAGTGATTCAAGCCTGCACTCACACTGATAAGCACACCGAGAACTTCAGACGGTCAGTTAGCTCCCAGAAGCTAATGCTAATACTTGCCAGAGGTCCATCGGCTTTGGATTCCACTACAGACGTTTCAGTCCGCCCATGCTTTCATACGGAAGCGATGTTTAATTTCTGAAATGACACGCTCCATTTGAGGCCTGGGAAAAGGTCCGAGGCTCAGTCAGAACAGTGAGATGAGCTGACGTCCAGTGAGAGACGACAGTTTTCATCACTTGGAGTCAAGAGCAAACCTCACAGAGTCCCGTTCGGTAAATCTCACAGTGCAGGCATTTTTCTGCAGGCTTTTTCTTCAAAGTAAAACTAGATATAAGGCAGACTGGCTGCATGAGAGGCAGCAGCCACAAGGTCATGATGGAGTTAGACTTACTGTGTAATGACACACCAGATGCTGGGCTTTCTCTGCAGCTTATCAGTTCCTCTCTTATCGACAGTTTATGTTTGTCTCAGCGTATAAAGGAACACCCTGATAGCAACAAGGGTTTAGTCTTACTTGATGGTTTGATATCTAAGAAATAGGGAGCCTGAGCAGTATTAGATACTCTGCCTCAGTTGTCCTTGTCCTGAAAAAAGTTTGGTTTTGGTGGTCAAAAAACTTTCTGCTGCCCCATGTGACAAGGGGAAACTGCTAAATCTGCTGTCTGACCATAAAATGCCATGAACTGATGATGAAAAATGTTGTAAAAATTCCATAATTGAATTGCATTCAATGGCCATAGTCACACATTCAGAAATGTGCCTTTCTTTTCATTACCTGTGAGTCATTCACCCAGTCATCAATGTAATAGCAAGATTATGGCCTCAGCCTTTGGCAGCAGGGTGTCATGCTGATGCCACAGACTGAGTTTGGTATAAGAATTGTCTATTGTCTATTGTCTCTTAATGCTGCAATCAGCTCTAAACCTAATAACAGTGTGGTGTTTTACCCGTCCATCCACCCCATCCTCCTCCAGCATCAATTCAGCTGACATTCTACATTTTCAACTAATACATCCAACTACTTTTCTTCTCATTGTTGATGCACTTTAGTTACCTTTTGAAAATAAAAGCATTTTGGTATTGCTTCATTCTTCTTAAACTATCCTCTGTTGATAAGAAGTATTGCATTTTACCCATCCATCCATCTTGTTGTTATTTCAAAGACAGGCATCCATGATCTAACTAAGAAAACTTGTAAAATGATTGTGCCTAGTATTTATAGGATGGACACAAACACTTTATATAAACGTCCTTTTCTAATCCATCCATCCACCCCGGACTCCTCCACACATGGATTCTCTTTTAACCAATTAAGACTTTACTCCTGTTATTGTGACTATGGCCACTAGGAGTCACACTATATGCCCACATGACAGTGTTCAGTCCAATCCAAATGATTTAGTCTGTTTTGAATGGCCACGGATGTTGCCTGCTCAGAGGATAAAATCAGGTGGAAATGTCATTTCATTGTTGCTTTACTTCTGAAATGTGTTTAATATTCAGCATTTGTTTAACATCCAGTAGGTTAATCCGGCTTTCTCTCCCTCTCTCTCTCTCTCTCTCTCTCTCTCTCTCTCTCTCTGACTATTGACCTTGACTTCACTGATCATGTCCTCTCACTGCCGTTCTTCCGTCTGTCCGCTCATATTTCATCTGTCCGCAGTATTCCTGCCACAGGTGCCTGCAGAGCATAATAAATCATGGTGCCACAGTCCATTCAGATTATAGCATAACATTAGCTGTGATCATCTTTAACCCAGCATTGATCGCAGCTATTGACCCACACGATCCGTCGAGCTGGTCCCTTGTGTTCGTCCTCCTGCACCACAGCAGAGGCCCGAGGGGGCTCGGCGGCGGGGCTCCCAGCCCTAAATGGATTGGCCTGACCTCGATCTACCATTTTAGATCGATAGGCAGCAGATCATATCCATTGACTGGCACTGCTATCTGCTTGCTCCACCCGGATGGAGCCAAGGCACTGAACCATCCAGTCAGGCAGCTTTTGCGGGCATTCTTCTTTTTCCCTTTTTGTGTGTCAAACAACACGTCATCAAGTTTATAAACTGATCAGTCACAGGAGCTAATTTGAATGAGCGTTAGGAAGCTGTGCAAAGGCAGCCGCTACCAAAGGGGACGACTTATCAGCTTTGACATATTATTTTAACTCGCTTTGATGTTCAAACGTGTCTAAAAGGAATCACACCTGCCTACTGTAATATCCCTTCCTGACAATAGTGAGCCCAGCTTAGAAGTGTGGAAATCAGTTTCTCCACAGTAGATCTACATTTCTAAACAAATACTCTAAATAAAAGTTTGAAAAAGCTTTATATAACCCCAACTACAATCTATCTAAAGCCGTAATGTTCTACTTTGTTCTATCCACATTCGATCAATTCAGACATGGAGTTCCTCCCCATATCTGCCAGGACATGCCTCTTCTTCTGTCCGTCATGTCTTGAAGTCGTTTCAGTATTTTCTTTTCTCTTGCCCACGCTTCATGTTTTCTAGCTTTTTGATCAGTAAAGAAACAGCCAGCCCACTTCCTGCCACTATTCACTCGACCATTCCCCGCCTACCCAATCACCTCTTTCCACTCAGCTCATCAAGTCCTATGACTTGTGTTCTTCCAGAAAGCTACTCGTGGTTCACCTGATTGTCCTGATTGTGTAATTTCCTTTCTATCTGCTCTGGTTGTCTGAGTAACTTTGAGAGTTACAGGATGGTGTCAAAGGCAAATAAACTTGCCCCAAGTCCTTTGACTCAAACGTTGACAGATAAGACAAGAAAGAAGGTAAAATTGGGAAATTGCATTTGTCCTCAAATCAGTCGGTTTAAGCTCTCGAGCTTTGGTAGGAATCAAAGTGTGTCTTTGTGTCTTTTGGGTGGATCTACTTTAGGAAAAGGAGCTCAAGTGTTTCAGAGTGTTCATACGTCATTAGAACTATTGGGGGATACATTCTCAGGCAGAGCTCTCTGTGTGATGATCAGTTCACCTGATTAACCTTGAGCATTATCTTTCTCGTTAGTTGATCCCGTTGAACAACAAAAAGTGAATTTAAGAAAAGCCACGGTATCGAAGCCACATTGACATTAGCTGACACACTGTGAAATCCAACTTTGTCCATGAGATTTATCCTCTGAATGTCTTCATGTTGTTTTCTTGTGTTGTTTAGTAAACCAAAGACAATTTTCCACCCGAGTGCAGAGTAATATCTTGTTGTTGTTTTTTTGTTTTTTTATTCCTTTTCCTTTTTGTTGGGTTCTTTATCGGCCATAATTCTGCTTCAAAATCTCCAGTTCTGGAGTGTTCAAAAACGAATGATAGCCTGGGTGTGGTTAGCTGTCAAATGTGAATACTTGACAAGCCCAACAGCTGCCAGTAGCTTCATTTATTACTGTTTTAGAGTTATTAATGGTTGTTTCTTTGGCAGTCGTATCGCTTCAAAATACTGTTGACCTGAGGCAAATATACTGAGGGCTGAAACAATACCTAATGGTGTCACTTCGATGTGTGTGTGTAGGCGTTCCTCTATGACGTTTGACACGTTCAGTAGCAACGGAGCGGGATTTGAGGAGCTCATTTACACCTTGAATTACCATGCATCTTTTCTTTTTCTATCAGTTATGCGTGGTGTCATCTTGCTATAATGACTTTTTGTGCTTTTCTACAGTAATCGTTTAATATTCTGACACTTCCCTCACGACTGTCAAAAGCAAATTTTCATCATTTCCTTTCATATACGGCGGCGTCTCTCCATCCTCCACCATAAATATTAACGCAATATTCTATTCCTGTTATTCCCTCATATTACTACTTCCTCTCTCTCTCTCTCTTCTTTAACATCTTTCCATTTTCTTTTCATCCTTCCATCCCTCCTCCTCTTCTTCGCTAACTGCTGATGACAGTGCCAAACTCTGGATACTGATTGACTGTGAGCGACTGTGTGTGTGTGTGTGTGTGTGTGTGTGTGTGTGTGTGTGTGTGTGTGTGTGTGTGTGTGTGTGTGTGTGTGTGTGTGTGTGTGTGTGTGTGTGTGTGTGTGTGTGTGTGTGTGTGTGTGTGTGAGCGGTCTGACACAAATGAGGAGACGGCAGGAGGCAGAGGTGAGTGATTTATGCAGGAGGCGGCCATAACCCCGCGGTCACTCCACTGATAGCGAGGAGGAGTTTTTCCCCTGGTGGCAGACAAAAGCGTGGCGTGATAAACGAGTCAACAATAACATGGTTGCTGAAAATCAACCTGCACAGTCAAATGATCACATGTGGTTCTTGTATAAAACACATCTGGGTGCACGTGTTGTGCCTGTGAGCCTAATGCCATGCACGTCATATAAAACCTGTAGACTAAATCCATAAACTTCAAAGGAAACGTAACATGTAGAGCTAACTTTAATCCCTTGCTTACAGGCACTTTTGCTGGTGGGATTTACACTCTGTAGGACTCTAGAACTTCCTCAATGCCGCAAATGTAACGGCTGTCACATCACGTTCATTCAGGGTTTCTGCTTGGGTTTGGACTCCCAACCAGACCTGGATGTCTTTAGCTGAAACTTTACAAACTGTATGAGCCTTACATAAACAGGGACAGTGTGAAGCTTGGTTGTATAAGATGTGAGGCGCTCTATCCACTCATTAGAGGCAGTTTAGGCTTCAGTGTTTTTGCTCAAGGGCACTTTGAAAGGTGTATAGGGTGGAGATGGGGAATGGAACCTGTAATCCTCCAATTGAGCCGACCACCCTACAGACAGAGCTACACGGTGTTTTCTTTTTTCATCTCTTGAGGCACGTAGGTTTTTACAGCATACGTTTGACAAGTTAGATAGATTCCCTCGTTTTCGTCAGAAATGTCTTCCAGTGGTGGAGATTGACGTGTCTTTTCAGCACCAGCGTATAAAAACTATGCCCACATGTATGAAGAATGAAGAAAATACCTAAAAATCTAATATAAGAAAGGGAGAATAGAGGTGATCAATTATATTGATCCCAGTGCATTTTCTTTTTACTTGAAATCCAAACACTAGCTTTAAATCTGTTAAACAGCAAACAAATGGACAAAGACAATTGAAAACCAGAAATAGAGTCACTTTCTAGTCTTTGTTGAAAGTTGCATGGACCAAAAACTTCTAAATAGTTCAAGTCCACAAAGTGACAAGAATCTTCCAATCTTCTTGGAGTTCCTTGTTTTCCTGTCAATCTTTTTCCTCCTTTTTTACCTTCAAGGCCTGAGTTAGTTCTTGCCTCGTGTCAAATGGTGTCAAATTACATGCCGTCAATGCACGTCGATTGTTCAGCCTTTTTGAGAAATTCCTCCAAACACTTCAATCTGAAAATAATAGGAGAGGCAGAGAAAATGAATGACTCATACAAGACACTGTGAATCACTTTCCCAAATTTCACCACAGTTACATTAGTTTCCTCCCTGTCAATTCTATGATTATCTTCACGTAATTACCTTGACAAAGAATTTGGCTTAAAAACAGAATTGGATATGCGTGTCCTAACAATTATAGTATTCAAAGTAAAGTAACTCCTTCTGTTTAATCCAGCCTGCTGCTGCAGCGGCTGGGCCTAATCCCAGCTGGCAGGTTGAAGCCTGGACAGGTCGCCAGTCCATCACACTAAAACAATAAAGAAGATTAATTCTAATCGACTTCCAAAACAAGCTTCTCAAACAACCTCTAAAAGCGTCATCTGACTACTGAAAAGTCTACTCAGAAAAAAAATAGTTGTCAGGGAAATTATTCCAAGCACATTTTTGTGAAACTTTAGTTGTTTTTAAACTAAAACTACCAGATTGTCCGTAGATAGAGGCTTTGCAGAGGGTCAATGCAGAACCTAAACGTAAGGTATGGAGGATAAATTAGGCAGTTCTTTTGGGTCAACTCTTGTTTGAATCACTGGAAACGTTCTGATTATCATGCCCTCCTCCATTGTTCTTTTTTATTTAAAATGAACACAGCACGGAGTGGTACAAGTGAATTCAACGTGTCATTGTTGATATTGTTATATTCTGAGATATTTTTGAGTGTTTCTACGTCTTTCGACACGGAATTGAAAAGCTTTTATTTCCTTTCAAACTCCCGCAGCTGATTTTGCGTTCATTTTCTTGATGCATCTCATAACTCAAATCCCTCCATCCATCAACTCAGCCCTGTTCATCTTGTGACGGCAGCCTCATACCGCGAGCCAGAAAACAACCGCATCAGTCATGTCGTCACGTGGCCCAGAGGGACATCTGTTGACGCTGAAGTGACAAAGCCCTTAAGCGGTCAGAGGAATTATGAAGGCATGAGAGAGAGAGAGAGAGAGAGAGAGAGAGAGAGAGAGAGAGAGAGAGAGAGAGAGAGAGAGAGAAAGAGAAGCCAAGTGCGACTGGATGGGACGATAAAACACAGGACTGGAAACACTGGAGAAGAAAATGCATGTGATTGTAAAGGATGTAGTCTGGCTGTTCATGCGCTGGTTTACATTTCGCCCACCTTTGGTTCTTCTAATAATCAAAAGACAAGTCCGATTTATTTTCAAAGCACCATTCAGACACGAAGCAGTACTTTAAGAGACAAACACACTAATGCAAAGTGATTAAATAGAGGGATTAAAAACAGCACAGAAAAGGAGAGAAAATAAATTAAAAGGCTTTAATAAGATAAATTTCAAATATTAACCAACCACATAGATCATTTGGAATGACTTTGTACTTTGACTCCCACTTTGGTATTTGGCGCCCCAAATCACCTGCAACTCACATCCCCTCATCAGATAACCTCACAGCAAATGATTGTATATCAACAAAAACCAATGAGGTTATTTATTGATTTTGCAAATAAAAACATGGATATTTTCAATGAGGTGAACAGGAGGTCGTGTAACACGCCATATTAATGGTCAAATATGTAAAACTTTGTCAGTTTAATTCTGTCCATTAGGCTGAATGACTTTGAAAGGCACGAAAAGTAAAGTCTTGAATTAGCCTTGATATATTCATCAATATCACAGAGCGCTGAAGAACGACATGAAGTCTACTTCAGCGGGAAACGTTGATGGCGGCACAAAAGTAATTAAAGCTGAATATGTTGATGTAAGATACTTTTTCAACGTCAGTCAGGGACATTTCCTGAATAAACCAATACACAGGGAAAACGTGCAAAATCAACACTATCAGGCCCCAACAAGGACATTTAATGACGATTTTCCCAATGTGTGTCACAGTTCAGCTTTGTCGACTCACTGATACACTGATTTAACTCAACTGTATTCAACTGTACAACTCAAAATGTATTCTGCTGACGTCTTTGTCAGAACTTCTTCTGAAATGCTTCAGTTTTAGACGAACCAAACTGCTGAGAATCGTTCTGTAAATGAATCCCGAAGACCTTGAAGGTTATGCGTCGCTGCTCTAAAAGATGATTCATCTCCTGCTGTAAGATTCAGCCGAAACTGAATTTGACTTCCCTTCTTGAGCGACCTGGGGCAAACCCTGAGGCACACCATCGAAAATCGAACGACGTGCGACTCACTGTAATGAACTTTCACAGAGGACTTAGACCTTAAAAGGAAGGCATCTCTTTTGCAGCACATTCATTGTGCGGAGGTTTTTGATGCACAGAATTGGCGCGAGATTAGGAAACGGTCAAAATGCCCGTGGGGCATCTCTCCGAGTTCACAGCGTCTACAATGTGGCAAATCCTTCAGCTTTTTAGGCCTCGTGTACACGACAACGCTTCAAGTGAAAACGTGAAATTTTGGCATTTTCGTTTCACAAAACTTTTGCGTTTACAAGACAAAATTTTGAAATCGATGTCCACTTCAGAACCATTTTCCAAAAGTTGCCATTTTAGTGGCTTTGAGCATCAGCTTTGAGCCCCCAAAACACAATGAAACTTTGGCCTTTTCACCTAAACGTTGTGCAAAACGGGCCTTAGTTTTCCTTTAGGCACAACACAATGATGTCATCCTTCTTTATCATGTTCTTTTTGATTATTCACATTTTCAGTTTGACTCGCTCTCAGTAACACATTGTAAGGAAAACAGTCATTCATCTTCTAAACTGCAGCAAGTTGAAGCATTTCATGTGATACAAGAGACAGATGGCAGCAAAGAGGACATAATTTCATATCAAAACGTGGAGAACTATTTTAACTGAGAGGCAGCGCAGGGGGGGTTTCTTCACAGTATCACGTTGGTATTGTTACAAAAACAAAATCTACTCTCACACACACCATCCCTGCTGTTTACTATCTCTTTTAATCTGACTCACACACACACACACACACACACACACACACACACACACACACACACACACACACACACACACACACACACACACACACACACACACACACACACACACACACACACACACACACTCCTTCATCCACACTCAATTCCCCTCATTCACAGGCTCTCGTCTCTGCGCCCGTTTGCAGTCTTCCAGCTCCTCTTTCTCAATTTTTCACTTATCTTCTCCCAATTCCATGGCGAGAGGCGGGAAGAGAAAAGAAACTCGGGGGGTGAAAGAGAAAGGCAGAGGAGAGACAGAGCGGAGGGCAGAGAGATGTGATGAAAGCCAAGGTCTAAAACTGGAAAATTGATCTTTTTCTACGGGACTCCTCTTCTTTTGACTGTGAGCGGCACTGAATATAAATTGATAAATTTGCCAGTCTGTACTTGCTATGACACCCAAGGCAAGTCAGCAGTGAGATACGGCCGCCTGCCATAGATACAGAGCAGGCCAAACATGTGGGATTACATCTAGTTTCATATGTCACTTTTATAGACAGTTGGAAAGCGATAATCCTTGGATTTATGAGGGAGCTCAAAGGAGGCAGTTTTTACTCAAAGATTTGTAAATATGTCAATTTTAAAAAGGCAAGATGGGATATCTTTACAGGAAACAGGAATTTAGGGGTTATATCACAGATGTGTGCTCCAGGTATTGGTCCCAATTATCCAGCTTTTCAACACTTTCACATGAGTGTTGAACTTGTATTCAAAGTTTATTTCCCCAAATCCTGCTTCTCCTTGATTTTCCTCCATTTGAATATTGGATCATAGGAGCTGCATTCAGAATCTGCTGTGTCTGTGTGTGCTGAACTGGCTCCACCCACACATGCCCATCTTGGGAAGAGGAGGAAGTACTTCCATGTGGTGCCATGTGCCAGAGCAGAGCTGCCTAACTGTGGGAGGAGTCAAAGCGAGGTCCTACCTTGATTGGGATAGGCTAAACCCCCGATGACACTCTATAGGGTTTGATTTCTGATTGGCTGGTTGGAGCGACACACTTTTTAAAAACTGAAACAAGCCAGGGAGAGAGAGGACACACTTTCTTGACTTCTGGGGCGTCACTCCAGGTATGGGGACGATTATTACTGTTGGAAAACCTGAGAAAGTGAATTTTGCATAATATGACCACTTAAAATTTGTAAAAATCTCCAAGTAGCTCCTAAAACTCCTGTTGTACCAATACATAACGTGTGGAGTCACATCAGAGACCAATCTTTGTAATATCACCTGAGTTTCCCTGAGAAACCACAAGAATGCGTGACTTTTCAAGTGGCCGTCTTTTTATATTTTTAAATAGAAATCATGATATAAAGGGAATACTCCATTCATTACGTCAGACAATCTATGAACCAAATGCAATGTGATGTTTCCCGTGTC